>NC_135317.1:32686871-33886871 GCF_048772815.1 Callospermophilus lateralis | reverse complement strand
ATGCTTATCTTGTTACTGATCTTAGAAGAAAAGTGTTCAGCCTCTCACCATTGAGTATGATGTTTTTCACAAATATCCCTTATCAAATTTAAGAAGTTCCCTTCTATTTCTAGTTTTCTGAGTGAAAGGGTGTTGGTTTTTGTGAAATATCTTTTTTACATCAATTGAAATGAACTTTTTTCCCTTTGTCCTATTAACATGGTATATTTTTTTATCGTTTTTTGTGTATTGAACTACCCTTGCATTCCTGATTTAAATCCTGCTTGATCATAGTGTATAATCCCTTTAATGTTCTATTGGATTTGATTTGATTTGTGTGTGTGTGTGTGTGTGTGTGTGTGTGTGATGTGCTGGGGATTGAACCCAGAGCCTTGTGTGTGCAAGGCAAGCTCTCTACCAACTGAGCTATATCCCCAACCTTGATTTTATTGTATTTTGTTAAGGATTTTTGCATCAACACTTGCAAGGAATATTGGTCTCTAGTTTTCTTGCAGTGTCTTTATCTGGCTTTTGTATCAGAGTGATAGTGATCTTATAGAATAAGCTGATACTGTTTCTTCCTGAAATTGCTCGCCCCTGAGGGAAGGCGAGAGAATGGATGACCATTTCAAAAACAGTGCATTCTTGTTTTGATTTATTTTGTTTTTGTTTCAAGCTGCCTATCCCTAGAAATTTCTCAGGCAAACTGGGGAAAATGGTTGACTCAAGGTCTGAAGTTGTTCGCCTCTGAGGGAAAGAAATTGTTAGAGGAAGGAGGCACCCCAGTAAGACCAAGAACAATAAGGGCATATGTTGATACAATTCAAAAATGTAGCCCATGGCTTTTTAAAGATGAGTTATTAAGTATATCAATGGGGCCATCATGGTATTCTGTAGAAGGATTTTTCTTCAACAAGAAAGAGATGGCTAGTTCTGTTTACCTCAATTGTCTAAGATCTTGGGTTTTACAGACATCTGATTAATTTACAAAGCTAAAGTGTTAACATATCAACCACTAAATATGAAATCAAGTACTCTTTACTTATTAAGTTCCATAAGGTAATATATTTAAACATTATGTGTGTTTTCACAAATTGGTAAATGGAAAAAAGGTTTAATATTGCTTTGGTCTGTGTCTTTGCTGAGACAAGGTTACTAAGAGTTAAGATTCTATCATGTATAATTTATATACAAAGAGTATAAGAAGTTTCAGTTGGGTTTCAATTATAGTATTATAGTACCATAAAAAACATGAAAGTATTTCATCTTATTAAAGTGCAGTAATTTGTCTAAATCAGAAATTTTATGAGTTGTTTCAGAATGTGAATTTTTAAAAAGGGTTAACAGTTAAAAAAGAGATATAAATAGATTCAAGATGTGAAAGTATATTTTAATATAAAAGGTTAAAGGAAAAAGAAATGTTTCTAGATGAGATCTCTGTTTTAAAGTAAAAAGTTGTAAAATGCCATTTAAAAAGATTTTGAGGAAACTAGACTTACTTTAAAAGTTTGAGAAAGGAAGAAAGAAGAAAAAGATATTTGTACATGGCAGATTGAGACAAAGCTTCTTAATGGAGTAAAAAAGGCCTTTGGTTGAAGGGCAGCCATGTAAACTAACATTAAGCGATTTAAACAGAATCTAAGTCTCATTTAAAATAGTGAAGCTATAGATGGTGAAAAAATACATTTAAAAGTACAGTATAGATGATAATTGGAAGGCTTTAAAAGGTTAAATTGAAGGTGGTTAAGATGCCTTCGTGACGGAGGAAAGATTGCATCATTCGAAGCCGAGTTAATCTTAAAAACATTACTTAAAAAAAAAAAAAACCATGAAAATGGGAAGATAATAGGATAAAAGATACTTAGGTAAAGAAGATTAAAAATTTGAAGTGAAAAACTTTAAAGACAGAAGTATAGAAAGTTAGAAAAAAAAGATAAGAAAAGATGTAGGAAGATAGAGAAGATGTAGGAAGACAAGAATTTTAAACCCACAAAATAGGAAACAAAAGAAAACTAGGAGGAAAAAAAAAGCAACTAAGGGTGTATGTACAAACCTTAAAAGAAAACTAGAAGATAGTAATAATAAGATAAAAAATGGTTGAAAATGTCAAGTAAGGTATTTCAGATAGAAAATGCAAAAAGCTAAGATAACTATTAGATACAGACATGTACTTATTAAAGCAAAAAGAGGGAATTGGAAAGGGGTATATACCCCCCCAAAGATAAACTTAAAATAACGCTTTTTACTCTAAACGTTTTAAATTTGGATTCATCAGGACTTAGTGCTGCGGAAAGGCATATGTATCCAAAAAATGTACATAAGCCTAAAGTACTTTGGAAAGATATTCTAACAGGACAATGGAAAGGTCCTGACCCAGTGATTGTCTGGAGTCGGGGCTCTGTGTGTTTCCACAGGGAGAACAGCAGCTGATTTGGATTCCAGAGAGATTAACTAAAACAATTTCTACAGATCGAAAAGAAGATAATTTGACTCAAATCCATAACAGCTGATATCCAGAACTCCAGCTTGGCCATTCTTACATCTGCAACAGTGATTAACCAGGGTGCTTTTTTCAATATCTATTTTATTATTGCATTTTTCCACATCATAAGGTTCTATTTTTATTTTTTGAGCTCATACAAACCTAGGTTAATGTTTTTCTGATCAGTTTTATTTTTTGACTGTGGAGTTTTTAAACATTGCAATGGAGATTTCACCTAGGTAAAGCTACAAGGCCTTTATTATTGTCTTATGTGTTGTACTCTTGTGTTTTGTGTTGTATGTCTGTGTGTGCCTATGTCCATATTTCATATATGAGGAGCACTCATGAAAAATGGATCTAAATTATTATTTTTTTATTCACGTGATTTAAATGGCTTAATTTAAATTATGTAAACAGCTGTTAAGGATTGTTTTTAAAGGTGGTTAACAGATCTGTTTGTTTACTAATTTAAGTCAGGTAAACAACTGTTAAGGATTGTTTTTAAAGGAGGTTAACAGATCTGTTTGTTTACTTTCACCTTTCCTTTTCATTATATTTAATCATTCTTTTCAGGATAATGTCTCTTTAGCATCATTGCCAGAATTCCTATCTTCATCCACGAGTCCTTCCACTAACCAACATGGGGTACGCTGGCAAGGAAATTGTCATACCTACTTGGCTAATGGCTCCCAGCATTTCTTTCTTTCTTTTTTTTTTTTTGGAAGAGTTTTAAACGGGTTGGTTCTAATCTTTCTTTAGATGTTTGGTAAAACCAATGTGATTTTAATTTGCTTTTCTCTGGTGTCTAGTGAAGATGAGCATCTTTTTATAGGTTTATTGGACATTTTATACCATCTTTTATGAAAGACTATTCAAGTGTTTTTTTCATTTGGCTACTGGTATTCTTGATTTATAGAAGTTTTTACATACTTTGGATGAGTCCTTTGTCAGATATTATATATTATATATTATTATATCTTTATCTATGCTGTAGTTTGCCTTTTTATTCTGTAACAATGTATTTTGATGAACAGAATTCTTAATTTTAATATAGTCCTGTTAAATCCTTTTTTTTCTTTTGTGGTTACCCTATTCATACTGTGGGCTAACCATCTTTTCCTATTCCAATGTCATAAAGACTTTTCCTGCCACTTGCCTGTAATCCCATCAGCTTGGGAGGCGGAGGCAGGAAGATCGTGAGTTCAAAGCCAGCCTCAGCAATGGTGAGGTACTAAGCAACTCAGTGAGACCCTGTCTCTAAATAAAATACGAAATAGGGCTGAGGATGTGGCTCAGTGGTCAAGTGCCCCTGAGTTCAACCAGTACCAAAAAAAAAAAAAAATTTTTTTTTCTCATTGTTTTACCTTTTATTCACAATCTTATTTTTGTGGAAGGTGAGAAATAAAAATTAAGGTACTTTTTTTTTCTATATAGATATCTAACTGACCCAACACCAGTGTTTCCTTCATTGTCCTGCAGTTTCCCTTTATCATGAGTCTGGTGATCGTATGTGTATAGGTCTGTTACTCAATTCTTCACTGCAGTCCATGTAGTAGCTGTCTGCCCGTGCACGAGCAGCACATTGTCTTCATTACTGTGGCTTTGTAATGGATGTCCTAGCATCTGACACTGAAAGTCCTCCCTCCTTTTTCTTCAGGATCATGTTGTGTATCCACATTTTTGCACATACATTTCCATTTTAGAATCACCTCAATTTATAGAGGGGAAAAAAAGAAGCCTGCTGGGATTTTGATTGGGAGTATGTTATTGTGTAGGTTTGGGAACTAGACAAACAAAGGACATCTCTAGAATTTGTAGGCAAGATCCAAAGAAACATTACTATTCAATAAATATTTCTGATTTTTGCCATGCCCTCTGTGGGGTGCAGTAGTGTGTAGGGACACAGTGGTAAACAAGATATAGTACTTGCACACAAGGACTCGAGAAGCTGTCTAGGTATTCTCTGAATTTGACACTGAGAATTTCTGTAGAATTGAGGCAGTTGATGTGCACCAGTTTTTTGTTCTAGGCATGGGCACTCTACCACTGGGCTAAATCCCCAACTCTTTTTTATTTTTCATTTTGAAACAGGATCTTGCTGAGTTGCCAAAGCTGGCCTTGAACTTGCAATCCTTATACCTCAGCCTCCCAGATAGCTGGGATTACAAGCATGTGTCACCATGCCCAAATAAGTGTTATTTTTTAATCATGACAATTTTATAGTGGCCTGGATGTCTTATGGTCATTTTTAATGTCCTCTTCATGAGATGGAATGCTTTCTAAGTTTTCATATTTCACTCAATAAATAGAAGCTCAACAGTAACTGAGTTCTTAATATGTGCCATTGAGCATGTTGCAAAATTAAATTATTACATTTAATTCTCATGATAGCCTCACCTGACAATGAAATATTCTCTTCCCCATTTTTAGAAAAATTTTTTAGTTGTAGATGGACACAATACCTTTATTTTATTTACTTTTATGTGGTGCTGAGGATTGAACCCAGTGGCGCACATGTGCAAGGTGAGTGCTCTACAGCTAAGCCACAACCCCAGCCAGCCCCTCTCTTCCCCATTTTTATAGATGAGGAAACTGAGGTTTAAAGTGATTAATTTGCCTGAGATCATATAACAAGCAGACTATGGATCTAGAATTTGAACCAAAAATCTTCCTAACTCCAAGGCCAAGGCTCTTAAGCACTAAAATTCAAAAATAGAAACTACATAAAATGATTCTTCCTATGATGTAATTACTTGCAAAGTCTGCACATCTGTTGTCATAATAGAAGGGCCATGATATGAATGGAGTCTTCAGAAAAGATAGATATATATGAATTTGTTGGTGTTTCTTCAACACTTCAGAAAGCGTGGAAGTGGTAGTAAGAGAAAACATGTATATGGGACTTTGGTATCACATGGCACTGTTAACTACATTATCTGAAGCCACTAGGCATGAAGTGCTTTAATATAAGACACTAGGAAATCGAAGGCCCATTCCCAAGAAAGGCAAGAGAAATTCAAAGACTCTGAGGTGGGGTGATGCTTCCATTTATTGGACAACTTAAAGAAGACAGCGGTTAATCTCAAAGTCTAAGTTCTCAGCTTTTGTCAAGGACAAAAAGCCAGAGATTTCTTATTATTCTTAAAGAATATCTTATTTATTATACATTAGGGCTGACAAACCCTAAAATCAGTGCTGAGAATGCTTAAAATCTAACTTAAATTTAAATTCTGTGGGTTGTCTAGTACAGTGTCAGTTGAAATATCAGCTTTATCAGATTCCTGTGTTCAAGATATCCACTGAATGGGAAAGCATAGGGCCCTAAGAATTGGAGATGGACATACAGGAGGATTAGAATAGCTAAGAATGGATTGAGCCTCCAACCCTACGGAGTCTCCTTTGCCAATTTATGTTGATAGGACTCTCTTGCCTTGCTTGAACACTCCAAAGTGCTGGCCTGATGAGAATCATTATCTCCATGCTGTATTTCCGTGGTTTGACTTACAAATTTTGACTTTATGATGGTGTAAAAATGATGAAACCATGCTTCAAATTTTGAATTTGGATCTTTTCCCAGGTTAGCAATAGGTGGTGTGACACTCTCTCCCACTGCTAGTAGCAGTGGTGTGAAGTAGCAGCTCTCACCAGTCACATGGCCCTGAGGGAGAACCACCAATACTCCACAGTGTAGTGGGTTGCTAAGCTATATTGGGTAGGTTAGATGTATTAAGTGCATCTTTAATTAGGATGATGTTTTCAATTTACTATGGGTTTATCAGGACACAATCCCATCATAAATTGGGGAATATCTGTATATATAGTCATGAGCTACTTGACAATGATGGGCTGCATGTACCACATCCCATAAGGTTACACCTCATAGTGACATTGTAATCATCTTAGTTTAGGTACAGTCTATGATGTTCACACAACAACAACATTACCTAATAGTGCAGTTCTCAGAATGTATACCTTTGTTTAGTGACCTATCTTCTAGCATGCCCTGTGGGAAGTAGGCCATAATAACATAATCAAACAAGAAATATCAACCATCCATCAAAAGATTTGTAGACTTATGCTGATTTATACTGATAAACTTTAGAAATGTATCTGAGGGTATTTCTTCCTTTTTTCCCTCCAATTTTTGGAAATTTACGTGTGGGAAGTGGATTGTATGTTAATATTAGGCAATTGAAGGAGTGAAATACAGAATTGGGTCAACCCTTGTTTTGTTTTGTTTTTGTTTTTGCCTCTCAATCTCTAATCTCTTTTTTCTATATCTAAAGAACCTCTCTCATTAAGAGGCAGAGCCTGCTACCTACTAAGTTGAAAATGTGGAATACTTATTTTTTACAGATTCAATACACCTAAATGTGGCATCTACTCAAAGTCTTGGGAGCTAATAACCCAAGGGCATGAGGGTCATGGTGCTCTGGTGGCAGATCCCAACCGTGGATATGTTCTGAACCAGCGTGGTTCCCAAAAGTGCCCTGTTCTGCCTACTCAGTGCTAGCACAGGGTCTCTGCCCACCATGGCACAGTGCCGTCTCTCTGAGCAGTGCCTCAGTGATTCACTGGCCCAGTGCAGTAATATACTAGAGCCAGCTCTATCAACTTGCAAAGCTGATTGCTGAATTTTCAGAAATTTGTGAGGCAGTGTTTAAATATGAGACCAAAACTTAAATTATATAAGCAGTTATGTAAATTATACTGTAAAAAGGTAATAAATACCCAAACTCATCATTTCCCAATTAACTTACTATTATTTGTGGACAGAAGGTCATTTACATCTACCATAGCTTTGTACTATGCCTCTTCCCCACCCCATGGTCAGGGGCATTATACCGGGAGTGATGGCAAGACTAACCACACCACAGAAACTGACAAGCACTACAGTCATGGCTTGACTTAGAATTTTATTGGTTGTCTAGAGTTAACTGATGAAGAAATGTTAACAATACAGATTAAAGTTCAAAGTGTGTCATGTTTATAACCCTTACTTGTAAATAGCACAAAAATTAAGACAACACATTTTTTCATGAACAGCTAGTTTCACTGCCTCAAAGCTTTATTCTATGATCCTCCTAGAGATTCTGAGAGCATCTCATTGTCCCCTTTAGATTCTTTTTCTAGATAAATCAATCAGAAAAAATGGTGGGCACACTACACCATCTGTAACAGAACAGGTATTTTTCAGTAACATGATAAACCCCTCTACAACATGCCTTAGTTCAAAGGAGGGCAAGAGTCTATCCTTCATTCAAAACTTAACCTCAGCTGGTAACAAGAAAATTCTAACTCTTTGATTGATAGTCCAATTACTATTTTAAATTATTTATCTTTCTTTATGTCTCAACTACAGCATTTCTTCCACATATTATGAAACATACCTAGTACTTTCAAATGCAAGTTTATATTCTACTGTGGGACCATTCTGCTTATTTTTGAGGAATTAAGCTACATATAATGAAAGTTACAGATATTTATTGAGCATCTATATAATACTACAACATCCTTTACAAAATGCGGTAGCAGAAGCTGTTGGAGAAAAAAATCTGAAAGTTTTGTTTGGTCCTTGAAAAACTTTATTATTTGGTGTGGGAGATGACACATATACACAGTGACTAAATTCAAAATGGTATGTGTTAGCCAGGCATGGTAGCACATGCTTATAATCCCAGCAATTCAGGATACTTAGGCAAGATGATCATGAGTTCAAGGACAGTCTCAGCAACTTAGCAAGACTATGTCTCAAATTAAAAATAAAAAGGACAGGGAATGTAGAGCACCCCTGAGTCAATCCCCAGTACCAAAAAAGCATGTGTTAGGAAGCACAAAGGAGGTTCAAACTGCCATGAAACCTGCCAATTGCAGCAAGATAACAACCAAGTAATTATATCATTTGTAACAATCAAACAAGTTTGATAGTGGGCATCACCCAAATAGAGCAGTATAAATCTTAATCATTTTTCTTTAATATAAAAGAAAGACTCAAATGAACCTTAGAGCCAGACAGGGCTTGAGAAACTACTCCAGGAGTTGCCTGTTGTAAGTGTCAGCTAATAGTTCAAAGAAGTAGAATTATAGAAATTAGACTTTATACAATATTGTGGGAGATGTGGCAGTAGAGATCTATAAAGGAGAGGATATAGTTGGAAGATCAGATAAAGTTACTAATCTGGACATAGATGGCTGGGAGCCTAGAAAGGGTGCCAAGATAACTCTGCTGGTGGGCCTCAAGCCCAGCAGGCAGGCTGTTGGTAGGGAAAGCCGGACCCAAAGTGTGGAAGCAAGTACACCTACTCGGAATAACATAATATGGTGACTACACTGTCCCTAATTGTACTTAACCTGGCCCAGGATAGAGAGAACCCAAAGGAGGAGATGGACAGGAGCGAAGGGAGCCATGACTCCAGCTGTGCTTTGCTCCAGAAAAATAAGCAAGATCAGCAGGGTCATGCTTCTTAGTGAAATGGCTGCTGCTTCACTTCCTCATTTCAAATCTCCCACAGATTTCTCATGTGGCCAACAGGAGCCACACAAGCCAGGCAGTTCTGGGATACACAATTCCAGCTAAGTTACCACAATATAAGCCACCATACTATGTTACCTCATGTAAGAGACTGAAACCCTCTTAACCTCAGTTTCCTCATTTGTGAAAAAGAAATAATAGTATTTACCTTGGAAAAATGTTAGAAGATGCATATCTTAATGCATAGCTCATAATATATAGTATATATTATTTATCCCTTGAAACAAATTAAAATATTTAATTTCAGTTTTATGATATTCCCTCTATTTTTAAAACTATTTTCTCTTGTTA
The DNA here is from genome assembly GCF_048772815.1 of Callospermophilus lateralis. Lineage (NCBI taxonomy): Eukaryota > Metazoa > Chordata > Mammalia > Rodentia > Sciuridae > Callospermophilus > Callospermophilus lateralis. The sequence goes on along the minus strand of NC_135317.1, from coordinate 33,877,587 downwards.
AAAGTACTATGATTTGATAATTTTTCCCCATGCCTCCCCATTTAAAATACAGACCAGAAACAGGGCCTAGACTGAGTTGTATACAGGGCATGTTTATCTGCTCCCTTTTAGTCAGTGGTAGAACGCAGCCTATGGTAAGCATTAGGGAGCTGATTCTTTATTTTTAAGAGAAGTTATATCTAATTTTCTTGAAATGTATTTTTTCTCACTTTTTTTTTAATTGGTGCATTATAGTTGTACATACTGATGGTATCTGGATACAATATAATACAATATAACAATAATATTTGACTAATATCACTCCCCAAAACATATTTTGATATCATGTTTAGTAGGTTATTTCCTTTAGTTATAAATGATTATTAATATTATTAAGAACTGTGAGCCACTTTACAAATTAAAAAATTAGAGCAAAATTCAAATGTGTTTAACATTTTTGGATTTATGACCCTAAACTTGGAAACAGGAATATGATTTGGATAATAGAACAAGGCAAGGATGTCCATGTTCACTTTCATCATTTCTATTCAACATCATATTGGAAGTCCTAACCTGTGTAATAAGGCATGAAAAATAAATTAAAAGTCATACAGATTGTAAAGGAAGAAGTAAAACTATTTCTATTTATAAAAGACATTATTGGGTACACAGAAAAATCCCAAAGAGTCTAAAAACATTGCCAGAGCTAATAAGTGACTTTTAGGAAGATTTTAAGATATAAGATCAATATACAAAATGCATGAAAAATTCTTTTTATATATTCACAATAAAGAAAGTGAATATTTTTATATTAAAATATTTAAAAATTATATTTCAAAGATCACCAAAAAGCATTAATTATTTAGGTATAAATCTGACAAACTACAAAATCTACATGCTTAACTATAAAATTTTGATGAGATATGTCAAAGAAGATAAAAATAGAGATATGTCATGTTCATGGATTAGAAGACTCAACATTGTTGTCATTTCTTCTCTAAATTGATTATTAGGTTAAATGTGATCCCAAATAAGATTCCTAAAGACTAAGTGTGCTGAATCTAAAATTTATGTGAAAAAATAAATCAAAAAGAAATTACCAAATAACTTTGAAAAAAAATGAGAAGATTCATACTATCTGGTTTTAAGACTGTAAATCTAAGTAATCAAGACTGTGTGATATGGCAAAAGAAAACTAGATCAATGAGACAGAATAGAAGATCCAGAAATAGACCACTTACATATAACCAATTGAATTTTTGACAAAAGTGTGAATATATAGTTAAATGCAGATCAGATGGTCTTTTTTGTGTGTTCCTTTAGATATACATGACAGTATATTTTGACATATTCATGGAATATAACTTATTCTAATTAGGATCACATTCTTGCAATTGTGCATGATATGATGGAGCTTCACTGGTCGTGTATTCATATGAGAACTTAGAAAAGTTATGTCCCATTCATTCCATTGTCTTTCCTATTCCCATCCCCCCTTCCCTTCATCCCTCTTTGTCTAATCCAGTGAACTTCTATTATCCTCCCACCTCATTGTGTGTTAGTACTCACATATCTCTCGGATATGTGAATCAAATAGTCTTTTAAAAAAATAAACAAAATAATTATATTCATATGCAAATAAAACCCCACTATTTAATTTCTATCTCAAACCACATAAAAAATTGACTTAAAGTGAATCACAGACATAAATGTAGAATTTAAAATTATAGAATTTTTAGAATAAGATCAAGGAGAAAATCTTTGAGACCATGGTTAGAGAAATTTTTTTAGATGCAATGTACCCAAAGCATAATCCATTTAAAAAAATGAACTTAACCGAAATTAAAATTTCTGCTCTTTGACAGACACTAAAAATGAAAATACTAAGATACAATCCATGAGGTATTCACAAAACACTTGCAAAAACAGACCAAATAAAAGACATGTATTCAGAATATGTAATCACCAATGCTGGTGAACGGAGAAACAAACTGTGCTATATCCAAACAGTGGAACATTACTCTTGATTTTTGATAAACCAACAGGATCAAAACTGAGAAACACTGTGCTAGGTAAAAGAAACCAGACACAAAACACTACATACTGCCTCATTGTATTTGTATGTTTCGGGAAAGGCAAAATCATGATGAGACAAAGTAGATTAGTGGTTTCCTGGGATCAGGCGTTTGACAAATATAACTACAAAGGGAAACAGGGAACTTGTTGGGATGGGTAATACTCTATATCTTGGGAGCAGGGCTATCATACAACTGCAGACACTTATTAATACTTGTTGAACTGTTCAATACTTTGGAGTCATAGAGCTTAAACATCTACTTTCTAAATAATGTGTTCTTCATTCCATTGTAAGTGAGGTTCTTAGTGTTTTTTTTTTTTTATCTTTTCAATGCTTTATGGAGCACATGCCTCTTTATAGATGATGTTTCAAATAGATTTAAAAGGATCACAATTTATAGGTCACTCATCAGTATGTGAAAGAGCAACTGTGGAAACCAGACAAGGAAGAATACATCTTGATTTTTGTCCCTGATGCTTTCTAAACAGTTGCCAACAGGAGATAATTTAGGAAAAAGTAGAGTAAGAACTAGTGGGAACAAAGGAAATAGAATGGTCTACTATGTCTTCTCAGAGGAGATCAGGTAGGCTTAACACAGTGGACACTGTTGGACTCAATTCCTGAGGGTGTCAAGAAATAAGGAGGTAAGAAAATTATTGTCATCAAAGACTTTGAGGGAATATGATTGTTGTTATCATAAGAGCTCTTTTTAAAATTTCATTCATTTACATTTTAATTTTAGTTATTCTTGATTGATACATAATATTTGTATGTAACATTTGTACATCCTTATGGAGTGCCTTATATCTCATTGATGTATACAATATGTAATGATCAGATCAGGGCAATTAGCATATCCATCACCTCCAAAATTTATCATTCAAAATCCTCCGTGAAGAATTTCACTCAAAATCCTCTTTTCTAACTATTTTGAAATATACAGTAAATTATTGTTAACTCTAGTCACTCTACTGAGCTCTACAACATTAGGATTTATTTCCCCTCTGTGATTTTGTAGCCATTAACTAGCTTCCCCCTATTCTCCACCCCTACAACCATTCCCATTCACTGGTAACCAGAATTTTACTCTTTCCTGCCATGAAATCATTTATTAAAATTTCCACACATGAATGAGAACGTGTGGCATTTGAAGAGTTAGGTTTGTTTATGGAATCTAGGAACAACCATTGATAACTTTGAAGGAGTCAATATCCTGAGAGGAATGAATGAACAGAGAGACAGGGAGCTAAATGTTACAGTAAGCTGTAGCTGAGAAGGGAGAACTCACATGTGGTCTATGTATGGTCTCTAAGTTCATGAGGTTCCTCTTGTACCCATTTCCTGCTCCCCCCTCCCCATTATCTCCCTTCTCTGATTTGCTCCAGTACACTAAATCCACCAGGGTTTCACTATAGTTTGTGTGAGTCCCCAAAAAGTTTACCTATTGGTACCTTAATTCCTCCACACAGCAGTGAGGAACACGGTAGGTGAGATCTAGCAGAAGCAGAGCCCTTGTGAATGGATTAGCCAATTAACTATTGTAGAAACTGGGCCCTGTTTTCTCTCTTTCTTGGGTATCTGCTTCCCCTTTCCACTTCGTTCCTCCATGCTATGAAGCAGCATAAGACCCTCACTGATGTTCCTACCCAATATTGGACTTCTCAGTCTCCAGACCCGTGAGCCAAAATAGATTTTTTTTTACTATATAAATTATCCAGTCTCAACCCAGTGTGGTGGTGCACACCCATAATCCCAGCTGCTTGGGAGGCTGAGACAGGAGGATGGAGAGTTCAAAGCCAGCCTCAGCAAAAGTGAGGTATTAAGCAACTCAATGAGACTCTGTCTCTAAATAAAATACAAAATAGGGCTGGGGATGTGGCTCAGTGGTGGAGTGCCCCTGAGTTCAATCCCTGGTACCCCCTCTACCCACAAATAAATAAATAAAGAATAATCCAGACTCAGGCATTCTGTTATTTATAAGAGCTCTTAAAGACTCATTGCAAAGTTCCAATAGGTGAAGAAGTGACAGGCAGCCCAGAAGGTTTTATTTTAATTTTCTAAATAGGGACATATGTACTGGTGGTCTTCAAATGGTTACGTCACATGTACAACAGCTGTAAATTTAAATGAAAAAATCTACGCCAGTAAAAACAAAATGCACAAGTACAGAATTCTATTATTTGGTTATAATTGCATGCATGGAACATGAGCCTTAGCTCTGAGTGCTTTTCAAAAGCCATATGAAAGAGATAGCATTACTAGTTCCACTATACACTTGAGGAAAATAGACTAAGAGAAAACAAATCTTTAGTCCAAGACCTAGATCTGGTGGAATAGGGTTTTGATCCGTTTTGCCTCCACTCCATGCTCTATATTACCTTCATTCATTCAACACATACTTTTAACTACTTATGTACCAGATACTTGTCTAAGAAAAAGACTCTATAAGAACAACAAAGTAAAAAAGTAAAGAAGTTAACAATTCATGTTACTTTTGTTATAACCCATACTATAAATTCCATGAGGGCAATATGCTTTTAAGAAGGCATTGTGACTTATTTATATAACTTTACAGTGATCCTTACAATTATTAAGATAAAAATAAACTTTGAGAGTAAAATTATGAAAATCTTCCTATTAAGAAATGAGAGGAAGTAACTTAATGGTAGAGTGCTTGCCTAGCATGACTGAGGCCTTGGGTTCAATTCCCAGAATCATAAAAATAAATAAATGAAATTCTTAAAGAAAGAAAATAGAATATATCTCTGGATAAATGCTACCTAAAATAATTTTCCTTTTCCTTTTCAATAAATCTTGTTACAATCAAGTATGTTTTTAGAAAAATTGATATTTCATTTGAAATGAAAGATAAATTCTAATACTTAACCAAATAATCAGTTATATAATTATTCAACTATCTTTAAGAAAAATGAGAGTAACAACTATTTTCAAAGACTGGAGCAATATTATTACAATATACAAAGTAATATTAGCCACTTTCCTATTATTATGTTTTATTTTATTTAGCTGTAATGATCATTTTAAAATTTGCATAACATATAACCATGTGTGACATTCTGATGACATTTCTATGGAATGGCTTTTTAAAAATTTTAACTTAAATTTTTATTGCAGTGCTGGGAATTGAACCCTAAGCCTTGCACATGCTAAGCACACACTCTACCACCAAGCTGCATCTTTGGTCCTTCCCTTCCCTGCCTTCCTACCTCCTTTCCCTCTTGCCTTCCCGCCTGCCTTTCTTCCTTCCTTCCATGGTTCCTCACTTTTCCCTTCCTTTCTTCCTCTTTTCTGCCTGCCTTCATTTTGGTGCTGGGGATTGGCTCAAGGCCTTGCTCATGCAAAACATGTACTTTATCAGTGAACTACATACATTCTCAGACACAAGGCTGTTTTTTAAAAAAAATCTTAGGAATTATATTAAATACTGTATGTTTAAATATAAACAAGTCTTGGGGCTGGGGATATAACTCAGTTGGTAGACTGCTTGACTTGCATGCACAAAGCCCTGGGTTCAATCCCCAGCACCACACACACACACACACACACACACACACACACACAATATCTAAACATCTATATCCTCACACTATTTTCTAAAACTTTAATAAAATACAGGAACACTGAGAGAAAAAGCATAAATAAACACAATTAGCTTTTTTATATATTATTTATGTCAATGGACAGACACGTAAGTCTTAAAGATCTATTATTTTATGACATTTGATTCCCCTGCTCCCACATTACATGACAGGATGTTTGCTTGTAAAAATGACTGCTTTCCTATAGTCACTCTTGATTTTAATATGACAGACTATCACTCTGACTCAATTTGAACATTAGTCATCATGGAATGTCATAGTCTCTATGAACAGACAAATATTGATCTTTGCAACTTTAGAAACAGAATAAAAGTAAAATGAAATTTAAATTAATTTAAAAATATTAGTTTGAAAACACATTTGTCAGTTTCTAAAAACATTTTAGCTGGGCACAATGGCATACACATATAAACCTAGAGATGTGGGAGGCTGAGGCAAGAAGATGGCAAGTTTGAGGGCAGCCTAGATAACAAAGTGTGACCCTCTCTCAAAATAAAAATTAAAAAAGGACTGGAGATATAGCTGAGTAGTAAAGTACCCCTCGGTTCAGTTCTCAGTACCAAATAAATAAATATTCAAGATATGATTAAATCATTGGTTAAACTAACTTACAACACTTGTATTTTAGATTTTTATTTGTTCCTACCTTATAATTTAAGCCAACTTTCAAAATTACATAAAAAGCATATCTTATAGAATATTATTCTCCTTCTATTATAATTGACAAAAGAAAAGTCAATATTTCTCAACATTTCCAAGTTATATTGTTGAAAGAGTTCTTTGTAAAAGAGTGTATGTTATCTATAGAAATTTATAAAACTAAATATACATGTCTTATTTATACCTCTGGTCTTATAAAACTATTCTTCATTTCAATTCACAAACATTTCTATTAAATTTTCATGTTAGCAAAAATAAACATTTTCCTATTCCTTGTAGACTCTACTCACCTATATATCATACTTGGGCCTCATTTAAAATTTTCTGTTACTTTCAAATTTTAAGAAAAACATATGAAAATTCAGTTTTCCCTAGACTAGACCTCATTTGCCCACATACTTCCTCATACATTTTTTTAATCAAATTTATCTTCCTTTCTTGATCTGTAATTTATGGAGAATAGTAAGTCAAATAAAAGTTGCCAATTAACTGATTTTTCCCATATTTTTTATTGGGGCTTCATAGTTGTACATAATGATGGGGTTTATTGTTATATATTCATACATGCATAAAATATAATAATATAAGTTGACCAATACTATTCCCCAGCAATTATTTGATTTATTTTGATTTAGAATACTGTTGGTCTAAATTACCCAGGCCTGTTTCCTTTAAAAAAAGAAAACAAAGTTGAGTAATTATCCATATACTAGTAAATCAGGTTCAAGTTTCTAATTATGTGAACTAAATTGACTATATAAATACAAGTCTCCCTTTCACCCTATTGCTAGTCATTATTTTCATGGTATTCTATTATATTAAAATAATTTTATAAAACTTTCTTCCCTCAATCCCTTTCCATAAAATATAGATTAAAATGTTTACATAAAGAATTCTAAGTTGAGGCTGTTAGGTCAGTGGTATTTAGCTAGTATATGTAAACGTGCAAGCCTCTGAAATTGATTCCCAGGATGGAAAAAAAAAAAAAAATCCCAACTTTGAATGTAACATTTGAAAAAGTTACAATAACAATATTTATGTTTTAACCTTAGTAAATACAATCAAATGAAAGCTTAGGAAGAAAAAAAACAAGTCCATGGAAAGAAACACAGTGGAAAAGTTTTACCTATTTTCTAGGTACTTGTTTTCTGAATAGTACAGTAAAATTACTTTCTGAAGGTTCAGCACCACAGTGTAAAATTCAGGTATATAAAATCATTCAAAGTATTTTATGAATAATTCTATCTTATGCAATAAACTAAGTGAACACAAAATTATTCCAAGTTTTTTAAAAAACTATCTTTAGACTGAATTATCTACAAAATTGTTTCAGGTATACATTTTACTTTTGACAGGGAAAATAGAATATGTTTTCTTCTGAAAATAATAAATTCATAACAATCATAATTAAAATGTTAAATTCTTAGCCAATATTATTTTAGATACTATACATACTTCAAAACATTAGTAGATTTTATTTAGGCCTTTCTTTATCAGACAAACTTTTTAAAAGTATTAATTTTCGTATAAATTTTTACTCTAAATGAGTCAAAACTACATTTGTAATAGTCATTCTTAGTTTTTGTAAAATATTTAATTAAGATTATCCCTTATACATATAGCTTTCATCCTGGAATGCTTCATTTGAAATGTGAATATGGTCAAATCTCACAGTTTATAAGCAAGTACTTATTACTGTTACCTGAGTTTTAATTTACAAAATACTCCTTTCAATTTCTTTGCAAAATTATGTATGCTTAAGTGAAATAAATGTGAAATTTATACATTAATTAAATTCACAATTTTTTAAAAAAATTTTTTTTAGTTGTTGATTGACCTTTATTTATTTACTTATATGTGGTGCTGGGAATCGAACCCAGTGCTTCACACATGCTAGGCAAGCACTCTACCAACTGAGTCACACCCTCAGCCCATATTTCCAATTTTAGTATGTAAAAAGCATGCTTTCAAAATACAAACTTTAAAAAATTATCACTATAGACACAATATTCCATATTATAGGCCCATTTGTTCAGTGTTTTGCTGGAATTCACGGATCTGGCCAAAACTCTAATTTCTGAGGTATGAGAAAATACAGTGTTAGAATAGATTCCAAATCCAGAACCAAAATAGAAAGGAAATCTGTTAGTTATTCTCTGCTATGATAGTCTAAATGTAGAACATATTGAAACTGATTAGATTCTGGACAGGACAGATGATCTACTTGGAGTATTGCTTTCTGTGATTTTTCTCCTCATGAAGGAAAACCCAGCCTACTTTTTTTCTTTCCTTTTCTTCCTTTCTCTTTCTTCTTTTCCTCTCTCCATCCTTCTTCCCCTCTTTTAAAAAATATACTAGCAATTTAAAGAATGGTCTTCACACATATGGAAGAAGTAGATGTATTCATCAAAGTGAACTCGTTTCAACATGTCTATGCTTCTCTTTTTCGTTCTTACAGCTAAAGGATGCATCATTCTGGCTAATACCAAATCCATGATGTAGAAAACTGAAGTGGCAATCTTCATAAATTAGCAGGAAAAAAATCAACTTGTTGTGAGGGGCTGACTGTGATTATTATCTAAATTATCTATTTGACAGAATTTGTTAGGTAACTGACCAGCTCCCAGTTTTCACAATAGTTCACTGGTAATTTGAGTTTAAATTATGTGATTTCAGGAGTAAATTTACTTTTTTAAATCCATAGAAATGACAGGTAAATGATAATCAGTTACTGAATTCAAAGGCAGATTCTCTATTTGTGTAGAGAAACTCTAAGACACAATTTAATCTATTTTTTCTCATTGATTATTACATGGGATGTTATTGCTTTCTTTTTCATTTCTTCCTAATTTCCTTACCTTTAAACTTTGCAACCATCAAATTGCATTGTTTATTTTCATTTCATCTCTATAAAGCAATTTTTCATTTCTTCCTAGATGAAGACTTCATAACTTTATATGATTTTGTTATTCTCATGAAGGGAAAACCTAGCCTACTTTCTTTAATTGCTTCACTTCAAAATAAGGGATTGAACTTTCTAAGTCTGAAGCCCTGCAGGGAAGACATTATTTTTCTGATCTGTAGAAAATCTTTTAAAAATGGTAGATGGCTTAGATACAAATATTTTATAGTAAAGTTATAATTTGATGCTTATATATGTTCCTTTAATTTTTTCATTTTCCTATTCTGACTCAAGTAGTTAACAAAACCATGGCATGGCACCAATAGTGATAGCTCCCAAATTTTACTCCAGTAATCCAAAAGTATTCTCTTTGCCATATCTTGACTGTAGAATTTCCTATTTGCAAAGTTTAACAAAATTACATATCCTTTCTTCAGGAAATGTTTGAGATTTAATAGCATGATAACTCAACCTTTTAAAATTTAGATTTAAAATATTTAATTTTTCTTATTGTTCTGTTACATTTTAAGCTTTGTATTTTATATTTTCCTAATACAAACTATATAAAAAGCAAAAATTTTTAAGTGGTACTAAATGACAAAAGTATTACTTAAATAGAAATTGAACTGTACAGTATTTAATCTAAGTGTCTTTAATAAAAGTTTTAAGAAAAATCCAGAAAACTTGTACAAAATCATAAACATGAGTTTTGGAAGTCTTTCAGAGAATACTGTCATTGATTTTCATTCCTGTGGTTCCAGTTTCTCTAATGTAACTAGCATTTTACTTTCCCTCACACATTGACACTAATTTCATTTAAATGAATTTGAATTTTATTTTAGAATCCATATATACAAATGAGGCTATACTATGCGAGAAAAAGGTTATATTTGTGTATATTAGTTATTATAGCAATGACTATTTAGAAATCATTAGGATTTTGATTGTATATTTAACTGAAAATAAAAGCTATGTTGTCTCCTCTGAATACTCAATTTGGTGTTTGTCATTGTAGGTGACAGAAATGCAATTTGAAACCACTGAACTGTGATTATGAATGTACAACAAACTGACCAAACTCCAAGTCTTAATTTATGTCTTACCAAGTTACCTAATAAAATAAATGTATCTAGATAGGTTTTATAAACTTCACAGAAATGCTTTTTGACTTATACTTCCAAAGGTCATGCATAACTAAAATACTTCTTACAATTGTCCATTTGTAGTTTAAATAGCTTAAAACAACAATTCTATTTTAATTAATAGATACCCCAAAGTTTTAAGACCAAACAATCAGTATTGATGTTTTCTTGTGTATGTGTAGTTATTAAATATTTAAATTTTTTTTCTCTGTAGAAAATGAGCAGGTTTTTTTGATGGGTAGAAGTAAAATAAATTCTCTGTTACATAGATTGGCATAGTATACATGCCAGTTAAAACTTCTGCCTGTCACATTGGCTCTTAAGCATATTGTTTTTCCCCCCTCCCAATGGATGTTCAATGAACTCTTCAATCTAAAGGAATACCTTCTTTCAGTTTTCTTTGAACAAAAGCAAAAATACTTAAATACTCTAAAAAAGAAAATATTTGAATTCACAAAGTTAACAAATGCAGCAAATAAGGCCTTTGGTGAAAACTGACTACTGAGAGCCTATAAAAAATCCCAGTCCATTTTAATTGTAATTACAGTACAGGGACCAATATTAAGTTGGTTTCTAAAACAAATTTAAGAATAAAAATATTAACCAATTCAAAATATATGATGTGTTTTGAAACTTTAAGACATTGTTCTTGACATAATTTCCAGATTCTCAAAAAAGCAAAATTTATTAGTATCCTATACTTAATATTAGCAGTTTATATGGCAACATAAATTATTAACATGAAGATGTTTTAATATTGTTATTTTTAGCTGCACATAATTGTTCTTTTTAAAGGCTATTTATAGGACAAATTTAGTCTTGGCTTTGAGTCTGCAGATTTTTTTTAAGTTTAATGTAAGTTCCAATACTTTTTCAGTGATCAAAGCAAAAAATTTTAAAGAGTTTTTTCCACACTTGTAGAATATGTTCATACATAGTTTTTCTAACAATCTAAAATGCATTGACTTTATGGTTGCCACCAAGAAAGCCTACATCTGAGTAATCATGAGCAAATATGTCTTTTAATGATCATACTTTTCTATTTCAATGACTTTTCAAAGATACACATATTTTACATTCAAATAAATGTTTAATCCTGTGCCTCCTTTGAACGTAGTTGAAATAAATGTACCTGCAGCAGGAAAATGCAGTTTTTCCAGCATCAGAAAAGTATGTTTAAAATTTTTGTGTGAGCTGGAAATGTACCCAGCACTTGGGCCTAACACATGAATATATTTAGGCAGAAAAATACAAACATCCTCTAAAAGAAAGTACTTACATATGGGCAAGAGAGTAACAGGACAGTTATTATGGAAACAATCCTCATGAATTTCCTAAGTTTTATGCCCACAAACTCACAACCACTTGTGTTTACTCTTCTCTTTTAAAATAATATTTTAAAATCCATGCTCAGGCATTAGTACTCTCTTGTTTGACACTAAATTAAATATGATTAGAGTTCTAGACTCAAATTCTACTAGGGTATTAACAATCAGTACTATACTGGGTCATAAAATATGTGTAATAAACATAATGAGGTTGGTTGTTAATATTGTTTAACATTTACACAGTTCTGCTCTGCAAAATATTCCCTGTGCAAATCAGATAGGTGGAAACTTTTCAACTGACATTTTACTACGGATGAGAAGAAAGGAATTTAGAAAGAGAGAGATGGGAAGAAAAGATGAACATGATTAATAGGTGTTTGTTTCATAAAGACCTTAGGGGGACTTTTAAGCCTTTTATTGCTGCTATACTCTCTTCAAGTGCACGTGCCTTTCAAAGCTTTCAAAGTAGGACTGAGTAGTTACTCAACCTGTTACTGACGCTAAATTATTCCCTTTGCGTCCTGTTATTGTGAAATGAGTTACTCTTTACATACTGATGCAAGATTAAATATTGGCTATATTCATTAAAAATTTTTTCCCAAATAGGTACCTAAATTATGCCAAAGAAGAAAAGGTTTCACGTTGACTCTAACGTTGCAAATAATCTCTCCTGAAGACTAAAATACATTTCTTGTTCCGTAGCCCTTCCCTCCATCCTTCAAAAACTTGTAGTTTTTACTTTTCCAGTTCTAATAATAATAATAATAATAACCTAATTTATTTTACTTCGCTTTTTTTTTTTTTTTTTTTTTTTTAAAGAATCACTGCTGCTCTCCGAATCAACTTTGTAGAAATACAGGGGAATTCAAACTTTATACAGAATTTAAATCTTTAAAGTTATGGATATCTGAGACAGCAATTCACTTCTAATAAAGATCCTGCCATTACAAGCCGTACTTTACTAACAACTGTCTAATATGTATTTATGAAGACTCGATTGAGTAATTAAACCTGGACCCACAGATGTACTGAATACAGTAGCACAAAATTTGTCTCGCAGTTTGCCTTCGAAAGGTGTTTATTTGCAGTTGTATATAATTTTTTAAATAATCCGATTAAATGTTCATGAATAATTTATTAATCTCCCAATTGTTGGAGTACGGTACGCTCACGCGCGCTCTTCATGGATGTGGCTCTGTGTACACACACACCACGCAGGAAAGAGATGACAAGGGAAAGGTGAAAACAAACCAGATGTCTACGGTCTTGCTCCTAAAGGGCAGTGCTTCGTAGTCCAACTGGTGAGTTACAAAACCCCACAAAAATAAACAAAACCAGTTGCCTTAAATCGCGGCTCCCCGCAGGATTTCGCGCTGGGCGAGGAGCCGGGAGGGCGCAGTTGGCGGGGAGGTGGGGGCAGGCCCGGACGCGGTCCGCCACCTCCCCAGGGGCTTTCGGGGAACCCAGCCGGCGACCACCCTGTGTGAGCGCCAAGCGGAGAGAAAGCGCCCAGCGCGTTCACAAAGCGCCCGTGGCCGCCCCTCTGGCGGAGGCTCTGCAGCTCCAGCGGCTGGCTCAGAAGGAAGGGCTGGACGGAAGCGGGGGCTGGGGGCGAGGAGGCCGGCTGGCGGGCGGGCAGGCGGGCGGGGAGGCCGGGGCGGGGAGGCCCTGCAGCCCGCGCCGCCGCCCCGAGCCGCGTGCGCGCGCGGCCGCATCAGCTGAGCGCGCGGCGCGTGTCACGTGGTGCGCGTGTCGAAGGTCACGGCGCGCTCACAATGGAGCTCTCGGAGTCTGTGCAGAAAGGCTTCCAGATGCTGGCTGATCCCGGCTCCTTTGACTCCAACGCCTTCACGCTTCTCCTCCGGGCGGCTTTCCAGAGCCTGCTGGACGCCCAGGCGGACGAGGCCGTGTTAGGTAAGCAGCTCGACTCGGAGCTGGATCGGCCTGGGTGGAGGGGGCGCTCGGAGGAGAGGAACGAGAGGGGGAAAGCCCCGGGAAGAGGAAGTCTCCGGGCTTTGCCCTTCGCTCCGGACGGAGTGTGGAGACATGACTCTGCCAGGACCCAGAGGGGACCCTGAGCATTGTTCTGTCCCCTCTTGGCACCTGCACACAGCCGGTTACACGTTGTTGGCCCGATTTCCCTCCCAGTCTCTTTGTTCCTTTCTTTGTAAAGCCCGTGTTCAAGTCTTGTTTGTGGCCTAAACATCTCAGGTTTTCAGACTGGTCTGAGACAGTGGCTCTTTTGACACTTGCACTTCATCAGGGGAGCTCCTTGTAATTCAAGCTTCCTGGACTAAGCTAGCAAAGGTTTAAAAGGGTCTGTTCCCTAAGCACTTACTAGTTCAAATAGTGTTGACATATTCCAACCAGGAGAATACCTCGGGTTCCTATCATCTTTCCAACTCCTGCTTAATGTGTTTTACACCGGTTCTTCCCCCAGATCCCTAAAATAGGGTGCATGATGTTTTGTTCCGCACCAGTTACCAGAAAGCGAGTTTCTTAAGAGGTCTCATCAGCTATTGCGGAGTGCAGTGTCAGTATGGACTACGAGAATATTTTAAGACAGACCGCTTTTAGATAATTTTCTTAAATTTATCAACAATTCAAATTTTTGGTTTTTTTCCCCTGTAGTTTCATGAACTAGACACTTGTGAAAAAAATTATGAAAGTGGAAGTTCTTCAAAAATAGTAACCACCACCTGGGTAAATCTCAAAAAGAAAAAAAAATGACTGTCAAAACCTGAAAATACTGATGGAATTTTGAAATTTCTATTTTATATTCTGAATTCATGCCCTCCTTTCCACCTCTCTTGATGTATTAATGTCCACGGAGCCACTTACCCTAAAGTTTCATCATTTTTAGAGTGAAAGTTATCATAAAATTTTCATCATGTAAAATGTTTATCTTTTGTTTTTCCTTTGAAAAAGTGTTAGAATGACCACTGTAGTTATTTTTTCTTTGGGAGCCATGTTTTTTAAAAATAGTAAAAATGCTAAGGCAAAAGAAGGTAATTGAAAACAGATTAAAGGCAGGATTATTGATGTGTTCTCTTTATTGTTTTGCAATTGACCTTGCAGCTCATCTCATTTACTTAAAATTGACAGTCCCTATAGTTGAATTATTATTGTTATCTTGTTAAAGGGGATTTTTATCTAAATTAAAATATCCTTTTTGGAAATATGACTATAAAGAACTTATTATCACAGGCATCATTGGCAATTAATTTATTTTAGATCACCCAGACTTGAAACATATTGACCCTGTGGTTTTAAAACATTGTCATGCGGCAGCTGCAACTTACATACTGGAGGCAGGAAAGCACCGAGCTGACAAGTCAACTCTAAGGTACAGGATTTATTTAAATACTCATTTATTTTCAAATAATATCTTTATGATTGCAATTTCAGTTTTTAAAATGCAGACTAAACTTTGGCTTTTCCCTCCCTCTAGCACATATCTAGAAGACTGTAAATTTGACAGAGAGCGAATAGAACTGTTTTGCACAGAATATCAGGTTTCTTACTTTGAATTTTTAAATTAACAATTACCACTTTTTCTTTTCCACTATTTACAAAGATGTGTTTTCTTTCTTTTTTTCCCCCTCCCCAGAATAATAAGAATTCTCTAGAAATCCTACTGGGAAGGTAGGTTCTGTATAAGGTGTCAAGCTGAGGCACTTTTCACTTGCAGGTATGAAAGGAGAATGCTGGTGTGAAACAAAATAGGGCAAAAAAACTGGGATCCTGACCCAAAGAAAAAGGCCAAAGGGCAAAAGAAACAATTGAAGTTAAGCTAATGTTTTAAAGATAAAAGATAATTGAGATAATTTTTAGAATGCTTTTACTCTTTAGAATTTGAAATGAAGTTTAACAATGTTTTAAATTTAGAATGGATTAAAAGGAGATGAGGAAGTGGTAGACATTCTTAGCAAAAGATAGTACTGAAAAGCTTTCTGAAGATATCATATACAATTATCATTGTATCTTTCAGTATAGGTAGATCTCTCCCTCATATAACTGATGTTTCTTGGCGCTTGGAATATCAGATAAAGGTAAAGTTTAGCAAACTGTTCTCCAAAGAGATTTAGGGAACTTTTTAAAAATAATTACTGATATGTACATGTTGTATTGTTTTAGACCAGTCAACTTCATAAAATGTACAAACCTGCATATTTGGTGACGCTAAATGTAGAGGTATGTATAGATAACCCCTATCTAAAAATGAAGTATGTAATGATAATTTAAATTTTCTTGATTTAAATAAACAGCATTTTTTCTTCCCTAGAACACTGATTCCCAGTCCTACCCAGAGATTAGTTTTAGTTGCAGCATGGAACAATTACAGGTACAGTATTAGTATCTTTGAATATGCTCCTTTATAAAGAGAATTATGGTGTGGAAAGCTTAAAAGAGAAATAATCACCTGTCAGCAGATAAATGACCCATGGTTAAGAAGAAGATGAGAAAGGGGCTTGAAAAGCAATATTTTAACATGGACTTCACTTTGAAAATGAAGATGTTACTAGTAGTCTATAGTGCTCTTCCTTCTACTTAAAAAATATTTCTAAAGTGTAATGTTAAGTGTAAATTCCTGCAATTCATGAGTTTAATTTAGTAAGGTACAGTAAAATTAAAAGCATGACTTTGAAAATATCTTCTTTCCTTTCAGAAATTGAATTAAACTTCAAAATTGGGTTGTTAAGCAGCAGTTTTAAATGACTTTTTTATGAAAAGAAAAGTATATTAAAATTTTATACTGCCAGTGTAAGATTGGGGAAATTGAAAAGTACATTCACTGATGGGCATAACAACGAATTTATTTCTTAGCACTTAAAAAATGCAGATCAGTCTTGGAAACTTAGATGGAATTGAAACTTTCAAAGACATCTCCTGCAGTCATCTCAATGTAACAAACTTGAAACTTTCACTACACACACACACACACACACACACACACACAGCATAACCTTCGTTAGATAACTTGAGACATTTAATTTAGATACACCCTGCAGTTAAGAGGATTCCGTAAGAAATCATGTTTCAAACTGAGGACAAATAGCCGATTTGAAGATATTTTAGGGAAAATGCTTCTTTTCACAGATACTGGTTTGTCAAAGGTTAAAATTCTAGTGAATTCTAAACTTGTATTGACAGTGTTCTCCCGACTTTTTTCTTGCACCCCTTTCGAACTTGGATACTTCGTTACATGTCTCATCCTTAAAACATGGCATTATATTACGTATTTTAGGACTTGGTGGGGAAACTTAAAGATGCTTCAAAAAGCCTGGAAAGAGCAACTCAGTTGTAACTTGGGGACGCTAAAGATCCACCGAATCTAGAGGAAAACCAGATGCGTCTTGCCTTCAGTGGAAGCATCGTTTGTGCGAGCTGGAAGTCCCAATTTTCGGTAGAAAAAAAATCCCTCCTTTTGAATTTATGATACTCATTAATTTTGACACGTGTGAAAGGATTAAGAGGGAAATTCTGCCTAAGTATTTTAATTGTCTTTAGTATTAACTGTACATTTCTTCTGTTTTGTCTTTTTCAACTCTTACGAAAGGAAGTAATATTACACCCTGAATAAATAAGCTGGTATTCCCACAAAAGAGTGGTGATGTTGTGTTTGGAGTCGGTGTGTTAATTATTACTTTCTGCGAGGAGCTAGACACGATTAGCGTTAACTGTTAACGACCGCTTTTTCTCCGGATTCAACAGTGGGAAAGGATGCGCTCTCCGGGTCGGCGAGGACCCCAGCTGCGGGAACGGAGCCGAGTGGCGGCCGAAGGCGGTCCGTTACCTGCGCTGCAGGGCTCGCCCGCAGCCCGACCCTCGCCGCCCGCCGGGCGAGGAGCCCTGCCCCGGAGCTAGCCGCTGCCCGAGCGCGCCCCGCCTTGGTCGCCGGCAGGGGGGAAGGGGCGGGCGCGGCAGCGGGAGGACTGGGGCGGACGCTGTTGTTTCCGTGAGCCCAACTCCGGCGCAGGTTCCGCGCTTCGGCGCCGGAGTCTGGGCCGCGGCGCGTAGAGCCGGCAGGGCCGCGCCGAGGGCAGCGGCTGAGTGCCCTGGTCCGCGAGAGACCGTGGACGAGTGCGCCACGGGCGGAGGCGGGCGCTCAAGAGAAAGAAATAACGGGGGGGTGGGGTGGGCTGCGCGGCGTGCGGGGCCGGAGCGATGCCCGCGCCGAGAGTAGGGTGGCGCGTGTGGCGCTGTGGAGAAATGTCTCCGCGACCGCGCCAGCGCCGCCGCGGCGCTGAGCGAGGGGGAGGGGGCTGCGCGCGCGGCTCGGAGGGGAGGGGGCGGCCACGGGCCCGACTACACCGACACTAATTCCCAGGCCGCCCTTAAGGAATGAGGGGAGCACGTGACCCGGTGGGGGGGCGGCAGGGGGAGGGGGCGGGCGGACTCTGAGCCATTTTGGAGCCGGTGTCAGTTTCCACTCTGCCTTCAGCGGTGCATTTTTTTCCACCCTCCCCTCCCCCTCCTCATCCTTCCTCCCCTCCCCCCCGCCTCACCGCCCGCACGCACACACGGCGCCCCCCACCCGCCTTCCTCCCCCCACAGCAACTATGAAATAATAATCGTAGTATTAAAGGCAGAGATCTGGGCGAGACAATGGGGATGTTGGCGAGGGAGCCCCGATCCGGATTAGAAACACCTCCCAGCCCCGCAGAATAATACCGATCGCGCCCCCTCCGCGCGCTCCCTCCCCCGAGTGCGGAGCGGGAGGAGGCGGCGGCGGCCGAGGAGGAGGAGGAGGAGGAGGAGGAGGCCCAGGAGGAGGAGGCGTTGGAGGCCGAGGCGGAGGAGGAGGAGGAGGCCCAGGAGGAGGAGGCCGAGGAGGAGGAGGAGGAGGAGGCCGGGCTCGGGAGGCAGCATGAGCCGAGCGCGGCGGCCGCGGCTCCTCTCTGCTGCGCTCGTTGCCCATTGACAGCGGCGTCTGCAGCTCGCTTCAAGATGGCCGCTTGGCTCACATTCATTTTCTGCTGAACGACTTTTAACTTTCATTGTCTTTTCCGCCCGCTTCGATCGCCTCTCGCCGGCTGCTTTTTCCGGGTACGTAGGAGGCGAGGCGCCTCCGGGACTGGGCCGGGGGGCGGCGGGGGCCGCGCGGGGCTCGGACCGGCCGCGGTGGCCGGGAGGCGGCCCCCCCGCGCCTGGCCCGCGCCGGCCGGGAGGGCGCTGACAGCGTGGGCGCCGAGCCCCGCCGCCCGCCGCCGCCGCCGCCGCCCGCGCGCCGCCCGCCCCGCGCCGCGAGCGCGCGCCTGCCGCCCGCCGCCTCCCGCGGCGCCGGGACCGACCCGCAGCCCGCGCCGCCGCCGCCAGCCGGGCTCGGCGCCGCTCCAGCCGCCGCCGCCCGCTCAGCCCGGACGCGCCGCGCGCGGCCCCACGTTTTAGTTCCTTTCTCCCCCGCGCGCCCCTCTGCACCCTCGCGACGCACATGGTCCCCGAGAAGAACACTTCTATTTCCAGCCTCCGCGGCTCTCCCGGCCACAGCGCCCTTTGTTGAGAGGTAGATTTTGATGAAACGGGGACGGGCTCCTGAAATCGGGAGCTGCTTGGGTCAAGTGGCTTCCCTCCTCTCCCGAAGAAAGGGCTTTTGAGGGGTTTGAACATCCAGGGAACGCCCCCATTTTATAGGGACGGGTTACGTGGGGGGCAGCGATCCCGCCAAGGTGGTTGTTAGACTGGGGAGAGCCCCAACAAAAATCTTATTAACTTAAGTTGGAGGGACACTTGTGTGAAATTGGATGGCTTGTAAGATGGCGGTTCCCAGTTGTTTCCAAGGTCTTCTGCATTTGTGTGGAAAATGGTAAAGTTTTCAAGGTGGTATTTGTTGGGAGTCTTGGACAAGTGCTGTGAACATTGTCGGGAAGTGCTCACTGGGAAGTGGGCATTTCAAATTTGGAGCTTTTTTTTTGGAGTGATGATGGTGACTGGACGTTAGTCTTGGTAGTAGAGGTTTCTTTTCTCCACGTCTTTCTCCCCATTTCCTTACCCCCCCAACCCCTTGGCACAGACTGCGACTTTTTCTCTACCTCTACTTTGGGATGCTCCCAGAATCGTGACTTAAGTCCACTGCGTTTTATATGTTTTGCTAAATGTCAGCATAGGTCATGTGGTAAAGGGATGCTTTAGAAAAGGAGCACTAAAAAGTTGATTGCTTATGTTTACGCAGTCATTTGGGCTTGACAGCGATAGAGCATGATCCTTTCCCCAGAGATTTACAGTTAATAATTGGAAGTAAACAAGTAGAGAGACTTTGATCATTCCCAATTGCAATAAAAGGATTTAGTGGGCTTAGTGGTCACGGTTCAATATTTGAAAGAGACTCATGTATTAACCCCTTCCCTTTAAGTAGGCAAAATTCCCAGCATATTTATCCAAACGCAGTGTAAGTTAGTGTTATGTTGAGTGTTAGGAGTAGCTCAAATTATAGAGGAACTTTAACCCCCAAGTTTTGGAAACACATTATAAGGTACACTAAAGACTTGATACTTAAGGATGTAAATGGTTGACATTACAATTTATTAGATTGTTTAGCCCAAATAATAACATTTTGGTTTTAAGTAGACCAATGAAAATTTTCTTAGAAGTTGATTTTTATGAGCAAAAATTTAAAATTTTTATATTTGAGTTCATTTCCATACATCTCCTTCAAAGTGTAGAGATGTTTGAAATAACCTACCTGTACAAATTAATTTGCCCCCTAGTAACAATATCTTTGAAGTCATAGAGACCATTTACATGCATATACACACACACATACAAGCTTTTGTAAGAAAATCACACACTTAATTATATTTTATAAATCCATTGATACTCTACCACTGATTTATTGGGTGTATTTAAGTGTCCAAATATGCAAAATTCTCCCAAAGAGTCAAGTTAACCCCAACTTTACCCATACTTATATAGAGCTGTGAGCCCCAACTAGGGTTATGGAGTTAATTTGCATTTCTTAGATTGCAGTAGTCAAACTGATTGTTAAGTTAACATAAGATCTTGTTTCTGTTTTCCTTCATTTTGACATTACTAGTGTTAGGCCTCCAACTAAAAACTGACAGCCCCAACTGAGTATCCTATAATGACAAGTTTTAATTCTTGAACACTTCCAGCATGTACGTTGATGCATTTTTAGTAGCTTAAGGGCATTTTCTTTGTTGAAACCTATTAGGTTTTTATTTCTAAGGTGCAAGAGGTTGTTCTTAAACCTTATCAAGCATGTCAAACATTTTGGAAGTCCTCGTTAGATTGTCAGTACTTTCCAATGGATAAAAAGATTAAGGGCTGATTTTTATATATGCAACAAAGTAATATTTATTTGCATTGTAAACACTAATAGGACTGTGGCCAAATTCTTCTGAACTGAGGGAGAGTTGTGTGAATTAAGCCTTAGGATGAATTTGAAAGGGTTTTTGGGTCAAGTACATAGGACTTAAATGTTCAAAGCCAACCAGTAGATAACCCTCCTCTGTGGTTTGATTATTCTCTGAGTTACTATTGTGTTTGTATGGTGTTTGGTTTTCTGTAAGGTAGAGAAGAAATAAAGGCAGCTGTTTTTATTGGAGCCCCTTGGTGAACTTCATGATCCATGGTGTTAGTGTGATATACTTTCACAGGCAAATAGAAGTTATCACCTTGCTAACTATCTTTCTAGGAAAGATCCTGTGGTTTCACAAGGAGAGTTTTCTTTAAGCACCAAGAAGGCTGGTCTTTAATCATCAAGTACAATTGGACTTAAATATTGCTACTCTTTAGGGCACTGCTCCTTCTACAGCCCCTCTGCCAGGCCACTTAGATTTATGTTAACATATGTTGTCAGTATTATTCTAAACAAGTAGTCCAAAGATGTCTGAGGAATCACACACGAAGAAATTTTATGGGTGAGATTACTGGTTGTCACTGGGGTCACTTTCATAAGAGGTTTGGTTTGTTTGGGGGCCATTTTTCAGTACTCAACTCAATTTCAGCTATTGAGGTATGTTGATTGGTATTTCCCTCTTCTGCATTAAGATTCCTTAAGAAATAAAGCCTCAGAGGCATCTTACTGCAAGTTTCACAAGTTCCTAGATTTCCATTCAAGGCAGCAGTAGTCCAGTCAGGTCTAGAAGCTTAGTCTATTTCAGGTTCTAAAGTGAATGGAGTAGGGTGATAGTAAGAAATGTTACTTTTCAGCACTACTACACGAAGTAATTGACTTCCCTGATTGTCCTGTGGTGTATTGTTGCAGACTGTTCCCCACCGTGACTTTTCTATAATGTATATTATCTTTTGAAAATATTATTTCATCGTGTGGGGATTCAGGGGGGTTTATATGGACGTTAGGCTGAGAAAAATGACATTTGTTTTTCCCCTCCTATCGTTACTGTGGGTTGACAAGGTGTTGATTTAGCGTTGGGAATGGGCTGGTCACATGGTTCTTTACATATTGTCACTATCCTACCGATTAGTTTTTCTAGTTTCCAGCATGGTTTATTCGAATAAAGCACAGTGCTTTTGCCCCACCCCCACCCCCATCTCCACTCGCCTGGTAAAACAAATTCAGTTTTCAACCCATCCAAAACTTTGGTTCATCTAACCTACAGGAGAACGTCTTATTAGAGAAGGAAGCTTTAAAGAGGTTCGGTTCAGTAAACATCTCTGCAACTTGAGCCTTGACAGTTTGGGGCTAAGTGCACAGTTGGCAATTCTCAAAAGGTCCCTTGGAGAAATTTTTGACCTAGCGATTGCTAACGGGACAGTCCGAAAGAATCAAGATATGAAACAAGCTCTTCAAACCCAGTCTACGTGGAAAGAGGCCCCCAAGAGTGTCCGAAATGGCCGGGAGTGCGGTTTGCATTTTCTTTAGCAGTTTGCCGCCACAGGCTCTGAGGTCCCCTAAGCTGCTTGACGGGTCGCGGCCGCGGGTGATCCCGGGCTGGAGGACCTCGCGGGCCCGCCCCACCCCCGCGCCGGCAGCGCCCGCACCCACCCCGCCCCCGCGGCGGCCCCGCCCCCGCGCCGCCCCTCCCCCGCGCTAGCCGCTTGGCGGCCCCGCACGCCCGCGGAGGCTCGGGGCTCGGGCCGGGCTCTGCGCGGAGTTGCAGCGGTGGCCGGATGCCAAGTGTAAGTGTAAGTTGCTATGGAAACCCCGACTGAGGCGAGTTCCGAATCCGGAGCGAGATGGAGCCCCGGGCGCCGCCGGATCCGCCCCTCGCATCCCGGTCCCCGGCCGTCCTCCGTGCTCAGGCCCCAGCCTGAGGCTGACTAGAGGTGCTTCTCCTCCGGCCGGCACCCAGCTCCGGAAATTCCAGGGATGCAGATAGAACAGAATTTGTTTTCCTTTTGTAAGCGTAAAAACCTGCCAGGTTCTGGTTGCTTGAACCGTCTAAAACTACCAGAACCCAGTATTTTCGACTGAAGATCTGTGAGGAAGTTTTACAATAAATTCCGGAGACCTGGAACAAGCCCTAGTGATTAATAAATATCTATGGGGACTGTGGTGTCAGTAGCAGCCTTGGGGCTGCTAGGCTGGAGGACAAATGGAAGAAAGAGGCTCAAATACGCTAGGCTCCCAGCCCCCACCCCAGACCTTTTCATCTCACTCCAGGAATGACCTGAGAGACCAGATGTAACTTTAGTTGGATCTTTTTCACCATTTCTGTAGAATTCACTCAGATCTAATTAGTAAATTCCTTCTGTAGAAAACGTTGGGACTGTCCAGCTGTACAGTGTTAAACGAGTTTTATGAATGCCTCAGCGTTTCAGAGTGTACAATTACTAGGAGTTAGAGATAATCTTGATTCATTTTCTTTGAATTATGGCCAATATCTCTGTCTTACAGGATCTTTCATCAAGCAGAAATGCATCGAACAACCAGAATCAAGATCACTGAGCTAAATCCCCACCTAATGTGTGTGCTTTGTGGAGGGTACTTCATTGATGCCACAACCATAATAGAATGTCTACATTCCTGTAAGTACAGACAGCTCCCTTTTTTTGTTTCACCTATATTTCCATAGTTCATCCTGAAGTTTATAGAATATTAACAATTACCATAATCCTTGGGAATATTGGTAAAGACTGGTGGGAGTCATTTTCTTCTCTTCAATTTATTGACTTTTTATTACTACCTACTTTATTACCAGTATGCAATGTGTAAGTGTAGTCAGAATATTAATTTGTTTGATTCCTTGGAAATACCTTTTGGTATTTACCATCTTGCTTTTAATTCTCAGTTTCCGACACTATATTAATTAGCTTCTGATTCTTTTTTTTAAAAAAAAAAACCATTTAATTTCCATTTAAGTTTTTTTCCCCACAATACCTTTATTCTACTTGTTTATTTTTATGTGGTGCTGAGGACCGAACCCAGGGCCTCAAACGTATTAGGCAAGTGCTCTACCGCTGAGCTTTAGCCCAGTCCTAGCTTCTGATTTCTAAATGTACAAAAACTTTACATGTTCCTACTTCTAGTCTGTAAAACGTGTATTGTACGTTACCTGGAGACCAGCAAGTATTGTCCTATCTGTGATGTCCAAGTTCACAAAACCAGACCACTGCTAAATATAAGGTAGGAAAATGATTAAAGTCTTTGTTTGTAATTGTTATTGGAGTTGCATAATTTACAGAGAGAAGGTGATTGGTGCTTTGTGGAGAGTAGTCTTTTAATAATTTCTAAAGATAATTTCTTAGAAATTTCTTTTAATGGTGATCAAGCTTAGACAATGTTCGGTATTATTCTAGTGATTTTAAGTTTTTTATTGTCCTTTAAAAACTGAAATAGTTCTCCTTTTTGTATTCTTGACTTCATGACAGATGAGAATAAGATTTTTAAAGTCCTTCTGTATTCTCTCTATTCTCTATTCATACTAGAAAATTTAGTAACTTGAAAGGCACAAAGTATGTTTCTGTTGATACAAAAGAGTACTACTATGTAGAGAACTTTACTGTCATAGTTTTTACTAGTTATAAAAAGCATCACAATCAAGTAAAATGCTATAGCACACAAAAAAATAAAGAATCTATAAAAACTTAGGAACGTTTTTAGTTTTGCCATACTAGTCAATGGTTCACTTATTCTTTTTCAGGTCCGATAAAACACTTCAAGATATCGTATACAAATTAGTTCCAGGGCTTTTCAAAAGTGAGTAACTTGCTTGCATGAATTTAAAAAGATTATTCATTGGTTTTATCTGCTATACCAAATGCTTAAATCTCGTCCCCCCACCCCATAGATGAAATGAAGAGAAGAAGGGATTTTTATGCAGCTCATCCTTCAGCTGATGGTAAACTTTGTGAGGGGGGGTGGAGGGCAGAAATTATTTTATTTGGGGGGAGACTTATACAGTAATTGAAATTTATTAAAATTGAGTTTACTTCAGAGTGCCCCTTCCATTTTCCTATGTCTAAAATATTTTAAATGTCTAATTGTTAAAATATTAAATTTTGTAATGTCTTTATAGCTGCCAATGGCTCTAATGAAGATAGAGGAGAAGTTGCAGATGAAGATAAGAGAATTATAACTGATGATGAGATTATAAGCTTATCTATTGAATTCTTTGACCAGAATAGGTAAATTCTCTAGGAAATCTATTTTATGCTAATGTGTCTATTAGATACATTGTTTCACTAATAAGTTTTTGTTTCTTAGATTGGATCGGAAAGTAAACAAAGACAAAGAGAAGTCTAAGGAGGAGGTATGTTCTGTATTATAAAAATGGTGAAGATTTATGGATTCTAGATTTTATGGAGGGTTTTGTTGCTCTTTAGAATATTCTGGGGTCAAGTGCTGCTGATAATTAGAAGAAAATGGTCATGTTCAATGTTTATGAGGGATTTACATAGGATATTTAATAATTAGAAATTACTTTATATATGGTTGCTCTTCTTACAAATTATTTTACATAGTTCATGTTTAACATCTTAATATAGTTAAAGTTTACTAGAAATTAATTTATTTAGTATTCATTATAATAGTAAATTCAAAGTATAGTTGAGTTTAGTTGCATCTGATTTGGTATTAGTACCTTATATCATATTCAGGCAATTGAATTGAAACTTTCTTCTTTGAAAGTTAGGAATTGAAAAAAATTACTTTTGTAAATGTACTCTTAGGTGAATGATAAAAGATATTTACGATGCCCAGCAGCAATGACTGTGATGCACTTAAGAAAGTTTCTCAGAAGTAAAATGGACATACCTAATACTTTCCAGGTACCTTCTTTATAGCTTTCATGCATTTTATGTAGATTTTTTAATTTAATTTTTTTTCTTTCCAGATCCAGAAATCCAAAAATCAATATTAAAAAATTTAAATTTAGTGTTAAAGTTTAATATATCTCTTAAATATTTTGGATATTTTTTATTCCATGAAAACAAATCCCTTAATAATTTCTGTAAATGTTTTCCATTTGAAATGTGAAGAATTCTTTGACCAAGTGTCTGGAGAAAAAAAAATTAAAGCACTCTTGCACTCTCGAATTATATTTAGATGAGAAAAGCTTGTAGATTTATCTTTGCTCTTTTGTTACTTAATAATTGAAATACCTCTCAATAGATTGATGTTATGTATGAAGAGGAACCTTTGAAAGATTACTATACACTAATGGATATTGCCTACATTTATACCTGGAGAAGGGTAAGTAGTTTATCTACTCTTAGATTAAGGTGATCCAGTGCATATAAAGAGTTAAGAGTGATTTTTTTTTTCCTTTTAACTTTGTAGAATGGTCCACTTCCTTTGAAATATAGAGTTCGACCTACTTGTAAAAGAATGAAGATCAGTCACCAGAGGGATGGACTGACAAATGCTGGAGAACTGGAAAGTGACTCTGGGAGTGACAAGGCCAACAGCCCAGCAGGAGGTATTCCCTCCACCTCTTCTTGTTTGCCTAGCCCCAGTACTCCAGTGCAGTCTCCTCATCCACAATTTCCTCACATTTCCAGTACTATGAATGGAACCAGCAACAGCCCCAGCGGTAACCACCAATCTTCCTTTGCCAATAGACCTCGAAAATCGTCTGTAAATGGGTCGTCAGCAACTTCATCTGGTTGATTCCTGAGACTATTAAGGAAAAAATTTTAAACCCCTGATTTATATAGATATCTTCATGCCATTACAGCTTTATAGATGCTAATACATGTGACTATCGTCCAATTTGCTTTCTTTTGTAGTGACATTAAATTTGACTATAAAAGATGGACTAGATGTGATATTCATATGGACGTTAATTGAAAAGATTGTTCCAATAAAGAATTGGATTCTGAGAAGGCAGGCAAGGTTTTTGTTTTTTGTTTTGTTTTGTTTTCCTGTGTGTTAGGAAAGATGTGAAATGGTTTCTGTAACCATTGTTTGGGTTTGGAAATACTCTGCAGTGGATAGAAGCATTGGGCCATAGTTTGTTAATCTCAACTAACACCTACATTACATTCTCCTTGATTGTTGTTGTTATTACGCTGTTTTGTGAACCTGTAGAAAACAAGTGCTTTTTATCTTGAAATTCAACAAACAGAAAGAATAAGCATAGAATAATGTATTCTATGTAGCCATGTCACTGTGAATAACAATTTCTTGCATATTTAGCCATTTTGATTCCTGTTTGATTTTTACTTCTCTGTTGCTACTCAAAACCGATCAAAGGAAAGTAAACTTCAGTTTTACAATCTGTATGCCTAAAAGCGGGTACTACCCTTTATTTTACTGACTTGTTTAAATGATTCGCTTTTGTAAGAATCAGATGGCATTATGCTTGTTGTACAATGCCATATTGGTATATGACATAACAGGAAACAGTATTGTATGATATATTTATAAATACTATAAAGAAAATATTGTGTTTCATGCATTCAGAAATGGTTGTTAAAATTCTCCCAGCTGGTTCGACCTTTGCAGATTCCCATGCCCTATGTTGAGCCTTGCTTTTATCAGCATAGATTGTTTTCAACATGG
This sequence comes from Callospermophilus lateralis, assembly GCF_048772815.1. Taxonomy (NCBI): domain Eukaryota; kingdom Metazoa; phylum Chordata; class Mammalia; order Rodentia; family Sciuridae; genus Callospermophilus; species Callospermophilus lateralis. Next base: position 33,849,951 of record NC_135317.1, on the reverse strand, counting down.
ATATCTAATTCTAAATTCTGTTCATTGGAAGCAATTGGCAAGTCATCATGATACTGACTTTCCTCCAATAATACATGTTTGCTTTGAAAATTATTGTTGCAGTAAAGAAAAGCTTTAAAGAATATGGAAATAGTGTTTTAATTTTCCATTGGTTATAGTGGAATTAATGTGTTTTTAAAATGCATATTTGTCACTAATTCTAAAACAAATTTTTAAATAAACCAGCTAATTGCTGGAAGAAGGCATTTTATCTAAAGTTATTTTAATATGTGATATAAGAATAATTTCAAACTTAAGTATTGCTTTAACAACAGTTAACAATGGAATATGCCTTCTATGTAATGTCTGGAAATACAAGCAATTTATTATGAACTTCTACAGATATTTTTTAAATAGAGCAAGCATGTTAAATTTAAAACATAAACAACCCCAACACTTTTCAGTTATGTTTTGCTTTGGTCGAACTTGGTGTTTGTTCATCACCCATCAGTTATTTGTAAGGGTGTTTATTCTATATGAATATTGTTTCATGTTTGTATGGAAATTGTAGCTAAACATTTCATTGTCCTCAGTCTGCAAAAGAAGCACAATTCTATTGCTTTGTCTTGCTTATAGTCATTAAATCATTACTTTTACATATATTGCTGTTACTTCTACTTTCTTTAAAGATTCAGTAAATGATGTTTTATGAAGCTACAAAATACATATATTTTTATTTCAACCTAAATTTGTACAGTCCCATAGTAAGTGTTGTTTCTAATAATAGATGTAAAATGAAATTTCATTTGTAATTGGGAAAAGTCCAATAAAAAAGGATATTCATTTAGTAAATAGCTAAGATCTTTAATAAAAATTTGATATGAAAAGCACAATGTGCAGAAGTTTTGGAAACCCTGTAGTGGACTACCAACAGGTAAAAGTTAAAGAGAATACATTGCTGTCTTATAGTGATGTTGGTAAGAAGTACACGCTTTGTTGTATATTGCTTGAGAACCCACTGAAAGATGTATCTGTTTATTTACTATAAAATCTTTGAAGTAAAAGTTACCGATGTTTGCCAATTTTGGTGAATTTAACTCATTTTTCTAGGCTTCTATGTTTTTCATATTATCTTTGACAAAGAAAAGTTAGTTGATGCAAGTTTCAAGTACTGTTTTTACTTTAGATGATCATATGTATAAAGAATGAAAAGATATTTTTCAAAGCCTAAAAACTGTAAATGCTGGTGGATTTGTCATTTGACTTACACAAAACCAAGTTTTGAAATCACAGAACTCAAAGACTTGACATCTATCTCAACCTCTTTATGATGGACTTATTTTTGAAATTATTAAAATATCAGATGCATTTATGGCTTCCTTAGCACTATTTCACCATACTTTGTGACTTATTCCATTTATTTTATTTGGAAGTGGATATTTGTCCCTACTCAATTTGAAAATTGCCCAAATTTAAAAGGATATTTCAGCCAAAATTTATTTGCCTTTTAATAAAAAGTTGATCGTGGTTTGCATTCTTAACTATTGCAGTTTTGACAAGTAAGATTTAAAACATTTACTGAACTACTACTTTAAAAATCTTAACCTTGTGAAAATCAGTTTGTCAAAGCAAAGTACACGAAAAGTCAGCTTTAGAGTTTGACTTTTGCTTGTGACAGTATTCTAGAATCCTTAATACAAAGTTAGTTCTAATAAAATAGTCCACAGAAAATGCCTCAATTGATTTCACAGATTTTTAGCTTAAATGCAGAAAGAAAAATGAGACTGGTTGCTCTTGTATAAATAGTAATCTGTCTTGCTTTACACTTGCATACCACTTCACAAGTACTTTTTCCTTTTTAAATTGCCGGCCGTTAATTGCACTGAGTTGAAAAAAGAAAGTTGCCCTTTAGTTGACTTAACTCATCCAACCACATTGCTTCGTTTCCATATCCATATGTTCAAATGTTAGGATTTGTAGGTAAAATGGAGAAGAAAGAGTAAACTGGTAGAATTTTTCCTTCATCCTTTACTCTTTTCCCAATATTTGGGATTACAATTCATTTGTGAAATCTTTCAATATCCTTATTGTGTAGGCCTGTCAAGATAAAAGTTTTGTTACGAAAGTTTACTAAGACCTTAAGTACCCATATGAAAGGCTACTTGCATTGACCAATAGGAAATGAAGACATTTGATCTTTTTAAATAGCTTATGATAATCTTTGGAGGGGATGAGATTTTAGAAACAATCTGCACCTGGAATCTGGTCTCTTTTCAAATCCTGGGGTGAAGGAAGTGTTAAATGTTTTCATTCCTCTCATCTTTTTCTTCCCATTGCACCAGAAATGACAGTCGGAAATTCTGAATTAGTTTAGTACTTACATGAAACAGAGGCTCTATTGTATTTTTGAACCTTATGGACGTTCCCCCATATAGTCTTCCTTGAGTTTTATTACAAACAAAAAGCTCTTGATCAGTTTACAGGAAAAATGGCTAGAGTTTTTATCATGTTAGGTCTGTGCAGTATACTAATTAAATCCTTTTCAAAAATCGTATATGCCTTTAAGACATTTAAAGTGGTACAGAGCATAGAACCCAACCCTAATACCAAGGTCTTGGATTAGCTATATCATTTCTTGAGTGTTTCTTCACATTCAAAATGAACACTAGTACAGGTGATTATTTCTAAACTTGCTCTAAAAAGTGTCTGGCTCCTACACACACGCGCGCGCGCACACACACACACACACACACGCTTGAATTGAACTGGGACCATAGAATCAAATAGGTTCTACAGAAGGAAGGCACAAGGTATTATGTATTCCAGCCTCCCAATAAATCAGACTTGGGAAATAGCCCTGGGAGAGATCTTGAGCCGGTCAAGTCTTTCTACAAATTTCAAGATCACCCAGTTTTGATTATGAAAGTCTCAGAAAATGTTTACACAGTCGAGTGTTTCCTGTTTCCGCAGTTAATTTCTTAACTTTTTTTTTTTTTCATCTTTGGGTTCTTGAAACGGATTTCCTTTATTTGAACTAGTTTCTTTTTCTTAGTGTGCAATTTCTGGAGGTCTCACACGAAGAACTACACTGTCTTCATCAGGTCGACGCCATCAAAAGTTATTTATCACTGGAAGTCTGCTTATAGGATCCTTGTGAGTTTCCTGAAGAAGTTCAAGGGTAAAACTCATTCTGAAATCTCATTTAGCCCTCTAAATAAATAGTAAGCATTCAATAAAAACTTTCAATTAATTAAGTTACTCTCATTCTTCTGATCCTTGCCTTAAAAAAAATTCCTTCTAGAGATTATCAGAAGTAACTTCTAAAAACAGCAGGTGTTGCTCCCTCAGAATATTTTACACTTCGGTAGAAATACTCCTTCTTGCTCTGACTGTTGGGTCATCATAGGATCCAAACTTCACAGCGAACGTGATTCCAAGGGCCATATCAGTTCGGAGATCTCCAACTCTATGTCCTCCTACATTATCTAGAACCCAAGTTGAGAGCACAGACTTAGGTGGAAGTCAGCCGACTTGGGTACTCCTCCCAAGTTGGGATGGGAGGGATGAGAACGCTACAGAGGTAAATTAAGAGGTCACTGGAGATAGAGGAGTCTGTCAAGCCCGACTTAGGACAAATGACCCTGAAAGTGTAAGATATTCCACAAAAGGGAAATCAGGAGCACAATGCGCGGTGCGGAAGCTGAAGCCGAGGACGAGGGTGTCCAGAGTGAGGAAGAGCCATGGCTTTCCACCAAAAGCGGAAGAAAAAAAAAACGCTTCTTCGGTTCTAGTGCTCTGTGGAAAGGACACCCACCTGGGAGAAATGACCTCGCTTCACTTGCAGCGCTGCCTTCCCGGTCAGGGCGGCCTTTACCAAAAGAGCAGTTAAGGAGAAAATGGCTCTTCTCCCTTTCCTTATTTTTTAACTAGCAGATCTTCGATGAGTGCAAAGAGCTACAACTCCAATCCGGTGCCGAACTGCGCAGCGGGCGCTCTGTCTTCCTCAGCGCGCGAGCCGCAGCCGCGGGTAACCAGGAGGCCATTTTGCGCGTGCGCCGCTCGCCGCGCGCCGCCCTCCACTCGGCGTACGCGGCTCCCGCCAAATTTGAAAGCGAGATTGTCAGGCCGTACTGGGCTCCGAGAGGTCGGGAGACCACGCAGTCCACCCAAATCGGGTCCAGTGGTGAGCAGCGGCGACAGCCTGGGAGCCTGCAACCTCTCAAGGTGGACACTTTCCTTTCGCAGGCTTGCACTTTGTGGGGGCCTTCGGCAGCCGAGGCGCGGAGGTAAACCCCCAGACCCCAAGCTGTGCGAAGGCAGGAAACCGACCCTACCCGGGGTAGCAAGACGCCTCGCAGGCAGAGTCCACAGACGCGTTTCAGTGAGAACCAAGCACAAGAATCGCCTCTTTGTCTTCCTCCCTTTTCCCGCTTCAAATCCCAAACCCTTTCTCCTTCAACAAAGAGGTGTCATTGTAGTTTATTTATTTTCTTGGGTGGATTTTATACAAAATTATTAGCAAATACAAACTGCCAAGGTTCCTCAAGGTGACTTTGTGGGAGGTGACGGGATTGAACAAGCGGAGAGCATCTTGCTGATTTGTTAATCCCCTGAGTAGGAACCTTGGGGTGGTGACAGTGTTGAGCGGAGTGGCTGCGCGGTCAGGAATATCAAGATCTGGTCAAAACATCGTACCTTAGGACCCTAAATGGGTTCCCGGGCTGGGCGAATCTGGGAGGTTATCTCCCTCTTGCTACTGGCCGCGCACAGAGGCGGAGGCCGGTGTGAGACTGCGACGTCGTCTGCAAAAGCTGCCCGGACCCAGGCGGCTTCCTGCAGAGCCTGCGTTCGCTGGATTCCGGGGGCGTTAGCATTTCTTTAACCCTGGGGTCCCACTGGAAGAGGAAGAAGAGACCTGGGGAAAGGGTTTGGAGAACCGCGGAGAAGTGAAAGCAGCCTAAAATGGGCGAAGCTTGGAGAGTCCTCTTTATCAGTGCAGCAGGCTGCAGGAGCCGCCATTTGGTGGCGGATTTCGGTATTTCAGTAGCACTTTGTGCTGAACGTCACAACTGGCTAGTCTACGTGGCATCCTCTTTTTTTTTTTTTTTTTTTTTTTAAACCACTGTTTTACCAAATGCAAATGTCCCTCCAGCTTGCCTCCTCTGGGGGTACTAAGCCCTCCCCACCCTCAACTCCCGCTGGAACGATCTGGGGCTCAGCTCATCCCTCGGGCAATGCAGCAGCTGTGCTCTCTCGATCCCGGGTGGGCCAAGGGACATTTTCTGGGGCTCCACCGGCGGACACCCATGCCCAACGGCCAAAAAAAAAAAAGCGTGATGAAGCTCAGGGTGTCCCTTAAGGGGCGTTTTTACCCTATTTTTCAATTCTTTCCTTTTTTCAGGGCAGAGAAATCTCATCTCCTTTGGGGTCTTGATGGACATTGTTTTGGGCCCCATGGTGTCTCTGCCCTGGCTTCCCGCCTCACACCTTTAGATAGTGGAGAAGGGAAAGAACAGCCGAGGCCGGGTGGGGAATAGGCGACTTGACCAGGGGCGGGGCCGCTGGAAGTGTGGGGTTAGGACCACAGCTCCGCCCAGCTGTGCCCAGAGCTCCTGGGGACCAGGAAAGGCAGTCACTTCTATGAAGTACCAGAGTCTGGAGTCCCCACCTTGGGTCGCCAAATCTTCGAGGGTTACAATGAAATCCCCCAAAGCGTGCGTGGCTAGTGAGTGGAGAACAAAGGGTAAGGGGTGAAGGCAACGCGAGCCGGAGTGCGCGGCTCCCTTGGCTCTGCGGGACTCTGTCGGGGGCGCAGCAGGGTTGACTCTGGGTCTGGAAACCCGCCTGCGGGCGCTCTGCAGAATCCGCGGGCCTGCCTCCCAGAGCGACCGAATGATCCCAGTCTTCGAGTCCGAGCTGCCATGTTGCATTCACGCTGGGCGCCAGTGTTTTGACGCTTCCGAGTCAGCGACGCCCCCAAACCCCGAGCCCTTTGGCCCATTGCGCCACACAGCCTAAGTCAAAGCCCCAAAGACCTGCAGGGCTTAGGAGGGAGCGAAAGCCCTGTGGGTGGCCAAGGCGACATCGCCGCGGAGCCGCAGCGGCTTCCCCTTGCCACCTTCGTTCCAGGGGCTGCGGGCTGCGCGCTCGGCAGAGGCTCGGTTGCCAGTAGCAACCACACGACGGCGATTTGCAGCCAGGGCCGCTGCTGCGGCGGCTGGTACCACTGCTTACTCAAACGCCTTCGGGGTCGAGCATTTGAAACCTTGGGGGTTACACTCGGTGACATCGCTTGTCCCCACCTCCGCTCCTCATCCTCCAGTGCCTACAGCTCTTCTCAAAAGCCGGCTCTCCTGGCTTGGCCCTGCCCCCACCGCAGACAATAGGGGCTACTGGGAGCGCACACCGCGGCGCGAGCCTTTCGGAACCGGCACCTGAACCCTGAGATCCCGTCGCTTTGCTTCATCCCAGCCCCACATACCCTCTTTTCCGACCTAAGCGGAAATTATTTTCCAATGACCAGTTAGAAAGCTTTTGTTGAAATCAGAAACAAGGATGGTGCCAAAGAAGTCAAGATATACCTACTCTCTTTCCAGTAACACCGACACAAAGAGCTTATGATTGTGTCTGGTCAGCGTGGCTTTCCTCACGGTGAGAGTCACAGGCACAAGCACCCGCTGATCTTCCCTCTTCTTTGTCTACCATGAATACTTTGTATGAAATCCAGAATGTGATCAGTAGCGTCGGCTCAAGCATTACATTCAGATGTTTGGTTCTACTTATTCATTAGTGGATGGCGCACTCCCCCACCCCGCCCCATTTCATTTTGATGAACCACATCAGCCTTGGCAGTGGGACTGAGTGGTCTAATACTTAAAGGAAGTGATTGACATTAACCCTTAGGGATCTTTCTGCCTTTTCTGTAGTACCAGGGCAATGCTTTAACTCCCCCCTCCCTTTTTAAGATTATAACTCTTGTTAGTGTTTTAAACAGATTTTATTGAAGAAAAATCTGCATAGTATTCAGCGACGTCTTTTATTTAACTACTAGGATAAATGCATTGCCAAATTTCTTCACTCTTACTAATTGTCCTCGTTTTAAATCGCCATTAAGTCAACTGAGGGTTTTTCGTGGATTAAAATTTCATATAAATCACAGATGTGCTGAAATTTCTAAGTTTAAAGCTCATCGAGGGTAAGTACCTGTAGTCCTTTTATTTAACTCAACAAATATTTGTCGGAGGATTCCAGAAGTCTCAACAACAATTATTAGAAAAAGTGAATTAGTAATAACTATCACAGTGCTTGCATATGCTTAATAAACTCAATGAAAAGCTAGTTTTTCAAGCTAGTGGCATTAATCAGATATTCTTATTCATGCATATTTGAATATAATTTTATCTTAAATGTGATAGACTATTTTAAAATATCTGACAGATATTTTCAGGATTCTGAGAATGACAAATTATACATAAGAACTTCTAACTTTCTCAGTAACTGTCTACAAAAATTGGTTTAAAGGCTATTTAATGAGGTAAGTTTTTAAAGTGCCTTTCATATAGCACAGACTTGGTATTAAATGTCTTTATGATTCAAAAGGAATGCTTAAGAGGCTAGTATTGGAAACTGCTAATCTACTAAAACAATCTACTAATTGCTAATCTACCAAAACAATGCACCTTGAAATATCTTATTTAAGCTTTAAAACACTAAAAAGTCACCATGTCTTAATCATAAATGATAGTAAACTCAAATTAACAATGCCTCCTAAAATGACTCTTAGATATGTTATAAAAGGGATCCACCTTTAAACTTCACAAAATGTCAAGTTCATTAAATAAGACAGTTCACTTCAAAATAGAAAGTTAGCATTCCTTGGTTCCTAGAAGCAACAGAACAACCTGTAGCTTGCCCAACTACCCCCACCATCACCTTAAAAATAAGAAAGCAAGGCTTTAGTGAAAAGTTCCTTTCTACGGTCTTTCAAGAAAGAAAAGCTTCAACAACTTGCTTTGGACCAAGTTAAAGAGATTATCTCCCTTTTTCATTACCACTGTGTCTTTCAATGAATTGAAGGATAAGATCAAAGTGCATTCATATTCATGTGAATTATCGCTATTGACTTGAATAATGATGGATTTCATTGTTTTATTTAAACTGAAACCAGGAATGCTGCTGCTTTTGAGGCTACACCCCTAGGCTGTAGAATTTCTTCTATGAGGACTCAAAAACCAAGCAATTAGGTCTGACAACCACGTCATTTCCATAATGTACTTCCGTACAGAGAACTTTTATTGGAATTGGTTACATTTCTATAGACTCTTTACCACTCAATTTTTGACTCTTTTCCAGCCTTCTTGACGAGAGTCCTAAGTTCAGCAAGTACTCCTCAAACATGTTTATGAATCAATTGTAGTGGGAAGATACAGTGATGTTTAGAAAGCTTTTAGCTGTTGACAAATTAGTGTTATCAGTAATTAGCTCATGAGAGTGCTTTTGCTTTGAACATGATTCATTACAGTTTGTTTTCTAGTGTAACTGAAGAACTCAGGGGAAGCTTGGGAAAATGTGTTTACCAGCTGTTTCTTTCTAAATATGCCTCATGACAATTTTCTTAAAATATTTTCACTTGGGTTTTCTTCAGACTCTCCCATCATTTTCTTAAAGGCTACCAGATACAATGGAATCCACTTACTTTTGTCAAATGATCATTCTGCTCAAATAATTCATTTCTTTAAATGCCTATCACTTTGGAGAACACATCTTCACATCTTAGGAAATTATTTACAATAAAGTGAGCTTACCATTAATACAAACTTAGGGAAATGCATTTTCATGAACTTTTAAAATACTCAATGCATATAGCCTCTCTTATGGGGAGACCAGTGCAACACAAGTCTATTATATTATCATGATCTGCAGTGGGTTGGGGAAATATCCTTTCCCAGAAAGATAATTGGTACCAGTTACTTGGTATTCCTCTTAAACTTTTGCCATAATTTATTTAAAAATTCAATATTTTTCTATCCAGTTGGGATACAAAAACTCAATTTTTTATTTTATCCATTATATGTACTTAGTATTGCCAATAACTTATTAAGTTGCTTCTTTTGTGATATGACCATAACCATAAGCAGACTGAATTTATTTGTACAGTACTACTGTATTTGTAAACTGCCAAGACCTTTGCTCTTGACTTACAAATAACATGGCAAGCAATTGCATATTATTTCACGATGGTGGTGAAAAAAACACTCCTACCACAAAAAGCATTTCTTTATACTTAATTTCCTTAATCTTTTTTTTACTAATGGAAAAAGTATTAGTATTTTCTTCATATTATTGTTTTATCTTTATATTGTCCATATAATAATCTTCATTCTTCACTCCAAAAATTAAACATGGGGTAACACTGGAGTAGAAGATAAATTAAAATAATTCAGGTATATTTAAAAAACACAATACCCCAAACGAGAGTGCAAGTTGCAGTGCCAGCATTTCCTCTGGGGGGGAAAAATGAGATGTAGTGCTGTAGTGCTACCGTGCCCTCGAATTTAGTGTTAGTTTTAGCGGAGCTCACTCTAGGCTCAGACAATGTCTGTAGGGAGAACGGACCTGTAGAGTGGAGACACAGGACGCTATTTCAGTTTCAGAGGTTTCAAAAACCTTGAAAAACCTTCTCTTACTTTTACAGTCCTTTCCAGAAGTCAGAAAATACAATCAATTATTCCGCAGAGTAATCAATGCATAAGACATTTTGGCTTGAGACTTGCTCTTACTAAATGATGGCAAAAGTTAGAGAGGGAGAGAGAAAAAAAAATTTTTTTTTTGAGGCTCGCACATGCGCAGTGAGATGCAGCTTTTTTCCTTCCCCCTCTTCTAAATAAGCTATTGGCTTCTCTTCTTGCCTCTGGGATCCCGCCCGCGCCGCAGGGTCTTAGGGAGCTGGCTGCTGAAGGACAGTGCAGGTTCTCACACACCACTCCTGGCAAAGGGACCCTGCAGCCCTCGCCCACCCTTTCTGGGGTTCCCTTTCAGGGTTCTCTCCCGAACGTCCCGGGCGAAGACTGCGCAAAGCAGGCCGATCAGAGCAGCCCCGGGCAGGATTTTGGCTGCGTCAGTGCTGCGGCCTCGGTGCTCGCGGTTCCGGTGTCCACTGGGTCCCGGGTGGTCCGCCCGCGGGTCAGCCTGGTCAGGGGCGGCTCGGCCGGGACCTTTGCCCCAAACCGCGGACAGCTTTGCGGTTAGAGTGGAAGGCCTGGCCGGGGAACCAAAGCGAAAGGACAGAGGCCTTCATCTCAGAATTGCCCCACCGCGCCTTCCCTCCGGATCCCAGGCCGGCGGCCCGCGGAGCTGCGAGCGAGCGAGCGAGAGTGGGCCGCCCGCACCCAGGCAGCTGCCCGAGTCCGCCCTGGGAGGCCCAGCCGGAGAGACGCCCGGGCTGACCTAGCGAGGTTCTTCCGCACTCGCGACCTCGGGCCAGGCGCCCCCGCCCTTTCCTCCCGCGACTCCCGCGGGCCCGGGCCGGCTGTCCTGGCGGGACACCGCGTGCCTCCTCCGCAGTCTCGACCCGCGACGCCCGGCTGGGCCAGCGGGCAGCCCCAGGCGATTCCCGGAGCCCCCTCCCCTGATGGGAACTTCGCGGAGACCGCGAAGCTGCTGTTGGGAGTTGGAGAAACTTTGGAGAATGAAAAAGCCAAGGAAGCTGGAATCCTCCCCTGGGCCCGACAGCCCTGAGTCCAGTGGGACTCAGATGCCTTCTAGGGGCACCGAGATGGAACTGGGGACCCCGCGCACTGGCTGGGAAGCGGGCTTGCTGGTGCCCAGTTTCGGGTCGGGGTGGTAGGGTCAGCTCTGGCTTAGTCCTGGTAGGACGGACACTGAGGGACCCGAGAGCTGTGTCCTCCCCGACGCCGGCTTGATGCATCGTAGGGATCTTTCCTATGTGGCACCTTCCATCTTTGTCTCTTCTGTTTTGTATAAAATAATAATGACAATAAAAGGCGGGAGGGGGAAAATGCCTACATTCTCTAAGAAAAGCCCAACAATGCCAAAATATTAAGGGAGTGGAATGCTGGCGGTATGTTAACAGAGTGGCTTTCAAACTTTCCTACTTGATGTTGCTGGCTTTGGTACAATTTTTAATTAAGAAAAGTTACATAAATCTTTAAAAAGATATTCACTTTCACACATACTAGACAGCAATAATTTTTTACGCTAGCATGTTATTGCCTTATAAAATATTATGCTGGTTTTGGCTTCTACATCAAAAGCGTCAAGTTTTAGAATCAATCACTTCGTGCTACATGGTGCCTTCTTTTTGGAAGTGAAATCATTCATGTGTGGGATTCCCCCTAATCACCGCTTTCCATGTGGTGGAAAAGATAGTTCAATCTCTGCATCCACGGAATTACTGTAAAGGAAGCCACTCAAGGTGGCTTTAGGACTTTGAGGCTAGCTACCTGAATCACTGTCATCTTAACATTCTATTGGCCTTATCATTGAAAAGAAACATACAAACTAAAGTTTAAAATGCAGAGAGTTGGATTTAAAAAGTTTGGAAGGAAAAAATGAAGACATAAACACAAAGTATGCATAGAAATGTTAATCTTCTCCCCTTGATGTACATGACCAAATATCTTCTGCTCTACTGACAAACTGGACGGCACTACTGGATAGTCTGCTTGGACCCAAATGTAAAAAAGCTGATGTAATTTTTTCAGAGAGGGGCACCTGCAACATTTAAAATAGTCAGGCTTGTTTTCATCATTATAGATAAAATTTGGGGTCATCTGAGCTATGGAGTATGTAATACCTTTATTTTTAATTTAAGTATGTAAATATGGAGTTATTTTAGTAATTTTAGATTTAGTACTGGCAACATGATTATTCTCATAACTTAATAATTGCATGCAATTACCAATAGGCTACCTGTTAAAATGCTAACATAATATTTTGATTCTTAAGATTTCATATCTAAAGATCAACTATTTATTAAAAATAAGAAGGCTTTTATTATTTAAAGGATATTTTAGATACTTTCACCTTTTAATCAACTTTACTCCAAGTCTCACATATTTTCTCCTAAAACACAGAGCAACTACAGTTCTTGAAACAGTGACAGGTATATGCTTGTTGAATGAATACAGACTGCAGTATGTGCTTGTACAGTGAATTAATGTCTATCTCTTACTAGACTTCATGCCTTAGAAAACAGACACATTCTCTCATTAGCAAAATGTTTGGCACACATTGATATTTAGTGTGTTTCATTTGATAGAGAATCACACACACACACACACACACACACACACACACTCCATGCACCTCAACAGTTTTTAAAATGTAGATGTTAAATCTAATTAGCACATATACAGCTTTAATTTTTAAAATTCAGCTAGGAGTTGAGAAAATACATGCATGTTGAAAGAAGCAAAGGTACATATAACATATATTCCCATGATAACTCTGCATTCTTAAAGGAGATTTGTAAAGAGAAAACAGAACATGATTTTTTTTTTCAGAACAAGCTTTTAAAATTGGTTTTATACTGCTTTGTTTTTTCAGTCTCATTTTCAGAAAGAAAGAATTAAGTGGAAAATTTTTTTTGAAGTTATATAATTAGCAATTTATTCCAAAAGGAGCTGAGGGCTTTCAAACAAACTTTTCTTGGAAACACTTTTGTAAGTTATTCAGATAATATTCCAGTCTCAAATACAAGCCAAGTACATTGTATAACTCTAAAGTCAGTTGATACTTTTTTAACAGTTATCTTGGTTTCACACTTAAGAAAAAAAAAAACTGAAGTATCTCTTTGAGTAGTTTTCATTTCTTTTTCATTGCTGTTTGCTTAAAGGTGTGCATGTGATCTTGGAGCATTCATTTAACTTTGTAAAACACAATGTCATTTTGTTTTAAAGTTAGAAAGTTGAAAAATGGGTCAGAAAATATATATTTTTGGTCAGTAAAAGTAATGCTTGCCATATTTTATACTTAAATCACTAACAATTTCATTTACATATACCTTATTCTCTTACAGTTCTACTTTTAAGTCTTTAAAAAATATAGAATAAAGAGCAAAGCTCCAACTTGAATACATCCAATTTCAAATACAAAGTAGGCACCCGATATTATGTTTGGTCAGAAATAATACAATTTAACTCATGGGCATTGTTAATGACAGATACTCAGACTAGAGAGTTTAAAATAATTTGCATGTATTTGAATTCAAGTTTTTTTGACTTTGTAGTATCCCATAATTTAGACTATGTTAGTAAGTTTAGTTTTTTTTTATTATTGAGCTTTAAAAAATACTTTTAAAGTAGAAAATATGAAGTTGTTACTAAAAATGGCAGGCACAGGTAGTTTAGGAGCCTCAATTGTTTGTTTAAAGACTGAAACTAAATATGGAACATTTTAGTTTTAAGGGGATTTTTATTTTCATAATGCAACAGGGAACTGAAAATAAAATTGCAAAGGTTTAGCAATTTTAATTATTTACTCGGTGTTCCCCCTACATCTCTAAAAAAGAACACGCAACAACTTTTACTTGGAGTTTATTTTAAAGGACTTGTTCTTTTAAGAACATGTAGAGATCATTGTGAAATGTGTAGTTTAGAGCTGAGTGAAGAGATTGTATCACTTGCTTCTGAACTGCAGAGGAAAAGACATACAACTACTCTGGGGATATCAGGAACTCCACTAGACACCCCCTTCCCTTTCTCTGATTGCTGGTCCATTCCACAACTAATTTGGGAGCCCCATAAAATGTCAGGTCTTCACCAGGGAGCACAGATCAGTGTGAGATCTCAAAGATTATCATAGAGGACTCATTGCTAATGTGAGAACCAGCTAAATTTGCATGCTCCCTTCTATTGAAGAAGAGGTATCAAGGATATCCTGTCTTGGCACTACCCAGCAGCTGTCTCTGTCTATCTGAACATTTGACACCTGGTGAAATTGTAGTTTCTGATGGAGCAATATTTAAAGTTGACACCTGTCATTGAAACATTTGGTATATAGTTTTCAAAGACAATCTAGAAACCAGTGGTAGACTAAGTATAGTACTTAAATTGTTAAAAAAAAAAAAAAAAAAAAAAAAAACTGGGTAAAAAAGTTTAAGTTGTGTAAACTAGGGAAGTCTCACTTTCCAGGTAGAGATTCTCTCTCCCTTTCTTTTATTATAAATGTCACTCAGCAATAAAATGAAGCATACATTTAAATGACAAAATATTTAAAATTACATGAAAATGAGGAAACGGCAAAAATTGTTTAATGAGGAGTAAGCGACCAAAGACAGAACTTTTATCATGTTATTCCCATCTCTTCTTTTCCCACTGAATCTCTAGGTGTGCTTATCAAAAGCTTTCAATATAGTATAATTAAGCGTGTGGGCATCCTTGTGACTCTCCAGGAATCTTGAAATAAGAAATGCCAGGTATGTCAAAGCTGGGTTAAAAAGGAAAACACTGAGTTTAGGGTTGCATTAACAACAATGTATTTATCAGATTATACACTGTCACGTGAGATTTCTCTTGACCGTCGAAGCTCAGACAACTCCACCGCTGCTCACTTGTTTCGCCGCACTTACACCAAACTCCCCCGGTGCGTGGGGGTTCTCTCCGCGCCCTGCCCCGGCCGGTGCCGCACTCAAGATGCCCCGCGGGTCTGGGGCGGGTTTGTCCTCCCCGCGGTCGCCCGTACCACCCGCACCCCTGGCAGGTAGTGACACTCGACGGTGCAGGACCCGCGCTGCGGTCTGGCGAGGCTGACTCACCTGGGAACCCCTGCAGGCGGGGTTCCCCCGGGCTTGGCCGTCCAGGCGCTGCAGCCCAGCGCCGGCCTCCCCGACACCGCGGCCGTGACGTCACGGCCGGGACTGGCCGTTGCCGCGAGACGGCCGCGTTCCGGTTCCGGTCGGTTACCCGGGAGACGCGGGTACACAGAAACGGATCCCGTCGGAGGCCGAGTCCTCGCCGCGGTCGCCCACTGCGCGGACTCGCGGGCTGGGCGCTGGCTAGCCGCGTCGCCGCGGAGCTGGTCCCGGGCAGACAGCGGCCGCGGGCGCCATGAGTCAGAGGCAGGTGTTGCAAGGTAGGGCCGGGGAGGGCGGGCCGCCCCGACGGGCTGACGGCGCGAGCACTAGCGACGCGGGCCGCTCCACCGAGTCTCTCTCCCCCAGTGTTCGAGCAGTACCAGAAAGCCCGGACCCAGTTCGTGCAGATGGTGGCGGAGCTGGCGACCAGACCCCAAAACATCGAGACTCTGCAAAACGCGGGTGAGCTCGACCCTCGCCCTTCGCGGGTCACCCCTTGCGCTGGACCCTCGGCCTGGCAGTACCCGTCGCCCCCGTCCTCTCCCAGCGCAGATCTGCGGTCGCTCATCCCCGCGCGCCCTGGCCCTGCCTCACCTCTCACAGCCCAGTGCCCTGGCCTTGCTTCGCCCGGGTCCAGGTCTCTCCTCTCCCCCAGCTTCTGGGCATCTCGCTCCCCTATCAGCTGAGGTTTTAGGGGAGGGGTGGAATGGGGACGGGAGGACCCCGTTCCTAATTTCCTCCTACCCACTGCAAAGACTGTGGAAGAATTCATTCTCCTTAGCAGGTCTTTGCAGGGTGAGTTCGAGAGGGCGAAGCTGCTAAAATGGTGTGAGGGGGGCTGATTTTCTTATTTCCATTTTCATTGCAATCAGGCCAGTTGTTAGGTTGCGTGGAGACCTTACGAAATGTCTGGAACTTATTTTACGTGGATGAGAATCTACCCTAATCAGATAGATCCGTTTTATCTGGGTGCCATTGCTTGTCATCCTGTCTTGACCACCTTTGATTTCCTCACAGTAAAGAAATTCCAAACTGTTTTACGCAGTATTTCTGTCTTGCATTAGTGAAAGAAAAATGATATGCTTGAATCTTTTCTTAGAGAAGACCAGACTTTGAGAATCCTTAGGGTGCTCTCATTCCACCCCCGCAGTCAGAAGTTAAGGGTGGGGTTGTGGGGGTAGGGGTGGGGAAGGATTTGCTTCTTATCTATCAACAGACATGGATAGAGGAGATAAAGGTGGCTCTCCTCTGTTTTTACGTCGTTTTGGATTAAAGATTTCACCACCATTTGAACTTTAAGTAACAATTTATCATTTCTATGTCATCAGAAATCTTGAATTTATAGGATGTGACTCTTTAAATTAACACATCATTAAAAAATAAATTGAGAACATATTGGCAAAGCAAGGATATAATGTTTACTCTGGGTTTTTTGAGGGAAATTACTATTACATCTATGTGGTAATTTCTTTTGTCACTGGGATTTTGATATTTATTCCTTGGGTCTTTTGGGGGAAGGTGTATTTAGAATAGAGAAAGTGTATTTTTAACCTTTAAAAAACATTTTAGTTTGAGATAATTATAGATTCACATGCAGTTGTATAGAATTATACAGACAGATTAGATTCCCTGGTACTCTTGTTTTAATTTCCCCCAATGTAAATACTTTACAAAACTGTAGCAATATATATCACAACCAGGATGTTGACACTCATAAAAATTCATTGAAATTATTCAAGTTTCCCCAATTGTATTTAAGTATTTGTGTGTGTGTTTCATTCTATACAATTTTATTCCATGTGTGTGAACCACCACCGTAGTCAAGATATAGAATACTTTTCATCATTACAAGGATTCCTTATGTTGTCCATTTATAACCACACTCACTTCCTGCCATCCCTAACTCTGGGAAACCATTAATCTCCATTTCTAAAAATTTTGACATGTCAAAACTGATAATTTTTTGTTCAGTAGTTGTTTCATGTAGTTTAATTTTCTTTATTCTCTCTGTGTGTGTGTGTGTGCGCTCGTGCATGAACATGCCCTCAGACTCCTCAAAGTACCCAGAACAATACTTTACACATAGTATTTCATATATATAAGCAAGTCTGTTAGGACATTGTACATTTTTAATATGCAGTTAGTTACTTTTGAAGTTTTTTTTTTTTTTTTCTCTCTCAGTCCTACTCAGTGTCCTTTGTGAATGGACACTATTTACAAAGACTTAATTTCTGGACAATATGTATACAGGCATATCAAAACTTTATTTTTAAAAAATTGGGAAAATAATTGATGTTATTTTAGAAATTTAATACTGAACTATATAACACTCAAGATATATAGTACCATCTTTTAGTATAATAATGCAAGTTACCTCTTTCTGTAAGAGTACAATAATAGAGTATGTAATGGGATTTATTTATCTATCTGTCCATCCATCTATCCTTTCTTTTTTTGAGACAGGTTTTGCTATATTGCCTAGTGTGGCCTCAAACCCCTGGGCTCAATTGACCTTCATGCCTCAGCCTATGAGTAGATGGAACCACCACACCTAGCTTATATTATGGAATTTAATTCACACTGGCAGGCTAAGTGATCACCAAAGTATAAGTGGGTTGAAATTGACATTCTACACTACGGTCTGGCTTGTGAAGAAATAGAATAAAAAAGGAATATAACAATGTTTTGAAATTGTTTTCCTTTGACTACTATCTTGATGGCATATTAAGATTTTTTCTTTTCCTGAGGAACTTATTTTTAAACTGATGTTTTCTAGATTCAATTTCAGCATTCCTTTAGTAATTTTAAATAGAGACCGATCATGAATATACTCACATATTTATTCTTTTAATTAAAAATAATCTGCAAGTTTATAATGTAAGCTTTTCTTTCTTGTCAATGGACTTAACCATTCAAATAGTTTATTCTTTTAAAATTACTATGGATTTAAAAATGCTTTTGAATGAGCCACAATGTGTGTGTATCAATTATATATTATAATCAAGCTTTTTTTTTTTTTTTAGGCAAGTGCCTTCATTTTGGTAATGTACCAATGCATTTTACTCCTGACTTTGACATATTTTTTTTCCCTCCTTTTCCCCCTAATATACTGTTTAAGTAAACATGTATCTCGGATCCAGTATAACATGGAAAATGCTTTCAATGTAGACATCATGATTAAACAATAATTATCTTAAGAATTTTGAATCATTGTATGTAAAAGAACTATTAAAGCTGAATATTATCAAAGGGGTTCATTGCATTTTTAATTTCCAGTGTTTTTCATTGTGTTTTTGATGTGCTAATGAGAGAATTTGCCTTATTTAATACTTATTTACCAAAGCAAACAAAATGTTGCAGGATCTGTTCTTTAGAGAGTTTGGAAAATAATAAGTTGATTTCTAAGTCAAAATTTTTACTCCGGAAAACTGTGTACAAATGTCTATAACCTTGAATTTTTCTCCCTCATTGAAGTTCATTCCTTCTAAATCAAAAGAACACATATAAAAAAAGATTAAAATGTTTAATGTTTGTTATAATATCTCTTTATGTACCCTCAAACCCTGTATGTTTGAACCATTACATCTTGTAGCTATTTAAAAATGAATTTTGATACTTCCTTTCTCTGAATAATCAGCAACACATGACTACAGTAGTAGAGACAATACATTGTTACTTTAACCAATTGTAAAATTTCAGCAATTGGAGGTAGTTGGTCAGTTTTAAAATATAAGAAACATGTTTTGTGGCATATTGGAATACCAGGCCCCTCTGAGGTCTGTTTAGGAGGTCTTCTAAAGTAAGCTGAATAAATTCCAAAAAATTATTTTTAAACTGCTTAGCTACATAAACTTTTTCTGAACCAACTATTTATATAAATGGGGGGTAAAGTTCTATAATATTTTACATATAACCTATAAAAAGCAGTAAAACATGGCAAATCAGTACTTATACACATTTTTAGAAGACTAGGAATACAGAAGTATGTACAAAATTTTTAAATATGCTGCTGTATGAGGTTGTTGTGCTGACTGAGGCAATTAGTAGGTTCAGAATTTAAGAAAATAACAAATACACATTGTTGATACAAGTGATTTTTAAATTGCAGGTATCTGGAGCAGGGCAAAAATCTTCAGATTATTTAATACTTTGATAATCTGTGAGAAGGAAAAGCTCCTAGTTAGCATTTATAATGTATTTAAAACATACCTTGCTATGTACCTGTACCATGATTCTTTTATAAAACATGCTGTACTAAAGGATATTGCAGCTGAAAATTATCAGTGACTTTAAAAAACTTAACCAATCATTTGATGTGTTTTGTCAATATAAAAGGAGTCTTAAAATTGTGAATATAAAAGATAATTAATTCAAAGCACTAACTTTTTCTGAAAGATAGGGATAGAGAAGTTTGTTACTTATTTTTAAGTGGAAAACATTCCAGGGAGCTGTAAAAAATTATGAATTTGTAGCTAGATGTGGTGGTACACACCTGTAATCCCAGCAGCTGGAGGCTGGAGCCCAAGTTCAAAACTAGCCTGAGCACCTTAGGGAGGCCCTAAGCAACTTAGACCCTGTCTCAAAATGAAAAATTAAAAAGGGCTGGGGATATGGGTCAGTGGTTAAATGCCTCTGGTTCAGTTCTTGATAAACAAAAAAACCTAAAAATATGTCTTAAAAACCAAAGATTTTTCAGAATTTTTTTGCAGTGTTCCAAACTACTGCTCCTTGATGGATATTTATCTGTTTTATTATTTAAGCATTGGACATAGTAGAAGATAATAGAGCAAGGGCTAGGATCTCAGTGTATTCTTAACAAAAATTAATCAATTAAAAAATAATCCAAGCTATAAGTGAGTCATAAATAGAAGGTGAGGCCTAGAAATTGCAAGTTTTGTGGGTTAAATTTAAATGTTGTGGGGCTGGGGCTATGGTTCAGTGGCAGAGTGCTTACCTAAAATGTGTGAAGCACTGAGTTTGATCCTTAGCACCACATAAAAATAAACAAAGGCGTTCTGTCCATCTATAATTACAAAAAAATTTTTTTTAAATTTAAATGTTGTGAGTTTATTTTTTTCAAAAATGTTTGAATAATTACCTAAGTATTCCATAATTCCACTTTACATTTGACTGTTCTTTCAGTGCCTTTGTGCTTCTGCCTGGAACTTTTCCTTATACTTCTTTCTCTTAACTAAATTCTAACCATACTTTATGGCTCTTTTTAGATATTGATTACCCAGGGAAGACTTCCCTGAACTCTCACAGTGAGTTAAGTTGCTGGATGTATGCTTCCCTTGCATCTTGTATTTCTCCTTCATAGTACTTAGCACAATTAAAATTAGTTTCTATTTTGCCACCCCCACCCCACCCTCCACAGTGGTGCTGGAAATTTAGGCAAGCATTTGATTACTGAGTCACATCCCTAGCCCAAAATTACTTAGTTTATGTTTTCTTCAATAACTATACATTCAATGCATAGCATAATTCTTTTTCTTTTTGGCAGAACTAGGGATTAAACCCAGAGCCTTCTTGCATGCTAGGCAAGTGTTCTACCACTGAGATAAAGCCCAGCTCTTTTTGAATTTTTATTTTGAGACAGAGATTTGCTGAGTTGCCTAGGTTGGCCTGGAACTTGTGATCCTTCTGCTTCAGCCTCTTAAGGAGCTGGGATTACTACCACATCCAGCTCACTCCTAGTATCACAATTTTTTATTTTTTATTTTTGGCACCAGGAATTGACCCTGGGGGTGCTTAGTCACTGAGCCACATCCCTGGCCCTTTCTGAGACAGGGTTTCACTAAGTTGCTTGGGATCTTGCTAAATTGCTGAGGCTGATTTTGAATTTAGATCCTCCTGGCCTCAGCCTGCTGAATCTGGGATTAAAGCCACAAGCACCCCCCTCCTCTCACAACATCTAGCATAATTCTAAGCAGAGAATAGGTGTTCAAAATATTTAAATAGGATAAAGGAAGGATTAATTATTTTTGCTTTCATATGTCTTAAAAATTAGATTCTTATAATAGCTCAGGTGAATAAAGTAGTATGGATATTTAAACCCAAAGAACATTTGTCAGGGGCCCTCATCATAAAGTAAGTTAGTTAGAATCATTTTTTTTCCCCTTCCAAAGAAAACTCTTCATTCTGTAACCAATCCCCACAAGTATTCAGTGAGGCCTAGCACTGTACTGGGTACACTAGACTAAGTATAAATACAAAAGTGTATTTATATACTTATCTATATAAATTGCAGTTCCTGCCAATTTCAGGAGTACAATCTAAATGTTTTTCAGGAATTACTCTGTGGTTAAAAATCAAACCTGGACTTACTACCAGTATTACAATATAATGCTTTATCCACATTTACTATGGCATGAATATTTTTCCTTTTATAACTTCATTGTTATCAATAAAAAAGGTTTACTTTGTGTGTGTGTGTGTGTGTGTGTGTGTGTGTGTGTGTTGCTAGGGATTGAACCCAGGGCCTTGTGTATGGGAAGCAGGCACTCTACCAACTGAACTATGTCCCTAGCCACCAAGGTTTACTTTTGCTAAAATTCATCTTATATCCCCTTGTCTATAATTTGAATCATATATATATATATACACATACATATGTATACATATGTATATGTGTATATATATACACACACATGTATATATATACACACATGTGTATGGGAAGCAGGCACTCTACCAACTGAACTATGTCCCTAGCCACCAAGGTTTACTTTTGCTAAAATTCATCTTATATCCCCTTGTCTATAATTTGAATCATATATATACACACACATGTATATATATATATATATATATATATATATATATATATATATATATATTATTTTTTAGTTGTACACAATAATTTTATTTTTTTACATGTGGTGCTGAGGATTGAACCCAACACTTCGCAGGTGTTAGGCAAGTGCGCTTTCTACCTCTACTGCTGAGCCACAACCTCAGCCCCTCAAGATTTTTTTTTAAAAAAGGAATTTTAGAACTTTAGTGGAAGTATTTAGATACAAATGTGACCAATTGTTGTCTGGACAAAAGAGCTCTAGACTGAATGAACTTAGCTAGTCTCATTCTTATGAATATTCGGAGACAATAAAGCATACAACCACTTCCAAACAGTTCCTAAAATGTTCCTATCATCCAGAGAAGGGGTCAGGGCCAGGGAGTGTAATCTAGACAAGTGATGTTTTTCACAGAAGATTTAGTACCAAATGGGGGACAATACCAAGGGTGGTCAGGAGGGAACTTCTTCCCCAAGATTAACCTTTTGATGCTCACAAACTCTCACAGCTCACAAGTGCAAGGTCCTGGGAACAGAAACTAGCCAATAGCCTAAGGTGAACTAAGACAGTTGTACATGGTAATGACTCCATATAGGGGTGACTCTCCTGCTTTGTGTAGAACATTCTGCACATAGCAGGGAACTGGGTTCAGCAGCCTTGGGGCCTAAAACCTGGAGCAGTAGCAGTAACACCAGAACATGAAAGCAACATCCCCTCAGTTCTTCAACTTGACCCTCAGCCTCCCTCCACTGTGGACGAGGGAGCTTTAGGAAAGAGCCTTGGCTGCTAAAAGGGTGTCCAGATAATGGAAATGGGCAGATAATGGAAAGAATTAGCCTAAGGAAAGGATGGATAATTTTCTAGTGTTACAGCATCTTGATACTCTAACAAAGAAATCACTGATTTCTTTAAAGCATGTTAAATCATGAAGTCTGGGCTAAAGTAGAAGGTAAGGTAAACATCCCAATCTGATCTTCTTTGCAGTCTAGTAAGCAAGTGCCTTTTCTTCTTGAGGATCATTTGCTTTAAAGCACTCAGAAGTGAGCTGCTAACATTGGCAGTAATGGTAAAGAATGACAATTCATTTGTTCCTTCTTACAAAATGAGGGCTCCACGTATGCAGAGATGCCAGACCCAGGACAGAAACTAGACCTGTCTATACTCTTCTCCAACTTCCTCATCTTTCCATCCTGAAGACCACTTTGGCTGTTGTGCACCAGGGAGCCCTAAGGATTCCTGCATCAATTACAAAAATCATCAAAATATTGAAATGGAAGGTAGCATTTAAAACATAACATAGGTTTCCTTAAAATGTAATACTGGTTTTCTTATAGCATGTATAGACACAATGTGAGAAAACTGCCTCCACTCCCAGTCACACAGCCACCAAGGCTCCTCACATGTGCACATGTACACAGAGGAGGCCAGCTGGCTTTGCCATGAAGCAGGGGGGATAGACTGCTTCGGGTCATTCTTGGTTTTTAAGCTGGTTGGAGATCCAGTCCAGACCTTCATAAAGCCCAGTTCCATTAGCAGCACAAGTAGCCTGAACATTCTAGTTTCTTTGGTAGGGGGAGTGTACACTGACCTTGTCCAGGATCTCTGCTGCATTCATGGCATTGGGAAGATCCTGTTCATTTACAAACACCAATAAAACTGCATCTCTTGAGTTCATCTTCTGTTAATACTCTGGTTAGTTCTTCCCAGGACTCATTGACCATCTCTGTTATTATTGTCAACCACAAAAATCAGACCTTGAGGGTTGGGAGGGGGCATGGGACAAATGGAGGAACTTTGATTTGGCAAAAGGGAGGGGAGGGAAGGGAGGGGCCATGGGGCCAGGGAAGATGGTGGAATGAAATGGACATCATTACCCTAGGTACATGTATGACTGCACATATGGTGCTATGCTACATCGTGTACAACCAGAGAAATGAAAAGTTGTGCTGCAATTGTGTACAATGAATTAAAATGAATTCTGCATTTAAAATTTAAAAATTAATTAATTAAAAAAATCAGATCTTGGATGTTCTAGAAATAATGTCATCACAAAGTTCTGATTTTGTCCTGACTACCAAAATTCCAGACTGTAAGCTGTAATTTTTTTTTTTTTTAATTCTATTGTCTCCACATTGAAGCCTATTGTAGGGGTGGTAGTCACAATCTCTTTCAGCTTCACTTTATACAGGATAGTGGTTTTACCAGCCACATCCAAAGCCACCATAAGAATTCATATCTCTTTGTTTCCCAAATAGATTTTTAAACAGCAATTTAAAAATGTTCCCCATTGTAATTTAATTCTATAACCTGTCACTGCTTAGAATTCATTTCTTAATTGCTACTGATCTTGTGCTCTTTCTACTTTGTTTTCTAAGTATTAGAAAATCATTTTTATGTGGCTCTAGAAATTTCTAATAAACTTTGATATTAACTGTTAAAACAAATTCTCTCTTTGGGTAACTGGATAACCAGTGGCTATCCAATAATTGTGAAACTTGGTGGGCTTTGAGGTCTCCTTATGGACCATCACAAGAATTTGAGTGGAGGGCAGATGTGGAAAACATTAATTGCCAAATCTCTGCAGGTGTGAGGGAGTGGGAGTAATATTTAGGGTTTAAGCCAACCTCATAGCCCTAGAGAACTTCAGGCTTCTGCACCTCCTAAGAAAAGTCTTATCAAACCAGAAGCTTTTGAAAAGAAGATCTGTAATCCCTGGGGAGTTGAGAATCAAGATAGTACTTCAAAGGATTGTGGGACTAGAAGCCCTCTGGGATCAAGGAGAATTCAGAAAAGACTTATTCTGAGCCCTGGGCTTGTTCATTCAGCTGCTCTGTGGTTTACTGACTTTCTCTCTCCCTCTCCCTCTTCCTTTTTTTTCCCCCCTCTCCCTCTCTTTCTTTATTTTTTAATACTTGGGATCAAATCCAGGACCTTGATCATATCCAGCAAGCATTCTACCATTGAGCTGCACCCCCATCACTTTTTCAATTTTACTTTGAGGCAGGGTCTCACTAAGTTGCCCAGTCTGGCCTTGAACTTACTTAGCCTCCCAAGTAGCTGGAATTATAGGTGTGTACCACAGCACTCAGCTAAAAATAGATTTGTAAATTAATTGCCTCCCAAATATTTCCTCTTTGAATATTATGTATAGAAGCTTCTTGGAATAGGTAATCCTTTTGGTACAGCCTATTTACCTTCTGTGATGCCTCATTCTTAGACATTCTTATTTTCTGTGTTCCTTAAAGCTTTAGGAATTTGTGGTAATAGTGTTATTCATGTATCTGACATCTTATACTAAAAAAGAAAATCACCATGGACACATTATTTTAACTACAATATATATTATTTTCTTCCTTTTTTTCTTTTTCTTTTTTATTTTTTGGTGTGTGTGTGTGTGTGTGTGTGTG
Organism: Callospermophilus lateralis; assembly: GCF_048772815.1. NCBI lineage: Eukaryota > Metazoa > Chordata > Mammalia > Rodentia > Sciuridae > Callospermophilus > Callospermophilus lateralis. The sequence continues at coordinate 33,824,956 of NC_135317.1, read as the reverse complement.
TGTGTGGTTGGGGATTGAACCCAGGGCCTTGTGCATGCCAGGTAAGCACTCTACCAATTAAGCTATAGCCCCAGCCCAGTTAACTACAATATGTCTGAAAGAGAAAATTACACATTAATTTTCACAGTTGGTTCATTCATCATTTAGCAAATATTTATTGTGTATCCATATACCAGAGGGAAGCTTAGATGCTGATCATACCAACCCAAAAGCAATCCCTGTCCTTAAGTAGCTTATTTGCTGGTGGATGGATGGACGAAAAGTTGTGCTGCAATTGTGTACAATGAATTAAAATGCATTCTGCTGTCATATATACCTACTTAAAATTAAAAATTTAATTAATTAAAAAATCAGACTTTGGGTGTTCTGGAAATAATATCGACACAAAGTTCTGATTTTGTCCCTATTTATATGAAGGGCACCTAACTCAGGATTTAGGAATGAGGGGACACATCTAGGAGTAGATATTATCTCTGATGAATTCCCTAGGAGCTAGTCAGATGAAACAGTATCCAGGTAGAGAGAACAGTAAACAAAAACAGGAGTAGGAAAGGGTAAGGTTTAGATGTGGTTGGAGCTTGGGGTACTATATAGGGCAAAGGGGAATATAGTGAGTTGTGGTTGGAGAGGAAAACAGTCCTAATCGTCAAGGACCTCCTCTTATGAAGTTTGCATTTCTCTTGAAATATATGAAAAGCCCTTGAAGGGTTTAAGTCAGAGAATAATTAAAACACATTTTGTGTTTAGAAAAATGATTTTAGGGTTGGGGATGTAGCTCAGAGGTAGTGCTTACTTAGCATATGTGAAGCTCTGGGTTCCATCCCATTATCCCCCACTCCCACCAAAAAAAGGGGAAGATGATTTTAGCAACTGTGGAGAATAATTTGGAGGGGAGTTAAGACAGGATCGGGAAGACTGGATTTCCATTTTTTTTGCTATAGCAGTCATGTTGGATAAAAGATGTTAAAGCGGGTAAATTCAGCAGGATTTGACAATTTAGGAGAAGGGAACAGAGACAGGTATGGAGAGAGATGAGTTCAAGATGACTCTCAGGCTTCTGGTTGCTTGGACATATCAATACTTTTCCTTAATAGACAAAGGGGATACAAAAAGCAAGGGAAATAATGATTCATTCTTTAACATTGTTAAAGTTGCAACGTGAACATGGATGTAGCAGTGTCCCTATAGTGTGCTCTTTTTAGGTCTTTAGGGAATAGACTGAGTAGGGGAATAGCTGGATCAAATGGTGGTTCCATTCCGAGCTTTCCAAGAAATCTCCATACTGCTTTAAAAAATGTGGCATTTATACACAATGGAGTATTACTCTGCATTAAAAAATGACAAAATCATAGAATTTGGAGGGAAATGGATGGCATTAGAGCAGATTATGCTAAGTGAAGCTAGCCAATCCCTTAAAAACAAATGCCAAATGTCTTCTTTGATATAAGGAGAGTAACTAAGAACAGAGTAGGGACGAAGAGCATGAGAAGAAGATTAACATTAAACAGGGATGAGAGGTGGGAGGGAAAGGGAGAGAAAAGGGAAATTGCATGTAAATGGAAGGAGACCCTCAGGGGTATACGAAATTACATACAAGAGGAAGTGAGGGGAAAGGGGGAAAAATATAAGGGGGAGAAATGAATTACAGTAGAGGGGGTAGAGAGAGAAGAGGGGAGGGGAGGGGGGAGGGGGGGATAGTAGAGGATAGGAAAGGCAGCAGAATACAACAGACACCAGAATGGCAATATGTAAATCAATGGTTGTGCAACTGATGTGATTCTGCAATCTGTATACGGGGTAAAAATGGGAGTTCATATCCCACTTGAATCAAAGTGTGAAATATGATATATCAAGAACTATGTAATGTTTTGAACAACCTACAATAAAAATTAATTAAAAAAAAAAGTTGCAATGTGTCTGAGATTCCCACATGCCAGTGACTGGTTAGCTTTGGATTCAGAGGGCCTTTAAAGCTCAGGGAGAGAATCTAGCTGGAAAGAAAGATTTGGGTTTGTGGAACTTACATGTTCATTTGAAAACTATACAAAAAGTCCATTAAATATTTTCTTATGTAATTATAAACATGTAAGTTTCAGTCATTTTATCAAGAGAATAATGTGAATTTAATTTGGAAAAGCTTTTTTTTTTCTTTGCAGTGCTAGGAATTGAACCTAGGGTCCCACACATGCTAGACAGGTATCCTACCACTGAACCACACCCCCAGTCCTGGAGATGTGTTCTCTACATTCTCACTAATTTAAAATCTCAGCAATAGATGGTAACAGTTAAGTGTGAGAAAGTTTACCATAAAAATGAATGGAGCTGTTATTTAAAACAGTAATCATGGAAAGAAACTACAACTTTAATATGCATTCTAAATCTGGCACATAAACCAGTTTTCATTGATAAATGGCTGTGATTGACAGTGAAAGAAGAAACAGAAGAACACAGACTCTGAAAGTATGGGTAGTTTCTACCTCATAGTATTGACTTGAAACAAGGATTAAGGGGGTTAATATTTGTAAATTTCTTAGTAGAGGGCCTGCACATGAGGCATATAACATAAGTGTTAAATAAGTAAATTCAAACTGTGCTTTCTTTCTTGCCTTTTAAGAAGCGTTGCTAGATGCCCAGTGAGAGTCAGGAGTCTCTGTCCCAGTTGTGTTAGTCTTTCAATGATGAACAACTGAATGCTGAATCTTCAAGCAAAATTCAGAAGATTACTATAGCTGATAAGAATGATATAAAATATTATATTATATATATATAATATTCTCCATAGTATTTTTTGAATTAATTATCATTACTGTTGAATTCTATGTAAAAACACTATTTTTTTATGATTCTGACCCTTTAAATAAATTACAAGACCTTATATATGTTATCAGGGATATAACATCTTAAATCATAATTGACTTTGTGGTTATTCTGCATTATCAGTTTTGTCAACAGATCAAACCCATTTTGCCTCTGAGCTTAGATGATATAGTTCCTTCTGGTTGGCACACTCTTCAGTCCTTCCCCTTTCCACACCCTCCAATTTTTTCATGGGGCATGTCTGCTGGAGAGTCTTCGGATCTCAACTTTAATGTCATTTCTCCCCCAGATTGCCTCCCCCCTCCCATCTTCCTCACAGCTTGGGTTGGACAGTTTGTTGTATGTTGCAGGGTACCTTCTACTTCTACAGTTGCATGCCTCATATATTTTGGGGATTGTTTCTCACAACTCCTTTGTAAGTTCCTTGATATCAAGGACAATTGTTTACAATACTTTGTATATTCTTTTTTTTTTCAATATTTTTTTGTAGTTGTATTTTGTAGTTTTGTACCTGTTCATTTTTTATGTGGTGCTAAGAATCAAACCTAGTGCCTCATACATGCTAGGTAAGTGCTCTGCCACTGAGCCACAACCCCAGCCCTGTATATTCTTAATATAGGTTTCTTGATCTTAGCGAAAAGGCCGAGAAGCGATTGATATAGGTTTCTTGAATGAATTATTAATTCCATAGTAATCATAAATTAAAAGGTAAAAAAAAATCTATGTATTTTTTTCAAGGAAGATATACAAATGGCAATAAACATATGAAAAGATGCTCAATAGTAGGGGAAATGCAAGTTAAAATCATATGAGGTGGCATGTGGGCCTGTAGTCCCAGTTGTCCAGAAGGCTGAGGCTGAAGAATTATGAATTAAAGGCCAGTCTTGGCAGCACAGGAAGATTCTATTAATTTAAAAGAATAGGAGGCTGGGAGTGTAACTTAGGGGTAGAGTACTTACCTAGCATCAGGTTAAATACCTGGCACTACAAAAATAAATGAATAAACTTAAATAAAATTTAACAAAACACAATGAGATACCAGTGAATGTTCACTGGGATGGAGTTATAGAAAAACCAAACTAAACCAAGAAATAAAAGTTGATGAGGTAAAGAAATTGGAACTTTGGTGCTTTGCATTGCTGTTGGAAATGTAAAATCACTATGGAAAACAATTTGGCATCCCTCAAAAAGCAAACCTAGAATTATCCTATGATCCCATGAAATAAGCGAGACAAAAAGGGACAAATACTGTACAATTCCACTTAAATGAAGTACTTAGAATAGGAAAATAACAGAGACAGAAAAAAGAGTAGAGGGTACCAGAGGCTGAGGGGAAGGGAAATGGAGAGTTATTGTTTAATGGGGTGTAGAGTTTCTGTTAGGAATGAAAAAATGTTCTGGAAATAGATATTGGTGATGGTTGTACCATATTGTGAAAAGTATTTAATGCCACTAAGTTTACACTTAAAAATTGTTAAGCTAATAACCTTTGTTATTTGTATGTTTTACAACAATAAAGAAATAAAATGGAAAAGTTTAAACAAAATAAAGCAGGTAAGAGGCAACAATAGATCTTTTCTGTTTTTCCTTTTATTTATTTATTTTTTTGGTACCAGGGATTGAACCTCCGAGGGTACTTAACCACCAAACCATATCCCCAGTCTTTTTTATATTTTATTTTGAGACAGAGTCCCACCAACTTACCTAGGGCCTTGCCAAGTTGCTGAGGCTGGCTTTGAACTTGCAATCCTCTTGCCTCTACCTCCCGGATTACAGGCATGAGCCACAGCACCAGGCTCCTTTTTTATTTTATTTTATTTTTTTTTAATTATTATTTTTTTTAGTTATGGGCGGACACAACATCTTTCTTTGTATGTGGTGCTGAGGATCGAACCCGGGCCGCACGCATGCCAGGCGAGCTCGCTACCACTTGAGCCACATCCCCAGTCCTCCTTTTATTTTTAAGATGGGCTTTTTGAACATTGCCCAGGCTGGCCTTATGCCCTCGGGCTCAAGCAATTCTTCTGTTTCAGCCTCATGAGCACCTGGGACTGAAGGTGCACACTATCTTGCCCAGCTCAAGAAATCTTTGCTATGATTTAAGTAGACCAAAAGCCCAGTTTGCACATATTTTTAAAAATATTAAAAATGTTTATTACAAAGGTACTTTTCAAGGTTAATATGGTACAATTGGAAAAATTCAAAGAACTATAATTGTAGATACTTGTCTTTAAAGGATCAAAGTTGAGATGTTAAATGTTTTCATAAAACAGCAGATTGAGATAAAAGATGTATAAATTATATGCATATAATATAAGAATGAATGGGTTATTTTTTGTCATTGAAAATGGTTAACATTTTCTTCCTTTTGATTTCTATATGCCATTGGCAGCAAAATCAAGGTTATTTAGACTACATTATATTAAAAGGAATTAAAGAGTTATGATTTCTTTGAGGTTATTTTGTAATCTCCACTAGATTATTAGTTTCTTGACATTAAGTGCTGCCTATATATTTCTGTTTCTTGCCACTTGGTTAAACCTGACGTATTTTTTGAGTGAATAACTATATAAACAGCAAGGTTATTTGATTTTTTTTTGTATAACTAAATTGCAATGTAAGTATTAGAAGCAATGTTCCTAATATTGCTTTAAAAGAACAACAACAACAAAAAAATAGAATAGGAACTCAAAGTGACAATGTGTGTGCGCACACACACACGTTTGTGTGTTTGTGTGTGTGTGTGTGTGTGTGTGTGTGTATGTATGGGGGGATTTAAAGATTATCTTTAGGTTAAATTCCAAAAATGTTTTCACATCAGTTTATTTGTTTTCATAGAGTAGGCAGAATTATCTTATAGATACTAGAGTACAGTATATGAATTTTTGTCTTATTTTTATTTTTTGCAGTGCTGGGGATTGAACCTAACTCATAGATGCTAGTTGTTGATGGACCTTTATTTTATTCATTTGTGGTGAATAAAATGTGGTGCTGAGAATCAAACCCAGTGCCTCATATATGCTAGGCAAGCGCTCTACCACTGAGCTACAACCCCAGCCCCCAAACCTCTGAATTCTTATTTTTAATATTGGATATATTGTTAGTATATGTTTGGATCTTCAGTGGAGATTCTAAAGATGTCATTAGCTCCTCACTAAAGGCCTTTTCTGATATTATAGCAACTATTCAGGTTTCTGTTATTTATGGACTTTAAATTTTTATGCTTGCACTTACTGTGGACTGGATTCCTAATGAACAGACAGGTAAGGAAAAATTTCTTTCTATGTGTTGCTGCTTTATTCTCTCTTTTTCATTCTCTTTTTCTTTTTTTCATTTAGTCATCATTTTTATGCAGTTCCTTTTGTATTTTTAGGACAAATCTATAATTAGAATAACAGTTTCCATCCTCAATTTGTGTAAGAGGTAAGAACATGTCCCCTTTTAGAGAAAAAAAAGCACCTGGGGACTGACAAGTATGAAGCACTGAGAGGCAATTGAAACTAGACATTTGGAGTAGTATTTTTGAGAATTTATTTTTTTCTCCAATAAAAATGACCTGATTCAAGACCAGTTATCTATCTATCTATCTGTGCTGGGGACTGAATCCAGGACACTAGACAAGTGTTCTACCACTCAACTATACTCTCAGCCCCAAGGTCATTTATTGAATAAGGTTATTCAAACAAAAATATTGCAAACCGACACATTAGCTTTTATTTTTTTATAAGTTTGGAGATTTAAAATTTTTTTTAGAATTTACATTTTGCTTCCATTTAAACTAAGGAATATAGAGCAGAAGTATTGACAAGAAGCCTAACTTTGATACTGGATATAGGATTAGAAGGTAAAGAATTATGATTTGTTCTCTTTTATGAGCCAGATGTAGTAGAGAATGGAGAAAATATGTGAAGAAAGATTCTTTTGGTTATATGGACTGGTGAAATACCATTATAGGGGACAAAATATTTTCTTCTAAATTGTAAACTGAAAATTTACAAAATTGGGAGACTTATAATAAATTAGCTAAATACTATAATAAACACTGAGAATTGACTATTATAATTTCAGATAAATTAATTCATTCTTTATATTCTTAACAGTTCAAAGTTTTTGAGATTTCAGGACACAATACAATATGAATACCCAGTATAAATTGATTTCAAAATTATATTTCAAAATATAATAAAGCACTGCTTTCACATAAATGTATCAAGTGGGAAAACAAAACAAAATACAGAAACACCAGAATCATCTAAGGAAAATAACATGAAACATAATTGTGATTTTTTTTAACCTTTATTTATTTATTTATTTATTTTTATATGGTGCTGAGGATCGAACCCAGTGCCTTACACATGTGAGGCAAGTGCCCTATTACTGAGCTACCACCCAGCCCAATTGTGATTCTTTTCATATTTTTTTGCCTCATTAGTGCATTCATTATGAAACTTTAAATATGTTTATGAATTTAGCTTTTCTCTTTAGAGTACTGATCTTTCTTACTTGAAAGGGTGTATGTCCATTATAAAAAAATAAAGGACATCAATGACAACAAATACAACTCAATTCCAAAATGAGCAAAGGTGTTGAATTGTATTTCTCCAACAAAGACATACAAATGGCCAAGAATCACACAAAAGGATACTTAGCAGCATTGCTGGGGAAATGCAAATCAAAACCACATGAAATACCACTTCACACACATTAGGATGAGTATTATTTTTTTTTAATGGAAAATAACAGTTGTTGGTGAGGATGTAGAATAATTGAACCCCTGGTATTTTGCTGGTGGAAAAGTAAATGGTGCAGCCACGTAGAAAAGAGTTTGGTGGTTGTTAGGTGGTGATGGTTATATGGATTGCAAATGACCACTGAATCATACATTTAAAAAGGGTCAAAATGGTGATTTTATGTTATTTATGTTTTACCATGTAAGACTGCAACAAAAAGTAATAAAGCAAACTACAAATTGTTTTACACCCAACTTTCCAGAAAAACTTTTGTCAACATTTGCTAGTTATTCTAATACATTATTCAGTTTTAAACATTTGTTGTGAGATTGAGATTTTAGAAACTCCATTTAAAAGAGATGGATAATACTATAAACAATATTCATGAGCATTAGGTTAGTTTTCTGTGAGCTATGACCCAAGAGTGAACAGGAGCCCTCCTACCCAGAGTTAACCAACCTGCGTGGGATCCACACTTCAATGGTGGCTTTATAGAAGATGATCTAATCTGGCCAACTTGGATATAAAAATGGAGATCAATGAAACTGGAAACTAGAAAAAGCCACAGATCACATCTTAAATTTATTGGTGATAAATGCGGTTGTTTTCTGCTTATGTTATTTGGTAGTACTGTTTCTTTAATTGTGGTGTGATCTTAGATGTTATTATAGTTATTATAAATGTTTCTTTTTATTCTATTCAATGTTTCTGTATGGAACACAAAAAAGTATATTGGTGATATTTACTTTTATATATCAGTGGGATATATTTTTAAAGAAAAGATGTAATGACATCAAGTTTAATAAACTGGTGTAAATTAAGTAAAGTTTAGAAAATCAAGGGCACTTTGTTCCATTTAGAATTCTGTCATTACCTTTCTTGTAACCTTAGGCTCAAACAGCATCATTAAAGCAGAAAATTGTAATTGACTATTTTTCAGGCTTTATAACAAGGCAAGGTTGATATAAAGAGCTGGAATAGCCAGCAAAATAACCAAAATGCAATTATTATTGATCTCCCTCTCTCCTTAATTTTCAATACATATTATTTATTTAATAATGATCTATAAAGAATGTTAAATTCTAGCCTTGCACTACCATTTACTAATTGTGTGACAATTTACTGCTCTCAGCTTTAATTTCCTATCCTATCAGTAAAACAGACATAGTAATGGGGCCTATTTCATAGGTTTGTTATGAGGATTAAGTGAATTAATATGGAAAAAAGTCCTTAGAACAATGTATGCATATAATAAGTGCTGGATAGCTATAAGCTACTTTCATTATTCAATCCTAGGGTGAATGCTATGAAAGCTGGTGATACGTTATACTTATCTAAAGGAATTTACTTGGAGGTAGTAGTACTCTTCATGAGTACAAGATCCAAGCAAAATGGCCCTCCAAGCTGCCCATGCTCTGAGATAGATCCTGATAAACTTTCTGTAATAAACTATAAATTAAGTTGGAATAAGAGAAAAGACTAAATGGAAGGCTTCATTGAGAATAAAGGACGTGGGGACTTACAAGTCCCTCCTGTTTCCTGCCTATGAGGTACTAGGCATTACACCCTATACAACTTTCTCTGCATTCCTCATGACAACCCTATCAGGTCACATAACTATTTATGAGTTGAATCAGATTTTCAATTTTTTAAAAAATGTTTTCATTGGTGCATTATAGTTTACATAAACATAAATGCACAGGACACTTTGCTCATTCTTAGTCCCCAGTACTTCCCCTTTCCCTTCTCTCTTCCCTCCCCCTTCCCCTTCCTTTACTCTAGCGGTCTTCTATTTATTTATTCTTTTCTTAACTGGTAAAAGTGGAATTCATTGTGATGTATTCGTACATGCATATAGCATAATTTGCTCAATTTCATTACACAGTTGTTCCTCTTACCCACCCCCCTTCCCCTCAATCCCCTTCAGCTCTGCTGTTCATCTTTTGTTTTGAGATTCAAACTCTAACTCCAAAGCCTTTCTTATTTCCATGCTGTGCTGCTGCTTAATAATTACAGTTTGTATGATTTTGTGTCTTGGCAGGTCAGATAATTCTAAATATCCCATTAGCTTTCAGTGGATAATTTTTTTGTTTCCACTGATTTTTACCCTTGATTTTCTTGTCTGCATATGTGTTATGTCAGCTTTCTGCCAGAATGAAAAATGCTTAACAAAACTCAACATAAAGGAAAAAAAGATTTATTTTGGCTCACAGTTTAAAGGTTTCAGTGCATGATCACTTGGCTACAGTTTCTGGGCTGTGGTAGGGCAGAACATCATGGCAGGGAGCACTTGGTGGAGCAAAACTGCTGGATTCATGGCAGCCAGGAAAGAGAAAGGAAAAGGGGGAGGGAGGGAGATCGGAGCTGATGAAAGGGAAGACAAAAGACACACTTCAAGGACATGCCCTCAGGGATCTGCCCAAATCCTAGTCTCCACCACCCCCCAGCAGTGCTGTGCTAGCTGCAGACCCAACTCTAACCCAGGAGCCTCTGGGGACCATTCCAGAGCCACACTGTAACATTCATATGTGTATAAACACACACACACACACACACACACACACACACACACACACTAAATTGTGTTTGTTTTTCAATTTAAATTTTGCTGATTTTGTGTTTCATAATTTAACTCAGGTGTAATGTCTTTGCTGAGGCCTCTTCTTCTGGATGTGGTCCCAACAATTCAACAGACTGCTGCTTTGGCTCTTGGGAGACTGGCCAATTATAATGATGACTTAGCAGAAGCAGTTGTGAAGGGCGACATTCTTCCACAGCTTGTTTATTCACTCGCAGAACAGAATGTAAGATTAAAAAAAAAAAAACTCATATGCATTTTGTTTTAGATTTTAAAAATGTTGGTCGAGTGGGCAGAGTTGTGAGTTTATAGTGTTTGAATTATCTGGGTATTAATACAACCTAAAATTCTCTGAATTGCACATAATAATATCTTTAGTGTACTTAGCTTTGGGGCTGATAAACAGCTTTTATCCGTTAAGTTAATATAAGGAGACAATGATTTAGTTCTTTTATTTTAGGGAATCATACATAAAGCAATATTTCTGTATATAAGACTTTAAACAAAGCTATAGGATTTGTATTAGGGAAGAGTATGTATAGTCCCTATCACCTGTCAGTGATTCTTACATGCAAGTGGAATCTGGTTAGTGTTGAAAGAGTGAAAGGCAGTTTTGGGGCAAAGGCTAGAGAAAGCAAGCAGAAGGAGGAAGAGAATGTGTTCAATGTGTTCAATAAAAGATTTGATGAAGCCTTTTTTTTTTTTTTACACTTATGTAAGGTAGCATGTTAACTCTTTTAAGCACTATCTAAAAGTGCCCTAATTTCCCCCACTTCTATCTGGCACTACTCTGTTTCTATACAGTTCCATCTATTTGGTTTCCACAATTGTTAAGATAGGTAGGCTCTTGCATTCCACTCTACTAGTTTATTATAGCCTAGGCCTATATCTTTGTTGGAATCTTTAAGATTAAATCCTTATTTGTGTCATAAAAATACAAACAGTCCTTCTGGAAAATGGGCAAAAGATATGACTAGATATTTCTCCAAAGAATATCTATAAAACGGCTAATAAATATATTAAAAGATACTCAAAAGCATTAGTTATTAGGTAATACAAATAAAAATCACAATAAGACATAATTTTCCACCTACTGGGATGGCCATAATAAAACATTAAAAATGGAAAATTACAAGTGTTGGTGAAGGTACAGAGAAATTGGAAACCTAGTATGTTGCTAGTGGAAATGTAAAATGGTGCAGCTGCTCTGAAAAAGTTTGGCAGGTCTGCAATAGTAAAACATTGTTACTCTACGCCTGAGCAGTTTTCCTCCTGTTATATATCCAAAGGAAATGAAAACGGGTTCTCAAACAGAACTTACATATAAATGTTCACAGTAGCATTATTTACAACAGCCAAAAGGAAGAAGCAACCCAAAGTCGTCAACAAATAAATGGATAAACAAAATGTTACATATCCATACAATGGACTTTTATTCAGTCACAAAAAGGAATAAAGTGCTGATAAATGCTACAACATGGATGAACCTTAAACACATTCTGTCAAGTGAAAGGCCACATATAGTATGATCCCATTTATATGAAATATCCAGAATATTCAAATCCATAGAGACAGACACATATTGGTGGTGTTATGCCAGATTCGTGGGACCCCAATATACCTCCAGGAGCTGAATCCGATGCAATCACACAAGAGTCTTTATTGCAAGCTCGAGCCTGGACTCACAACCGTTCCCGACACAGCGGTCCCAGGGAGTGAGTCCTGGTCCTTTGTTCAGTGAGATTTTATAGGTTTTGGGGGGATACTCTATGCATCACAACATCACACAGCAAATCATTTCATACTGCGGGAAAATCAAACAACTACTCTTAACATTTATTAGCACATTCAATGGTGGGAACAGTTGGGTAGGGGTGATTGGTTAGTACAAGAGGGGGGTTCGTTTGAACTGATTGGTTTAGGTCACGAGGGGTATATGTGCTAGACTACATGGTTTCCCAACATGTTATCAACCACCATAAACTACTTGGGGGTCATCTGGCATCCCAGTATTTTGCCTGTCTCATGCTGATTGGAGGTTGCTAGGGGGGGTTGCTCTGGGTCCTCACCTAGCCTAACTGAGTCAGGGACACCTGGTGCCGCAGATCTCTCCTGTTATTTACAGACAGACAACTCAGCAGGGTGGGTATGTGCTTAGGAGTGCTCTGTGGGTTTTTCCAAGGACAAGGGTCACGCACCCTTCCTTGGACAGGCTTTGCTCTGAGGTAGAGGCTGGTTTCTCAAAAATGGAGCCACATTAGTTTCTCAGTGGCTGCTAGAGACTGGGGGAAGAATGGGTATAGGGAGTGGCTGCTTAATTTATAAGGGGTTTCTTGTAGGGGTACTGAAAATATTCTGGAACTAGATAGTAGTGATGGTTGTACAATATTATAAATGCATTAAATGTCACCAAATTTTACATTTCAAAATTGTTAAAATGGCAAATTTTACAATACATATATTTTTATCAGAATTTGAAAACCCTAATTGTACAAAACTTTTGATTTTTTTTTTTTTTTCGGTACTGGGGATTGAATCCAGGACCTCACACATGCTAGGCAAGTGCTCCATTACTGAGCTACATGCTTAGTCCTTGTTTTTTGTTATGGTTGTTAGTTTTTGTTTTTAATAGATTTGAGAGTCATTTACTAATGCCCTCACAAGGAATCACAGAAACTTAATTTTCTACTGGGCGCAGTGGCACATGCCTGTAATTCCAGTGGCTTGGGAGGCTGGGACAGGAGGATCTTGAGTTCAAAGCGAGCCTTAGCAACTTAGCAAGGTACTAAGCAACTCAATGAGACTCTGTCTCTAAATAAAATACAAAATAGGGCTGGGTATGTGGCTCAGTGGTTGAGTGCCCCTGAGTTCAATTCCCAGTATCAAAAAAAAAAAAAAAAAAGAAGAAAATTTTTCTTGTGGATGTTTCTTTTTCATCAAATAGAGTTTCTTCCTCCTTGATTCTGTTCTTTACTTTGAGGTCAGGAGTCTGTGTTTCTATATTCCACATAGAAGTTTCTCAGTAGAAATTTTCTAAGAATGAATGAATGTCTATTAAGTGTAAAGAGACAGAAAATACTAGGCATAAAAGTGAGGAAGCAGTGAGAATCAAAGCATTTTTCATTCATATGCTTCTGTCTCTTTCACCTACCATTCTTGAAGTCATTTCTCAAAGGATATTTAATCTCCTTTTTATGAAGCACGAAGTCCTGTGTGTTTTCTCTCTCTTTTAAAGCCAATTCTTTTGGTAAGGAATAGGAAAGAGGAACATTAGGAATTTACATGAAGAAAAAAGAAGAGAGAATTAGATCAGAACATACGAATTATAGGCATGCATTAGTAATAATTATTGATACCTATAATTTACCTGTGAATTTGATGATTCAGCAGAATCAAAAGTCAAATTAGCTTAAAGTAATGACAATAAATACATCATCATTATTTCCCCATGATTATAAGAAAATGATCAATAGAAACCTACTTTAAAATTCTACTGTAATATTTATTATAAAGCAGTAGGAATTGGGTTACTTCCATAAGAAACTAAATAAAACTTATAATTGAAATATCAGTATTAACAATGTATTTCTTATATTCATAGTATATGTTAATTGCATAGATGTAATCTGTTAAAATAATACTTAATGTGTTTTCTTTCCTGCCTATAATTTGCATTATATCAGTATTTTAGCCTAAGAGAAGGCTTTCAGAGCAGGTGCTGTAATCACCTAGTCCCTTTTTAGCAGTCACTTAAAGAAACAGAAACATAGAATATAAAGTAGGAGATTAATTGTGTTTTGTTTTGTTTTGCAGCACTGGGGATTGAACCCAGGGTCTTGTACATGCTAGGCAAGCACTTTACCACTGAGCTACATCCCCAACCACTTAATTGGGTTTTATTAATAAAGGAATTATGACAACATCATTGTATGATTTTTTTAACCATAAAACAAGAGAGTTATAGCCAAATGTTTTTATACATTGAATTGTTTTAGTAATATGAAGAGAAACATGTTAGTTTTATATTTTAGTTTAAGTTTCTTATTCCTTAATTAGATAAATTTATACAGGAAATATAAACATGAAGCAATATTTAAAAGTCATATAATGACAGTTTGCTTTTATCTTTTAAGAAAACATTTATAAAGGGGACAAATAACTAATATTCCATTCTTTAACTCGTTATTTGTGAGGAGAAGTTTGAAAATAGATAATGAATTATTTTTCTGTTTGTTGATTGGTAAGTGCATCTTGGAATATGGTTGTTATTTCAGGGTAACTTGGGACACCAGAAGGGTTAGTGGAGGTTATGAAAGGCCTGCCTTGCTTAGAGACTGAGGAGAAGTAAGGAAATGAGTTAGTCAGTTTAGTAACTCATGCTAACAATCTAAAAGCTCCCTTGGGTCACACAGTACCTTTCAGTGTAATGCAGACACATAAAATCTCATTGTTTTATGAACTTACAAAGAGCACAATTTTATATTTTATTTTGTACAATTTCAAATTATATGTCTTAGAGTAAAAGATATGAAATATAATGTAAGACTTACCTTGTTTTTCGTTTAGTTACTGAATAGAAACAATGATGGAACAACAAATAATCAAAATGATTTTGCGGTTTTTTCATCTTTTGTTCTCAAAAGCTATTGATTTTACTTATATTAATAATATTTTTATATCACTTTATGACTACTATAGATTTTGGATATGTAAGTGCTCAATTCCTTTTGGGTTTGGTCTCTTTTGCCCTGGTAGCGATTCTACAAGAAAGCAGCGGCCTTTGTGTTGCGGGCAGTTGGTAAACATTCCCCTCAGCTGGCTCAAGCCATTGTGGACTGCGGAGCACTGGATACACTGGTGATATGCCTGGAAGATTTCGACCCTGGAGTCAAAGAGGCTGCAGCCTGGGCACTTGGATATATTGCAAGACATAATGCAGGTATTAGAGCTTAAATAGGACGATGAATTTAGGTTCATTAGGTAAATATGGTTTTTCTTAGTAAACTATAGATAGGGGCTTTAAGAACATATTTATATCATCAATTTTGAAGGATAGCCAAGTTGTTTGGATCACATTCTCACAAAGTACTATATATTTCTATCTTTAGCAGAAGGGGAATTTGAAGTGGGGAGGAGAAAGACGTGAAGGGCGGCAGAGTGTGAGGAGTGGAGCTGATTCTCAAAGGCCTTGGTAAATAGGTTCAGTTACAAAGATTATGGTGGTTTGTCACCCTTCAAGGAGTCATTGGTTTTCACCTTCATTCATGATAGAGCATTCCAAATCAGCCAGGAGCTATCTCACTTGAGTGAGTGATGTGAAAAGATACGGACATAACTTTCTACACTATGTTTTTATTCTGCTCATGTTGGGCAGGAAGGAGGAGGTAGAGAAGGAGGGGCATCTTCTCTTATAAACTGGTATCTCAGTGAAGTCAAGGAGGAATGGGGCCTCTTGGGAGAAGATTGTGCTGCCTCAACTGATTGATAAAGAAACACATAGGGAACAGAATCGCCCCACTACTTTATAGAAGTTGCTTATGAACAAATAACATAAGAAGAAAATACATTTTCAACAAACATAAATTAAAATCATCAGTTTTGCTAATAATAAAAAAATGCATCAATAAGCTATCTTTTTCCATCTACTGTTATTGTGAGGGTCAGGGGAGTAAAGTAGCAATGCAGCTAAGTAGTTAAGAGGACTTTGAGTTTGAGTCCAACTATTACCACTTAGGTGCGACCTTGGATATAGATTTTAAACTTTCTGAACCTTAACTTCCTCATCTGCAAAAGGGTAACCAATAATAGTTACTTCATAGATTTGTTGTGAGGATGATGAAATAATACCTGTAAAGTGCTTAGACCAGCACTTGGCAAGTGGCAAATACTCAGTAAATGTAAAATATTCATATTAACACTGAAGATTGGAGAGGACATTATAGCATTTATGACATTTAGCTGGGTGCCATAACCCCAGCTACTTGGGAGAGGTTGCAAGTCCTTGGCCAGCCTGGGCATTTTAATGAGAACTTGTCTCAAAGTAAAATAATAAAATAATGTTTATGACATCGGAAAAGGAACTACAAATTGTATAATCTCATGGAAAGCAGTTTGACAAAACAGAATCTAAGTCATGAAAGAGTTCATGCTTTCCCTGAAAAGTCTGCTTTGGAAATTCATCCTCAGGATGAAATTCCACAGAATGAAAAAGTGTAGTCATGAAAACATTATTGTAACATTATTTGTAATATCAAAATACCTCAAACATTTGACAGAAATTTAGTGTTTAAATTATAGTAATCTACTTAATGGAATCTCATGCAACAAAGTACAAAGGTAATTATGTTCCCTATATGGTAACACAGAGAAGTGATTATAATGTTAAAAAGAATGAAATTATATATTACAATTATAATATAAAAATAAAATTTTGTGTGGATATAAATTACAAAGAAATAAAAGATTGTATTACTAACATGGTGAGATTAAGGATGGTCTTTCAGATTTTTGAATGTCTGTGTAGGTAATAAAATAATAACTATTATCTATTGAGTAATTACTATGTGCCTGGCTATAAAATTCAGAAACATTATCTCATTTTGATCACTACCCTTGGGTAGGCATCACTCTCACATAATGTAGAGAGGATGCCTGAACTTACGTGAATGGTGGAACCAGAATTTGGGTCTACATCTGTGTGACTTCCAAGCCATGTTAACTACTATACCCTACAGCTGCACTAAATACTTCCTGAAAGAACATTAAAGAAAAAACTTACAGAAACAGGAAGAAGTTCTCCACAATTACATTTAATTTGATTCTTATAATGGTGGTACTACTAGAGACAAAATAAAAATAAAAAATAGAAAACTAAGTTGAGAAAGAAAACTATTTTTATACTAGAATGATTGAGAATTAACATATTAAAATTCTTCCTTTTAATTATCTAAAGTTTGGTTTTCCAAGTAGTTTTACCTTAGACTATTGTTTAGTACATGTTTAATGAGAAAACTAAGGCAGTGTTTTAAATCAGAAGCTGGTTATCACAGGAAACTACATAAGTGGATTTAGTAAGTTTTTTGATATGTCAGAGGGATATGTTATAGATTGTGACATAAGTATTTCAGAATGGTTCAAAAGAGCTTTGAGGGACAGCTGTGCAGATACACTGTCAGGCAGGTGCCCAGAGATAACCTTTTCATCCCTCTCTTTTGTTGAATCTGGGTGAAATGATTATAGTTCATAAATAGGATCTGTCTTAGGGATCCCATTCCAATTTCTTGCTATAATCTGACTCCCACATGGAATTCCCACTGTAATTTCAATATTTCACAGTAGTTAGGGGCCTGGGACCCAGAAACTCCCCAAAGAGATTACTGCATAGATTTCTCAGAAAAAAAGGGAATTACTATCTAGTAAGCTATAGAAGAAGTCATCATTCACATCCAAATCAGTGAAAATAGAGGATTTTCCTCCACTAACGTGATTTATTTCTCAATGATTTCCTGAAACTGGAAAAGATTGAGATTAATGGAAGAACATTCACTCAGTGTTTTCTTCTTAATATTAGTAGTAAAATGTTTGATCAGACAATTTAAGATCTTAAGTATTTAGATTTTAAATAGAGATGCAAAATAAGTCAAACTATATCTTATTTAAGGGCAAAAGAAGGAAAAAGTATATATATATATATATATATATATATATATATATATATATGAAACAATAATATATTTACAGTAGAAGAAGAGAGAAACACTGGGCATTATTCACATTATTTGGCTTTTGCTTATTTGAAAATTATAATTTTTAAAACTTATTTCTAGGGCTGGGGTTGTAGCTCATTGGTAGAGTGCTTTTCTAGCATGTGTGAGTCACTGGGTTTGATCCTCAGCACCACATAAAAATGAAATAAATAAAATAAAGGTATTGTGGCCATCTACAACTAAAAACAATTTTTTTTAAAGTTATTTTCGTGTATAGATTTATAAAATACTTTACTGACCACCAAAAGAAATGATGTTTTGGGGTTTGTTTGTTTTGTCTCCATATAAAAAAATATTAAATTTTTTATGATCAAATCAGCAGTTATTGAATACGCGTGATTATATTTACCTCTCAATTTGAAGATAAATAAGCTATTCCCTTGTATTTTCCCTGTTCTTAGATTAATTATTTCTCCTCTTCCTTCTTGCTACTCTTTCCCATTCTGCATGATTGATTGTTCTAACCAGTGTCAAGTCTCTCACTCTTCCTAAGGAATAGTCTTGCTTTTGGTGATAAAGGGTGTCCAAAGAGTCTGTGTTGACAGTGGGATTGTGCAGCCTCCCTAGTTGCTGCAGCTGCTGAGAGGCAGCCCCAGGGAGGCTCATGGAGAAGGGGGGTATGTGGGCTATTCTTTCCTGCTCCCCTACCCTGGGGGCAGGGCAGTCTCAGAAGTGGGGTCTGTTAAGCCAGCAGCTCTGGGGAGGAGCACTTCCAATGACCTTCATTGCATAGGATGGTGGCAATTAAGAGTAGGAGGGACTGAGGTGAGAGCACAGCCTTGCTGAAAGTGTGAAGGAGAAACCATCCAGGTGTTTTGGGTGAATGCTCTTCCATATTTGGGCTCAAAAAGAAGTTTAAGTGTTTATTTTCGGAGCTAACTCTGGCTGTTCTCACGCCTGGCAAAGAGGGGTACATTTGGTTAGATATTCTACAACTTTCAAATTATTGATATAAGTGTCACAGATAGGAAGTTGGACTGGAGAGGCTGGAAGATTTATTCTGATCACAGAGCAGTTACGGTGGAACTATTTTACAACTTCTCAAAACTTCCAAGATTCTTCCTTTCTATAAAGAGGGAAAATGAACAAGAGCTCATCATTCTTTTTAAAACTCCTAGTCATATCTGAAAATCATGCCAGATACTTCTGTTTTTAGTACCTGATGGCTGATTTCCACATGTGCGACTGTTCTTTCTCTGTAGACCTGATTTATGTCCTGCTCAGCAGCAGTTAGGAGACAAGCTTTTCCACAACCAGTGAAAAGCAGTGCTCACAGAGACCCGCTGATGTGGACTGTACAGAAACACCGGGTAGATTATATCCTGTTTACTAAAATAGATAATGTAAGGAAGGAATCAAAATAGCTGGCCAGCCTGATTTTTTTCTGTCTTACATTGAATAATAAAATAAGAAAAGGAGAAGAGAATTTTAAAATTAGAATTCTTGCAAATATTCTTCTTGTGCTACTTACATGCAAATGTCATAGCCTAAATAGTGTAGAACAGCTGAGGAAGCAATAATTTTTTAAAAAAACTTCACATTTATTTGTGGTGAGAACAACTGAAAGATATTCTTTTAGCAATTTTCAAAGCAATTAAAGTTTAAAAACCCAAAATATTCATGATAAATATATGAAGTAAGAGCTAGGGACTTTGTTCTTTATGTCTCTGTGTGAGAAAGGATGGGGAGAAGGAGACTAGCACCTAGTAATTAAAATTTCATGGTGATGCAGGACTCTCTCCCTGGGAGGTTGAGGCCACAGGGTTGCTTGAACCCACCAGTTTGAGAGCAATATGAGCAACAGAGCAAGGCCCTGACTTAAAAACCAAAAATAATTAAAAAGTCTATTTGGAGACCACCCAGACAATTGTCTTTATTGTGCCAGTAAATGTTAACATTGATTTCTGAAACATCTTTTTTTTTTAGTTTAAAAAATAATCTTATCTTGGAGGGGTTGTAGAACACATAAATATAGGGTCAAATGAGGCATATAATATGAAACATATCACATTTATTTGATACAACACTTATTTTCACAAGTATATTTTCTATTTAGGTGTTAATGAAAAAAAAGGATAAAGTGAAAATAAATGTCTTTCGTATGTTTTTTGGCCTAGAGGCCAAATGTGTTAAACCAAATAACAGTTTAATTATAACCTTGTTTACTCAGTGGTTATCTGATTTGTTGGTTATTTTCAGGGTTCAGTTTCTATGCTAGTAAAAACATGTGATTCTTCTTCAATTTTTTTTTTTTTTTGGTACCATGGATTGAACTCAGGGGCACTCGACCACTGAGCCATATCCCCTGCTCTATTTTGCATTTTATTTAGAGACAGGGTCTCACTGAGTTGCTAAATGCCTTACTGTTGCTGAGGCTGTCTTTGAACCCAAGATCCTCCTGTCTCAGTCTCCCCAGTCTCTGGGATTACAAGCGTGTGCTACTGCACCTGGCTTCTTCTGCAGTTTTAATTTTTGGGCTTTTTTTTTTTTTAAAGTTAGAAACTCTTGATTAATAAAGTTTTCTGGAAAAAATTAGCATTTTTAAAAAATGTAGAATATACAATAACAAAGTATAGTCATTTAGCCTTTCTATATGAGGCTAGTAGTCAATTTCTTTAACAACATCATCATCCTGGTAATCATCAAAAAGTGTGTGAGGTACTTTCTTACTGTATAAAGTAAATAAGTTTGCTAAGATCTTACCTCTAGGATTTTACAATCTGAGATAGGAAAATTGTTATAGATGAACATAAAGGTATCCAGGCAGCTGTGCCAATAGTAGACAGGAGTTTATGGTGCTATATTATAAAATATGTACAATACATTGGCCAATTATACATTGGAATAAGTAAAAGATGAATCATGAGGTTCATTTGTCTATAGCAGAAAAAGGGAAGGAATTCTTTTTCTTTTTTTTTTTTTTCCTTAAGAGCTTTGCTACATTCAGATAACCACTGAATAGACTTTGGGCATAGAGATACAATAGGGAAAACACATTAAGTTGTAAGAAGGAGGCAAGCTGACTCACAAAATAACCTCCTCTAGCTGTTAGCACCTGAAATCCTTTTAGTCAAAGGCTTCGTTTTTGGTCTTATATAGATACCTGTGGAAGAACTGTTCTAAATGGGTGTGTGCTGAGACGATCAAGAGAAAGGCAACAGTGGCGGTTTGGAAATATACTAGTTGAAATAGGCATCATGACACATTTCTTTGAGTCTTAACAAAATTACTGCATACTTAAAACTATAGAGCTAGTGCATCTGAGGAGATAAATTTTTTATTTAAAAATTGATACTCTATTTGTTGGAAAAAAATTATGTATGGTTGGATTGACATGAGTATGTGAACCTACTTTTTCAATTGTAAACTTTTTGAAATGTAAATATGAATTGAGCATTTCTGATGAAAATTTAGTAGCATTGAGAGAAACTTCAGACACAAATAAACCACAATGGATTTCAAGATTTAGTGTAAAGAAAAGAATGTTGAAACTACCTTCCAGATATAGTGCCTTAAAGTATATTAAGATTAATTTCACCTATTTCTTTATATTTTTAAAATAGGATTAATTTTTAAAAATATAAAATTTAAATTACATTGTATGCTTCACATTTCTATTGGTCAACACTGACCTAGAATTACTGTCTGTGTTTTGTGGGTATTTGTTAAAAAGCAGTGTAAGGGACTGAGGGTGTTGCTCGGTGGTAGAGCACTTGCCTAGCATGTGTGAGGCCCTGGGTTCCATCCCCAGCATTGCACACAAAAACAAAAATAAAATAATGTGATTGTAATGTGATCTCAAAAAGTGTTATTCGTGTTTATTAATCCATGTAATTGAACTCCAGTATGCAATAATTTAAGAAATATGGAACTATAATTACCATTGGGGAGAATAAATGATTCATCTTCTAGCAATAACATATTTTATGTAGAAACTACAGTGTAAGATATGTAGCCCAACTGCCAGTTTTATCTCCTATATTGTTTATGTGGATGCATACTGATATATCCTTTGGAAAACAATGTTGTGTGTTAAGTTGATGTGTATGAAATTACCTATGTTTGATTGCTTTTAACCAACAAAAATAGCAGTTTTGTGTGGTTTTATTAAAAATTACCAATAACCTCAAAAACTGCCCCTACTTTCCCCTTAGCAATTTCACTTTGGGGTCTGTAACTTGAAAGCAATCTCTTTCTTTCTCTCTCTCTCTCTCTCTCTCTCTCTCTCTCTCTCTCTCTCTGTCTCTCTCTCTCTCACACACACACACACACACACACACACACACAATTTGTATGTGTGTGAAAACTAGGAAGACACACATGTATATAGGTATGGCCTGTGGTATTCAGGCTTCAAGATCCTGTGCCTTGGTATTCATCTTCTTGGGTAGTCCCCTGCCACAGGGTTGGTCATGAACCAGCAGAAGTCATGTGTGTCACTTCTGAGAACAGATTATAAAAGATTAGCACTTCTATATTGGGGGAGTGTCCTCCTCCCCCCGCCCCCGGTCCAATCATTTGCTCTAGGGGAAGCCAGCTGCCATGTTATGAGGATGTTTATTTAGGCAGCTCTGAGATTTCCAACAGCCAACTTAGAAACTGAGGCTTCCCAGCAACCCCTAAAGGAGTCTGGAAGCAGACCCTCCCTGAATCAGACCTGCAGATGACTGACACCAGATGACAATTTGATAGCATCTTCATGACAGACCCAGCCAAAATTACCCAGCCAAGCTGCTCTTGGATTTCTGACCCACAGAAATGAGGAGACAATAAGTGATGATGTTTTAGCTGCTAAATTTGGGGATCATTTGATACGTAACAATAGGTAAATATGTCATCTGAACACAAAAGGTTCATTATACTATACATTAAAACAACAAACAACCAAATCTAACCTAAAACTAATCAAACGTCTGAAGATGGGACATTGAGTAGGTAAACTGTGGAATATTTGTTCAGTGGGGTATTAGACAATTGTTAAAAATGTTGGGTTAAGGGCTGGGGTTGTGGCTCAGCAGTACAGTGCTCACCTAAAACATGCGAGGCCCTGGGTTTGATCCTCAGTACCACATAAAAATAAACAAAATAAAGATTTTTGTCCTATTACAACTAAAAAAAAAATTTAAAAAGTTAGGTTAACTCCATCCTCAATAATAAAAAAAGACAGTGAAAGCCAATGAGGGGATTCAAAGAACCACTCAGAGGGAGGCACAATGAGAATTGCAGACCAGGGACTGCTTTTATAAAAATCCTATGCTAACCTTTTTTGATAACAAGAATTGATCCAGAGGTGCTTAACCCTGAGCCACATCCCTAGTCCTTTTTATATTTTATTTTGAGACAAGGTCTCCCTGAGTTGCTTAGTGCCTCCGTGTTGCTGAGGCTGGCTTTGAACTTGAGATCCTCCTGCCTCAGCCTCCTGAGCCACTAAGATTAAGGTGTGTGCTTCCACTCCCAGCCTCGATGCTAACCTTTTAACCTCCCAATGTTTTTGTTGTTGTTGTTGTTGTTGTTTGTTTTCCTTTTCTATTTCTTCTCTTCTTTGCCTGTTCTTGTAGAGAATTCCATCAGAGTACCTGTAGTCTTTTACTGTCCAGCCTTCTCTATTGGGTTACTTCTTAAAGGCAGGCACTGGGTTGGAGCAAAGAATGAATACCAATAAATTTTGGATAATAAAATATGCATTTCCCATGTTAAATTTTTAAAAAGTGGAATACAAAATTGTAGGTAGAATGAAACCACAACTATGGTTGTAATTCTATATTTAAAAAGTAGAAAACACCTTTCAGATGCAAAAAGTATATTTTGTAAAGCTCTGATTTCAATAAGTTTATTCTGTTGATTTCTTCTTTACAAGGGCATTCCAGATCCTCTCTAGTTTGTCCTTATTCAGCTTAAGTCTCAGCTGTTAAAAAATAAAATGCTAAATTGGTGGTGGTGATGGTGGGCTAAATGTACTTCAAATTTTCTCCTACCTGTTATCTTTCAAGGTCATACCCAAGTCTTTACCTTTTCCCACTTTCTCTGGTCTCTTTTTCTTGACCTTTCCTTACTATGTTTTGAAACTACTTTTTATTCTTTAACCCTGTAAATGCTGTCAGCTCATCCAGTTAATTGTAATTTCTAACTAATCCCATTAACTCCAGATCATTGGCCTGTTTACCTCACTTGACTTTGTGAAGGAGCCCAAATAATTTTGTCTTTAAAGCAAATGTATATATGCATGTTATGGTTTAAGTATGATGTATCCCCCAAAATTTCATGTGTGAGACAATGCAAGAAAGTTCAGAGGTGAAATAGTTGGGTTTTGAGAGCCTTAACCTAATCATTGCATTAATCCCCTTGAATGGACTAACTACCTACGGGTGATTGTAGGCAGGTGGATGTGGCTGAGGGAGGTGGGTCCTCTCCCCCTCTCTCTGTGCCTCTCTTCCTGGTGTGATGTTCTGAGATGCTTCCCTCCATCATGCCCTTCTGCCTTGATGTTCGTCTCACCTAGGGACCAGTGCAATGGAGTTAGCTGTCTGTGAACTGAATCCTCCGAAACTGTGAGCACCAAATAAAGCTTTAATTCTCTAAAATGGTTCTTGTCAGGACTTTTGGTCTGTCTGGTAGAAAAAGCTGAACAAAACAATCCTTAAACTCTCCAACACTCAACCTATGGGTGACCAATGGCTGACATTTGGTAGAGGAAAGTAAGATAGAAATATGAGTTTAGGAAAAAATGATATGTGAGGGGGATAAAAAAAATCACATGACAGTTTTTCATAACATACAAATTCCCTATCCATGCTTTTCTTACTTCCACCTGCAATTGGAGATGTTACTCACTCAGCTTAAAATTTCAGCTAAAGTGAGTCATTGTTACTTATGGATGCTGCCTCAGATGTGTTGGTGAAGAACAAAGATTTTTGTGGTAGCCGACTTCTGATGGCCCCCAAAGATGCCTCCCTTCTATTATTTATATCTCTGTGTGGTCCCCTCCTCCACCAAACCAAAGAAATACAGTAGAACTGAGAGTTGCCACTTCCAAGGTTAGATTAAGAGAGCATGGCTTTCATCTTCCATTCTCTCTTTTGGATCACTCACATTGAGGTAAAACCCCTCATGGCAAAGTGAACTCCTCCTAACCCTCCCCTCAGTATGGTTCCTCAGATGACATCTTCACTGTAGCCTAGTGAGAAGTTCTGAGTCCAGACCATCCAGCTAAGTCACTTGCAGATTCCTGATCTACATACAGACACCATGATATAGTAAATGTTTGTTATTTAGAGCTTCTGAGTTTGGTGTGATTTGTTATACAACAACAGATAACTAAACCAGTTATAAACAGCTAGGTTAGACTGAAAACTGAACAAATTTCTTTGGAAATGCTATTATTATTATTGTTATTATCATCAATAGAACACTTAACCACTAAGCCACATTCCCAGCCCTTTATTAATATTTTATTTAGAGACAGGGTCTTGCTAAATTACTTAGGGTCTCTCTGTCATGAGAGAGTTTCTATAGACTCAGTTTGAGGCACAGTTAGATTCAATCAAATCTATTTTATTAATGCTCTTTATACTTCAGACATATATCCTAATTCTAAGTCCTAACAGAGTCTACACCCAAGGGTCTCAGGAACTCACCTGTGGCATGTCTTAAGTCCAGGTTGCTAGAACTCAATCCGGGCCAGAGGAGACTGCTGCAGGGGATATGACAATGATGGAGGTCTCAGTCTCCGTCTGGGTCCTGTTAGTCCTAGTTCAATTGTGCTTGCAGCTGATAACTGGGTGAGGTCTGGGGTGTACTTGGGTATGCCCTGGGTAGACTCTTACATCACTAACTTAAGTCTAAGTTCTGCAGATCACATTACATCATTGGCACATTGCTTATAGACATTCAATATTCAATTGATACAGGTTCACTAATTAATGTAGTCAATAGTCAATAATCCTAATATTTCTGGTATAACAGAGGCTGGCTTTGAACTCACGATACTCCTGCCTCAGCCTCCCAAGCACTGGGATTACAGGCATGAGCTGCCGTGCGTGGCTGGAAAGGCTATCATTACTATTATTTTTTTAGATGTTGATGGACCTTTATTTTATTCTTTTCTTTATAAGTGGTGCTGAGAATTGAACCCAGTACCTCACACACGTTAGGCAAGTGCTCTACCACTGAGCCCCAGCCCCAGCCCTGGAAATGCTGTTATTAAAATCATACTGGTGTGTGACCAGGAAATAACCAGCTTTGACAAATTACAGCACTAGAGGCTGGGATTGTGGCTCACTGGCAGAGCACTTGCCTTGCATATACAAGGCACTGGGTTCGATACTGAGCACCACAAAGAAAGAAAGGAAGAAAGAGAAAGAAAGAAAGAAAGATATTGTGTCCATCAACAATTAAAAAAATATTTTTTAAAAATTGCAGCACTCTATTTGTTTTTATTGCCATTTTTAAAGTCAGCTCATTTGTTACTTCGACCTAAAGACTTGACAAGAACAATTACAGGAGGAAAAGTTTATTTTGGGGCTCATGGTTTCAGAGGTCTTAGTCCATAGAAGGCCAGCTTCATCCCTTGGGGGCTGAGGTGGAGGCAGAGCATCATGGTGGAAGCATCTCAGGATATTGCACCAGGAAGCAGAGAGAAAGAGAATTCTTCTCACAACAAAATATATACCCCAAAGGCATGCTCCCAGTGACCCACTTCCTCCAGTCCCACCCTACCAGCCAGCATTACCACTCAGTTAATCCCTGTCAGGGACTTAATTCACTGACTGGGTTAAGGCTCTCATAACCTGTTCATTTCACCTCTCAACCTTCTTGTATTGTCTCATCCATGAGCTTTTGGATGACACGTAATATCTAAACAATAACAGGATGACTGATTATTGTTAATATAAGATTGAAACCCACGTGGTAGCCAACTTTTAAATGTATTGTTTTAGCTGCTTTCTTTTAAAAAGTTTTAAAAATGATATTGTGTGGGACATGGTGGTGCATACATGTAATCCAGTGGTTTAGGAGGCTGAGGCAGGAGGATTAAAAGTTCAAAGCCAGCCTCAGCAAATTAATAACGCCCTAAACAACTAGTGAGACCCTGTATCAAAATTAAAAAAAAAAAAAAAAACAAAACAGTCAGGGAATGTGGCTCAGTGGTAAAAACATGCCTCAGTTCAATCTGTGGAATCCCCCAAAAAAGATTTTGCTGTATATTTTTATGACCAAATAAAAACCCCAGCCCATCTTTAAATGAAAATAGGGTCATCTTATTGAAATGACTGACTGTGACTCTCTTATACTTTTTAAATAAGAATATTCAAATACAACTTTTGCAGGGCTTAGAAACAGAATCAAAGAGAGTTTTTGAAAAAATAAATAAATAAACTAAAAAGCCATAAAGTTTAATAAATGTTAGGTTTCCAGAGGCTTTGAATTCTAATTTTTAATTAGATGTGCTAGATATATACTTTTATTTCTTTTCTCATTTCTTTTCCCCCCAAAGTCTTGTGTTTTGAGTCCTTTTTATGAATTCTCAGAATCACTTAATTTTACTCAAATCTGTATTATGAGTGGAAAAATTAATATCCATACATGTTTAGGTAAATCCTTTTTTCCTCCCACTTTGCAGGCTGATTTTTAGGTTTTCATCAATTTACTGGAATTCTTTCCTGGATTTTCTTATATAACCACTATGGTGATTCTTCCTTTATACCCCAGAGCACAACTTCAAGAATTAAAAGTAGAAAAAAAAAAAAAAAAACAACCCAGCTTTCTATATCCAGAAAGTTTCCCACGGGTCAGTTAGGAAGGTATAAAATTTAAGCCCAAGGTTGTGAAATGGTGGTTGAGGCTGTAGCAAGTCCACAGATGGATGTGTTTCATTTGGTCTGCATTATGTTGCTCACATGGTATTCTTTAAAAAATAAAATTGTCAACACATAAAAGCTAGGCAATTTCACATTATAAAAAGGTCAGACAATAGTAGGCCTATATTCCTACCTGGTGTATGTTCCTGTGGGGTCAAAGCAAAGGAACTGCTGCCCCTTGTAGATAGTGCCCTGACTTTTCCACTTTACTACTGCTCCCCCAGATCCCCTATTGTTCCTCTGGTTTCACTTTATTTTATTTATTTGCCTGGGCCCTGTGGGCACCTGAGTTTACTGCTTCTGATCTAAACAGGTAACTAGAAATGACATAATTAAGAAGAGAGGTAAGCTCGGTGGTAGAGCACTTACCTACCATAGGAGGGGCTCTTGGGTTTGATTCTCAGTACTGGAGAAAAAGAGAGGGGGTAGGGGACTGAGACCCTTGTAAGCACTGTTTAAACAAAATATCTTTTTCTTGATTTGCCTAGGTTTTTTTTCCTTAATTTTTTTTATTGGTGCATAATTTTTTACATAATAATAAAATTCATTAGGTAATAACCGGGTAGGCTTGAGGCAGGCTTTGTTGCCTGGAGAGGGTAAAGGCCACTTGTCCTGCACAGCTTTTGCATGCGTGCCAGATGGGTACCCCGGCCGTTCCAGGCTGGGGGAGCAAGCTCAGCCCAGGGGTGACAGGTGGCTCCCCACACTTTTCCTTTTTAGTCAGAATAGAAGTCAGTTCTAATGTACTACTCATTCAGCACTAGACACTTATGATTTTATGAAAGCTATTCATCTTAAAAGTGCTCCCTTTTATCTATTTCTTTTTGTTTTACAGTTGTATTAAGGGTTTTTAAAAAATGATTCTAAGGTGAATATTTTGATCCACTTAATTTGTAACACTTCACATCTGTTAGTGATAGATCATTGCAAATCCAGATGTTATCTAGTTAGGAAACAAACAAACAAACCAGAAAAGCCAGGTCCTAAGAACAGCACAGAATCAAATTATCAAGAAAATATAACAAAGAGGAATGAGGGAAGGGAGAGGGTAGGAATAGGAAAGACAGTGGAATGAATCTGACATAACTTTTCTATGTACATATATGAATATACCACAGTGAATCTCAACATTATGTACATCCACAAGATTGGGATCCTAATTAGAATAAAATATATTCCATGCTTTTGTGTGTGTGTGTGTGTATTTGTGTGTGTGTGTGTGTGTGTGTGTGTGTGTATGTATATATGGATGCTACTGTTCTGTATAACTAAAAAGAACAACAACAACAACAACAACACACACACACACAAAACCACTCAATGGGGGGGGGGAATGCAATTGTGTAAGAGCAAGTACTTTTCACCACAAAGTTCCACATGTTACTGTTACTCAAAAAGTCACATGCACATAAGCCTGATAGTGTTGCTAGAAAGAATTATGGGAAAACCTGAGAGGGGTAGAGAAGTATGACGACATCTCCCCTGCTATCTCTATTCCTTCACTCAAAATGAGCTTTTCATGAGGTCAAATAAAACAAGTTACTCCTTTACAAAAACAGCTGATCATCAAATTCTGGGACCTACATACATTCAATTGTCTACATGTGTACAATAAATGGCTTAGGTATTTGTGAATAAGGAAAGTACAACTGGATTATTCTCTCTGACAATTTGCAGTCTAAAAAGTGGTCAAAAATAAATAACTCCTAACGTTTGAAAAATGTAACATTTTAACTTAAATGTAATAAGGGCATGAATAAAGGCAGCAGCTGAAGTGTGAAGAGATAAATGAATGTTTCTTGTGCACAATAGTAACTCTTCAAAGAATAATTACACCCGCTTTCCTAGTATTTAAAGGAGACACATATCTCACCATTTTTAAAATAAAAAACTTTCTGCTTTCTTGAGAAATAAGCTAAAAAATTTTGTGCCTGTTTATCCTATATAATAATTATGTTAATAGAGTTAGTCCCAATGGTAGCTATAAGTATGGATAGAAGATATGTTTATATTTCATCATTACTTTTAGTTCTGGGAATCAAACCCAGGGTTTTGCACATGCTAGGCAAGTGCTCTACTACTGAGCAATGTACCCAGCACTTTTTATTTTTTAACAAATAACCGTATTGAAAATTTGGCAAATAGGAAAGAAAAATATATTACTAATAATACTACCAATTCATTATAAATATTGTTGGTATGTTGGTATGATTTGTTATGTAGTTTTTTTCTTTGCAAGTTTAAAGTTATGACCACCTTTTCATCTTGCTTGCCATCTAACAGTATAAGATTGTCACATTATTGCATATTAGGAGATATATTTTTAAAAATTAATTTTGAAGATTCATTTAAAATTCACAATGAGACTAAGATATTTTCAGATACTGAAGATAAAACTTCTTGGCTTGCAGATGGTTCTTGGTCAATCTGTTTTGAGCCTCTAAGTCTGTACATATCAACCTTTGATTTCATAAGTATGGTATCAAATGAACTTCCAAAAAATTATTTCCAAACTGGAGTTTAAAAATGATCTCCCTAAGATTTCTCCTATGGGAAATAACTTTTAGATATTCAGAATTTTTTGCTTTGCTCCTACTTTTTTCTTTTAAAGTAGAAAAATGATTCTGCAATCTTTGTAATGTTTTGAATAACCAATAAAAAAAATAAAGTGTTAATCACCCCGAAAAAAAAAAAAAGTATAGGAAAAAGGAAAATGAGAGCAGAGGATAAGTTGGGAAACACTTCCTGAAATGATATCCCTATGTACATTTCTCCTGAACACTCCACAGATTTGACTTCTGTCTCTGCTCCTCATTGGTGAGTTTAGTTGCCCTGAGCAGGGTCTTCTAGAACAGAACGGTGTTTTACTCTATTGTTTCCCCCAAATCTAACCAAATTTCCAACACATAGTAAGTACTTAACATTTGATGAGTGAAGGAAAATAAGAAAATATGTACATATCAGAGACGAAAGAATTATATCAGGATGTTTTCAGCCGTAAGTTACAGAACAGCAACTGCAAGTGGCTTAAACAAAAAGGACATTTTTTATTTCACATGACACAAAGTTCAGATTCAGGGCAGTTGTGAGGTTGGTTAGCAGCTGAATGGTGTTGTGGAGGACCCAGATGTTTTTCATTTTTTGTACTCAGCCATTCTCAGCATATTGGTGATTTCTTCTGTTATAGTTGTAAGATGGATGTAGGAGTTCCAGATGTCATTTGCAGACATGAGCATGTCCAACAAAGAAGAGGTGGTATTTTCTCCTGTGAATCTCAAGTTTATTACAAGGAAAAAAACTTTTTGCAGATGCTTCCAGCTGACTTCCACTCAGGTCCCATTGGCCAGGATGACTTCACAAGCCCATGCCCTAGGCTATTTGATAGACACTGATAGTGACTAGTACAGAAATGCCAGAGGAAGCAATAATAGGGAAAAGATGTGCCACAGGGCAAAAGGTGGTGATAGAGGCAAGATGAAATCGCCTGTAGTATACCTAACACATAGTGTGATATGACTTAGGCCAATTTCATTCTTCTCTATATCTATATCTAAATCTATATCTATCTATACACACACACACACACACACACACACACACACACACACACACACATATACTATCTCAGAATAACATTATTTTAAAGGAACAAATATACCATTCAACAGCAGATCCAAACTTTGGAGAAGTAAAGAATAGGAAATTGTATATACAAAATTGCTGAAACCAGGCTGGGGATATAGCTCAGTTGGTAGAGTGCTTGCCTTTCATGCACAAAGCCCTGGGTTCAAATCCCAGCACCACACACACACACACACACACACACACACACACACATTGCTGAAACCAATCTAGGGCCCTGGAAACTTCATTACCTTCATGGCAAATCTTCATCTAGGGCCATCCCTAGCCTTCCCCACATTGAATATCACTACTCAGGAAAGAACAGAAAATTGCTTAGGATGGAATTGGGTAACAATTTAGGAGAACAGTTTGCTTCACTATTAGCATTACAGTATTCAGGAGAAGGGGTATATGGCAATTTAGCAGTCACTTCAAGGAAAAGATCAAAGGCATGGAAATTATAAAGATAATAGATGTGTTTAAAAAGAACCTTGAGATTTGATTAATAGCACTTTTAAATAGTTGTGGTTTATTGCATATTCTTGTATCAACTACTAGAAACTATGTATAAAAATGAAAATATATGAGTAGATGAATTATTCTTGTACTTTCTTGATACAAATATTCAGCCCATTATATTCTAGTATAGGTACATATAAAGTTGATATTACCATACAGCATCTGTATAATTTGGATTGAATTGAATTCTTAAGGACCATGTTAAAAATTAACAGCAAATATGTGTATTGTATTTAGATATTACATATACTTTATATTTTATTCCTTCACTTGTGTGTGTGTGGGGGGTGTATGTGAGGTACAGGAGGGAAACATTGATCATCTGTTTAGCCTGCTGTCTTGATTGCAGTGGTATCCCAGAGATTACTTCTGAGGAACCTGTTACAAAGCTGTTACACAAGATTGTAACAGTCTTTCTGCTCCTCTTCTTAACAAAACAAAAAAACATTTTCCTCTTCTCTTTGGTTTTTGAAATTACATATGAACTTCCCACTGCATACCATATTTCACACTGGATTTTAAAAATGGAAGCATATTTGCTAATGAATGTAGTGTTAATTTGCAGAAGTGTATTGTTGGCACCCAGAGTTGAATGAGCTTGGCACCTAACAACCTTTCATTAATACCTGTTTAATGAAAGAATGAATGAACTGCTTATTCAGTATTGAAATCATTATGATAATTTAAGGAAAACAAGTTTTGGACACTAACCTATATTTGCTAACATTATTTTCTTTTTGAAAATATGATAGTACCAATCTTTTAGCAAATTAAGCACTACATTCTCTTCAAATGAAAGACTTTAAGTTATATGCCAAGTAGCTATTTTATCTTGACAAGACATTTATTTATGGTTAGGGAACTACAAATCTGAGAAATAAAAGCATAATTTGAAAGGAAGAGTTTATAGAAATGAGTATAGGTGATTCAGTAAGAGACCATGAATGCAATGAGAGTAGAATCTGTAACTATGTATGGTGCTTTATGCTTCTCAAAAGACATTCTTTATATACATATTATATGGGTCTGCCTGCCTGTCTCCCATTCTTTATAATTAAATATGTATAATTTTTATAG
Source organism: Callospermophilus lateralis (assembly GCF_048772815.1). Taxonomy (NCBI): domain Eukaryota; kingdom Metazoa; phylum Chordata; class Mammalia; order Rodentia; family Sciuridae; genus Callospermophilus; species Callospermophilus lateralis. The sequence continues at coordinate 33,791,988 of NC_135317.1, read as the reverse complement.
CTGTTATCCTTGGACACACAAGTAAATCAACATGTGTATTCAAAAGACATTTACTTGATTTCTGGTATGTAACATAGTTAATGTTTGGATAAAGGAATAATTTCATCTTAACATTTATATTTTAAAAAGTATGTGGATCAGTTGTAAATCTCGTTTTTGAAAGTGTTTTTAATGCACAATGAAAACACAGCTTTTTATTTTGTATAAAGTGTTTAAAAAATCTTTTAAAAGTATTACAAGATGAAAGGAATTTAAAAATCGACATTATTGGCACAAGATTCATGTTAATGTTTACTCACGTAAATAGCACAAAATACTGCCTAATTAGTGTGGTTGGTAAATTTTTGGTACTTTAATTTTCTCTGTTATTGTAAACCATGCATAAAATGCTTGCCTATTGAGAAGTGCAGAATTGTCAGAGCTTAAACAGCTGACATCTGCTTACTCTCTTAAAAAAAAAAAAAAAAAGAATAACAAGCCATTTCAGCCTAATCTACCTCAAATGTGTTCATGTAAATGGAGGTCCATCTATTGACCTGTGTTCTTTTCAGCTCAGGATTGGTCCACATGGTTTATGAAACCAGTAAGGCTGATTTGAAATGCAGATGTCGAGAGAGTGAAGTCCACCCTCCCCTTTTTTCTTTGCTGTATCTGTCAGGGTGAAAAATGGCTTGCACAAGGGTCAGTCACCCATACTCACTTAATTACTTTTCTTGGACCCACAGAACTGTCACAAGCTGTGGTAGATGCAGGAGCTGTTCCTCTTTTAGTACTCTGTATCCAGGAGCCAGAAATTGCTTTGAAAAGGATTGCTGCTTCAACCCTCAGTGATATTTCAAAGCATTCTCCGGAGTTAGCACAGACAGTAGTGGACGCAGGAGCGATTGCTCACTTAGCCCAGATGATCCTCAGCCCTGATGCTAAATTGAAGGTATTTATAAAAAAGCCAAGAGACAAACAAACCAGACTTCTAACAATCTAAAAAAGAAAAAAGGAAATGTGCACAGATTAATATTCTACAGCTAAAAATAATTAGTAAATTATCATTGAAAACAGACATGAGTATACTTATTATTCTATGGTTCGTTAATATGTGAAAAGAATGATAGAAAATAAAGACGTGATTGGGAAAACTAGCCGCAATATTTAAAATTAGAAGTAGCATTGAGGTTAACATTAACCATTAAAAGAAAGAGTCAAATCTCAGGGTTGAATGGGACCTAAAGGTTTTCTAGCCCACCACCATAATATTCAAGTTTCTTTTGAAAATGGTCGTATTTATGTTAGTATTCTTTGCAGCTTTCCAAAATCATTTTTTGAGTTAATAGTCACCATTTTTTACTTTTGTATTCTCATATTTATACTTTATAAAATTTTTAAATTATTAATGTTAATAAGCAACAGAAAGTTCTTTGAAAGGTATCAAATCATAACAAAAATGTTAGTTCTGCTTAACCATTTTTGTACTAAATTATCACGTGTCATAAATTTACCATTTATACTTAAGAAATTATCTTCATCAAAAGTCATATTCTTTTATAATCTATAATAGGTAGAATTTTTAAATTAGAGAACAAATTTAGAAATTAGGGAATTAAAAAAATTAATATAAGACTAGGATGTAAAAGTCTCAAAATTCAGAAACCTTAGGTCATATTATTTAATTTTTTCCTTTTTTATAATGGAATTTGAATATTTAGCTATTTAAATTACATCTGAACTCTGTAGTGGACTAGGGGAATTCTATGTAATGTTTTTGTTATTTGTTTTTGTTTAACAGCGTCAAATCCTTTCAGCTCTCAGCCAGATTGCAAAACATTCTGTGGATCTGGCAGAAATGGTTGTTGAAGCAGAGATTTTTCCAGTTGTACTTACCTGTCTGAAGGACAAAGATGACTATGTGAAGAAAAATGCTTCTACTTTAATTAGAGAGATTGCAAAACATACACCAGAGGTGAAAAAAAGTTTGTTTGTTTTTTTAAAAAAACCTTCAAGATACAATAATATGTAATTTTATTTTTCAGATGAAACAGTTTATTTATGGGCCCGAGGGTTGTGCCACAGGATCTAGTTAGGTCAGGGTTTTTCAGCTCAGCACTATTGACACTTTGGACTAGGTGATTCTTTGTTGTGGTGAGCTATGCTATACATTGTAGAATGGGCTCTGCCTACTGGATGCCAGCAGTACCCCTCCCCACAAGCGGTGACAATCAAAAATGTCTCTATAGGTTGCAAAATGTCCCCCAGGGGACAGAATTGCCCCCATTTGAGAACCACTGGGTCATAATAATGGAGTTTGAGTTGAAATTTCAGTTTTTAATCATTTCCAGCTTCCCATTTCTTGATTGTGGGGACTGTGGACTACTGTTACCCTTATTATCTTATGTCAGCTGGGAGTAGTCAGAATAGTATACCTCTAGGTTGGGATAGACCACAAAGGTCCACAGATATAATGTGACCACTCTATCAGCTGTTCTCACATGATCATTTCCTGATCTGAGTTCTTAAATGTGAAAGAATTAGAGACAAAGCAAGCTGTGTTGATTCTGAAGCTGTATCTTTTTTTCTGTATATATTTTGACTAATCAAATTTCATTTCATTACACATTAAAGTCTCATTTCTTATTTCATCTTTATTTGGTTGATATTTTTTAAAAATGGAAGAGCATGCAGCTCCTAATAATTGTTAGCAAAGGTGGGGGGATAATTAGGTTAGCATATTTCAAGACTGACATTGTCTTTCAGCATTCAGTGATTAATCTACTTCATACTCACACATTGTGATTGGGGGTTCAGTAGTTAGCTAGTTATGAACTAGCCCTAGGCTTAGTGTCTAGGTGAGGAATTTTGACAACCATTATAATAGGGATAAAAGTTGTGCCATCGATGCATGAAAAATTAAACCGAGGAGTAAAGACTCTCACAGTGAGTATATTTGTGTTTGAATTAGCAGGGCTATTATATTTGTGTATTTCTTTACTAAATACCTTAGTTTCTCTGAATGATATTTCAGTTTTACTAGTTGTTTTAGGTTCTAAATAAAGTGTGGCTACACTGGTATTTAAAGATGATTGTATGCTTTCCAGCCCGGATTGTCTAGCTCTTGTTCTTTTCTTCCAGCTTGCACAGCTGATAGTTAACGCAGGAGGAGTAGCTGCTGTGATTGATTGTGTTGGGTCCTGCAAGGGAAATATAAGGCTGCCTGGCATCATGATGCTCGGTTATGTGGCAGCTCATTCTGAAAATCTAGCAATGGCAGTGATCATTTCCAAGGTTGGTTCGCTCTTCATTTCTCCTAGTTATTACAGTAAGATATTCTAAGACAGAACTATACAGATTGAGACTCTTCCACAGAATATAAAATATGACTGGTCAGAGCAAAAGAATTATCTGAAAAAATTTTCAGTTGTTTCAATGTGTTTTTCAGTGCTAAAGCAATCCTTGATGAAAGATTTAGGTCACAAGAAATTTAAACTTTTACTCAGAGTTTTATATCCACTGTCTGAGTATTATTATTGTAATATTTAAATACAGAAAATAGTATCTTACAGAATCGTGCGTATTTACAAACATATAAAGCATAACTTGGTTAAAAACTAATATAAATTATATGACGAGTAGTCATTTTCACTGTTCTGAGGTCTACACATCTCTTCCTCCCTTTCCTGTCATTTGGAAGGAGATGGCAATGGCTAGGACACCTTTTTAAATTCATTTTCATTCAACTTTCATAAACTAATTTCTCAAACTAGGCCATCACAACACAGGTCAGACAGCAGTGTTGTTTGTTTCCTAGGGATTTTGCCTTATCTCGGTTTACAACTTTCTATGAACCCACCATAGGTGCAGCCTGGTACATAGTAGGTGCTCACGAAATATGTTGATGAATAAATATTGATCTGAAGAACGCTTCAAAGGCTCTGTGTGCGTGGCGACCCTTAGGGTGTGGGTTTCTTATCAGCTTAAAAAACCTGCTGCTGTATGTTAAACAGAAATGCGGATTTTTTTTTTTTTTTTTTTTTTATCCCTTGCTAATCCTCAGAATAAAAAGGAGTCTCGGATCTTTATTTTCTACCTATTCCACGATGATTCTTTGCTTCACTCCCTTTTATCCTGTTCTTTTTCTTTTGTTCTTCTATTACCACAGGCTGTGACGGAGACTAGAGTAGTAGTGGTGCTTTCGGAAGAGTCACAGTAAGAATGTTACTGGGTTTTTTTGATCCTCCGTTCTTTTGTGGAAAGTCAGAAAGCTCCCGCGTAGGAGGAAGGATGAAGGCCGCAGCAGCTGCCTGTGCTGCCTCCCCGCTCCTGCTAGCCGCCCGGGAGGCTCTCCCCTTTGGTCTAGGGCTGCTGCTGGCCTCTCCCACCTGGTTTTTGTTTTTCAGTTAGTTAAGATCAAGGTGGCAGCAGCAGAGGTGCACCACCCAGTAGTGCAGCTCTCTCGTCTTTTCCCGTGTAGTTCTTTAGGGACTATTAATAACGCCCTACGTTTAAATAACGCTTTATAATTTTTTGAAGCACATTCATGCTCCTTATCTCACTTGTTATTCGTAACTGTCGAGGCCAATAAGGCAGAGCTTGGGGGTCAGGTGGAGGCCCGGTTGCTTTTCTCCTGAATCTTCAGTCTCCTTTCACAGAAGGACAGGCTTTCTGCAGTCACTTCACTGCGAAGACAGGTCTGACCTTTTGTATTGGCAGACATGCATTTTTAGTTGTAGGAAAGAGCAAATGAAGAAATATGGCAGTTCTCTTTGGGAAACTGGTCTTAATAACCGAGTTAAAAGATGGAAGAGAAAAAAGTAGGTATGATGATTTGGGCCTTCTCTATGGTGATGACCACGTGAATACTGTTTTTTTGTGGTACTAAATTTGAGGTGATTACTATAGTCTCAAATTAGTTAGAAAATTATCCCTGTGCAGAATCTGGAATTAGAATTTGATTGGGGTTATTTGATTTTTTTCTTGGTTATATGGACTGTGATGTGGCTCTTTAGTTAATTGTATCTTTATTATTTAGATAAAATTGAAGCCTAAGAATAAACTGTGAGCATATGCTATCTGTGTGACAAAAATAATCTTTTCTACTTTGACATTCAGTCATGTTAAAATCAGCAAAACTATAACTTAAAAGTTGACCAAAATTAATGGAAAATTGTTTATATTCTATTTCAGGAAAGATATTAATGGATATATTTCATTTAAAGGTATTTAGTTAGGTTTCTTAGACATTTCATTTTAAGTCTAGTATTTATTCTGTTCTCAGATGTATTTTACTTGGCAAGAATATACTTTTTTTTAAAGATTCTAAATTAACTATTTTTTTTTAAACAAAGGAAAATAAAACATTTTAAGATCCTAAACATTTTTAATTTGTCACAGTGGAATCTGGTTTTGCCTAGTCTGTGACATCTATTGTTTGGTTAAATGTCCCTCTATTTGGGGGGTAAAAGCTAGTAGAGATATTCGTAGTTAAGTTGGATTGTTACAGATAATTAAGGTAATTTAGTTCTAGTGATTTTATTGACTTAAGAAATGACAGCCCCTGTGATGTGCTCATTTATTGAACCATTTAGGAAAAAAAGGATCAAGGCTGAAATGATTTCTTCTAATGTTTGAAAGACACAGAAGACTCTTTAATCCTGCTCTAGATTTATAACACTTGCTCTTTTGATCACCGCTGCAGGGTGTACCCCAGTTGTCAGTCTGCCTGTCAGAAGAACCAGAAGATCATATTAAGGCTGCTGCTGCTTGGGCCTTAGGACAGATTGGGAGACACACTCCCGAACATGCACGGGCTGTCGCCGTCACAAATACTTTGCCAGTTCTGCTTTCTTTGTACATGTCACCTGAGAGTTCTGAGGATCTACAAGTGAAAGTAAGTGCTGTATTCTGAAGGGTTATATGACTATTTGTTAGATTTTTGACTCATTTAAAAAATCCATAATTTTAATTTTCCTTATGGAAACATTGCTTTTATGAGCCAAGAAATACAAATTTAGCTGAGCATGGTGGCTCACACGACTCGGGAGGCTGAAGCAGAAGGATAGCAAGTTCAAGAATAGCCTATGTAACTTAGTGAGACCCTGTCTCATTAAAAGAAAAAAGAAAGAAAGATACACAAATTATCAGAAGAATTGAGGTTTCTCTTTTTTTTAGAAATAGGTTACCCTTGTCTCTGTAAATCAGTGATATATTTAAAGAAATCTGGGTCTAAAGTTATAAAATGAGTGCCTGGTTATCGCCTTCTATATTCCTGTTCACTTTTCCTGTAAAATAGGAATTAAAGAATAATAGGATTTTTGAGTTGGAATTTGCTGGAAAGTTCTTTGGTCCATTTTACATTAAAAAAATTTAGTCCAAAATACTTTAAGGTGCTTTTCAAGGGTGTAAGGCAACTAATTGAAAAGCGTCCCTGAAGTTATATATTTTACCTCTCTTAACTTCAAGTCTACCTGATTTTTAAATTACATGTCTTGTCTATTTGTTCCTTTAAAAAAATCCACAAAATTCACCAAATCATTTTTATTTTTGCTTTGTTTATTTTGGCACTAGGGATTGAACTCAGGTGTGCTTTACCACTAAGCTACATTTCCAGTCCTTTTTATTTTTTTATTTTGAGACAGGTTTTCCCTAAATTGTTTAGGGCCTCACTAAGTTGCTGAGACTGGCCTTGAACTTGCACTCCTCCTGCCTTTGCCTCCCAAGTCACTGGGTTTACAAGGGGTGTACCACTTCTCATTTAATCATTTTTAAATAGGCAAGTTTAATAAAAAATATTACTAGCTACTAAAGTGATATACAAAACTTGAATATAAAGTAGGATGGATTGTTTAATAATTTTATACCGTCAAAGAAAAAATATTTTCCAGTGTATTTCCTCTTAGGAAAACATGTAACCTGTGTGTGTATGTTACTAGGGATTAAACCTAGAACCTTATACATCCAAGGTAAGCACTCTAGCACTGAGCTATTTGCCCAGTTAAAATAGGTAACTTTTTGAAAGCAGCTTGTGGAATTGACTTGGATTGAGGAAAGCTCATAGAAAAGACAATTTAAAATAAAATTAAGGGGCTAGGGATGAAGCTTAGCAAACATTTAAATTTTAGTTAAAACAGTAGATTAAATGCCAGGCACAGTGGTGTACAACTGTAATCCCAGTAGCTCAGGAGGCTGAGACAGGAGGATCACGAATTCAAAGCCAGCCTCATCAACTTTAAGGTGCTAAACAATTCAGTGAGACCCCATCTCTAAATAAAATACAAAAAATAGGGTTGGGGATGTGGCTCAGTGGTTGAGTACCCCTGAGATCAATCCCTGGTACCAAACAAAAAACAAACAAACAAAAAACCCAAAATAAATTAACAAATAGGAAAACACATTTACTAAAACATAACTTTAGATGGTATAATGAGGCAGGAAAATAACACTACCTAGGTTAGGGACTCAGAGTTATATATAATGAATATATAATTATATATAATGAATCAGTTATTTGACTTAAAAGTTTTACAAAAGTGAATTTATGTTCACTTGGTGATGTTTGAATGTTATTTCTCTACAAATACACTGAAGGAAGTTGACTTCCAAGATTGACATTTTTTTTTTTCAATTTGTAAAACAGATCAAAGCAGTGATTTAATAGATTTAAGGCTTCCTTCACATGACCCCAACATTGAGACAATATTGGCAGTGCTTGGTAGAGAGAAAAAGATTGTGTTCTCTAAGGTCTATTCTAGTTCAACAGGTCTCTGATTCTTTGAATTTCTGATAAGAAGCCACAACTCCATTTCCAGTTTTGATTTGTCTATGCACACACCCATATACCTTTGTCCAGGTGTGTGTATACATACATAATTTCAATCTATGTATGTCATCCTCTTTTAACCTCATATTTGTTAACCCATTATCATTATTTTTCCTTTTTTCTCCTCTCCTCCCCAACTTCTTGTACTTCTTTTCTTTCCTTAGTTCTCCTCATTTCTCATTCCCCTTCCCTTATTTCCAGTGATCCAATGACTCTTGGCCTTCTCTGCAGGCATAAACTGGGCCTAGGCTGTAATAGTAATTGTGTTCAATTTAGAGATTATTAATAGATAATTTATTAATATTTAAAAATAATCTCTATTCTTTCAGATTCCTGCATTTAACAACTTTTGTTTTAAGTTTTGGAAATAAAATGAAATAATACATGTAATAGAACATGAATGATTAATGGTGGAGTTAATAGTAATTATAGTTTGAGAAACCCTTTTAAGTAGTCACTTAGTAGTATATACCTAAGTTTATATAGCTTGGCTTTTAAATATTATTATGTAAATATCACTGGAATAAAATAAATTAGAAAACTTCACCTTTTAAATCAAGATAACCTTTATCATGTTTTAGTTTATCGTAGGTGGCTTTAATAGGTTAACTTAATACTACAGTTCCTTCTGCTTTTATGTGACACAGAATTTACTTTCAGGAAATACACTGGGTACTAAATTAAAAAGTGGATCTTTATAAGGCATTATCCTGTTAGCAATCTTCCCAAGACTTGAAGTCCATCTGAATATTTTCTTATTGTAGGGACTTAATCATTCCTTTTTCTTTCCCAAGTTCTCTTGAATTGTACCAGTTGTTGTTTTAGTGGCTTAAGAATGAAGTCCATTCAAGCCTGTTTGATTTGACCCTCTCCCACTAGGGAAAAGTGTATCCAAGAACACAAGGAACTCTCTAGTGGCATTTCTCATTTGTTAATCTGTGGCAGCTTTCAAATTACAAGGCCATGTTGAAGTTCATTTTGTCCCAAAGGCATGTCAGCTTCTGTAAGCATTCCCTAATTGGTTCCAGTCCAGCAGAACCAATGAGCAGCCTCATAGAATTTCTCTCATGTTGTCACTTAGCCTTATTATTTGTCTACTCTTATGTTATTCCAAAATACCTTAATCAAAGCAACACAAAACGAAACAAAAATCTTTGATCTAATAAACTGATCTGTATTTATTGTGAAAACATTTAGACATTTTCATTTTCATTTGTTTTAATTTAGAGGCATCATTGAAATGTTCCATTTTTAGCTTGGGGCATTTGAATCAGTTTATTGTATTTAATTATAAAATTATTTCTAATATATTTAATGTAGCTATTGTGTTTTTGTGTTTGTGGTTATTCCATCCTCACTTTTTAATTTTTTGCATAGTGTTGGGGATTTAATCCAGGACTCCTGCAAGCAAGGCAAGCTACTCCACCACTGAACCCTGTACCCCAGGCCCACTTTACATTTTTTAGCAGCTTTGTTGAGATATAATTCGCATACCATACAATTTACCCAATTAGATTTATATATACTACAATGATTTATAGTATACTTACAAGATTATGAAACCATCACCATAAACTAATTTTAGAACATTTTTATTCCACACCAAAGAAATGTTGTGCCCTTAGCACTCACTCCACATCCCCTCTGCATAGCCTCAGGCAACCATTAAAATTTACTTTTGGTATCTGTTGTCTGGACATTTAATTTAAATGGAATCATACAGCATATGTGGCCTTTTGTGTCTAAGTTTTTTACTATGTAGTGTGAGTTTTAAGATTCCTCCATTATAGCATATATTAGTATTTTCCTTTTTATTTTCAAGTAATATTCCATTGTATTAATATACCATATTTTGTTTATCCATTCACCCATTGATGGGCATTGGATTATTTCTACTCTTTGACTATTATGAATTAGGCTGCTATGAATATTATTGTACAAGTTTTTGTGTGGATGTGTTTTCATTTCTCTTGGGTATATACCTCTTGGGTCTTGGGTAACTTCAATATTTTGAGGAACTGCCAAACTCTTCCAATGTAACCATACCATTTTATATTCCCACCACAAATATAAGAGGATTCCAGTTTTTCCATATTCCTGGTAGCTCTTATTATCCTTATTTTTGATTATAGCCTTCCTAAGTGGTTGTGGTTTGGTATTGCATTGCAGTTTGATTTGTGTTTACTTAATGTTTAATGATGCTGAAAATCTTTTCGTATACTTTTTGGCCATTTGTATGTTTTCTTTGCAGAAATAACTATTTACACCTTTGCCCAGACAACAATAAGTATTGACTATCATGTGGAGAAACTTGAATCCTCTTACATTGCTAGTAGGAATATAAAATGTTGTGGTTATACTGAAAAACAGTTTAGTAGTTTTCCAAAATATTAAACATAAACATATCACCATTACCCAACAAGTTCTATCTTAGATATCTACCCAAGAGAACTGAAAACACTTGTATACATAAAGACTTGCATATAAATTTTTATAGCATTATTATCATGATAGCCAAAAGTTGATAAAGCCCACATGTCCATCACTAGTGAATAGATGACCAAATTGTCATAAATCCATATAATAGAATCCTATTTGATGATGAAAAAGAACAAAGCAATGATACATGCTACAACATAGATAGAAGTTCACAAACATTCTACATGGTGAAATATTCCAAGCACAAAAGTTTACACATTGCATGATTTAATTAATATGAATTGTCCAGACAGCCAAATTTATATAGACAGAAAGTAGATTAGTAGCTGCCTGAAGATGGTGGGGCTAAGTGGAGGTGGGAATGAGGAATGACTACAAATGGGCCTAAGACTCTTTTAGGGATGATGAAATGTTCTAAAATTAGATTGTGGAGATGGTCACATGATTCTGTAGATTTATAAAGTTAATTGAATTGTGTATTTAAAAACCAGTGAATTTATTATATATAAATTGTATCTTGAAAAGTTAAAGATCTTAAACTCAGAAATAGACATGTAAACAAAATCTTAATTAACTCATATTTCCTTCATGTTGAATAAATAGCTGATTATAAATTATGACATACATTCCAACCTGTAATAATATAACTATAAGTTGAGTTTATTTCTTCCAGATGAAGGATAGTAATGTTCAGTGAATTTCTAGTGTCATTAGACTCTTTTTAAGAGTTTTTGATTAATAATTCCACAGTGCATTGTCAATTTGGAACTATTAGAATTAGAGGAAGGCGTGCTGGGGATATAGCTCAGTTGGTAGAGTGCTTGCCTCACATGCACAAGGCCCTGGGTTCAATCCTCAGCACCAAAAAAAAAAAAAAAAGAGAGAGAGAGAAAGACAGAAAGGATGTCTTTGTAGTTTAATGGATGTGATCTCTGCTCTACAGTTACTAGGCTTTGTCACCAATGGCAGGTAAGTTAAATTTGTTGGCTGTGAAGGTCACCATGATTTTAAGATGGTCACAAAGAAACAGTATAACCAGGTATATTGGGAACTGAGAGTTCAATTCTAACTTATACTAGAGGTAAAGAGGGGGCTGCATTTCTTACATTCCTTCCTTTATTTAATCTAATTTATAAAACAATGTTTGAAGACAAATGTGTTAAAAGATAAGAGGTTATACAAGACTACTTTATTTGGGTTTCTGAGAAATCTTAAATTCAAGAGATCCTTTACTGGTAGCACAAATAGATTGAATGTTTTTGCTGAATCCATTAACAGTTATAAAGTAATGTGAAGATTAAAATGTTTCTGCATTTCAAGAGCATTGCTAAACATTCAATAACAAGATTACAATCTCAGAAGACCAGGTTGACTAAGCCCTCAGAGAGAGAATGGTTAAACAGAGCAAATCTGTATGGATGCACTGAAGCACAAAACCATATACAAGCAGATGTGGAATTCCAGTGGAAAATATCTATACATAGACACAATTGTGAAACTTTCCAAAATGAAAGGGACAGGCTGTAATACAAGGAAACAAACTCACAACCAGCCATGGCTTCAGAGCTGGCTGCAGTGATGTGCTATAGTCACATCAGGACTTTCCTTCAGCAATGCTATGGCAGGGAGCAGCACCATGTGGTGTCACTTTGAACTATGGAAGAGCCAGGTGTGGTGGCACACACCTGTAACCCCAGCAACTTGGGAAGATGAGGCAGGAGGATCACTAGTTCAAAGCCAGCCTTAGCAATGGTGAGACCCTGTCTCTAAATAAAATACAAAATAGAGCTGGGGATGTGGCTCAGTGACCAAATGTCCCCGAGTTTAATCCCAGGTGCCAAAAAAAAAAAAAAAAAAAGAAAAGAAAGAAAGAAATATGGAAGAATTCTGGGTGTGTGTGGGGAGTACCATGTGGTACCTGATATTTTGTTTGTAGGTGATCCACTTCCTATTGTTGAGATGAGTTTTTCTTGACAGCTGAATAGATCCTATCTGTTTTGCTTCCATAAAGGATGAGGAAATTTCTTCCCATAAGCTATAGCCACATTTCTGCAGATATGCATTGAGTAATACACACAGCAGATATTTCTAACTACATATGTATAAACCATGGATTCTTTTGGAGAATACAGAATGTCTGATAATGTCATTCTACAATAAAACACATTGTTTTCTCATATTTATTGATTGGGAGAAATAGGATATATTAGTTATCATAGTTTCATATATACAAATGTTATACTAATAATAAACACATATTAATTTATAGTCTATAATTTTATGCTTCATAATTTTAATTTCCTGATAGATATTTTAAGAACTCTATAAACAGTATATATTTTGAGGTTTAACAGAAAGACAGCTGTCAGGGTATTCTATAGTAAAACCAATCAAAAATAGGAGTTTGTCAGCCAGTTATTTTTAAAAATGAAGCAACTGCAGGTTAGACCGGGAAATTGATTTCATTTTCAAATTCCAGGAATTTATGACATGAATTTTTGTGAAACTTTCATTGATTACTCAATTTCATATGCATTTTGCTTTGTATTTCAATAGAGCAAAAAAGCCATTAAAAGTATCCTACAAAAATGCACCTATCTACCAGCCCTTGAACCATTTCTGTACGATGCTCCTCCCAATATTCTGAAGCATGTAGTTGGACAGTTCAGTAAGGTAAGAATTGCTCTTTTAGCCTGTAAGAAGGGTAAGAAAATAAAAATGATTTGTTGACTTGTTTTTTTTGTTGTTGTTTGTTAACTTGTTTTCTTCTTTAAGATGGGGTCTGGGGTTTACTACTTAACTCTCTGTATTGACACGGATAGTACAGTCTAGTAACGTCCACATGTAAATAAAACACTTCCTTCTTTCCCACTCTTTTCGCAGTTTCTATACTGTCATTTTAAGTATTCTCAGGAAGTAAGTGGTATGTCAACACATAAACACTTTGTAATACAGATAATATATATTGATAAGTAACTTTTAGTAGTTTTCCCAATGTCTTTTAGTTTCATTCACCTGGGAACATGGCAAAGATCTTATCAAGAAAAAGAAAGATGTCTCTGAGCCACTGAAATATTTTTCACGAAGTCCGTGCACTTTACTACAGATGCCCTCAGACAGTCATTTGGAACCTACTGACTTTTTTTCATGAACAATTTTAACAAATGTAGCTGTCACATTTCTAAGATCATTTCAGATTAAGTGATAGTAAGTGGTAGTAAGGGAGAAAGGTCAAGCTGCTAGAAGTGGGCCGGCAGAGTTGACTACTGATAGCCAGGGATAGAAGAGAAAAGCAGTATGACACAGTCATCGGCGGTCAGGATAGCGACCTAAGCCATCAAGAATAAGTTAAATTATCTTCATATGTTTGACTTAAGAAAATGAGGTCAGCAAGGTATATACCACAGTGCTTATGCATACAGGCTCAGGCACTGAAGTATGTACGTGTGCTACTTAATAGCACTAATTCTTTACTAAAGTCTTGACCTCTCTAAACCTTAATTTGACTACCTGTAAAGTGAGAAGAATAGTGGTTTTTATTTCATATGATCAATGTAAAGATTAAATGAGATTGATTATGGCTAATTAAATCACTTTTTAAATTAGGGAAGAGGGCAAGTTCATTTTAATAGTTTTAATGCTACATAAATGCAGTACTACTGTTGTATAGCATATTTCTACAAATAATGAACAAAAAGTGTATGTTCTAACTTTTAAGTACATTCTACATTTTAGATACTCATAGAAAAGGTAGACTTTACTAACAGCCCTTAGTTCTTGAGTCTCTCCAGGATCCCCAGAACTTGGCTGACCCTCAAGTGCCACAGATACTGGAAAGCAGAGGTTATCTCTGAAGCTACCTCAGGATACAGTTCTTTGCATCAGACCCCTATGCTCTGTTTTTCCTTTCAAGAAAATAATGAAACTTTTTTTTCCTCTTAGTTATATGGGATGTGGGAGATAAAATGGCATATTTTCTTTGACAAACCCACTAACCAACTAATGTAGAGAAAAGACTATAAAGTACTGCATGGGGAAAAAATTCATTTCTTCATTTTTGTGTACTGTTGGGTGCTAAGTAAGAAATTCACTAGCTGATTTGGTCATCTACCTTATCTAAGGGTAAGGTGCTGAGTGAATCATCTATAGACAAGAGTCATCAACTCTTGAAAATGGATAGTTGACATTGTTTCTGAAAGTCATATTGTAGTTTAATTGTTTAGTCTAATGAGCAAGAAGATATTGTAGTTTTATTGAACTTGCTATGAAAATGAACACTATGCTAAGAGTTCAAAATCAGTAAATAAAAATCAGTTAAACAATTAATTAAGGGCAAGTATCATATACTTTTGCAGATGTGTACATTTACTTCAGGCAGAATTTTTAATTTTCTTAGAGCCTTCTTAAAGAAATAATATTCAAGCAAAATCTTAAAACTATGAGTCAATCAGGCAAAACAGGGGAGGCTTGTGGAGTGTTAAAGGTATTCTAGGGGGAGGATGCAGCATGGGCAAAGGCAAGGAATAACACAGCATGCACACTTTGATGTTACTGAAGCAAAATTTAGGGTGGAGATTGGTGGGTAAGGAAGCTAGAGAGGAGTATAGGAGTTGGGCCCCAGAAGACCTTTCCTGCTTTGTTAAAGAGCTTGCCTTCAATTTCATAGGTAGTAGAGACACCCTAAATGAGTGTAAACTTTATGTTTTATGTTTACGAGTAGAACACCAATGTTTTTGCTCATATTCATTGCCTTTCTTCCATCTCCACAACATAAAAAGTTAATGCACTTATAGAAGGAGTGCATTTTACTTCCAATTATCAGCAGATTTTGGCTTACAATTCTATAAATATATCGGGTGTACATTTTCTTCTACATTTTTGGGATACTTTATTGCTTTTTTGGTAGCAATGATCTAACTTGGAAAAGAAGAGCTGACATTTTTATTTGTTTACTTTCAAGGTGCTACCACATGATAGCAAAGCTCGAAGACTTTTTGTAACAAGTGGTGGACTAAAAAAGGTTCAAGAGATAAAAGCAGAACCTGGTTCTCTCCTTCAAGAATATATCAACAGTATCAACAATTGTTACCCAGAGGAAATTGTGAGGTGAGAATATGGACTTCAAAAAAGTTCAGTATTATATGTTGTAGTGTTTTTGGTTTCAAATCTAGATTTTATATCCACTTTTCAAAATGTGTACTTTGAAATACTACATAAGGCCAGTGGATACCTTGACTTTTCTCTTGATCTCTTTTTAACCCTCTTCAAATTGAATTATGTTCTGATTTATACATTTCCAAATCAACCTGGAATATTATTTAAGGCATTGATACACTAATTTAATATATGCTACTAAGGAATAACCAAATACAGAGTCTAAATTAAACTGTTTTTAAATTGTGAATACCTGTTTTTGAAGAAGCCTATAGATTGTGACTTTCATAGTTCCCTGTGTGTTCTTAAGCTCACATTACATTAATGGAAATATTATTGTAGATAATAATGTTGAGTAATAAAAACAGAGTTACTATGTACATGAGAAAAAATACATAAATAATATGTATGATATGCTGACATGCCAGTATCTCAGAGTAATCTTATAGGAAGCTATGTTCAAGATTATTTTTATTTTTATTTTTTGTGGTGCTAGTGATAGAACCCAAGGCCTCACATATTCTAAGCAAGTGCTCTACACCCAGCCCAGATAAAACATTTTTAAAATAAAGTTGATTTGCAAGCATTAAACCCAAGTCTCAGTTCTTGTAGGCCCAATGGAAAACTATACCATTAAACCCAAAATAAATACAAGCAATTTTACCAAGAAAATAATAGAATGAATTAAACAAATGAATTTTGAAAAATGCTCACAAAGAATGAAGACTAAAAGGTATATTTATTTATAGTTTTGTAATCTTATGCTAAATTCTTTCTTCACTAATACTGGAAAATATAAATTGCAGTTTTTTATGTTATAGCATATATATAATTTATAACTTTCATTAGTTTATTCTATTTAATATCAATAATTTTTAATAATATGGTAACAATTTTTAAAGCACAAAAAAAAGTTAAGATAAAATGTGTTTTCTGTTCATGTATATTCAGATAGAAAACTCTTTCATGAGTTGAAAGTTTATGTACTTTTGGGAGGCTTATGCAAACTCCTTTCCCAAAAGAGTTCCAATAAACCAGCTTTGAAAATATTAATCAGAAGAGCAATATATCATAACATGTATAATTACTATACAGAGAATATACAAATGTTTTTGTGTAGCATAAAATATGTATGAAACCACTAAATTTGGGATTATAAAAATCTTTTTTCAGCTGGGTGTGGTGGTATAACCTGTATCCAGTGACTTGGAAGACAGAGGCAGGATAAACCTGAGTTCAAGGCCAGCCTCAGAAACTTAGTGAGACCCTGCCTCAGAATAAAAAATAAAAAGGCTGGGAGTGTAGCTTAGTGATAAAATGCTGCTGGCTCAGCATTTTATAAATAAAAAATCTTTTATTAATATTGTTACATTAATTTTTATACTTGGGATATCTGTCCCTGCAGGAAGAATGCTGTTTTATATGTTTAAGATAACTCCCAATTCAATTTTCTAAAAAACAAAATTAAAGAAAAATTGGGGGAAAAAGGCAAATTAAAAGATTCCAAAATGGAATTATGTGTTAGAATTAATCAATGGTAAGGTACTTTCTTAAATCAAAGTTTTCTTTTTACTCCTTTTAAGCCATATTTTTAAAATGAGCACTGGGGGAAATTAAAAACTGTCCAATTAGAATATAATCTGGCTGGGCATGGTGGCCTATAATTCTGGTGGCTTGGGAGGCCGAGACAGGAGGATCACAACTTCAAAACCAGCCTCAGCAACTTAGTGAGACCCTATAAAAAAGGGCTGGGGATGTGGCTCAGTGGACCTGACTTCAATCCCTGGTACAAAATAATAATAATAATAATAATAATAATAATAATAATAATCTGGTGCATTGTAAAAATACCATTGTAAAAGTTAACTTGAATTCTGTCATCTGGGGTGTCCTTTTAAAAATTAGTAATTATTTTGAGGAATTTTGGTTGGCTGACTTTTAAAATTTTTCTAGTGTTTTTTTAAGCATTAGCTTCTATAGTGTTTTATAGAATCTTTGAAACATTGTCTTTCTGTGAAAATAGACAAATATATTTTAAAATGTTTCTATTTTTGCAATTATCTATTTCCCAAGAATCACTTGATGACAACTTTTAGAACTTTTATAGCTAATTTTTAGAACTAATGTAAGAAAAGATGATCAGTAGATACATTGTCATCTATTATTAGCCTAAACATTTATTTCATATTGCCAATTTTAGTAATCTTTAAGGTAGGCCTTAGAAGACCTAAGGTCTAGGCTGGGCCCACTCCACAGTCAAGTGTTTTTAAAAACTCCTTTGTGTTCTGTATCTCTGTCCACACTGGGGAGGGGAAGTGGATTTTTGGTAACCATCTCATCTGGGGAAGGATGCCTGAGCACTGTCTGCCATTCTGTATATTTCTGTTTCAAAACAATATAATAATGTTGCTATGATACAATTTTATATAGGTCTTATATAAAGTTAATTCACTTCCATTCTTAAAGAGTGTTTATAGAGGTAAGTCAGAATAGCAGTGGTTGACAAGTGAGAGGAAGGAATTTCTTGCTCTTTTGGGTGCGTTCATTTTGCTTCTTTGATGAGAACTACGGCTGCATGCTCAGATTTAAGTGTCAAACAAACCTAGGTGTCTGTCTTAGTTTCATCTGCTTACTGTGTGACCTTGGATATAATATTTAAACCTTTTAGCCTTAGTTTCTGCATCTGTAAAATGTAGATAATTACCTGTTTCATAGAATTAAAGAAGAATGCTTAGCTAAAGGGTTTACACATAAAAATTCAATCCAGTAAGTATTTCTTATCATCCTCTTTTTGCAACCCTATTCTATTTTTCGTTCTCTTGAAGATAAACATTATTATCAGCTAAATCAAATATAATGTTATAATAATATTAGAGAAACTATGTAGCAGTTCTTGGCCATTTATTATTTTTCACTGTTTTGATGAAAAAACATATCAGGCAAATTTTTCTTTCTTTTGGCATTAATAAAAGACATAAGATTATTCTGGTTTGATTTAGATTGCATTTGGTTGCTAAGGTAGAGCTCCACTTTTCCTGATGAAAATCTGTTTGAATTCCTTAACATCAGATAGACTATAGTTGAAACAGGACTTTCTGACAACTAATGAACAACTTAGAATATATATATTTATTTATAGACCTATATTCTGAGACACATCTGTATGCACTTATGGGAAGTTAGGCAGTGCTCAGTGTCTACTCTGCTAAGGGTAAGGGGAGAAAGTGACCAGCACATTTTCTTTTCTGTGGGGATCATAAGGTTTCTGAGATCTCTGGGAAAGAGGTACAGCAATGGCAGTTAGTTTGGAGCCAAGGAAAACCTCAAGAATTATTGGCAGATCCTAATTGATTTATTGAGGGTCTTTATTATAAAACAACAATGTTCAATAGAAATATAATGTGAGCCAAAATATCTTGCAGCTACATTAAAAAATGCAAAACAAAACAAGGTAAATAAATTCTAGTGATATATTTTTGTTAGTCAAAAATATATCCAAATGTTTTTATTTCAACTTGTAATCAAATATAAAAGATTATAAATAAGTTACTTTATATTTTAGAAATATTTTATTGCTTCCAGCACATCTTAATTCAGATGCTAAATTTCACTGGCAATACTTGACCTATATTTAGATTATGTAAAATTTGCACTTAAAAAGTAGACTCAGATATTCTAAATATACCTAATTGTTTTTCAATAATTTAATTGCCAATTTTGAATTTGAGATTAAATTTAAAAATTCAGTTCCTCAAACACAGTAGCCATATTTCTAGTACTCAACAGCCACATGTGGGTGGTTGCTATCATATTAAACAGTGCAATTTTAAAGATTAAAAAAAAAAAATTTTGTTTCTAGCCTTCATTTTCTTGCAGTACTGATGATTGAACCCAGGGTCACACATGCTAGGCAAATGCTCTGCTATTGAGCTTCATCCCCAGCTCTTTTTATTTTATTTTGATACAAGGTCTGGCTAAGTTGTCCAGCTGGCCTCAACCTTGGTGATCCTCCTTCATCCACTCCCAAATAGCTGGGATTATTAATGTATGCCTCCCTGCCCAGCAAACTTCTTGCATTTATACAAAATGTACTTTTCTTGTGTCTGACACATTTATAAGGCTTAGGAAAGTGAGGCCTGCTTTAAAATTTGTGACTAACTCAGACCAGGAGAGAAATATTTGTGAATTCCTCAGCACAAGAACACTTCAAAGAAATCCATTGGTGAAATATTTTTTTCAAGCTTAGCAGGCCTTTTGAGGAGAAACATTTTTTAAGGTAGCTTTTTATGTATGTATGTATATATGTATGTTCTGTTTAATTATGACTGTGTGTAAGTATACTACTGAGAAAACACATCCCTGTTTTGTTCAGCTTAACTTGACAAATTGTGGAACAAATAAGTGTATACAAATTATGAGTTTTTAAGTCAAGCATCTAGGCATAAAGATAAGTAACAAAGGGCAAAGCAAATCCCTAACAATAGGTTTTATCTAGAGAAAACACTTCAGAAGCTTAATTATTTTGAGTGTATTGGAAAATTTTAAATTATACTTTAGATTTTTAAATCTATTTCATATTCTAGAATGCCTGACAAATTTTATTTGACATGTTTTTACATACATGCAAATTTTTTCCAGGCATATCAAACATCCAACAATGTATTAATCAATATATTTAATACTTTTACATTAAAAATTTTATAAAATGTTCAGTGTATAGATATAAATTCATAGTACTAAATATGCCCAAGAACTAATGAAAATGGTTAATTCTAAATATATATGATATAAATATTTGTAAACCATTTATTAAATACTTCTTCAAAATGAATTCTACTCCCCCCCAATTTTTGTTTTTATGGGCAGACACTAAGAGGGCTGGCAGCATAAGGGATGTGGCTCAGAGGCAGAACACTTTGCTTCAGACGTGCAAGGCCCTGGGTTCAATCTCCAGTAACACACACACACACACACACACACACACACATACACACACACTAAGAAATGAATTCTAAGGCAATGTGGAATTTGATTATTGATAATAATTTATATAGTCTGATTTATGAAAAAATATATCAGCTATGACCCTTAAAGCAACATTGATATAATAAAGTCTCTATAATAAGATACTGTCACTGGATCAAAGGTTCGTACTTGGAAGACATCCCTTTTGCCATTATATTTATATTCCTTAAGTGTTTTGCTATTTGTGAACTGACACTCTCTTCTTTGAGTCTCTCTAAACTGATTCATAAAGCATTACTAAAACACAATCATTCAGGGTTTATGTGAGGCTTTATTCACAGAATTATTTCAGATAAACTCCTTAAATAATTTTTTTATGACCACTGTGCTGACTTTAATAAATATCTAATAGCAAATTTTCTTTTCCAGGTACTATTCCCCTGGATATTCAGAGACACTTCTGCAGAGAGTGGACAGCTATCAACCACTTATCAACTAAACAAAGTTATATATTAATACTCAAATTCACAGCAGAGAATTTGTGATTACTGTTATAATTGTTAAAGTTCTTTATAAATATTCAAACTTAAGTACATTCTAGAGTTATTCAATGTGACATACCTTTAGATAATATTTTCTAAATTTATGCAATACTTTAAAAATTAGTAGCTTGAATACATGAGGAAATATCCATATTCATTTGTATGCATAGAATTTGTATTTGCTCTAAAGGTAGATTTAAAAAGACATAAAAGGGTTTTTAAGGTATCTGTTATTTTTCTGCTAAACAGCACTCAAACATACACACCCCCTCCAACTACACAGAAGTAAGAGATAACGTTCAATGTTTTTTTGGCCAACTTCCTTTGGCAAGGAAAAACTGATCTTGCAGATTACACATTAGGATCTAGAAGAAAAATAGTTAAAAGAGAAACTGATGATGGGAATACAGGACCCCAGTGCTGGTTGCATAGATGCATTAAACTCACAGAATCTAGGGATAACTTGTCAGGTTAAGAATTTAAGAAGGCCCTTCTCTTTATCACAACATTTGGAAGTTCTTTTTACCTAAAGTGTTCCTTATCCTACACAGGGCTAGCTTTGTTCATGAATAAACAAGGAAGCAGGCATAAAAAATGGGCTGTCAGTATTCCCTTGTTCTAGCTTGTTCACTTTCCCAAATTTCAAAGCTACATGTTTTTTAGGGATTTAAGGGAATAATTTGTAAAGAATACCTATAGGTTCAAATTTACATACATTTTCACTTAGGAAGCTGTAAAGGGATTAAAGAGTATTTTAATAAAATTTTAAATAAAAGAATATTAAAATTTTGTTTTTTTTCCTTATCTAGTATTTTTCTGACTTTGGGGAATCTTTGGATTTGGGAGTCTTGTTTTGTATGTGCCTTTAAATCTAAAAGGAATGTTGTTTATGGTGATCTTTCTGGGAGACTTTCAGAGAAAGTGACAACCTGGAGAGCCCCCGGGACACCATGGGTCCAATCTGGTTTTCTTTTCAGGTTTCCTTTTTGGATTCTTCACTCCCCACCTCCCACAAAAGGAACCTAATCATTTAATTTTGGCTTTTTCTGGACTCATCTTTGTCATCATTATTTCCAAATAGTGCCTATTTGATTATATAGTGTTGTGTCTTTTAAAATTCATCAAACCCAAGGATTGTCCCATTTTCCCCCCTCATGACAGGCTAGGATTGCCAAGGGATTTCATTTTTTTGTTTTAGTCTGGGGATTAACACATGGCCTTGCACATGTTAAATAGGTGCTCTCCCATTGAGCTACACCTCCAGTCCCTGGATTCATTGTTAAATACTTTCTGGGGCCTGTTTTGTTTTCTTGTAGCAATATCTTTCACTCCTTGTGTCAGAAAGTGTAACTTTTATTACCAATTTTATAACTTACCTTCTTTCCTCCCATCTCATTTGTCTTATAAGCCTTTAATAACTTGATAAAGTAAAAGTAGTTTTTATCTTTTTTTTTAAGACTGTTTTTCTTATGATGACTGTGTTGGTAATGATGGAAACTAGTTCATATAGGTTAAAACATCCTCAGATATGATTGGAATGGTGACTGTCCTGTGTTTTCTTGACATTGTGCTTTGTATTTGATATGAAAAAATATTATGCATCATTTCATACATATAAAATATAGAACTAAACTAGAAAGTAATAAATATTTAATACTATTCAGGTGTGTTTGTAATTTGATCATACACAATTTGGAAGTTTTATGCTTTGAAGTGTTTCTTGACATAAAACACTTTAAACAACATGAAGCTTTCTTTACTTTGTTTTTTAATAAAAAAAAACCTTTTTCATTTGTGTTAGAGCAAAAATAGTGTCTCTCATTGATGATATCCTCTGATATTTTTGTTCCTGGTTTGAGTTGTACCAATTCCAATTCTCCATGTAAACTAACTGCTGTCCCACTGTTCCCAACCCCTTGCAGTTTATTTAAAATTCAATTATTTCACTGATACAAACTGTTTTTAGGACTTCAGTTCAGGAATAGACTTGGTTGAACCTTATTATTATAGATGCAACCAATTTATCTCTTGTGGGCATAGATTAAATGAGTTAGTACCTGAAAGAGATGTTGAAACATCTCTTTAAGAAACTAATCTAGAAACTAGTCTGTTAAGTGGTAAGCCTGATAAATACTTGTTCAGCATACTTTAAGGATGCTTATGAAAATAACCTGTAATGGTTCATGTAACCATTTTGCAAATGTTCAATTTATATAAACATGATGTGTGATTTATAGGAAATCTGATAGTCAATGACAGTCTACGCATTTTGATGGGCAATTGTGCATTATCCCTTCATGTACCACACTCTTGGATAAGTAGAGTTTCAGCCAGATGATTTATGATAAAGAAAAACTACATTTCCTGCCCTCATGGAGTTTTCTAATATAAACACATTTCCCCAGACATGGAAAGTAGAACAGCCACAAGACACTGAACACAAAACAGGCATATTTAATTTAGCATGTAAAAACAAATGACAACCTCATATTTACAGGACATTGACCTGTTTTTCTAACCCTTTCCTCTCAAAGAAAACCCTTTCCCTTAAAGAAAAAAATGAAAGGTTTGCCTATTTCTAAACTTGATTTGAGGTCCTGCTTAACATAAATCCCGACTTTAAATTCTTGGGTGAGGCCATCTCCAAGATTTTTCTAATGTGTTTTCAAATAGCCAGCCCTTTGATTAAGATAGGTGCTAGCAAATGTTGGGACTGATTTTGCCATAAAACCACTGTTCAGGAAATACTGGTTTGAAAGGATCAAGTGACAGTCTTTGTAACTGTTGCATATACCAGTTGGTTAAAAGACTTTTGACTTCTAAAATTAGATTTGTCCATACACTACTTTTGTGGAAATCAAAATACTTACGTTATTTTGTTTTGAAGATGCCTCATAGGCTAAGCCAAAAAATTAGACCAATATTCAGTGATCCTGCTTTAAAGAACAATGGTGGGTTTTATTGTTTTTGTATATATCAATAAGTAATCTTTTGAAAAGTTTAGATAATATAATTGAAGAGAAAAGCAAAAATATCACCCCAGATCTTATAACCTGGAAAAGAATTGTCATTATCAACACAATTTCAAATAGCTCTCTAAGCCTTTCAAGGTTAAAAAAGAAAATTGGCAAAGTGTATTCAGTGTATACATGAGGTTTAAGATAAAAAAACAAGAGTTACAACATTTTCATGTTTTGCAGGGGACGGAGTTTTCAGTTTTTCTTTTGTGTATGTCAGTGGGTTTAGGGAAAAGTATTTCCCGGTGACTAATTTAGGAATCAATATAAAATATTTATAACTGGCTTTCTTTTGTTCACGATTGATATGTTGTCTATAGTAGATTTAAAAAACTGCTGAATTAAGAATATTAATGCATCTATTGCAAAGTGGTTGGTATATTTATACAGTAAATAGAACCTCAGTTTTTCCAGGAATATAGAATTTTTGATAATGCCCTCTCAAATTTGTACTAAAATGTATTTTTGGATATAGAGTCCAACTCTTTGAGAACTATTGTAAGCTATATTGAGTTTTCTGTTTTCCTTATTTCTGTGGCATGTACAGTGTGTTCAAATCATACAAATGTCATTAAAAGGCCAAAAAGAATATCATCATTTTCCCATTTTTAACTTTGATAACTCAAGCATTATCTTTTTCTTAGATGAGTGAAATTTGCTCCTTTCTTGTCGGTCCCCAGTGTCACCCAGCACTGTGGCAAGCATGAAGTAGTGGCAGGTTGGACTGAGAGGTAAGGCTTCTGGGTACCTGCATGAGTTAGGCCAGGCAGCCCTCTGCCTGTGGTCAAGTCTCTTCATGTTCCCAGGCATTCGTTTTCTGAAATATCGTAGTGTAGGGTGGAAGAGAACAGACTAGACTCAAAAGAGACCAGACCTGCTTTAGAATCTCAAAATGACTATACCCAGAGTTAGTAGCCATGGGCAAGTTAGTAACAACACCCACTTCATAGGATCCTACAATTAGAGGGTGACTGAGCACAGGGCTTGGTGTGCAGTAAGCAGTGCTGGCATTAGGTTATATGATATCTTTGTGTAAATAGAAAAAGATGTTCAGTCCTCAGGACACTTTATTTCTATCTGGCAGAAATTATTGTAATAGCCTTATTTTGTTAAAGCAAGACACTTTACTGCCATCTACTGGAAAATTCTCTTTATAAATACACAAATCCATGATGTCTAATATGTAAACCACGCCACCCAAGAAGTGCTGGTGCCCTTGGATAGTACACAACCTGAACAGCTGTGCACGTAAGTGCTCAATAAATTGTATTTGCTACTCTCCTTTTTATTTTTGTAAATGGGATTTGGAACAGAATTCTAGATAGCTATTATATAAAGATTCATTTAGAAAAATTAAAAAGCCAAAGTCAATCTCAATTTTTAAAATTAGCATTTTGCTCTAAAACATGGAAATATTTGTGCTCTCAGCTTCCTTCACTTCCCATTTCCCCCAATGAAAAGTATGTTCTATGATAAAACCTGTGATTTAAGTTAGTAAAGATACTAATTAAACCATTACTCTTGTGTTTATAAAACAAATAAGGGGACATATTTTATGCATCAAAAGCAAAGCACATTTTGGGAAAACCCATATAGCCTTTTCATTTTGATTTTAAAATTGGATGAAAAAAAAAATATATATATATATAAAATATAATATATATGTGTGTGTATGTGTGTGTGTGTGTGTGTGTGTGTGTGTGTATATATATATATATATATATATATATATATATATATATATATATATATATATAATTATTGCAAGACTACAGATCTCTGGAAAGCACTTCTGCCCGGCTCTCCACACACCTGGGCTGGGTTATATCTTCTAGCCATATTAGTCCTTATTAAAGGTATGTAGTGTGGTATGTGCACTCTTTTGTGTCCTAAAGAAAAAAATGGCTCATTTTCAGACCTAGCAGTACAATCATGGAGAAGACTAATAGTGGGTAAAGGACAGTGTACTGAGAATGGGAGCAATCTCCCAGAGTATAGAATACACAACAGTGACAAGGACTGCAGGTGCCAGGATGGCTCTTGGAAGTTGGGAGGAATCAACAGCCCATGGTAAAATGAGGTGGAAATGCACAACTGCCACAGCAGACTGGGGAAAGGTATCAAGTGGCTCAGAAAGAAGAGGGCAACCTGAAGTGTCCCTGTGTGGGGATGGAAAGCCACCAGCTGGCTGTGATCTAAGGAAGCTCCCGAGAGGGCACACACTGCTTACCAAAGTGATAAGGAATGCTTTGTTAAGGAGGGCAACAGTCACTGAGGACCTCAGTGGAGGCTTTCTCCTATGTGCAGGGGTTGACTGGAGGAGACATTGTCACAGGACTGGGTTCCTTCTCAGAAATAAGGATGGTAGGGTCCTGAAATAATAGAGGCTGACAGCAGTACTTAACTGTCAGAAGGAAGTTGTGCAGTTATTGAAAATTAGGGGCAAGATTAGTGTTGCAGCCAGTGACCTAATCCACAGGGATCTCTGAAGACAGTTAATAGAACTCAATGTTCTAGAAGCAAGATAAATGGGTAATCAACAAAGGTTATCTATTTGTGAAGTAAAAATAAATCAAGAATGCATAGTTTGGAGTCCTCAGGACAGCTGTAGTATTAAAAAGTCACAGTCAATAGCCAAGTTTCCAGACCTAAGTCCATTTTCAGGCTTGGAAGCCATTGTCTGAAGAAGAGGTTGGCATGGCAGAACAGAGCTGAAACACCTCAACAAATATATTCAGTAGTTACTTCCTAGCACTTAAGAATATTGTTCCAACTATGTTACTAGGTAACAGAGCTCTGCAGCAGATATTGATACTAGCACAATAAGCCCTGCCATATCCCACAGCAGACCCTGTGGTATTGGTATTAGAGGGATTTGGTGGGAGAAAGGAAGCCAGGGAGAGTTATTGGGAATCCAAATAGAAGAATGAATGTCAGCATAGACTCCTAGGATTGTAATACAAAAATGGATGCTGCTACATAGCAACCTTATTTAGGTTGACCTTGAAAAAGAGAGATGAGGGGAAATATCCTCCAACTGGGCAAAGTTCCTGGTGATGCATTTGGTCATATACTTCATATGGAAAGAAGAGCAGCTCAATATTCAGGCTCATGGACAGTAGTAAATGGGGCAGAAGTTTGGTTAGGGGCTTAGAAGGAGAAATGTTAATATAAACATAAGTGTGAAGAACTTTCTGTCCCATATTAATCTCCCACAAATCACTCATTACTAAAAAAGGGGAAAAGTAACATTCATGACTCAGCCATGTACACCAGTCATCAACCATCATTGGTCACTGTAGTGCTGGCACAATGGGAATATGAATGGAGCAGCCACAGTGGCAGGGATGATGGCTATGTATATGTCCAAGAACACAGACTTCCATTCACTGAGGCTGATCCAGCTACTGCTACTACCAAATGTCTGACTCATCATAACAAAAAACTAATGCTGATTCCCCAATATAGCATCGTCCCTCCAGTTGTCCAGCCAACCATCTGGAGGTGAGTCAACTTCAGTGGACTTCTACCCTGGGAGAGGCAGGAATTCATCTTGACTGGGATTGTTACATATTCTTTGCCTTTCCTATCCAAAGGATCTCAGCCAGCACCACTAGACATAAGATCACATATTCACTGCCTTGGACCATTCTGTACCATTCTTTTGAGATTCCAGTTTGGAAATAATACCCCACCGGTTGAGATGCCACCCTAAATCAGTGCCAGTTATATGATGCAATGTCCCCATTAGACAGAATACACAAGTCTTAGAACCATTGGGAGTGGGGTTGGAGAATAGGCATGGTTCTTCTATCATTCCCGGTGGTACAATGGAGGACTTGTGCTTCTTATCCCCCAAACTTTAGAGTCTATGAGTTAAAAGGTGTTGGTTCCCAGAGGGGTAATACTTCATGAGTGGACACAGTTTCAGTGCAGTACAGTTGCCACTCAGTTACTTTGTCTCCTTATGCCAAGAGACCAGCCAGAAAGGAGTCGCTATGCTAACAGAAATCATTGATATTGATCAGCAGGAGGAGGGAGGTCTCCATTACAGAATGTAGGAAGGGAAGAATGTTAGATACATGGAGGGTCTGCTGTTTTATCTCTTGCTGTTCCATGCCTAGTTTTAACTAAAAACAAGAACAGAGAAGCCCATGTCTGGGATAGGCATGGCAGCCGAGTATATGAAAGTCTAGTCACCTCACCAGGAAATCTGGCTAGACCAGCGTGGCTGCTAGCTCAGGATGAAGCACTTGAAGGATGTGGGTGGGGAGCCTGGAGGAGAGAGATGATGAATCAGTTACTTCTGGCTTGAGAGCTGTTACAGTTGCAGTGACTATAGTTTTCCCACTAACCTTCTAAGTTTCCTCAGTAATAAAGGCCAACAAGAATCCTGGAATATACTGGACACTGAGTGAACTTAATATAAGAAGCAAGTAGAGCTAAGCAGTGCAAGGGGTGAGCTATAATAAATACTCCAGCTAGTGGACTGTCTCATGACTGGAATTCCAGTGGCTTGGAAGGCCAAGGCAGGAGGATTACAAGTTCGAGGCCAGCACCAGCAACTTAATGAGACCCTGTCTTAAAATAAAAAAATAAAAAAGGACTGCGTATGTGGCTCAATGGTAGAACACTCCTGGGTTCAATCTCCAGTAAATACACACACAGGTAAATAAATACTTTAGAGCTCCTCTCATATCCTCTCTTCAGGGCCAAGAGCAACTTAGACTCCAGCTGTTGCAATTTTTGAGTCATACTTTTATATCCTCATCACAAATATGAACTGAATTAAATCCTCAATTCTCAATCAGAAGGAATCTTAATAATTTGCTAAATCTTAAAAATATGAATTTAAAAAAATTAAGAACACACTTAGTTCAACTAGTTCAAATTGGAATACAACCAAACCAGAACATTAAATATTCTCAGATCTAAGACCAAACCAAAGTTCTAAACTTTGCACATCTGGCCTATGGTAGACTCCATGGTCTTAGCAGTCCTTGCCAATTAAAAGATCTTATCTTTCTTGCATGAGTTTAGCTAATAAGTATCTTTCAAAGTATGCTTTTACCTAATGTTAGGGAAAAGGGCTAGAATTTTAAAAAATGAACTTACATTCAGTTATCAAATTGGTTCAGAGGGGGGAAAAAACATCAGTTATTTTTCAAAAAGTAATTTCACACCCTCCAAGTCACCTGGCTTTGGTTAACCTAGTAGTTCTCTCAATTCTAATCTGACATAGCCTACCTAATGAAGGCTCGAAATAGAGTGGATTCTTAACCTCCTTAACAGTGGTGTTGCCTCACAGTTCAGTCAGAATCTTTAGGTTTCTCATTTAAGGGTGGGGAGTTTTAAAAACCCAGTATTCATATGAAAAGTTATTCTAAGGAGCCCTTTGATTATTGTTGGTACAAGAGATACATGTCTAGGTTTACGCACATTTAGGACATGCAACCAATTGATTCATCTTTCTGTTCAGCATAACACTTAGCATATTTGGCTGGTGCTTGGTAGGTGATCAAGAACTAATTATTGGTTTTTGAGGTTATAGAGTCCCATGAGCCTTCCCAGTTGCTGGCAACTCTTGAGGGAACTTTTAGCCAAGACACTTTTATTTTATTTGTGGTGCTAGGGATGGAACCCAGAGTCTTGTGCTTGCTAAGCAAGCACTCTGACTGAGCCACAACTCCAACCTTGGGCAAAGGCACTTTTAAAGTGTACCTTATCCAAAAAGAATGGGCTCTTTCTAAACTCTGCTCTGTCAGGGCTGCTGCCACTTTGTTTACACTGGGCATTGGAATCTGGTTGTCCTGTCGGCCACATTTACTCAGCTAAGGTTAGCAGGGCCTGAAGCCACTCTTCTTAGGAACTTTAAAGTGGCAGTAAAAGGACCAGTTTGGAAAGAATAAACCTATACTGTAGGATGATTTTCAGAGTTTACCCAAGCTTGAGCTTGAATACATATTCTGCGTGCATAATTGCTAATCAGATTCTCCTGGGAATTTTAGATTTACACAGCTAGGAAGCAATGGCTGAGTCTTTGGAATTGGTAGCTGAGTCATAAATGGCAGCCCTTTGGAGGGATTAATGAATTTCAGCCTCTGAGATACTGAGGACTTCCAGTGCCTGTCCTGTCCACCTTGGGGAAGACTGGTTTATTCAACTTTCCCTTGAATTTCACGAGATGCTAGAGTAGAATATCCTTTCAGTAAATTTATACTTTTACTTAGGTTTTCCCCAGCTGGTCTCTGTTATTTGCAAACAGAAGAAAGGCATTTTAGAGGAAACCAGGTAGACCTGAGTTGGGCTCTGGAAGAACTGGGTTGCTGAGCAAAGCAGTGGGGAAGGGGAAGGAAAGCTGAGTACTGAGTTGGAGTGAAAGCTCTAAAAACAAATTTTGCCTTTCTGCCCTGTCAACTGTGGGCAAGAAACTGCCCAAGCAGACAACTGACTGGAGCTCAGCCAGGACTGCAAAGGACCATACTGAGTGAGGCTGCGTTTAAATATCCATTTCAAAAGCAACAGAAAAATGTTCTTTCTCTCCTTGCTTAGGGAAGTTTCCTATAGTTCTTACTCCAACCAACTGAACTCTTGTTTTCTGTTTCCTGCCTTACCTATCCAGGGTGCCAACTAATGACCAGTGAGAGGGACACAGAGTCTTCTCTGATTCCAAGCTAGTTCTGTGTATTCTTAGCCTTTTCATTGAGCCTAGGAAGGAACTCAAATGGAGACATGATCCTTAACTCTTCTCCCCCGCTCCATCATTTTGCCAAGTATCCTATTGTGAGAATATAGGAGATAAATCCTGACAGGTTCAAGTCATCTATTTAATAAGTTTACTCGATGCCAGTGAAAAAGAAAGGCTAAATTAGGAAAAGGAAGAAAATTGTGAATTTAAGAAAAACTACAGCAAATCTATGAGAGGAAAAAAAAAAGGGGAAGTTTGGATTCCTTATTTGTGACATGTCTTACTGACAGTTAAATACCGTGGTTTGTTCTGTTTTCTGCCACTCGAGGGTTATTTAATTAAATTCATGACCTAGGATGCTAACCAGTCCCACATCTAAAATAATTGCTTCTCTGTTGGTGAGATGTAAAGCCAGGATTGATTTTCCCCTGGCCGATTGCTCTCCTTTCTGACTCATGAATGTCATCTCCACTCCCCTCCCCACGTAATTTGATCTCTGTATTTGATCCCTATTTACTAGTACACTTCGCTAAACAGATGTCTGAGTAATTAAAATCCCACATGGGTACACTCATCAGTGAGTTACATCTATTTAATAGTCAGCTTAGAAACTTTTCACCCTGGCTTCTTCCCCATCCTGGTGTCATATGTCACTGGCCTTTAGGAGGTGTTAAATATTAGAGTTCAAACCTGCTATGTTTGTTTTCCTGCATTCATTGAACCTTTACTCATTTTCGGACAGGATTTTTGTCACAAGTTCCTGATCTCTTTCTTCTTCAACTCACCTGGATTTTCTACCAGAATTCAAATTCTCATTGGATGAATCATCCTAAATATCATTCATGCCAGCACAAGCAATAAAAAATTTTAAAAAATCAGAACAATGTTGTTATAAGCATGGATTAAGAGTGCCTTTTATTTTTCCCCCCTGAGGCATAGCCAAAATATTTCCGTCTGAACAATCCTCCATTTTTTTTTTTTTTTTTAACTCTTTGAGATCGAATACTAAAAACCTGTTTGGTTGCTATAGGTCAACAAAGGATTTTTATGGCAAAGAATTAGAAAGGGAAAGAATGTGTGTTTGGAACAGGCCGGGGAATTTTGGAAGGACTTATTATATGGAATCTGGTCACCTTTGAGAGGATTTAGATGGAAATCTATGAAAGTGCTTATACTAAAGAGACACTTTTTTTATGATAAATCTTATGATACTCTATGTAACATTGCATGAAACTTGAGAATAATGTTATAATTTATAGTAGATAAATGAATTTCCCTTGCAGCTGATTATGTGTATCCATTTTAAATTCAAAAAAACATTTTGAAATACGTATAGTATACCTCTGTTCTGATACTTAACAAATTAGACAAACAAAATCAGAAAATGAGTAGGTGACAATATTATAGCAAAATGATTACTTTCCTACTTTTAAAGGGATATAGTATATATTTAATATGAATAATTTTACAAAAGTAAGTTTCTCAACTTGCATATTATTCTTGAAATGTTTTGATATTCATAGTATTTGGAATAAAATTTTTAAATGTGATTTTTAAAAATCAAGAACAAGTTCAGAGTTCAGTGGTACTGTTTTAGTACTAGGTAAGCAAATTCTAAAATTATTACCATGATTGTATTTAAAAACCAGTGAAAATCCTTTTGCTCAATGGAAACCTCATTTAGTTGGTTTAAGCACAACTTCTAGTCTTCTTATCTAAACTATCTAGGCCAAGTAAACAAACAGAGACATAAATTAACAAGACTGTTAGAAAAACATTGACATCAAATAGGAACTAGTTTTTCAGGAAGGAAGAGAGATTCCAAAATAATGGGAATGCTGTGAATGCAATTTCTTTCACTATTTATTATTTAACATCATTCTGGACTTTGAAGATTCAAGAACTGGTATGATTTCCATTCTTTGCTGTGTTCAGGATACCCACTTCTTGCCTGTTTTCCAACACTCTTATTCTTTATGGGGTTTGTGTTTAATTTATTTAATGTTTAGGGGCCTTCTTTCTCTGATCCAAGTTTTTCAAGCCTTATTTTCCCTCTAATCATATCTTATTGCATATCTACCCATGTTCTGCTGTCAGTTTCTTTCTGATCATTTTTTAAAAAAAGATTATAATTCCAATAACCCACTCTGGCTTCTCACTGCCTTAGTATAAATTGGGGAAATATTCTGACCTCCTTACAAAGTTGTGAGGGTCATGTGAACACCTGTGCATAAAAGAACTTTGTACATGATTACTGGCCACATGAGGGCAAGGAGCTCCAGCCCAGGTCCAACCGACTTTCCTGTCTGCCTCAAATACAACTTCTACCATTTTCTAGTTGTGTGAACTTCAGCAAGCTACTTAACTCTTCTATGCTTCAGGAGAATGAAAAATATTATAAGAATACGCAAATCCTGGGTGATGCTTACATGAGATAATTCATGCAGATTATGAGGTCAGAACATGCATAGAAGAACAGTCCCAGTCCTCTGTTAAGTGTTAACATAAGGGCAGGCACCAGATGGTGTTTCCCCTGGAGGTCTGGGTACTTCCTTAGGAACTTCCATCTCCCAGCCTGAGGCCCCTAGGGCCTATTCCCATTGGGGCCCTGCTGAAAGCTAAGCTATATCTCTTGAATGTCCTCTGTGACAGCTAAGAACAGGGACAGGATGTGAGGATCCAGGTTCAGCACATCTCTTTTGAGGATTAGCAGATACTTCTGAGATTTGCCTTTCTCCATAAGATGATCACTTGGCTTGATTTCTCTAATGCTTTTATTTTAAATGATTTATGTTGATTTTCCAGTTTGTCACCTATTTGTCACAAAAAATTATATCCTCTTTAGTCTGAAAAATGAGGACAGTTAAGGGTATGTACCCCTGGGGTTATAGTGAGATCAAATGAACCTATTCCAAATATACAAGGAAGCAAGGGTTTTGGGGGTACTTTCGAAAAATAAACTGGGAGAAAAAAACATTTGCAATCTAAATGTTACCTCAAACAAAGAAAATGAAGTGGAAACAAGCAAAACAAAATGCACAAATAAAACCTGGCATTCTAAGAATGGGATAAGAAAGTGATTCTTCCAAATGAATTATCTTCTTCAAAATGATTCCCTTCTAGTTGACACCCATAATACAATGATGCTGTTGTTGCCCAAAATGTTTTCCAATTTATTATTTCAAAAGGGTTGTTAAGAACCTTTGTTGAGGTAAAATACCATCTATCCGATTTATGGTATCCATGACAAATTTCTACTTTATAACTGTTCATAATTTTGACACACAGATGTTCTGAATGATTACGAATATACATAAATGTATATGATTTCTTTCAGTGTTTTGTAGCTCTTTCTCATAAAAAAAATCATTTAAGTATTACATTTTTCTTTACAGTTTCATTTTCACAATTACCTTTTCCACCTGGGATGTATTTCAGCATGCAATTTTAAATATTTAATCTCCCCCATATTTTCTCCCCAAATGATTGGCCAGTGTTATTAGTACTGGCTATTGATAATCCATATCCTTCTCATTAGTAACGCTTCATTTACTGGTATATTGAATTTTCTTTCAGGGATATCTGTCCTAAAATATTAATCTATTTTTCCATCTTTTCTCAATAGTTCAATATCATTGTAATTATTATGGCTTTATAATATGTATTAACATCTGGTAGAGTTAATCATCTAGTACTACTCTTCCTTTTCAAAAGTAAAGTGATAACTCTCTTGCTTTTTCAATCCCAGTGAATTTTTTCAACTTCAAAAACATTCCAATGAGGGCTAGGGATGTGGCTCAGAGTTAGAGAGCTTACCTACAATGTATAAAGCACTGGGTTCAATCCTCTGCATTATGTAGAGAGCTCGCCTACCATATATAAAGCACTGGGTTCGATCCTCTGCACTAGGTAAAAATAAAATAAACATTAAACAACAACAACAATAATAATATTCCACTGAAATTTAGTTAAAATTGCAAATAAAAGAATAGATAATTTTATTTGGAGCATACCATATTTTAAATAATAGTGGTGATAACAGATATCTTTATACTTGAGTTTAATGAAAATGTTTCTACAGTCATATATCACTAGTACAGAAATTTAAAAACATTCTCAGAAGTAGGTTGAATAATAAAATGAAGTCATGTACCCATCACTGAGGTTCAACAATTACCAACATTCTTGCATACACTTTCAGTGGGATAATCAATTAATCCAGCCCTTTCAGATATTAATTTGAAAGCATCTATGCAAATATCAAACCTGTAATTCCATTAGTACACATTAATTCTAATAGGTAAAGACACTCAATGATGCTCATTGCAACAGTGCATACAAATACAGAACACAGTCTAACTGGTTCTGAATAGGAGAGTGAAATATTGTGGTTTATTCATATAACTGTATTCAACTACTGTGAAAAATTTTGGTAGACCTATGTGTTGATGTGGGAATATCTCCAAGTTTTTTGGGGTTTTTTGTATGAAAAAGAAAAGCAAGTGTAAGACAACATATTTATTGTGATTCCATTTTTTTCCCCAAAGGAAAAAAACTTTCACGTGCATGAAAAATTTCTGGAAGAATATGTAAAAGACTGCTAATAGTACTTCTGGGGAGGAAGACTGGGAAGCCATGATAAGTTGAGGAATAAGCTTTGCATCTTTCCCTACTTCCTTATATTTTGGGTAATTTATCACTATTATTTTCATAAAACATTAAAAGATATGGTGATAATTAAGGGTTTAATATTTACTAAATATTTTGTTAAAATTTTTAGTTGTTTTAGTCAGGAGTAGGTGTTAGATTTTTACCACTGATTGAGATAGGCCATACCTATCACCTATTTTCCTAGTATTAATATATCCTGCCATTTCTAGGATAAAGCGTACCTGATTGTACTAAAAACAACTTACTTTATTGAACTTAATTTGCTAATGGTGTGGGGGAATTATGGCTTTGGGTTTCTTATGGAAACTTATATATATATTTTTTTTTTCAAAAAATTTTTAGATGTTGATGAACCTTTTATTCATTTATTTATATGTGGTGCTGAGAATCGAACCCAGTGCCTCACACTTGTTAGGCAAGCACTCTACCACTGAGCCACCGTCCTGGAAATTTATATTTTTGAAGTGTTATTTTTGACAGGTTTTATCATAAAAATTGTTTAACTCATAAAATTAATCTTTGTTACCTTTAAGAGGGAATTACATGTTCTTAATATATTTAAGAGGGAATTACATGTTCTTCAAAGTTTACAGGAATTTGCCCATAAAATCTTTAGGCTTAAAAATTTT
Organism: Callospermophilus lateralis; assembly: GCF_048772815.1. NCBI lineage: Eukaryota > Metazoa > Chordata > Mammalia > Rodentia > Sciuridae > Callospermophilus > Callospermophilus lateralis. The sequence continues at coordinate 33,756,079 of NC_135317.1, read as the reverse complement.
TTAAATTTTTTCCCTGGCTTTGATCTACTTCATGTTTCTACTTTTTCTTTGATGATTTTTTTTAGAAAAAAAATTATTAGCACATAGCTAACTTCCTATCATGGTCTCACGTTATTATAAAAAATGCCCAACTATTATGTATTTCTCCTTTACGATTGTATTTAATATTATAAATAGTTTTATCAAAGAGTTTTCTCCATTTTCTTGATTTTTTCCCAACAAATTAACAAGTTTTCTAATTCATTTATTTTTACTGTAGTTAATCCCTCTTTCTTGGAGATTTTTTAAAAAATGACTCAGTTTACTTAGTAAATTTTATTCTAGTTCAATTTTCCCCTGCTGATTAACATCACCAACTTGGTGTGGTTTCAGATGACCTTTGGGTATTTCTAAAAATCTGCTCTCAGAGAAGGAAGATTTGCTGCCACTGATGATGTCATTTAAAAGACTGACTCAGACTCTTGTGGAAAATTTCTAAATAATTCTAAAAATGTTTGAATAACAGCAGTACAATTGCAGCAAGCTTATGACCTATTCTGAAAAAGATAATACCTATTTGTAAACATAAAATTTGCAGCTTTGCTGAACATCATCTGCCCTCATATACTTGAAAAGAATCAACAGGTAGTATTTAAAGGGGGAATTCTCATGTTTGCTTATTGGAATATCCTCTGGTACTGCATGTGTAACCTCAGATATTCTTAAATGTCTATGAGTGTGTGTAAAAATGTATTTAAACACATCATGTGTACAGCCCGGTGTGTTTTTGCTTGCAATCAAAATTAATCTCAGATGAAACATTTTCAAATGTAAAGATTAAATATTATAAGCAAGGCAGGAGGACAAAGTTTTCTCTGAGAAAATCAATTCAGTATGATGTTTTGAATTAAGGTCAGAACACTTTTTTTTTAATTATTATTTTTTTCTTAAGAACATGTTTTTAAAGGTAATTCTAGCCTGACAGGCTAGAATTGTATGCAATAAAAATAAGTCTCTAACAAAAAGCACTGCCAATGGAAAGGTAGAACTGCAGGTGTGACCTTTGCCAAGGTATGTAGCAGAAATCATTAGATCCATGTGTTTGTAGATTATGTAACAGTTTTTAACTGGCCAGGAAAGGGAGGATTTTGTGGTCAGAAAAGTGGAAATGTCCTATTTAACATATGACCCTGGCTGGTCCCATCTCAAATTACTGTTGATCAAGTTACAGCTGGTTGGCAAACCAGGTGGGAGGGAAGCCCAGAGTAAGGCCTGACAAATCTACAATAAACAGTAGGCCTCAGAGCAGTGGCTGTTATTAAAAACATGAACTTACTGAAATATCAGATATATGCTAAAAAGAAAAATTGTTTTGCAAAGCATTGTGAATCAGAAACTGCTTAAAAAGTCTTTATTATATCCTCCCCTGATGATTTTAGGAAAGACAGAACATAGTTTGTGAATAAATCAAAAACATAACTAGATCCTCTGACTAAGAGCTTTATGATCATAATTGAAAGAGTTTTGTTTTGCACCCACAAGTGTCTCAAGTTTTTCAAGCTTTTAAATGTTTATAACGAATAAGTGCCTATGACCTAAGGATTGACTTGAAACACCATGAGAAACCAGTAAATGGGAGCCTGGACTTTTATCTCTACCAACTTCAAATAGGGACCTAACTATTAAAATGTATGTATTCAGCACTGGTCTCAACGAACTGCCTTTTAAAATAACACTTTAATGGGACAGTAGAGTCAGAGGTACACCAGGAAAAAAAATAGTCCTAATTTTGCTTGTGACTGAAATTTTTAGGAAAGCATGGACCCAAAGCCCAAAGGCTGCTAAAGGATCCCCTAGAAAGCTAAGCCTGAGGCCCAGTTTATGTGCTAAGATTTGAGCAGAAGGTACATCACAAGGGTGAGGATGCAAATAGAAGATGGTGCTTTACTCAGCTGAAAGCAACTTTTGCAATAAAGTATAGCCAATTGCCAAGTTCCAAAAGACAGCTTCCACGCAGGTCATCATGCCTTGGGATTTTTCATAAAAAGGGAGAAGAGTTTATAGGCTGGCTACTACTAGTTTTCTGTCTCCTTTTTCATGAAAGCCCTCATGGGGGCTTAAACTTTCTCCCTCCTTTATTCGTAATGCCTACTCCTCCATGCAACTGCCAGGGAAGCCTGGGGAAAGTGGAAAGGGTCAGAACATCCCACCATTAGAGCCTTTACTTCAAGGAGGCAGTGTTGAAATCAGACCCTCTTCAGGGGCATGCCGTCTAGAGATGGTGGTGGAAGATAAGACTGAGCAAATCCAGGGAGGTGCATCCACCGGTCTGGTGTGGTTTTCCCTTCTTGGATCTAACCTATTCCTAATATTGGTGTCCACCAATCCTTAGAGGGCTGGAAGCAATCACTAATTCAGAGACTGCATTGATTTACCTCTCAGATTGTACAAAGTGTAACTTTTACCCACCATTTTGTCCTTTATCCCCAACTATCCCTAGCAACGACTACTTTAACTCATTTTCCCCAAACTTTTTTGGAGAAAATTATTTTGCCTATACGTATAATAAAGCTTACCCATTTAGAGACTACAGTTTGACAAATTTTGGTAACTGCCACTTCAATCAAGAATTGTTCCTACATTACCCCGACCCCCCCCCAAAAAACAAACAAACAAACAAACAAACAAAAACCAGAAAAGTGCCCTCCTGCTCCTTTGGATTTCATTTGGTTCCCTCTTCACCTACCCCCACCCCACAAGCGAATGGTTTCTATTACTACAGTTCACCTGTTCTAAAATTTCAATATAAATGGAATTAGGCCTTTTGTGTCTCCACCCTCCAAGCATAACGCTTTTCAGATCCATCCCCGTTTCCTGTATTAATAATGAGTTGATGGTGGCTCCACCTTGGAGAACTTGCTGCATGCTGTTTGGCAACTTCATCTGCATTATCTCCCTTCCAATGCTCAGAATATCCTATTTCACCGGAGAGAAAACAGACTGGGCGCCCCCTGCGTTTTGACTCTGCGGGGAGCTCTGGGTGGCCATCCGTCAGTTTGGCTGGGCGCCTACGCTCCACAGTCCACGTGTGGGCATCAAGCTTGAGGGGACAGATAGGGCTTGGCGACGTGGAGTGGCATCAATGCTGACTGACACGACGCCCAGGAAATGCGAGCGTCACACACTCCACTCCCAGGCCTAGGTCTGGGCGGGCGCGAGACTGAGAAGCCCGCGAGGCCCAAGCTGCAGTTCAGACGCATGCCCCCGCCTGGGCGACCGCCTGCTGGACCAGCTGAACGGCCAGCGCAATTACCCTGACCGCGGACGACCCGCAGGAAGCAGCGCCACGACGTTTCTGGAGCCCGTCGCCGTGAGGCTATTAAGATAAGCCCGGCCGCACCACGCAGGGCGTTTCCCTCCGCATCGCCGCGGGCGTTTCTCTCCGCGCGCGGACGGCGCTACTTCCTGCCCTGACCGCGGGGCCGGGAAGATATCAAACGCTTTCCGCTGGTGGCTGCGTCCTTCGCTTGCTTGAGAGAGGCCCGCGGGGCGCGGAGTCAGCACGCGGTGTGCGCGGCCCGGCTAGACCTGGACGAGGGACTGAGCGGCGCCGAGCAGCTTTCTCTCCTGAGCCTCCCTCCTTACAATAGCGTCGGGAGGCGTCGTTTTAGGGCGCGAGGAGAACAAAGGCGCTGGCGTTTTGCCGTCTCCCGCCGCCGCGGTCTGGCTGCCTGGCGGGCTGCGGCAGCGTTAGTTTCCTTCCGAACGGAACGTGGTTATCGGGCGCAGCCGAGGGACTGGGAAAGCGGCTTTGTCTGTGGAAAACGCGCTGTCGCGACGCGACCTCCCGAATGGCCGCCAGTCGCGAGAGACTTACCCCACATCAAAGGAGGGGGAATGTTTTATATATATATATATATATATATATTTAATTTTGCTTTTGCTTTTACCACAGCGTTCACATTGACATTTGAGCCTGAGAGTCGGCAGGAGTCCGAGTCACCTGCCTTCCCCCTTCATCCTTAGTGTTTTATTCCTTCGGTTTTATTGGGTTTCATGCCAGTCTAAAAATGGTATGGAACCATCTTCATGTCCCTTAAAAAAAAAAAAAAATCCCTCAGAAATAATTAAATGAGAAACCCCTCGCACAGACGGAGAGCCCTTGCTGTGGAATCCTCCCTGTGCCTGGGACAGAGGCCCTCCCAGCAACAGCCACTGAGGGACCTGTGAGCCAGGCCAGGAGGGAGGGAGGACATGGCTGTCGGGGGTTACCCTACGGTTTTTAAGAATGACAAATGAAAGTGCCTGGTCAGACTCGGTGGGAAAAGGGGGGCTGCAGTCAACCTCAAGGGCAAAACAAAAAGTGCTTTTTGAGAGCACTGAAGGAAAGTTGGGGTTTAGAGCTTCTTGCTACTGATTACCTCCCACAGTTCTCTTTTGTTTCCCACAATGGCGTTTAAAATCACCTGATAAATGAACATATTTTACACAATTTTTGTGGTTTCACGCATTAATCTAAACCTCTGGGAGCAGGGCGTTCTGTTCCTGGTTCCCTGGAGCCCGGCCCTGGCAGCATACCTGGGCTTTGTGGAGAGAGGCTGGGTCAGCGAGTAGGAAAGGCACGTTATTTAAAGGTGTTGGGAGATTAGGAACAAAATCTAATGCCACAGGAGACAGGAAAAATTGAGCTCTCCAAATTCCAAAGGAGAAAAATGAAGTGGGCGCTTGCTTCCATGTTGCTTTCCACTTCTTTCTAGAAATTGATTCTCTGGGGTGAATTCATCCAAAATCTATGAGGAGAATTAAAGTCCTTTCTTAATTTTCAGTATAACCCCTGGGTACATGCTAGCCTCAGGTATCTGGGAGTTGGGGTGGCATGCCTGGTGAGCAAGACTTGAGGCTCTGGGATTCAGAACCCTATAAGAGTGACTTGGAAACACTTCTGGGGAGTGTGTTTTAGATGAAAACTGGCTGATCACATCCTCCTACTATCTAAACCCCCTTTCAAAAATGGCACCCAGGTGGCTTTTTTGAGGAAAGTAAAATGGAGTACTTTATTGGGAGGAAGGGGATCAAAATGGCTCACTCCTCTGAAGAATTACTCCTGTTTCAATTTCCTTTTCTTTGGAAATTTATTTAAGAAAGTGCCATACTTTGACTAGGAATATAGTTGGGAAGCTCTTCATAAAAAAAAAATTAAAATTTCACATAAATGCCTCAGTCATCCACTAATTAAGCATTCTGATATGTAAATCTGGATGCATCCCTTGGAGGCCATTTATTCATTCAATAAATACACTATATTCAATATTACAATATACTCAATATTTATTGAGCATTCATTAATATGTCTGACACTGTTCCAGATGCCATAGCAGTGAACAGACAGGAATCATTAAACTCTTTTACATTGTTCCACTCAAGACCTTTCTATCCTTTGATTACATCTTTTTTCCCCTCTTTTTATTTGTCTCACATCTGAGTTCATCCCTTCACTAATTTTTTCAAAACTTGTTCTTATTTTCTGCCCCTCAACTCATCCAAAATATGAACATATCAAATATGATGGAAGAAATTTTAAAATAAAATTCTTTTCAAAAGCTGACTTTTTAGCAGAAATGTCAGTTTCTTAAATTTTTGTTTTATGCTTATATTTTTAAAATAAAACCTAAAAATGATCTTTTTGTTTTCTTCAGTTGGCTGTTATATAATTACTATCCATCAGCTTCTACTCTTCTATGATAATGTTTCCTTCACCCAGACTTAGCCAGTCCATAATCAATCTTACAGTAGCATACGATAAAATATAGAGAATAGCAAATTAAACATTTTTAAAAATAGAAATGTCCCTCTTCAGGATTTTTTAAAGTTATAAATTAGATTAGGGGTTGTATAGATGTACAACAGAATTCTAGTGCACAACATAACATAGACTCAGAAGAATTTTCAAGACTTGTTCATCTCAGTTGCACTATCTCTGACTTTCTTCCACTAGCTCTGTAAATTTTCTCCCTTTTCTTCACAGTCTATAAGAAGTCTTTTTCGCTGCCTCAAATACTTCCTGAAGGGATGTGGCTTAACTATTATTCTCCCTATTCCCCATTTCATATTTAAATGTATTTTATTTCAAACTTGCTTAAACATTCTTTCCAATTATCCCCACTTCCTTGCTCATCCTCATACTGAGGAAAGATGGCCTCCTCTTGACCTTTCCCTCACAATTGCACAAGCCTAGAAATCAGGGTTGGATTACCCAACATGCTACTGAGTCTCAATGCTGATTGGCATACTAGAATCACTTGGGAAGCTTTAAAAAAATGCTGGCCCATCCCTGACCAATTAAATTAGAATTACAGAGTTAGAGTCCCAGTGCTTCCCCCCCCCCCCTTAAATTTAAAGATGTAATTGGCTTTTTGTTTGCGTGTGTGTGTGTGTGTGTGTGTGTGTGTGTGTGTGTGTCTTGACCACGTCCTGTGTGGGCTATGAATCTTGGATTTTTTTGCATGAAGTGTACTGGCTCAGAAATACAGCAAAAAATCACATGACACAGAAAATAATTTTCAAAAGGGTGGGGGAACACAGCTCTACAACCTTAGGGGTTCTGCTTCCACACTGGTAAAGGAGAGAGAGAGAAGAGGCCTCCGCCTTTTTTTATTTATACAAGGGGGGATTCAAAGGATTTCAGTGGAATGTTCTTTTGCCAAATAAGGTAGGAGAGGGCTGTCCAAGCCCAATGGGTAATGTCCAAGTCTGGAGATAAAGAGCAGCCTCTCTAGATCAAAGACTGAGGTCACCACGTGCTTTTGTAATAAGCCACAAAATGACTTGTAATGCCAGACCAAATTCTCCTTGGCTCTAAGGCCGAGTGGAGGCTATTCAAATAACTCAGGCGTGGCCTCCCACATGTGTGTGTGTGTGCATGTGTGCGATTCTAGAATTTGGCAAAACCTCATTCTAAAAAATAGGATGAGTGTTCCATTGAGCTGAGCAGAGGAACTTGACTTTATTGACAGAAAAGGATGACAAGAAATGAAAGAGAACAAAAATCAGATCCAGCTGCATGCCTGTAATCCCGGTGACTTGGAGGCTGAGGCAGGAGGCTTGCAATTTTGGGGCAACTTAGTGAGGCCCTAAGCATCTTAGCAAGGCTGTCTCAAAAAATAAAAAGGACTGAGGATGTGGCTCAGTGGTTGAGCGCCCTTGGGTTCAATCCCCAATACAAAAACAGACAAACAAAAACCCCTAGTTCAATTCCCAGTAGTCCTGTGCGCCACCCCCCACCCAAAAAAAAAAAAAAAGAAATCCATTTTCCAACTCCAGGTTGGCTCTGACTTGGGCAGCCCAATCATCTACTTAAGGCAGTGATTCTCAAACTTTAGTGTTTCAGAATCACTCCAGAGGTTTGTTAGAACACAGATTGCTATGGCCTACCCACTGAATTTTTTAGTCAATAGATTTGGGGCAGGGCCCAAGAATTAGCATTTCTTCCAAGTTCATAAGTGATGCTGATACTCCTGGTTTAAGAAGCATACTTTGACAATCACTGTTCCAGGACACCAATAAAAAACAGGGACATCAAGGGGAAAAATGAGAAAAAATTTGAAAGATTTGATATTTCAAAGCTTTGAAGTAATTATGGTACAAATCAGAAAATTGTTGGGCCTCTTTATTTGTGTGTTATTTTTAAATTTTATTTGAAATAATATGTATACATATTTACAGGTTATTTTATGATAATTTGATGCATGTATACAATGTGTAGTGATCACATCAGAATAATTAACATTTCTATCTACTCAAGACATGATTTCTACAAAGTGTTGAGAAACTTCATACTTTTCTAGTTATCTTGAAATATATCACAGCTTCTTGTAGCCTATAGTTAATTTACGAGGCTACAGAAAACCAGAACTGTTTTCTCCTATCTAACTGTGTTTTGGTGCTCTTTATATAACCTCTCTCCATCCTTCCTCCACCTTTCCCTTCCCAATCTCTCGTGATCAATATTCTGTCTTCTGTAAGATTGATTTTTTTTTTTTAGTTTCCAGAAATGAATGAGAACATGCAGTATTTGCTTTCTGTGTCTGGCTTATTTCCTCTGAAGTGTATGTGTGTGTGTCTAAATTTTGAATTGTATTTGGTGAAAGAAATGGGACTACCATTGTTCTTTCATCATTAGAGTCTAAAGTCAAGATTTCTATAGTTAATCCCCTGTATATTAATGCATTTCTTCATATAAACCCTCAGCTCTCATCCTTCCATGAGAATGGTACTTTCACCCAGATTTTCCCTGACCATAATGAGTCTTATAGTAACCCACAACAAAACACTATGTGAAGAATAGCAAAATCTATCTCTCTCTCTCTTTCACACACACACACACACACACACACTCTCTCTCTCTCTCTCTCTCTCTCACACGTCTCTCTCATTTCTCCCAAAGAAAAGCCATAAGTCAGAAAGAGTCTTTCTTTTGTCTTCCAGACAACAGGTAAAAGATGTCTTGCATCTTCAAGCCTATGGCAGAGAACCTGATTGATGTACTTGGAGGACATGCAAATATCATTGCAGAGGACCTGTCAGGACTATGAAAATGAAAAGTACTTTTGCTCTTATATAACTTTTCCATCTGTTTTTCAGTTTATGCTCTCTCTACCATCCAAGGAAATATTTCTATTTCATATGGAGAAAATCGGGGGCAGGAAGCTTTCAAACTTGCCCAGAACCATACAGCTCATTAGGTATGAAGTGAGTGCTCTTGGCTTCCAGACTGTGCATTCTTTTCTTTAGAACATACTGTAATTCAAATGCCAGAACACGGATCTAAAGGGAGGAGGAAAGAATTTGATATTTTTTAACCCTGTAAAGTAGAATGTAAAAAAGATACTTTACAATTTTCAAGTTAATGAAGCAGAGTTATCATAAAGTTAAAAAGAATTTAGATGCAATTTATGATACCTGAGGGAAGTATAACATGAAAAAAGGAATAAAGAGAAGTAGAAAAGCTTTTAGGTAAAACATCTGGATAGTTAGCTAATAGTCCTGGGGTCAGAAAGAAATTCTGTTGACCCTCAAAGGAAGATGAGGCAGAAGACTCATGGTTTTAGTTAATTCCTGCTGTGTTACAAGCCATCCCCAAATTTAGTTGCTTAAGCAAAAAGTATTTATTTGCTCACAATTCTTTGGCTTAAGAATTCAGGAAGGAGTCAGTGAGGATGCCTCTTCTCTTCTCCATGTGGTTTGACTAATTAGGGTGCCTCAGTTGGGACTGGAGAATCCAAGATGGCTTCACCCACAGGTCTGGGCCTTGATGCTATTGGGTGGGGCATCTTGGTTCTCCATGTGGCCTCTCTCTATGCATAGTCTTGAGTAATTTGGTAGTTCAGCATAAGATTTTTATAAGGCAGCTGTCTTCCAAAGGTGTGAAAAGGATCACATCTCTTACTTTCATTGTATGCTGCCATTCAAAACAAGTCAGAGTCAACCTGGAGTTGGATTTCTTTTTTCTTTTTATTTTTGGAGGGGAGTGGGGTGCAGGACAACTGGGAATTAAACTAGGTACTTTATTTTATTTTATTTTTTTGAGACAGGATCTCATTAAGTTACCAAGGTTGACCTTGAACTTTTGATTCTCCTGCCTCAGCCTCCTGAGTAGTGGGAATTACAGGTGTGCACCACTGCATCCAGCTGGATTCTACTCTGGAGGGGAGAATGGCAGTTAGGTTAAGTGAAAGAAGGCAGATACAAAAGAGTATATTATATATTATTCTATTTATATGAAATTCTACACAAGGCAAGCTTTGGTGACAGAAAGCAGATCACTGGCTATTTGAAGCTGGAGGGTGGGAATTGCCAGAAAAGGGGCATGAGGAAACTTTTGGGGGTTGATAGAAATGTTGTGTACCCTGATTGTGGTGATATACATATAAATGTACACTTTTGTCAAAATGTGTACATTTTTGCAGTAATTATAAGGTGGTATGCCTTTAAAAAAAAGGTAGGATATAGTAGGTATGGAGAATTGTGGAGACCATCTTTAGGAATAACCTACCATACATAAAACCTTAGATCTGAAGAAACCTTAAAAAGTTCCAGTTTCTTAATTTTATAGATAAGGCAAATGAGGCCTAGAAAGAGGAATTGGTATTCAGTGACCAAGCCAGGAGTGGAACCCAGTCTTCCTGTTACTCCTTCCATATCCCCATTAGGGTCAAGGAAGAGAATACACTAGGCCTGTGTTAGCTGAGACTAACTTAGATGTGAATGTGTCTGGGAATAAAGACTGAACCACATAAGCCATCAGTTAATTCCCTTTGTACCCTGGATGTTTCCAGGGGTCTCTAGTGGTCTTCTAGTGGTCAGTATGAAAAGTTAAGAGTAGAGATTCTGTGCTCTGTTCCTCACTCTTGAGGAACTATGGACAAGCTCCTATAATTCCCCATGAACTGATGTCTACAGTAAAGGTAAATGGAGCAATGTTTATTATTATGTTTTTGTCATTTCTTTTTTGGAACTGGGGATCAAACCTTGAGCATACAAGGCAAGCATTACTACTGAGCTATATCTCAGCCTGGAACAATGTTTATTTAAAAAACATTAAAACAAACAAACAAACAAACAAAAAGCAGCTACATCATGGCCGCCTGTTCTGTACAGTGCCATCTCTGAGTTTCTTGGGAGGGAATCGGTGGGAGAGGACAGGAGGCTATGGAACTATTGGAGCATTATTATTTGCTTAGGTTTTACTACACAAACTTGTAAGCTGAGAATTATTGCTAGCTTTTGTAAAGTGGTCCACAGATTAGCTAGAGTTGAAATACTAAGAAATAGTAATGCAACCCATAATAATATGCAAATGTTAGTATGGGAGAATTTAAAAATATGAACAAACCCACTCTTTTTAATAATATGCTTTTTTTCACTCAGAAAAAAAATGACTTTGAACCTGTCTAAATTGTCTTAGACATTTATCAGATGTATTGAACTCCTTTGGATGCCAAAGAACCTTTTAAAAAGTATCTACAAGAGAGATGGCAGAATGCTGTCGGCTGAAATGATTTGCGGCTGGTACATCAGAGAGCAGTACCCCGCTGACTTGGGGCAATTACCCAGAGAACAATGGACTTGAACTGAGAATGGAATCTGAACTTTTTGCTACACAAAGTCACATTTGGAAAATGAATGATTCAGCAGAGAATTTTTGCCTTCTCAAAAAAAAAAAAAAAAAGAAAGAAAGAAAAGAAAAGAAAAAGAAAGAAAGAAAGAAAAAGAAAAGAAAAAACTTCTCCTTTTTAAAAAAATATTTCTGAAGCTTGGATTTTTCTTCAATTTAGTTTTTAGTTGTTACTTCCCCATTTTTCTGATACCTATGTCTTAAAAATTACTATATAAATAAGCATTGTATTAAATGAGAAAGAAGACAGTGGTTTACATCTTGGAGTCCTGGTTTCTACCTCATAGCTGTTGGCAATAAGGAGCCTATTCTTTCATAAATATGAAATGCATTTGCAGAATAACTACTAGCCTAACACTAAAGCCAGGTGGAAAGTGGTGCATTTATGGAAATAACCTAAGACAAAAACTCTGCTCTTGTTTGAATTACCTCAGCTGGTTACAGCTTGGTACTGAATGCTGTAAGTAGGGTTAAGAAGGGAAAAAAACAGCATGGGACATAAAGGAATCAGCCCAGGGCTCTCTTAGAGTTTAACAGTCCCACAAAAGTTAGCTTAAGTTAGGCCAGAAGTCTCAAAGACTTTTTAAAAAGTTGTTTTTCTACTCTTGAGGATGTCATGTTTTGAAATATCTGGACTAATGTGTATCATTTATTCACAACCCATGCAGCTTTTATTTGGTAAATGCACACTTTGGTGAGGCTTTTTTCAATGCCACTGAGGACCATGTATTACCCAAGGAACATATGCAGGAGCCCAACATGACATGAGACTCAAGGGGTGTGAACCAAGACTTCTAGGTCTTCTACAGCTCTGTTTCTCTGGCTCCTACTTCCCACAGTCATTGATTGCTATTCCTCTGGGATCAATAGTTGTTTGAGTCACTTCCTATTTACCACATTGGTGAGGGAGGATTCCCTCTTGGGATTATGGAGTTGGCCAGTTACACAACACCTAACACTTGACAAATGAAATCGACAGCAGTTTATTAGTCATGTATACTCATTGCCAGGGGGAGAAGGATACAGAATACGAGACCAAATGGTGGTTGGACTCAAATAGAATAAGTAGGCTGGGACCGTGTGAGGCAGGCTTTGTACTATCAAGAGGATAAAGATGTCCCCAGATTCTATGGAAGGATGTGATGGACTTGTTTGAATTCACAGGCTGAAAACCCACTACTCAGGCATCAGCACAAATAGTACCAAGTCCATTTGATGAGGAGGGTTGTTTGGCTAGCGGATCTTATCCACTGGAGCAGAGGGGGAAGATCTTTCTGTTAGGCCATTTGAGGCCTTTCTGGTTTTTCCCAGGTGTCAAGGCATACATAATATTGAACCTTAACTTTAGGACTTATTTCACAATAGCAAAGCCAGGAAATTGTTTCTAAGCTACTACTTACATTGCCATTTTCTAATTGGGGGTGGGGGGGAGATAAAGTGACAAAGGATTCGGCCCAAACCTTTTATTTAATATTTTCAATTAATCAAAAAGCAAAAGTCAACTGAATATCTTCATGGGCCAACACTAAGCTAGGCCCAGAAACGTGAAGAAGAATGAACCACATCTTAATTGGGAAAGAGCCAAATTGAAGATATATGGAAGGTAAGAGTAGATGATTATAATACAGAGCGAGGAATTCAGGAACAGAGAGCTTCATGTGTGCTATGAGATACAGTAACAGGAGCAGTTTGTTCCAACTTCACAGGGATGAGGGTCAGTGGGCCCTGAGCTGGAGTTTGTCAGCCAGAGAAGAATGAGCAAGAGTTTTGTCAGCTGGAGAAGAAGGCATCATATCACAGAGAACAGCCTGGGACAATTGGGGTGTTGTTCCAGAAGGGCTGCCCAGAAGTTTCGTTTTGTCCACCTACCCACCCCTATCTTTCTCTGGTCCTTCTTTCTCCCCTAGGCATCTTCCCATATTTGTAGAATCTGATTCTGCCCTTATTTTGATCAGCGTCATTGTTGTTGGGAGTAGGGGTACAGGAGGAGGAGCAGGGAGAGATGAGGGAAACATGCTCAGGGAGCTGGGGAAATAGAATAAACTTCCCTTGTAGGACCATTTACCAAAGGCTGTCCAAATATATGTGTGAAATATGCCAGACATTGAATGGGCTAAAGGTCCCAGTAACAGAACAGGCCAACTGGCCACTGACCAAACCTTTGTTATGGAGTACTCAGATCTCCTGGCCACTCATCTAGCATTCATTTTCTGATGCTCTTGGAATCCTCCCCCCACGTTGCTTTTCCCACCCTTAGCCAAAATGAACAATTCCTTCTAAAAAACATAAACCCTAGAAGTCAAGAAGGCAGGAACTAAACACATAATTTTCCTGGAGTAGAAATAGGCAAGAATGAGGTGAAGGGAAGAGTGAGGTGACAGTTTGGGGCACTGTCATCAATGTTCCTATCTTAGAGAGGCAAATCCTTCAACTGTATTTATTTTCTGCTTTCAGATGTGCTGGTCCCTTTGGTTGGTAATTGCCTACCCTTCCTCTCTTCCTCTCTCCCAGTCCTTCTCATCCTTTAAAGTTTAGTTTAAAAGTCATCTCCTCAGTGAAGCCTCCTCCCCTGCCTCCTCAGGCCAGTTAATTACCACACTCTCCAGCTGCTTTAGAAGCTATTTTAAACTTTAACACCAAACACATTGATTATGATTCTGTTTGCTTGTATTTCCTTCACTCTTATCTAAGTTCCTGAAGCATTTTTGTTTCCATAGCAACTTGCAGTACTGGGACTTGTAGTAGATAATAGGCAGAAGTTGAATGAATGAAAGGAGAGGAAGCCAAACATTCAAGAATCTTGCATGTGGTTCAAGCTTTTAACTACCAATTTACGAAAAATAGAGTCCAGAAATAGATGTTAAATGTCACCTCAATATGTGATCAGCAAAACCCCAAGTGAGGAAACTCCAGGACAAGCAACCCAATTCTTGAGAAAATTAATTGTAAGGGGAGAACAATCTATAATTTAAAGAAGACTTAAAAGACATATCAGCCAACTGCAAAGCGAGCACTTTATCTGGATCTTGATATTTCTTAAAAATTATAATTTTATGAGGCAATTGGAAATTTGAACAATGGATATTGATGACATGAAGGACTTGTTGTTAGTTGTTTCGGGCATGGTAATAGCTTTATGCTTATTTTTACAAGACAGTAGTTATTATACTTTAGAGCTAAGTACAGAAATATTTATAAGTAAAATTATATAATGTCTGAAATTGTCTTCAAAATAATATGGGAGAGAGGAAGATGGGAGAAGGGTGTGAATGGGGTGGAGTCAGTTCTAAGGCTGGTGATTATTGTAGTGATGGATTCATAAAGAATCTATATACGTATTGTATATGTGTTTAGAATTTTATTGTACTGTTTAAAAACAAAAACCAAAAACCTTTTCAGATATAATAATTTTAATAACAAAATTAAAATGATTAATCTTCACCTCAATGTGGAAAAAAATTTAGTTTTTATGTATGCACACATGTAATTTTATTGTGTATTTGTGCTGAAGTATTTCCCAAAAAGGACATTTTTTTTTCAAACATTTTTTTTAGTTGTAGATGGATACAATACCTTTATTTACTTATATGTGGTACTAAGGATCAAACCCAGTGTTTCATACATGCAAGGCAAGAGCTCTACCACTGAGCCACAACCCTAGCCCCAGGACATTTTATTTTTAAAGAAATTAGTAAAACTAATTAGGAATGAATGTGTTTTTCAAAGTGGCATACAATCTATCATTTAGGAAGTTATAACATCTTAATAATACCAGTTGCAGCCAGGCCTTAGGTGAAAAACAAATTTGGAAAAATGGTTTCTAATCACAATCACTAACAACATTACCAATAACTAGATGTGGAAGTTTGTTAATTTCTACAAAGTCCAAAGTTCTGTGTTAAAACATTGGTTTCCAAGGGTGCTTATCAGTCTGGTTAAACAAGGTGTGGTGATATCAACATGTACCGAAATTTAGAAAAAAAACAACAACTGTATTTTATGTTTGCAAAATGTTAATTACTCAGAGCATTTTATTATCTGCATGTTCAACTTAACATTGCCTTTGAATTTTTTAGTGATAAATATTTTTCAAAACCTAAAGATTGTATGTAAAAACTTACATTTTCTTTGGTCAGACCTGCCCAGTGGACTCTGAGGATGAGATCTCATTACCCTGCCTTTCTTCCCCCAACCCCTGACTCTGAATTGGCCAGTCTTCAGAACTGATAGTTGCCATTAAATGTGTGCATTAAATTAACAAAGCAAAGTTATATGTAAAAGTTTAGCTCTGGAGTTAATTAAAAATATTTCTCACTTTTAAATGTATCTGAACTTTGTGCCTGTATGTCTGTGTGTTGCTGTTAACAGGGAAGTAGGGGTAGAGGGTAAGAACCACTCTTTATTGAATTATTATATTTCCAGTTAATATGCTAAGTGCTTTTCAGATATCCTGCATTTACTCTTCCAAATATATTCAGTCAGGAAATTCTACTTTGCAGATGAGGAAAGTAAGTGAAAGATGTAAGCAACCTCATTCTACTTGGGTCCTCATTTTGCTCTGAAACTTAACCTCTGACCTACTGCAGTCCTAAAGTCAGGAAAATACCACAGAAAAGCTCTGTGGAAACCGTTCTCAGAAAAGCTGCAGATGGTGATCACCTAAGAGAGGCCAAGATATCAAAATATCTGAAATTCCAGATGGCCCCCACCTAGGTGTGGTGACCAATATCTAAACTAGAAGCCCTGAAGCTTGACACGTACCCTCCTTGTGACATCCTCACGGTTTAAACCAATCATTTTTAAGTGTGTCAACCCCTTGAACTAACCAATAATCCTTTCCAGATTCTTTCCCGCCACTTGATATGCTAATCATGTTTTAGAGTTGTTTAATGATTTTCCCGTGGTGTGTGATGATTTGCTAAGAGATGCTATGATGTATGTGAAGTCCCTGTCTTCCCCAGAGAGTGTATAAAACTGCTGCAAACTCTGGGCTCCTGGCCTCTCAGCGTCACCAGTTGCTGTGTGCCAGGGGGACCGAGCTAGCTCGCAATAAACGCCTCTTTGCTGCTTACATTGATCTTGGTCTCTGGTGGTCTTTTGGGGGTCCCGAATTCAAGTATAACATAAGAAACTTGCCCAAGTTCACACAATTTGTACATGGTAGAACAGGAAGTCAATGTTGGTTACTTTGTTTTATATTTTTCCTCCTTGTGCCCCATCTTATTCATTTTCTCCTCAAAATTAAGAGACCCTCCTTTTTCTTTTTTACAGTGCTGGGGATTGAACCTAGGGCTTTGCACAGGCTGAGCGATGTCCTTAGTCCAAGATTGGGTGTATGTGTGTGTGTGTGTTTTGAGAGAGAGAGAATTTTTTGATATTTATTTTTTAGTTTTAGGTGGACACAACATCTTTATTTTTATTTTTATGTGGTGCTGAGAATCGAACCCATTGCCCTGCGCATGCCAGGCGAGCGCATTACATCTTGAGCCACATCCCCAGCCCAATTGTGTGTTTTGAGAGGAATTTTTCATTAGTCTTCGAGGCCTTCACAGCTCTTTAACCCAAGTCGATGTATAATAAATATTGTTGGAATCACTTATCAATGTCCCATAGTTTTAACCTCCTTAGACTAAGAATTGAAGGCTATTAAAAAAAAAAGAAAGAAACTCACTTCCAACAAGTGCAAATTGAGCAGGTAAAACTATTGGGAACCTGTACCTGCTTCTATATGTTTGGATTTGTAGCATTTCCTGGCCTCAAATCCTCCCTTGTTCCAGTTTAGGTTCTCCTCTTTGGATGCCAGAGTCAGTGAGGTGACTGCAAACTCTAAGGGAAGGGGCTGGATTTCTGAGAAGATTCCAGTATAGGAGCTTCTGAGTAAATACTTGTGGACTGTTCCAGGAATTCAATAAGCCCTTATTGTCAAGGGAGCACCCTGAGTGAGAACTGGAGCCATCTTTCTTACGTTCTTTTTCCCATTGCCTAAGGAGCTCAGCCTTTTACCATTTCCCAGGGAACAAGGGAAAGTGATGAGGGGACAGTGACTCTGCAGTTATGCCATGCAGGTCACTCTCTTACCTCCACTGCAGACTGAGACACATGGCCAGAGATCAACTTTTTCAAATATCATGATTTGTAAGGTCCTTAATGTTTTTCTAAAGTGTTCAATGGGAGAATAATGAAAATGAAAAAGGTATATAATATCAAATGTTAGTGAGAGTGTGGAACACTTGGAATGACCATACCCTTCTGATGGGGATGAAAGCACTTTGGGAAACTGGACATGTTGAAGCTGAACATACACAAAGACTAAGTAGACAATACTGCTCCTGGACACATCACCAACAGAAAGATGTGCACACACACTAGAATGTTCATAGCAGCAGTATTCATATTAACCTCAAACTAGAAATTGTCAAACTATCTACAGGAGAATGGCTAAATCATGGCATATTTACAAATTAGAATACTGCACAGCAATGACAAGAAGAAACCACAGCCACAGGTGGTGGTACTAATGAATCTCACAATGTTGAGCTCAAGGAAGTCAGACATAAGAAAGTCCATACTGGATAATTACATAAAGTTGTTTATATTGAAATGTGAAAACAAATTTTAGAGGTAAACCAGTCTATGGTGTTAGAAATCACAGTCATGTGGGGGTTGTGACTGGGCCTGAGGGATTCTGGGGTACCCAGTAATGCTTTAAATTCAGACTATCCAGATCTGCTGAGTGATTATAATCAGTGGTAACTGTTGAGTGAACAATGGCCAAATGTTATGGTAATTTTAAAACCCAGAGATATCACTCAAATTCAACCCATTAAAATGTTCTGTCTTCTCCTCCACCAAGTTGAGTGGTGAACCCCTATACAAGAACTGATTTATTTATTCCTGGCTCCTACACACTCCTTTGATATTTTGTTGAGTTAAAGAGGTTAACTTATATCCCAAGTTCCCAAGCCAATTTTTTGAAAGGGGGTCCCCATTTAGCCCAATGTATCTGGATAGACTGTTATCATATTCCTTAGGTAATACACACACACACACACACACACACACACACACACACACACATGTAATAGTAGTAGAGTAGTAATAACAGTAGTGGCTAACATTTATACAATGCTTTATATATGTTATATGTTATGTGTATATGTTGTATGTATATGTTACACTCTACATATGCTTTAGAAATATATATGTTTCATATATATATATATATATATATATATATATATATATATATATATGTTTTAGTGTTGTGTATATATCAAATCATTTACTGAATCCTCCCAATAATCCAGCAAGGCAAGTATTAAGCTATCCTCATTTTTCATTTTATAGAAAAAACAGAAGCATGGAGAGATAAGGGGATTTATCTGAGGCTATTTAGCTGGTAAAAGAAGGAATCAGGATTCTGAGTGGTGATTCTTGACATTGATTGCACTTTGAATTCACCTGGAGAACTTCTTAAATTCTGCTGCCCAGGTCTCACCCATAGTGTTCGCTCACCCCATTCCTGATTCTAATTTAATTGGCCGGGAATGTTTTTAATGCTTCTTGGGCAATGAGCTGCCAGGGTTGGGTCCTGGCATCTTAGCTTCACACCACACAGCCCACAAGAAGCACTTGAGCTGATGGTACATCGGGATCCCTGAGACTTCTTCCACCTTGGGAATAAATGGGTTAAGTAGACAGACATTGCAAGGAGAATTCTTGGGAATGAAAAAATGACAACTGGATGGACATCTAGCTATAGAGGGTTTTAAGAAATTGACCCAGTTTCTTCATCTGCAAAGGACAGAGTTTGAAATAAATGATCTCTTGGTTCCAGTGTTACATGTCTATGAAATCAAATATATCAAACCCTTTATCATCCACGAGTGGGTGATCCACAGAAAATGTTCACTGAGAATGAGTTTCTTCAGCCAACCTCTTATCAATTGGCGTATGCTCAAGGAATGCACATCAGTTTTATTTTTAGTCTGAGTGGAACATAACGAGGGAGGAAGAAATCATGTGTATACATGTGAAAATCATTCAAAAGATAAATTAAATGATTTGGAGGGATTATCTGCTGTTTTGGATTACCCACATCACTGCCCCCTCCAATAGCGTTGATAATTGAAAGCTGCCTGTCTTCTGATTGCTGACAGCTGAAGGATCCATGTTGCCAAGGAACCTCTGGCCATGTGCCAAGTAACGACCTGATTAATTATCCCTCCCTTTGTGCTGTCCCAGCTCTCTATAATCTGCTGTCACCGGAGTAGTGCCCAGTTTAGGAGCACAGGAGAGAACAGTAAGTCCCCAAATGAACAGTCCTCAAGTCTTGAGGCAGAAAATACATTGGAAAGACCTTTTTATCTCTCCACAGGTCTTCTGCTTGCTGCTCTACTTGTCTATACCTGAGTCAATCATGAAATCACAAAGGATCTGTCTAGCCACACTGGCTTTCTGTGTGGAGGATTTCAGGAGAATGCTCTCTTTGTCAATTTTATGAAGTTCACCCAAAATGTTGTCAGAGACCCCAAGATAAAAAGAACAAGCTACCATGACCCAGAAGCTAAGCCTTATCCTTATGGCTTAATGCCAACTAGATTTAAACTAGTAATTGTGCTCAGTATGTGCTTTAGTATGGAGTGTCATGGATTTCTGACAGCCTTTTGTAAGACTAGTTTTGAAATGATTAGCTTTACAAGGGTATTAAATAGTCATCGGACTGTTGTGGCTAGATTGCTTGTGGCTTTAAGGAAAGAGTTATAGATGGTCCAGAGGTGTGCTCATTTGAATTATGCTACCTGAAAGAATGGTCCCTAGCAATAGAGAAGAGTCGATGCAGACCCAACAGGTATTTCTTGTCTTGGCAATTTGTCAACTCCACTGCCTTTCCCTGTCAATAATTCAGTGGGTGGTCTCAGCAGAGCCTCCAAATCCTTGAGAGTCTGGGTCCTGGGTTTTACTGAGTACACCTGCCAAGGGCCAGCTCTGCATTTGCCTGTGGGGGTTTCCCAATGATGGCTCTCCACAGGTTGCCCCTGGAAACAACCCATAAGAAGGCGACTGGTTTGCTTCACCACCAGAACCTTTCACTGCCCATGAAGTCTGCTTTTCCATCTGGTAGGGTCAGACACATCAGGTGTCTGCTCCATCTGAGGCCTGACTTTGACTCAGTGGTAGCCATTGAGAATCAGTTAGATTTTATGTAAATTTCAAACAAACCCTTTAAGAGTAGGGTCCTATCCTGGAGGCAGCTGGAGGGAGAGAAATCCCCTCTTAGAACTTGGCCTTTGAAGTGGATTCTGACAGCAATCTTGCTCAGAGCTTTTCATGAATACAGTTGTAAATTGATTCGGAGGTTTGTCCTAATGGGCTTGAAAACACAGTTTTCCTGTCTGGAGTGGCTCAGTGAAGTTACTGTTTTAAAACCACTGGAGCTCCTCACTGAGCCACCCTCCAGTGAGATCGATACAGATGCTTCCTGAGGTCAATAAAAAGAATTTGAGCATGTGTTTCTAGTAGTGGAATAGGTGAGTTTTGAGATCCTTGGATGCTGCTTTAAGGCAGAGGTGTGTGACTAAGCCATACAAACAGATTACTCTGGTATCTAAATCACATAGGCATTTGATTTCATTATCTATACATGTCTACAGATAAGGTTTATGCACCTGTCTTAATGCTTTTCTTCCAAGGACAATTTACTTAGTCTCTAGAAAACACATTGATTTTTAAATAACAATATAGCTTTTATAAAAGCCCAGTCTATAATTGTTTCACTGGTCTGCACAGGCCACAGATTTACTAGGGTATAAAATACCAAATTGACATTCTCTTTATCTGGTCACTAAATTACTTTATAACTTTATTTGATGCCCTAAGAATGCTTGTTTAAAAACACAGAGACCTATTAAATTGTAGTAGCCATTGAAAGGATATAAACTGAAACTAAAAGATAATGATTTTTTTGCCCATGAAATAGTCAAGGAAATTAATATTGTCCCATATGGCTAGTGCAACATCCAGGCACATGTCTTGACACAGAATTACTTTTAAATCGGAGGAATGTCTTTGTTTCCATTCTTTTTAAAAGTTCTTATAATTATTCTTGTCACCTATCAATTGTACATGGGCTTCACTGTGATATTTTCGTGCATGCATATGTCATTCATTGATCATGTCCTTATGCCCTTCTTCTAACCTTGTCCCCATCCTTCCATCATCCTTCCCAGTCCCTAAAACTCTAAATAGAAGGAAAATGTTATGTATGAAGTTATACTACTCTAATTTACAAATAATGAGAAATGTTGAAAAAAGTCAAATATCAAATTAGAAGGGAATGGTTGAATGGCTCACTATTTAGCGACTGAAAACAGCTCTCTTGAAGAACTGTGAAGAGATAAGTAGGATACAACACAGGTATGGGCAACCTTTGTTTTTACTTTTTAAAATCTATGTGTAAAACGTATTTCTAGATATGACCCTGCACCTTCTTCAGTAGCTTTTCTGAGCATAAGACACAGCCCTGAAATTGGAGGCAATCCCAGCTGGGCTGGGCTGAGCTTCTCCTGTACCCTGGCACTGCTGTGATCTTGTCAGCGCAGCTGGTTCTCCAGTGCATCCTAACTCCTGGCCTTTGCACATGCTGTTTCTCTTACCCACACAATGCTTCTCTCCTCCTCATCTCTGGGCGCCCCCCCCCCCCCCCCCCCCCCCGCCGCCCAATCCGCCTTGACAAGTGTTTCCTATGCCATAGTAGTTGATAATTTAAGGTATTGCATTCTTTAATTTTTCCAGTACTTTCATGATCTTCATATTCATCTGGGGTAGATTTCTGGCAACTTAACAAAATGCAAGCTCCTAGGAGGCATGCTATTATTTTGTCATGTTTACAAAATGTATTTCATGAACAAACCAAAGAGTTGCAGCTACCCAGATTCCTTGGTGCAACCCCCAGGGAGTCTTGCAATCAGTGCTTCCTGATCCTACCAGAAGAGGAATGAAGTTGTTTGACAAATGTTAATTCATGTTGCATGACAAAATTATGTTTGTGACTTAGATGAGAATTGGCTGGCCCTGTAGAAACAGAGCCAGAGATCTTGTGAGAGAACTTGGAAGTGATGCAGTTGCCTCCTGAGCCTGCGTCTGGGTTCATTGCTCCACACTCCCCAAGCTATACCCATCCAGCCTTGATGCTCAGTGTTTGGCCCCAGACTGGACCCTGGCTCCTATTAAACAGATGAGTCCAAGATTGGTGGAAAGTAAAGTATAGCAGTGTCTATCAGGCAGCCAAGAGAGCACATAATGGAAATTAAAATGCTATACAAAGCTTCCATGATTAGAAACATACGAGACAGGAACCAGGCAAGGTTTATGACAGGACTACAGAATGTCTCTCAATATTATTTCTGACAATACAAAATCAATTTACATTTAATACATTTAAAAATAGCAACCCCCATATTATTTGATATTTAGCTCTAAGGAGAGCTAAAATTGAATCTTAATGTGGTTCATGAGCATATTCAACAGAGGTTTATTATTTCTAAAAGTGCTTTGTGTAATCACAGTACTTTATCGTTGAAATTGCCAGGTTTTGTGATACAAATATATTAGATTCATAATTAAAATGCTATTGTCTACTAATTCTACTGAAGCATTTCCCCCAAGGCAGACATGTTAAAAAAAATCCTATACACTTTCAAGGATGAGTGAGCTCCTCTTTCAGGAGAGATTCCTCCCTCACATGCTTTATTTATCAATATGGTCAAGCGGGGGTGTGGTGGTGGTGGGGATAAAGCATTACCAGGATAAACACTAATGAAGCCTAAGAGCATGAAATTGGAAATAGCCATAACCTTGGCCAAATGGTGAAATAGTCTCCCCAGAATAGCCCCTCTTCTGTGGTTTCAAAGTGGCATTGATTCCTAAGGCTCATCAAACAATATGGTCAGAGAAACCATACAAATATTAAGATATAATAAAGCTTTTAAAAAATCAAACAGTTCTAGGACTTGGAAACGTGGTTTAGTAGTGGCTTCTCTCCTTGCCCTGAGTTTGATCCTCAGCACCACACATACACATAAAGTTCCAGTATTGCCAGAATAACTGATCTGTGTTCTGCCATATGGTTCAGGGATAGATGAGAAATTGATGTTAGGAGACAATTCCCACTCATTTGCCATAAGTGGCCAAGCACAAGAAAGCTGGGCGTATAGACAACAGTAAGGCTGCAGTGGACACAGTTTGGAGGGCAGTGGAAAAGAGGCAGGGAATATTCCTCCTGGTGTCTCTGTCCCCCACCAACCAGGTGGTCAAAAATCCAAAAAGAGTTTTGGGGTATGTTGTTCTTGGAAAGCACAATATATTTCGTCCAAGAAATTAAGCACTCCCCCAAGGTGTCTCTAGCCTATGGAAAACCAGACCTCAGGGCTTCATGCAAACTAGGCATTGGACTTCAAAGTCTCATAATATTCTTACATTCTTGTGTATCTGTGTTGCACCCTTTGGTTTGATTTTTTATGAAAAGTCATATTGATAATATGAAATTGACTAGAGCAGAGTCAGTTTTTGTCACCAAGAATCCTTTTATTATTTCTAATTCTCTTTATGGAAAAGGGAGTCATTATGAATGGGTTTTCCACTTTTGCTTTTGTGGTACTGGGAGCTGAACCTGGGGATGGTGTGCCACTGAACAACATCTCCCATGCTTTTTATTTTGAGAAAGGGTTTTGCTACATGGCCAAGGCGGCCTCTAACTTGCCATCCTCCTGCCTCAGCCTCCCTAGTAGCTGGGATTAACAGGCTTGTGCCACTGTGCCCGGCTGTTTTTCCACTTTGATTAGATGCTCAGAGATTATGATCAGCGGGAGCGACAAGCAAAATGCAGAAGTACTGCTAGCCAGATGTGAAGACTCAGGGCATTTCATGCACACAGCAACCCTTCGAGAAGGCCCATCTGTGACTTATAGTTAGACTTCTTGAAATACTTCAGTCTGAGGACTCCTTTTTCTGTAAGGAACACACCTGACAAGCTGGGACCTGTTCTGCTGGGCAGAAAAGAATCTAGGGACTAAGGGAGCTTGGAGCAGCCCATGGAGATGCTATGGGAAAATGACATTCTTGGGCCCAGGATTTTGAACAATTTAAAGAGAAGTGGTGGAGCTGGATGGTGGGAACCCCACATGAGGAATGAGGAATTGATCTGTTTCCTGGGGCAGGAAAAGTTCTTGAAGAGATGAATGGGAACCAGTTAATCAAGCTACGCACAAAGGTCAAAATAAAACAAAAAAGAGAGAAAGGCAAAACCATAAAGATGTATTTTTAATTTTTTTTTCTAAAAGGCTTAAGATAGTAAAAATTTTAAAAAAATAACAAAAAAAAAAAAAAGGAGAAAATGTGTTTTTCAGACCACAGGATATAGACATATGTTTAAAAAAGGAAAAAAAAAAAAAAAACATGTGAAAGGGGAAATCTGCATTACTAAGAGGTGCTACATGCCAGGCATTGTGTTAGGTGCTTCTTAGGGTTGGGTTTCTAATAAGAGCAGGGTGTGGATCATTCATATTGTTCTCTTGCTTTGTCCCCATGGATTCAATCCCAGCATGACAGGGACAGCAGAAGGAACACCACCAGCAGTCACAGCAACTGCAACAGCATCCACAATAACAGCTAATGTTTACTGATCGGTCAGAGTAGGTATTGTTGTAAGTCTCTTGAATGGATCAATGGATTAGCTTATCCTGAGGACATCCTTGTTCTAGAGGTACTATTCTGATCATCCCCATCTTACAGTGGGACACAAGGAGGCTCAGTGACTGGCCCTGGGTAACAGCTAGAAAAAAGAATATCTTGGACCCAATTCCCAAGTCAGTCTGACTTCAGAGCCCTTGCTTATAATAACTAGAGAAAACATTCTTCTGTTAAATAGAAAGGCATAAAAACTAAAAACTATAGTTTTTTTTTTTTTTCCAATTTCCACAAAATGTAGAGACCAGCTTAAGCAATCTAAGTGGTCACAGGGGTAAAGATATCCCTAAATCTGGAGGCTTGATGAACTGAGGCAGGCTCTCGAGGACCCTGCTTCCCCCAGTTTGGAGCCAAGTAAATATAACAACTTGCTATGATTTGAGGTGGAAGAGAAGAAAAATTCTATAATGGCCTGGGAACCAAAGGAGACAGATTTCCATTCACACCAGCCACACCTCCTCCTAGGAGGTTTCTGAAGTATTTGGGAGGAATCTGGGAATCAGAGGGAGGGAGCTCCAGCTCAGTCTGAGTAAGTGACACTGTATCTCGAGAAATATAAAATTCTGACCATTGATTGGACACCAGTTTTACTTACAAACCTGTGGGGCTGGGGAATATGGCTTACATTTTAGTGCGAGAATAGGTGTCTGGCTGATGTGACTCACATCTTGACATAGGTATTCTCAAACTTGGAGTTCAAGCTTTTTTAAAAAAAATTTAATGCAAAGACTTTACCTGCTTTGTATAGGATTTTTCAAAGTGTTGAATGAACTTAAACTTTTTTATCTTTTTAAAAATTATAATCATGAATATTGCTGAAAGAGCTTCTTAAGTATTCAATCCTTTTGTAACTAATTTTTGATATACTTTTCCAAGAAAGGAGGAGGATTTCCACTGCTTCCATCCCTCCCTAATCCACTGCCCGGTACTGGTGCTACCAAGAACTCTACCTCTAAGCTGGAGCCCCAGCGCAAACTCTGCCATTTAAAAAGCTCATTGGGTTGAGCTTATTCTCAGCTTGTTTGTTCCTTTGTCTAATACTGACACATCTTAGCTTTAGTGCTAAGGCCATTTGGCTGCTCAGTCACCACGGATACTGCTTCACAATATGACCCGATGGTTAAGACCACCAAAGTAACTTGGAGACCACCAGATGGATGGGTCTGAAAGGCTTTCATTATGTCATTCTGCTAGGATGTACCGTGGCTCCCTGTTGACCTTTGGATTCACCTGAGAGTCCACCCTACTCTCATATTATTCTTGTTCCCCTAGGCTCCTATGTGCTGCTCCCTATGCCTTAGTCCTTACCTGCTTAGGGGCCTTGGGGTGCTCAGGAGGAGAAATGTGACTCAAGTCCCAGCACCAGCACACTGGAGACTAGAAGTCTTGCTCTGTCAATCAACATGCTGCTCAATGGCCTGACAAACATCAAGCATTCAGAAAACAGAGACAGGATTTTGCATTACTATTTTTAAGCATGCAAAAAAAAGTTCTTGAATAAGGACGGTTCACATGTGTCAGCATTTCTACCTGAAATAAAAGCCAGAGAACAGAAGTACCCTCATGAAAAGCAGTCTGTTTTAAACCACAGGGATATATTAAAATACATGCCAGCACAGACTTTCTGTCACTTTAAAAATGTTTTGAATTCCTGATGCCAAGTTGGATGCTGGGGGCTTTTAGTAACCAGCATCAAGTGTCAGGAAAATATAAAAACAAAGAAACAAACAATCCTCCATGTTGACTTAGTCAAAAATAAACATTTCCTAATACATTAAAGAGAACTTCTTGGCTGAGTAGGTGCAATTCCAGGGAACAGCTTTCTAGACTGTGTCGTGTGGACATTTTTCTGTATCACTCAATAATAGTTTGTAAGATAAAGTATTGAATTCAATTGGTTGGAGGGAGATTGAAGGAGAAAGTATTGTGAATTAGTGTAATATAGTACTCTTAGGGGATCATATGAATGATGAGCCCGCCCACTAGTACACAGTGTGCAGTGCTTAATGAGAGTGCTCAGTACTTAAAAATGAACTAATTGTTGAAAATGTGAAGAGACAGTTTCCATGAGACATGTCAAAACACAAGCCTCAGATTGGTTTGTGTAATTTTAGTTTTTTGGTGCCAGGGATTGAACCCAGGGGCACTTTACCACAGAACCACATCCCCAACCCTTTTTATTTTTTTGTTTTGAAGCAGTGTCTTGATAAGTTGCCCAGGCTGGCCTCGAAATTGTGATCCTCCTGCCTCAGACCCCACAGACCCTGGGATTATAGGCAAGTGCCACAGTGTCATGGTTTGTGGAATTTTTAACAAAGAAGAAAGGAAGGAAGGAAGGAAGGAAGGAAGGAAGGAAGGAAGGAAGGAAGGAAGGAAGGAAAAAGAGAAGGAAGGAAGGAAGGAAGGAGAGAAGGACAGAAGGAAAAGAGGAAGGGAGATGGAGACAGAGAAGGTAAGAAGGGGAAAAAATCAATAATTTACGTG
Organism: Callospermophilus lateralis; assembly: GCF_048772815.1. Taxonomy (NCBI): domain Eukaryota; kingdom Metazoa; phylum Chordata; class Mammalia; order Rodentia; family Sciuridae; genus Callospermophilus; species Callospermophilus lateralis. The sequence continues at coordinate 33,728,697 of NC_135317.1, read as the reverse complement.
GCTTCCTAATCCAAGTCTCCCATGAGTAGCAATCACCCCTACATTCTTCCAAAACATGTTCTCACATTTTATCTTGTTTCATTCTCCTCACATCCCAGAAGGAATGAACACACAGAAGTTAAATGACTTTCCCAGGATGCTATAGCAAACAGACTGTGGGGACCACAGGCAGCCCTACTACTGATCGAATTCTATATTGTGGATTTAACCCCTCTAACTCTTTTGTTCAGGGTCTCCTGCTTTTATGTTGCCATTAAAGTCACCATATGGAATAATTTAGAGAAAGTCTGAAGGCAGAGGGAAGGACTTAATGATGCCCGGAGATCCCCTGCCACATGAGAGTTTTCTCTTGTTGCTAAAAATGCATTGTGGGCCTCTAAGGAAGAGTCCCACGTGCAGGAAGTGGGGCTCGGGCCCCATTCCTTGTCATTGATCAGTTGCACATGTTGGAAAAGGGAATAAAAGGAAAGAAACAGATGTTCATTGATGTTTGTTTTCCTGATAAGAGGATCCTGTTGCTTGTCCACCAGCTACCTGGGCAATGAGGTCCAGTCAACAGAGTGAGAACTCTGAATTGAGGTGGCTTCTTCTAGGAGGCTGTCCCCAAGATTCTTCAACCCCTAATATTTGAAACTCTGGGGGAGTCTACACCTCCATCTCTCCTAGCAGGCAGGGGATGGAGGCTCTTTCAGGGCATGGGAGTGGCTGGCAAGGGTCTTGAGTTGGGTTTCCTTTTCTGATATGCTGATTACCTCCTGGAAAATAAACCCAAACACCAAAAATAAAAAACCTGTTGCCATTTTGACTCTACAACCATTTAAAGTGATGAAGAGTTGCCGTGGCAACGTGATTATGCATCAGGTTGACACAAATTCATGCTTGCCTGGTTTGAAAAGAAAATTGGACATTAAATTCCTACCAGGGTATGTGTACGTAGGAGCAAATAATAGCTACAAATTCTGACTTAATTATCTAATCCTTCAACTGTTTAGTATGAGTTGGAACATACACAAAAGTAGAGAAAATAATATAATGAAACTTAATGTACCTCTAGCCCACCTTCAGGAATGATCAGCATTTAGTCAATCTTGTTGCATTTATATACTCCCTCATTCTCCAGGCCCCACCCACTGTATTTTTATTATTATTGTCATCATTGGGGCACTGGAGATTGAACAGAGGGCCTTGTGTATGCTAAACACACACTCTACCACTGACTATACCCCACTGCATCATTTTAAACAAATCCTGGATATCATATCATTTCATCTGCAAATACTTCAATATGAATCTCTGAAAGATAAGGACTATATTTTTAATAAATAATTCACATGAATAATAAAAGATAAGAAGAAAGATTTCAGAATACAAATTCTGCTTTTATCTTTGCAAAAATTCTTTAAAAGGCCTCTATTCATTTCTATTGATAATCCTCACTTCAGACATGATTTTTATTTTAGCTTAAAATATAATAGTATGGGGTTGTGGTTGTATGTGGCTCAGTGGTAGAGCCCTTGCCTCACACGTCTGGGTTCAATCCTCAGCACCACATAAAAATAAATAAATAAAGTAAAAGTATTGTGTCCATCTACAACTAATTTTTTTTTAATTTAAAAAACATGATTACTATATAGAAGGCAATGTTCTAAATTTGCATGTATTATTCATTTAATCCTTACAACAACCCTAACATTATTTCCTTTCTCAGATGAGGACAATGAGGCCCAGGGAGGTTAGCTGACCAACATCAAGCACATGCATATGTAAATGGGGATGCTGGGAATCAGGCTCAGTTGTAGAGAGCAAGGCCCTGCATGGGATGAATCTCCAGCGCCCCATGAAACAACAACAAGTAAATGGGAAAACGCCTTGTTTTTAGTTCTGTATCTGACTTAATCTGACCATTGAAACAGCTGCATATTTGTATTACAATTTGCAGTTTGTCAAATAGTGCATGTTTTCCTAACCTTTCATTCTGGTACATTCTTGAGACTTTAAGTAATGTTTCATTTGACAAAACCGATCCCTATAAGAAGCATATGGGGTGATAAATGCTTATTCTCAAGATAACCATCTATCTTTATTCCCCCAAAGTTTTCAACTCCTCCATGTATTTTATTAAACTTGTGAGGGAGATGGCTGGCTGGATGGCGTCACTCAACCGCTTACCGGCTGTGTGACAAAGACAAGCAGCTGACTGTCCACATCCCAAGCTTACTTCATTGTACTACAATTGTCTGCTTCCTGTTCTGGTTCCATAGAGGCTCCATGAGGCCAGGAGCCAATTTGCCATTCGTTGGCATAGTAAGTTCTCAATAAGTAAGTAGGTTTTTCCAGATTTGATTCTCTGAGTTCTTTTCATTTCTCTTTCAAATCTGACAAATAATGATATATCTGGCTGTGATTAACATACAGAATAGATCAAAACAATTACATAATTTAGGAAAAATAGGAATTTTAAAATTGAGGGGAAGATGACTCCCCACTATGTCTGCCTATACTGACATTTTGCAATGTGCAGTTGTCCAGTGACTTTATAGGCATAATATTCAAAGTTCAGCTTGGAAAATATTAGAGCTTTGGTATCCGAAGTTTAATATTTTAAGACTTGTAAGTTGAATTGTTATTACCTGTAGTAATTTTAGATAGGTAAGAGATAAGACAAATATACACAACATGAACATAAAAGGAGTAAGGTCAATATTAAATAGAGTGTTCGAGTGCTCCAAGTTATCCCAAAATACTTTCCTTGCATTTAGTAGTACAGTGAGATCACCCAAATTTTCCCAAACTGTTCTGTAGTTAAATATTATAAGCTAGATGAAGGAACTAACTATAATTTTAAGTATTTTCTCAAAATATGTACAATTATCATGTGTAAATAAAAAAATAAAATAGAACAAATATTTGCCCTGTTTTTCCAACATGTATTTACAAGATCACATGCTAGGTTTGGGTTTAGGAAATGTAATCACTATATATAATAGGCTAATAACAACAAAACCTGGATATTTTCTTGACACTTGTTCTTATATGAGCTTGTGCCTCTTTCCATATTTCATCCCACATGACAAATACTGTCATGTGGTTATACTGAAAATTATCTTAAAAACATAACTAAGTTTACAGTCTGCATCGTTCAGATTATATTTCCTAAGAAATAAAAATGATTCTAGACATATACTGTATAAAAACTCAGAACTCTAGTTATTTGCTTTGCCCTTTGGGCTTAATATAAAGGTACAGGAGCCAATTTTACATTATAAGTTACCCATCACCTATTTTCTGCCTTTTTGACAAGATTCTAAAATCTAAAGGATTTTTTTTTATTAGAGCTTTATACTTATTCATAGTATTGGGTTCATCCTGACAAACTCATACATGCATGGAATTTGATTTCAGTTCATGATCCCCGTTTTCTTTCCCGCCCTCCCTCCCCCTTCTCCTTGCTCTACTAGACTTCCTTTCACTTCTCTATTTATTTACATTTGATTGACTTTATTGTTTATGCATAAAGGTGAAAGTCCAGGTGATATACTTACATATGCGCATAACGTGATTTTTAAATAATTCTGCATTGCCTCCCCTTTTCCATCCCTTCTGCCTCTCAATCTTCTTCTATGCTACGGATCTTTCCTTTCTTTTTATGTTATCCTATCCTTCCCTTCCCCTTTCCTTTTTCTTTACTCTAACTTCCACATATGAGAGAAAGCATTCAACATTTGAGTTTCTGAGTTTGGCTTATTTCACTTAGTATGATATTCTCCATTTCCATTCATTCATCTGCAAATGCCAAAATTTCATTCTAAAAGATTCAGAATTTTTGATATTGAAAAATATGTGTATTGGTACAACTCATAAATAAGGCATCTGAAATTCTTTATTAGATGACTTCTTTTTTTGAGAGAGAGAGAGAGAGAGAGAGAATTTTAATATTTATTTTTTAGTTTTTGGGCGGACACAACATCTTTGTTTGTATGTAGTGCTGAGGATTGAACCCAGGCCGCACGCATGCCAGGCGAGCGTGCTATCGCTTGAGCCACATCCCCAGCCCTTAGATGACTTCTTTGCTGTGATTGATTCCTTAATTTATTGTGGTTGGCTCACTTTAACCAGCCCAAAATGGAGTCTTTCTCAGAGTTGTTATAAAAGATACAGCATTGCTATATTAAATGCTTAGGGACTCAGACACTTGTCTATATAGTGATTGAGCATTCAGCAATATCTATTGGTGAATGTTTACTCTTGTGCCAAAAAATAGTCATTGGCATTATTCCAGGTCCTTGGACCCTCCACTCCCTAATCCCACAGCCAATGTGGATTAGTGAGGCCATTCACCCAGATAACTTTTTCCACTCAAGGAAAATAAGTCTTAAAACTCCTTGAGAAGTTTTATAATAGTTAAATATTGTAATCTAGATGAAGGAACTAACTATAATTCTGTGCATACCTTATTTTAGTATTGAAATATATGTTAAATTTGGATTTCAAGTATCTTTCTATGGAATAGATGCTATTTTCCATTTGCGCTTTCTCACTGAAGAAAACCAAGAGTCTAATTCACAGGAAATTATACTGACCTAAAAGGGTTAAGATGACAGAAATGATGGTATAGTACACCCTAGAAAACCTTGTAGCAGGCTTTAATTGTGTTTCCAGGTCAATTGGCCTACTCTTGTGTCTTCTCTCTTCATAGGCTGTAGGGATTTCTCTCAGGGGATCAGCTGGCTTCACACAAAATTCTTGGTGCTCTCCTTTGGACTGAGTATGTATCAGACTTTGTAGAGCTGATAACTGTACACAACCACCATGGACACTCATGAGCACATCTACTCTATTCTTCTTTGGGTACACTGCCCATCTTCCAGATGGCCAATAGGGGTGTTCTCCTAGTAACTCCATATGTCAATATTATAGTCGCTGCCACTCACACAGCCACATTTAGAACCTTGCATCCATCTATCAACTAGATATCTCCACTAGCATGTCCTCTGGGTCCCTCAAACCCTGTGTCAGAGATCACACAAAACATCTTCCTCCCCAAACCTGCTCTTTCTCCAGGATCCCCCATGGGCAAGAGCTCCACCATCCATCGAGGCCTCCCAACAGAAACCCCTCCTGCACCCTTTCCTCTCTCTTATTCCCCACATTCAGCTGGTCCTAGGATTTGCCTCTTCTCCCTCTAGAACTGAATCCCATCTCTCCATCCAGGGACGCCCTTCTCAGCTCAGACTCTCATCTCTCACCTTGGCTCTTCCTCACTCATGTTAGACGTCTCCTCTGGGAGGTCTTTCTTACCCACCTGCACTCTTTAGTCTGGGATAGATGCGCAATATGTTTGCACCATATCTTGTTTTATATACATTACTAATTCTACATTTTCTTTTACATCTTCCCCCAATGTTCTGTAAGCTTCTTCAGGAACATTTTTTTTTAATTGAATGGCCAGCCCTGAACAGTGCTTGGTACATGATGATTGGTCCTCATTAATGTCTACTGAGGAAATGAAAGATAATTTTCATTGGTCCTGTGTTCTGTGTACCTAGGGACTCTTCATCAGGACCTGAGTATGATTACACAGTTTCTATACCTGGGTTTTGGGTAGGGTTGTCAGGAGCTACATTCTCTTTTGGTATATATCCCTTTTGCAGTAATGAATGAGAACAGCAGCAAAAGCAACAGCATTTAGCACAATGTTATACATGTTATAGGCCAGAAATAAGAGCTTGTTAAATAAAAATGGACAGGTTAAACAGTACTCAAACCTAGGGATTCAGTTTTTACAGTCTGTGCAGTAAAAGATCTGTTTTTGAATATTACTGAAAATCTAGTATAAAATATAGTAGGTATTTAAAAACAACAAACAATAATGTTATCACTTACTGAGTGCTTATATTTTATGTGCTTTCTATGTAAATATCTCATTGAATCCTCTAAACTTTATAGAGTTTATACAGTTATCATGAGTTTATACAGTTATGCTGTTATCCCTGTTTCATAACTGAGGACATTTGGGGGCCCAGAGATGTAAATGGCATGCGGAAGGTCACCCACAAGTTAGTGGTGGCACCAGATTTGGACCTAATTTCAGAGCCCACAATTGTTTATCATGACTGCTTGACACATGGGACTAAATCTACTTGAGTAGACAGCGGAACTCATAGCCAGTGAATTAAAACTGCTGGAATATAATTTTTGCTTTTTGATCTCTTTTCTATTAAAGTTATTTATTTGCCCAAATTCAGGCAAATGACTTAAAATATCACACACATTAAGGTGTTTAACATTCGTTTTTCTTTCTACAATTAAAGGTAGACTTCATTAAAAATGCATTGTTCAAAATTTTGTTTTCTCTTTCCCCAAATTATCATTCTGTAAGATATTTGCTCACATTACTTGATTTGTATAGGAATTGAGGTTTTTATCTTGAATGGATGGAAAATATATTTACTCTTATGCTAAATTACAGATTTTTTGATCTGTCTTTTCTCATGGCAAAAAAAAAAAAAAAAAAAAAAGAAAAATCACTCACAGAAATATCCCCTGACTTGACCAGCTCCAATGGAGCATAACCAAAGAGTCACCACCACACTAGGAAGTTTCATGAGTTTCTTAAAAACAGTTGTGCTTGAATGAAAAATACACCTTTAATTTTACCTTTTCTCTTTGATGGCCACTACTCTTATTACCAATGAGAAAAATGGGATCCACCAAGCCTGCTAGTGTGAAACACCACAGAAATAAAAAGGGAATTAGATTTTATTAATGTAGCCCTTTATTTACCTGATTAAATGTGTCTGCTTCAGGTTCTGGATGTAAGCATCAATATTCACAATGAGGAAGACCCCTGTTTGCTTTTTTCTCAGTTCTAAGTTTGTTAACATCATTTAAAAATACATCTTTGGGGGTTATTATGTGACAAATTCTCAAGGGCTTAAAGAAATGTGGAAAATGTTTTTACAATTAGTAGAATCAATGGTCTATAACCAAATTACCAATATGGTACTTAAAACCATTCCCCTAAGAGGTGTGCATGAATGAATGCATTAATTACTGCTTCAATACTAAAAACTAAAAGTCAAAAGAGCTTTTGTTAAAATTGCCCAATCACCGCAGGAAGCTTTCCAAACCAACTCATCCCCTAATTTGTCTGGTCTATGCTCTTTATAGAAGAGAAAATGTTCTGGAAGACAGAATAGTTGGTACCTAAATTGTGTCCAAAAGATTATTCAATGTAAATAATCAACAAACAACTCATTAAAATAACATCAGGTTAATAGCTCTTTAACATCCTTCAGAATGGAGCAATTTTAAATATTAGGTTGGAATTGTATAGGGGTAAGAGAATGTTTAGTAGAATTGATCTATGTGGGAGAAATTATACAATTTGCAACTTATACATCTACAAAATTGATGTGACAATATTTTAAATACAGGTGTGATTTTGCTAAGCAAAAATAAATTATTTCAGGTGTATGCAAAGTTTAAAACTCATACAACTGTAACTTCAATCTTTGCATTGCACTATAGGCAAACTATACCTCAATTAAAAACAATCCTGACTTTCAAGGTCATAAAAAGCAAAGAAAGTCTGAGAAACTGTCAGCCTTTTTAAAGAGATGTGAAGATTAAATGTAATGTGATACCTTGGAATGGATCTAAGAACAGAAAAAAGAAAGTTAAAAATGAATGAAACAAAAATTAAGTATGAAGTTTAGATAATAATCTTAGTTCACAAGTTGTAACAAATGTACCATAGTAATGTAAGACAGTTAATCATAACTAATGTCCAATATGTTGAGAATAGGAAAAATTGGGGTGGGACATAAGAGACTCTTTGCAACTTTTCTATATCTAAAACTACTCTAATTTTTTTTTTTTTTCCTGAGGTGTTGAGTATTGAGCACAGGATTCATGCAATCTAGGCAAGCACTTTACCACTGAACTACTTTCCCTACCCCTTGGTCTAAATTAAAAAAAAAGAAAAATCTTATTTTTGACAATGGGAACACACAGAACAAGAGGGGAAATGATGACAGTTACCCCAAGACATTGCACAAAGGTCAAGAAAATTGACACGAACATGAAATCGTCAGTGTATATTATCTACTTTAAGCAGTAAGTATAGTCATTAAGTATGTGGTTTTTCTTTAATCTACTGGATACTGACACTGAATATCCTTTGATCAGATTTATTCTTTCTTGATAAAACAATTTAAGATTGTATTATCACATTTTCTAAGCTGGGCTAATGTTAAAAAGTTGTATACATAAAAATTGCAATGAGCTAACTAAACAATATAGTTTTATTGTCAATATAAGTATTATTCTCATTGTAAATTACCTAATGTCACCATTTCCTCCTGCCTAATTCCTCCACCCAAGAGGTACACACAGTATTTATATACGAAAAAATTATTTTGTGCCTAATTTTTTTTGCAGGTGGTTGTGTATACATGTGTAAAGAAAACGCGATTACAATACCATCTATGTCTCTTTGTTAAATATGTCTTTATGCTATAAGCCATGATCATAATTAAGCCCCATCGATCCCCCTTTTGATATACAGGGAGTCTTCATCATTCCTGGTGTTAGTGCTAGCCAGCTCAGTCGAGTTGAGCGCAACCGTAAAGCCATGTCTTGGGTCTCCACATCTGGGCTTGGATGCTGGAGGCGGGGGCTGTTGTGGTACACACAAGATGAAGCAGGATCCTTCCTTTGTGGCGCGCTGCTCCATCAGGAACAACGACAAATTTCTCTTTTTTCAGTTAACAGTTCTGGGACAGAGGCTGATGGAGAGGTCCAGAGCCAACGTAGACCGAGATGAAGATGAGGAAGACCAGGAGTAGGAAGAGGCTGGCTGCCGCGGCGGCCACAGCGAAGAGCTCCATCCACAGCACAGCCTCTAGAAATCCGGACTCCAGGGCTGCTGCGAAGCGCCGCGTTGCCATGGGAACCGCGGCGGCGCTCCAGCGGAACCCTTCGTTTATTACGCGAGAATCGATCCGCGCCGGGCGCCGCGGCCTCCGAGGCGCAGGAGCTAGCAGCGGCTCAGCGGCGCGGGGCTCCCTGCCCCCATCGAGGGTGCGGAAAAAGCAGAACTCGCAAAATCGCTTGAAGGACAGGTTCCATACGCGGTTCCGGGTGACCTATCGTCTAGAAGTGGGTCGGGAGTCGCATGCTTAGAAACCCAGGGTAGCCGCGCGAAGCTCCGGGCGGAGGCCGAGGAGGGACCAGCTGCGCGGCCCCTCCTTCCCCTTCACCCACTGCTAGGATCCAGCTGGGGACACCAAGAACCCCCTCTTGCCAATCCCCGGTCTTCACTGACGCTCTGGGACCCTGCCTAGGGGAGGATCTGCACACCGCGCCCCGCGCACCTGGAATTGAGAAAGTTTGAGGCCACAGGGCATTTTCAAAGAATTTTCCCCAAAGCCTGGGCCTCGTGTAATCACTCTCTCCTTTGCTCTGCATGCTCTTAAAGCGGAGAGGAAAAAACAAGACATCCCCACGAATGCTGTTGGACCAATTCCTTAACGCGCCGTCTGTGCCTGAAACTAGAAACATATTTCAGAATGGCAATGTTGGGGTAACTATTAATGAGACAGCATCGGGGCTTTCGAAACGCTTGCTGGTCCATGTTGGTGGCCCTGCGCGAGTGCTTGGCGCCTCTCAAGGCCTTTGGGACTCAAGGACAGCGGTTCCCGCCAAACGCCTCCACTCGGATTTTTACCACTCGCGTAATTACAAGAAATGCTGAAGGGGAATGCTCCCATTTTACCCATCAAGGTTTCTCCTCCCAAGTCATTGCGAAACCCCAGGCTCCAGAGACCCCGGCTCTGGGTCTGGGCCTCAAATCCGCCTCCAGCAAGCGAAGGCCCTGTCGCTCCGGGCTATAAATATTAATAAGCTGCACAGCTCCGGGCTTAATTATCTCCCTTTAATTGCAGCTCAACCAAAAACCCAGCCTCCTGCCACTCAAGCCTCCTTATGTCGGGGTCGTTTGGTTTCGTGGTCGGAAGTCTCCCTCGGCTCAAAGTCATTCTTTGTATTCCGCTGCCCAACCTGGAAACCATATGCTGGGCCTCTCGGCGGGTTAAAATCACCCTCCCAGAGATTCCAGCTGATGACGCCTCTTCGCTTTGCATTCGGGCGTCTGCGTCCCGGCGGCCTCGCCACACTCCACCTCCGTTCCCTTCCGCCGCCAGAGGACCCCGCCTTTGTCCCTCTTCCCCGAGTCCCCACACTACTAAAGCTAGAGAGGTTTGGCAAATAGGGGCAGCCGCTGGTGGGCTTCGCCCTTGGCTTGACCGGTAAGACACCTGCGGGCCACAGGACCGGCCTCAGCTTGGCTGCGCAGAGGAACATAGCCCTAGTGGCTCCATCACAGCCAAGGTCGGTCCCGCCCAGAGGCTCGGTAGGCCCGGTGCCCCACTGCATGGGAGACCCCTCTGACCCACCACCCCTGACAATCTGCTTCCTCTTCGAGGGCTGTTCCTTTAAGGCTGCTCTCAGTTGAGAAGGGACACCTGATCGCAACAAGGGCTGTTCAAGGGCTGGGGCATTCTCTTGGGATATTGGAGGTTGGGGTGGGAATCCTGGGTAGCTGCAGTACTTCGCCATCGCCATCCACCGCTGTCTCCTGGACGCTACGTTAAAGCTCAGAGTAGGGGTTTCGACGTGGGTCGTGGGAAGCGCAGCCCGGAGCTGGCCTCGCCCATTGCCCAGGCCTTCCCCCCACCCGCGGTGCTCTGGGGCCTTGGAGGAGCAGCAAAATCCAGGCACCGGCTTCTCTGCAGGCCCACGGGCTTCTGCTGCTCAGGCCACTCTCTCACCAGTGTATTCTATTCTCTCAGGGTCCTGGGACCCTTGCAGAGCCCTGGGGAGGCTCCCTGTAGCAGGAACCAGGAGAGGTTCAAGGCCTTGCAGAACCCAGAGCCAACCATGCTGCTTCTGGGAAAGTGGTGCAAGCCAGGCGCCTTTCCTAAGGATCCAACTCCTGTCAGCACCTCAGTAGGCCCCATTTTCTGACTTTCTGCACAAACCCAGACGTTCAGATTTCTAGGGTACCACCAAAGGCCAATAGGAGCTACTGAATTAGTTGTCTACTTATTCAGTCCGAAGCCTTGTGTACCACAAACAGCTACCCCAAACAGAAAGGTACTGCCCACCCCCTAAGGATTATTATTATTATGATTTAAAAATATAACCAGCCATTTATTTCATACATTCCCATTTGAATTGCATCAAGAAAAAAGTTCAAAATACAAAATGAGTAAACACCCACAGTAGCTAAATTAACACCCAGTATATTTCAACTTAAAATGCAGATCTTTAGCAGTGGCCCACCTAAGAGAAACTATGTGTTAAACAAACTTAAAGGTCAGGGATCTGACTGTAGTTGTCAGAGTTTCATGATTTGTAACTGTCCACTGAGATGACCAAGAAGATTCACCTCAGATACTTCAAGACTGCAGGTATTCATGATAGTTTCTGGTGGAGGTTTCAGAGGCAAAAATCAGCTTTTCCCCCTGACCAACTCAGTTTCCTGTGTAATTAACATAGGTTCAAGGCAAATAGTTAATTGAGGCCTGGAGTTGGGGGGGGGTGCACATTTTGGTCAGACAGGAGGTCAGTACAACCACCATGGAACTCTGGGTCTTGCATCTTCCCCTGTGTTCTAACCTTGCAGCCCCTAGATCACCTTAGAGGAATAGGCTACAAGAGCAGTGGTACCTAGGAAGGAGGTATAGTAGGTGAGGACATGGGCAGCAGGACAAATGGGGGATTGGCAGCAGTGGACAGGCCTCTGTTTGATTTATTACTATCCTAGCACTGAGAAGTGTTCAACTAATGTTAAAGGGCCCAGAGATACAATGAGACAGTGTGGACTTGGTGTTCTCTAAGAGGGCATTAGCTTGAGCTGCCTGTTGGCAGGCCTCAAGCTGTATGGAGTAACCCTAGTTCTATCTCACTTTTCTTTCTACTACAGTGGGTGGAGGCAGGAAGTGGTGGGAGCTGAGCAGCCACAAAGGCCTCTTGTCCTTTTAAAAGCACAGAATGGCCTTTGCAAATCTTCTAATGGGAGTATTCTCAGTCTTGGAAATTCATGTCAACCCAGAAGGGTTGCACAAGGCTGAGACAGGCATTTATTTATTTTTAGGTATTTTTATTTCTTTTTTTCCCTTTTCAAACTGAGTCTTTATCCCCTTGCTCCCATAAACATATTGATACCTGGGATTGAACCCAGAGGTGCTTTACCTGTTAGCTACATCTCTAGCCCCTTTAAAAATTTTTTCTAGACAAGATCTTTCTAAGTTGCTGAGGCTGGCCCCAAACTTATGATCCTTCTGCCTCAGCCCCCCTTAGTTGTTGGAATTACAGGTGTGCACCACTGTGTATGGCTCTCTTCTTATATTTTCTAACTGGTTGTTCTTTGTACAGATGAAGACAATTGACTTTGTTGTTGTTTTTAAGATGAGGATCTCACTATATTGCCCAGGCTGCACTTAAACCCACCATCTCCCAAGTAGCTGTGATTATAGGCATTTGCCACTATGCCCAGTTTAGAGAAAGGCATTTAAAACTGATTCTTTTCTGGATGACAGTCTTGAAATTTCTCCTTTCTTTCTCGGTTCTCTCTTTTACACTCATGAATCTGCCTGGCTTGTGTTTGTAATAAAATTTTTAGCTTGATAAACATCAAAGTCACGCACCAACTCGTCTCTGAAACCCTATACACAACTCCTCATCTTCCCTGGCAGTAAAAGTCGGAAAGCTGTTTTTGAATTCTGCTCACTCAGCCACACCCGGGCACTGCCAGGATAATGCAATACTAGAACAGGGCCCAGAAAACCTCTGTCTGTCACCAGCTGGCTGAGACTGGCCTAGAGGTGCCATAGAGAACTGGATGAAACAAGACCTCTGCTGTCAGACACTGGAGTCACCACAAAAATTAAAACAAAACACTCCATTATTACAGGACTTCAGATTTGACCAGTTCTTACTAGCTCCTTGCAACCACTCCTTAATGCCTGCACTGATTACAAAAAAGCTATAGCCCAGGGAGATGAAGTGCTCAGATGTAGGCCAAGGATGGGAGTCTCCTGAGTGTCTTTGGGCTCTTGCCCCCTCACCAGTTGCTGTAAAGAGAACAGGAGACACTCTTTGCCTTAGTCTGTATTTGGAATGATGGTTTTGCCCTGGAATTCAGGTTGTATCTCTGGAGGTGTACACAACACAACTCTCAGCAGCAGAGGAACTACTGGGTGCCTATGCAGAACCTGTGCGTAGTCCAAGCAACAGAGCCAGACACAAGAGGGAGCCAGGTCTTTCCACAGGACAAAGGCTTCCAGCTGGAGGGTATTATATGCATTAGCAGAAAGCTGCTTATCTTTTTAAAATTTTACTTTATCATTTTTTGGGATCGAACCCAGGGCTTCTCACATGCTAAGTACATGCTCTACTGCTGAGCAATACCCCCAACTTCCTGTTCTGGAAGCCTCTTAACAACGATAGCAGCAAGATGGGGAATCACTTCCATTTCTGTAGTGGTGATGGGTGCCATGTTTCTCCTCCCATCTCTCTCCATTCCATCTCACCTGGCTCACTGGACATAAGCCCTAGCAACTGATCTGATTAAGAAGGGCATCCATAGACTTGGGCAGTTTTGTTTTTCTTCAGAAACTGCAGGGTATGATATTCATTAGCTTAGACATTCAACCATCTTGAATGTGTAGTACCTACTAGATTTTATGAAGGACAGACACCCAGACAAACCTATCATTCATGCTTACAAAGACCAACCCTAATCTATACCTCATGCCCAATTAGGGCCTGAGACAATGGGACTGGGATCTAGAAGAATTATAATCTTTCTCTTATTTGCTTGGGTTTAAACATTTACTACTCAGAGTAGTTCATGTCCTCAACCTGCTAGCATGGAAAATAATGAAAAGAAGTAGTTAGGTGAGGTGGCATTCTTTGTTGGGTAGGGCTGGGCTTAATGAGAATTTGGGGATTTGAAGAGTTTTGAAAACTACTTACAGATGTATAATAGTGCTTGATAGCCCTTTACATTACTAATTGGTAATGATGGCTGACATTTATGGGCTCTTACCAAGTGCGTGGCAATGTGCTAAGCATTTGATGTGTATTGATTCATTTAATCTTCATAGCAACCCTGTAGGGTAATTCTGTAACTCTACCCATTTTAAAAGTAAAGAAACTGAGGCAGAGAGACTTTCTGTAACAGTGCTGATAAGTAGCAGAGTCAGGGTTTGGCTCAATTTTGCTTACTTGTGAATTAGCACAGGCCATCAATCAAATAGGTGAAGTCAGTTTCAGCAAAGTTGTGGTCATTAATGCCAGGTGGCTTCATTTGGCAAATAAATCTGTACTCTCTTAGTAATAACACATTGCAAGCTATTTTCTCCTTCCCTCCTTCCCCAGAATATTAGAACTGAGATTCAAGTGGTGGTGCCTAGAAGAAAGTGACAAGTAACTTGTTTGTCCCACATAGCTACAGGTAGCAAGGCCCAGGCAGAATCTGACCGGGCTGATATCAGTCATGAGACACTGGATATGCTGTAGATCAATAACATTAGTTATATCATAGGAAATGAGCAGGGATAAAGATAAATGAAATCCCCCTAAAAAACAGGAGGAAGTAGATGTGAGCAACTGAAACCAAAAGTAAAATAAGAGTGAGTGACTAGATTAATATGTAAATTTTTTTTTAATTAATGGTAGTTAAAGATTTTCATAGGGAACTGTTTGACTCTCAAACTATCATTTTATTTTCAGCAATTATTAAACATCTTGCAATAGTTTGAAGCATTTTAAAGGTACTATGTATTTCTCTCAGTTCTTTGAATCAATTTTTTAGTAGCAGTATTCTGTATTTTTAGAGTGCTTCTTTATTTTTAAAAGTACTTTTTGGGCATATCATTTAATTTATTATCATGAGTAAAGAGTACATTGCACTTTCTCAGAAAATGGGCAAGGGGGGTTGCTGACAAGGAAGAATCATTCTTTGAGTATGCACCAGGAGCAGTGTTTCACTTTTTTTCTTATTTATTTCCCAAATAATCCTGAGTTATAGATATGATCAGCTCCTTTTTATGGATCAAGAAATGAAATCTAGGGGCATTGTTTGGTTAAGTAGCTAATAATATTCTTAGAATATTTCCTAAAAAGTGTATTTGTATCCTTTAGTACTTTTGTTAGAAAAACTTAAAAATGAACATTTAGACTTGGAAGCTTTATTCTGTTTTGTTTGTTTGTTTGTTTGGTTGGTTGGTTTCGGTTTTGGGTTTTGGTATTGGGGATTTATCCCAAGGGCACTTAACCACTGAACTACATCCCCAGACCTATTTATTTCTTTTGATACAGAATCTAGCTAAGTTGCTGAGGCTGGCTTTCAATTTGGGATCTACTGCCTCAGCCTTGGAAGCTGCTGGGATTACAGGTGTAACCCAACCCCCAAAACTGTTTTATGTCTCCATATCTAGTCAACATAACTCCAAATTTTTTTTCTTTGCTTGCTTGTACCATAATAAGCAACCTGTAAAGTATTTGTTTGATATGAGTGGAGGGCCTTTTAAGACAGAAATATTTTGGATTAAGTAGATATGAACAATTAGGAAAGTGATTCTTTTATTTTCTTCTTTACAAAATCGAATTTAATTTATTTAATATGCTGAAGTGTAGAATCATTCTTACCTGGCCTGATTTTAGTATAGTGCTTAAATTTATAAATGGAAATGTAACAACATTAAAATAATATTTAATCAACCACAATATTCTCACCCTTATATAACTATTTTTATTTTTGAATAATGCATTCATGTGAATTATTTCAATAATAAGCATACTATTTACTATTTTATTTAATGTATTATTGTATAACATCTCATTATTTCTAAGACTATTAAGAAAATGACTGCACAAACTATTTTAATGTTTTGGATGATATATTAAACCATGTCTCTGAAAATAAAAAATTAAGTTATTTAAATTCTAATTTTGGGTCTTTAATGGATAATGATAATGTGTATGTATTATATAGTCTGTAAATATTAAACATTCACTCTATATCTGGAATTGTGTATTTAAAAAAATATATATTTTTAGTTGTTGATGTACTTTCATTTTACTTATTTTTATGTGGTGCTAAGGATCGAACCCAGAGCCTCACACATGCTAGCCAACCACTCTATCACCGAGCCACAACCCCAGGCTTGGAAGTGTGTATTTTATATCACTTAAGGCTTGCAAAAGCCCTAGAGGGTAGATTTATTCCCCAGTTTTACAGATTTGGAAACTGAAGTATGGGGTAATGATGACAGACACAAGAAAAGGCTCAGCTGGGATTCAGCCATCTCAGGCTGAACGTCCTCTTCACGTGCTCTCAGTTACCACATCCCATAACCCTCCAAGCTGTCACCCATACCTCTGGTCCTCTATTGATCAGTTCCTAGGGAAAAAACATGTCTTTCAGGTTCTTTCTCTGTCCTACCATATCACTAGAAATTGCAGTAATGTACACATTTTCTAGCAATGAAGAAGCAAACCAGACTTGTGTTTACCTTGCTAGCATTGGATGTTATTACTTTAAAAAGTTGCTATGTGACAGTTGTAACATTGCATCCTGAGATTGTTCTAAATGTGTATTTCTTTTATTGCTAATGAGGACAAATATTTTGTTTTTTCACCCTGAGATGGGGTCTCACTATGCTGCCCAGTCTGATCTCCAACTCCAGGGCTCAAGTGATCCTCATTTTAGCCTCCTGACTAGCTGGAACTAGAGGCAGGTACCACCACACCTGCCTTAGGACCAATGTATTTTTTAGGTGTTTGCTAATTTGTCTGTGTGCATTATGGTTAAGAGACTTTTTCCACTTATCTATTGGTGTCAATGTTTTTTTTTTTTTTTCAAATATTTGAAATGATCCCTTTATATTAACACAGAATAATCTTTGTTTTCTATACCTGATTAAAACACTGTCCTAGTTTGTTGTTTGCCTTGTAACATTTTTGTAGACGATATTTAAAAACATAATTTCATGTTTTTAAATGATCAATTTTGTAACATTGCCAGATAACTAAGTGGTAATTTAAGTATACTATATTATTTATCAAAGTTATTTGAAGTTGATGATTACGACCTTAATTAGGGAGTAAGGTATTTTAATTCTAAGTAGCCAAGCACAAGCTTGGTTGGAGCAGGACATACATACGTGCATGTGCGTACACACACACACACACACACACACACACACACATTTTGTCATTTTCTATCATTGAAATTAAGGTACTTAAATAGAACAATGTAAAACTTATGTGGCCTTTATATTTTTCTTTAAAAATAATAATTTAAATTTATTTTAACAGATGCCAGCATGGAGATCTTTGTTTTATATGTTTTTAGTTGTAAAACATTAAAATTTTTTTTTATGGACAAAATATCTTTACTTATTTTTATGTGGTGCTGAAGACGGAACCCAGTGCCTCATATGTGCGAGACAAGTGCTCTACCCCTGAGCTACAGCCCCAGCCCCTAGTTGTAAAACATTTTAAAGCAAAGAATAGAATTATATCATCCAGGTCAATATGAATAATCTGGAAGGGCAGATTTTATTGTCAACTCAGATTTAGTTTTCACTTCTGTACTTTCCTAAAATGGAAAAGAAAAAACCTTTTGTAATCTTTTAGGTGATTTGCCAGATAACCTCTGGGGACTCCACATTACTGCCCTATTATAAAGGTTTTCTAGGCTGGAAATTTTCCTCAAATTTAAGGTGCAATCTCAGATCATGGGTCTTAAGGTTGAATATTTTAGCACATTCACCCACATTCACATTCACTGAATCTTTTTAAACCTATTCACAGAGGGGTTTGAAAATATTTTGAATCTATTTAATCTACCTCTGGGTGGTTAACAAGGCGCAGGAATACACCCATTAGTAGGGCATGTTTGGGAGAGGTTTCTTTCACCTGCCGAGTTCCCGCTTCTTCCCACTGCACCCTCGCATACTGGTTTTGATTTTGTTTTTGCTGTGCTGGGACAGACCCAGGTCCCCTTACACATAAGGCAAGTGCTCTGTCACAGAGTTGCATCCCCTTTTGTAAAAAGTTGAGCCTGAATCATCCTCAGTTTCCGAGAACCCCAAGGTGACATCATCACCTTGGCTGTGGTCCAGTTGGTACCAGAGTTCAGTGTTTTGTGCAGAGTCAGAGGATGGCTCACTTTTCCCTTTCTTATGCAGGAGAATATGTGTCTTTGGCCATCTTGAAAGTTTCTTTGCTGCAAACAAAGGAGAAACTAAGTATACAAAGAAGTTGGCAAAATAAAATGGTGAGGGGTCCCACATGTATGGTCTCGCTGTCTTAATGGCCACCATTAATTCTTGCCTGCCCACTCATCCTTCCCAGGAAGGAGATGGAAAGCAGAAGCCCCTCATTTCTCTTGGTGTATATCAACTTTTACCAAAGCTCTGCCGTCAAAAATGGATTATATACTTTTAGAACATCTGAGGAGCTTCCTGGAGAGTTTGGAGGCAAAGTTTCAAAAATATGAGTTGGTACAGGTTATATTTTACTTCCAATGGATACTACAAAGCTGTTCAAAGCACAGTAGCTTCAGAAAACAGGATATCCTTGAACCATGAAGTTAATTTAATCCATGTGGTGTTCAGAATGCTGAGAAATCGGTCCTGAGGCAGGGCAAGTTTACTATAATGTGTTCTCTCCCATTCCCCTGGATATTCTGATGTGCTGAACTATATAATGTATCCATTTGCTTTCCTTCTCCAGTATTGACATCTTTCCAGATACTATTCTTCCTAAAATGTGCCAACATGCTGACTATATGCCCAGGGTTTCAAATATCTCTTTAAAATCTCAGCATTCACATAGTAAACCAGTTTCAAAGTTCTTGTTTGGGAAAGAGAAGTTAGAAAGCTGTTTACATGGTGATGGATTTTCCTTTCTAATAAAGCAAGTTTATTTTAAGCAAATGTATTGTTTTCACTTTTAAAGCTTCACCTGTTTCAATGTGGAGGTGTCACTTGTTGCAAAGGCACAAAAAAAATGCTCATTGGAAGGAAAAGGGAGATAATCTGTGATTCTTTCAGTTTGAATCCAGCACCACTATTTGTTGCACCTAAATGGTTCTCGTATTCTCTTAGACACTTGGCTACTCACATTTGCAGAAGACCTCACATCAGTTCTTTGCAGTTTTTTTTTTTTTTTTTTGTAAAAGAACAGAACCATTCACTCATCTTCTCTGAGGTCAAGTAGATGAGAAAACATTTTCTGTCACAGCTTCTCTTCAAAATAATAAAGCTCAAGTGTCACTGTACTACAAAATGAATAACACATTGATTTAATAGATGGTAGCTTTTAAATGAAGTGAAAGACCTTTGTTTAATTAATTCAGTCATTCATTCAGAAAACATTTATCATGTGCCTGTCGCATGTCCCACTGGAAGAAACATCTGCTTGTCACTCTGCTTGCTAAACCAGAGAATCCGACCGTGCAATAATGGCTGCCATTTACTTGAGCGCATCCCACATGCTGGACTTTACACACATCATTTTACTTAATCTTCTGAACTATCTGTCCAGGTATGGGTTATTATCTTCATTTTAAACTTCAGGATGCTGAACCTTACATGGTTTATCTCTCCCAGACTGATAACAAGAGAGCTGGGGCTGGCCCCTGTTGGTGGCTTAGCTCCAACTTTGGGCCTTGAATCACTTCAGGTTTCTGACAAGTGTTCCTTTGAAATGATTCTAGGAATGGAATAAAGATAAGAGGGTTGAATCTGGAAATATGAAAGATGTGAACTAAAGTTGCTGCAAGTCATCTATTGTCAGTTTGTGGCTGCTGGTTTACTGTACAGATTTTATTATTGACACCTTGTTCATTGTACTTAATCTAAAATGTTAGTAAATTTATTGTTTTAGGCCTCTGATCATCAGTCCTTACTGGTTTATATTACCTTGCATCTGACTCCTTCTCCAAGCTGCCCTCCCTGATCACTCAGGTCACACTGTCTTCTTTTTCCATGGACGTACCACAACCACTGTCCCATGTCACTGCATGTTGCTCCACATTCCTTTGTATTGACGATGAGGACAGGGCCTCTCTGGTACATTTCTCTTGTATCCTGTCTAGTTCCTTTCATGTGTTATGTTTCTAATAAATATTTGCTCACTGTAGGAGCACTGCTTACTGCTTCCGAAAACCCACAGAGGTGAAAAGGGCCCAATAGCTTTGGGATGTGCTAAGTTCTATTGGAATAGCAAGACCATGGCTGGTGAAAAGGGTTGACTGAAAATCACTGTCAGTTTGTTAATATCCCAAAAAGGCCAGCCTGAAAGAAATGAGGTCCATGGTTCATAAAAGCCAGATAAATGTTTAATATGGAAAGTAAATTATCAAATTCACTGTCAAGTTTCAAATGCCAAGGAAGCATGAAAAGTCAGTTTAACTTCTTTACCAAACCTGTCACAGACAGCTAGATGACAGAGCCTGTCGCAGAAATCATGAGTCACTTTGGAAACAGATGGCTCTCTGACACATGGAATTCAATCCTAGGCCCATCTCTTAAGGCTGGAGGAGAGGTGGCTCTGTGGAATCTCAAAACCCATGTGTTCATTTGACTGTACAAATTTTCCCTTCAATTTTGAGGGCATTTTGAGATTATGTGGATTCCCACCTGTGAAAAGGATTGCTTGTCAAGGGAGCCTTTCATGAAAAGTAAAACATATTTGCAAATCTATTTCACTTACAACACTTCATGTAATATAGGGTTTTGCTCATGAGACCCATGTGAGTCATCAGATAAGGCAGACCTAACTTCTTTCTTTGTCATAAAGACTTTCTGAATCTGGCCCTGGCCTCTAAATACACTGCTATTTGATCAATGTGATGGGGAAGTAACAATCATAATCCTAAAAATATACCGAAGCACACCAAAATATCCCCAGGGCTGGGAGAGCAATGAGGAAGTAAGGAAAACACTGTGCATGTGGGAAGACATGATTAGTAGAATAAACCAACTCATTCTTGACCTGTCTGTCCAACAACAAACCTAAATTGGGCACCTGTTATTTGCCAAGTGGTGTGTTAGGTGCTGGAGAAACAATAAGAAGTAGACACAACTATTATCTCCAGGAGCTGAAGTGGAGCAGGCAGATGCTTGGTTGGTGGTGTGAGTGGAGAGTTCCTTCTGTTCACTTCCAGAACATCAGCTTCATTCTTCCTCTATCCACGACATCTTAGACTTAAAACTCACATGCCAAATGCAGTTTGATCCTTTTGTTGCTGATGAAATGACACCGTTATCTCTGAGCAGAGCTATTAATTAAACACAGTCCTGAATTTTGTTTTGTTTTCCTCAAATTAAAGTTGGATTACCACAGCTCAGGGACGAAGCAAGTGGGACAAAATTTCAACTTAAAAATAAATAAAATCAACAATCCGGGTTATGATGGCATGCTCCTGTAATTCCAGCTATTTAGAAGGCAAAGGCAGGAGGATTGAGAGTTCAAGGCCAGTCTTTGCAACTGAGACCCTATGTTAAAATAAAATATAAAAAGGGCAGAGTGCTTGCCTGGCCTGTGTGAGGTCTTGGGCTCAATCCCCAGTAATGTGTGTGTGTGTGTGTGTGTATGTGTGTGTGTGTGTTACAAATATACACACATAAAAATTAATAAGTAAATAAACAAATAATACAACAAATAAAAATATCTGATATAAAAGAAAGCATGACAATAGAAAGAATATAGATATTAGAGGTAGAAAGATCTGTGTTCCATCTTTGCCTCCAGTGTTTGATAAAGGGTAAGTTTCTCAGCCTTTCTGAATTTCAAATTTCTCTTTCTTATGGGAATTATAATGCACATTTTCAGGAATGAGGTTCCAAAGTAACACAAATTCCAGTATTCTCTTGTAAAGTAGAATCTAGTTTTATTATTTTGGTAATAATTTTGCTTCAAAAAAGAGAACTTTTCTCTAATTACAAAAGTAAAACATGTTTGTTATAGATGATGTGGAAAGTGTAAGGTACTATAGAGAAGGCACGTGATCCATGACTTTTTATCTAGAAATAGCCCTGCTGACACTTAGACTTGTTTGCTGCCACGAGGTTGGGTCATATAACTTGTCTGTCTTGACCTGTATCTGTAGTACTTGGTGTAGTCCCCATCAGGTGATAGGTGCTCATTAAACATTTGTTGACTGAACCAATTCATCTAAATGATTGGTTGGATGTCAGGATCTGCCTCCTATGCAGTTTTCTACACTATAGCAAAGATTTCATCTTCTCCAAGCAGCAGGAGGGGCATAAAAGTTTACATGAATTGTACTTGTCCAAATTCAGGTCTCTGCTATCTCAGGTTTTCAGTTCTCTGGCTGCAAACCTGGCCTTGAAACTCAGTCCTGTCTTGACCTTTGGGTTCTCTGTGCTTAGGTGAGGGCAGTTATCCAGCACCAACTTACTGCTCAGTCACCACTTAGACCCTGTATGTCTATGTCCTCAGATCCACTTTGTCTATTTGATCTGCCCTTATTGTTGGATATGTGGCTTTCTGTTTCTTAGAGCTTTGTTCTGTCTCTCTGATCTCACACCCACTGCCTATTACCATGATGGCCACTGTCACCCAACCTCCAACATGCAAGGGTAGCTTGCTAGCAGAGGGCTGGCAGGCAGAGGTTCCAAGGCAGCCACCAGCATGGTAGGTGCTGCTGTGTGGCGCCCATGTAGAAGCCCAGGGCATGGTTGTCAAGAGCTGTGTTGTCTGGCTGCAGAATTAAGGGCTAGCCCTAGTTCTTAAAATTTGTAAATTGGAGGCTAGTTTTATTTTTTGGAAATAATTTGGCTTAGAAGATAATTTTTCTCTGATTATAAAAGTAAAATATGTTCATTATACATCATTTGAAAAGCATAGGTATTATAAAGAAAGCATCTGATCCATGACTTACTATCTAGAGATAGTTAACAGTTAACATTGCTGACACTTAGACCCTGTCTGCTGCCATGAGGTTGGAGCCATAGCCATACAACCCCAGCGGAGCACGATTATTCCATTATAGTCATATTCTCTGGTGGCCAACACAGTGCCAGGGTTAGGGTCTCATTTAGGCTCCTGTAATCCATTTTGGAATAGAGCTTTGCATCAATTACTAAAGCAGTTAGCCCTGTGGCCGAGATGGTTAGCTACTCACTAAAACCTGCTTCTCCACTTTCATAAGACATACTTGTAGTGAGGAGCAGCTGCCCATAGATGAGTTGCATTTCCTGGCTCCCTTTCAGCCAGGTGCAAAGTGCACATGTGACTGGTCCTCAGCAAAATGAAATGCAGCATCTGTGGGCCCAGGACTTCAGGGAGTGGATGTGCCTTCTCCATACTTTCTTTCCCCTCCCTCAGTGTGAAGCAGACAATTAGGAGTCCCCAAAAGATGGTGGGAAAAACGGAACCTGGGCCCCTAACCATCTCATGGGGAATGCTGCCTTATGGCTGGGATTGCTACTTGAGTAAAGACTAAGTTCTCAGTGTTTGAGTCATCACTGCTTTTGGATCTCTGTTATTGGAGTCTAGATTACCTTAATTCATATAGTCTTCCCAAATGTCTAGTGAGTGACCAAAGCTACTCAGATCAAAGCAGGTGGTGGTGGTATTCTGCCACAATGCTGCAGTTTCTCTTTTTTCCTTTCATGCTGGGGATGGAACCCAGGGTCTCATGCATGCTAGGCCAGTGCTCTACCCACAGTGCTCTACCCACTGAGCTCTACCCCCAGCCCCTGGTGTTTCTTTATAGAAGGTGAGCAGGGAAGATGAATTCAAAAATAAGTTGTGAGATGAGCTATAAGAAATGTCTGTGCCTTAGTGCTTTCAAAATACTCATTGAGTTTGCCGCTAGAAAATCATCTCATTTTGATTCTGTACTGTGGAATGATATTTCATACCTTAAAAATGTCTTAATCTGTCCTATGCTGCAGTAACAAAATACCTGACATTGAGTAATTTATGAAAAATAGAGATTTATTTAGCTCATGGTTCTGGAGGCTAGGAATTCCAAGATCATGGCTCCAGCATCTGCTTGGCTTTTCATGAATGTCTTCTTGCTGCATCATCACATGGTGGGGGCATCTTATGGTAAGACAAAGTATGTGACAGCTAGGAGCTCTCTGTCTTATGTGATCCAGTGATTAAGTGCCCTTGGTACCACAAACAAACAAACAAACCCAAGACACTATATAATACCAGCATGGGAGGCCCCACCTTCATGAGCTTATCTAATCCTAACTACCCCCTAAAGGCCTGACCTCCTAGTACCTATAAGATATGAATTTGGGGATTTAATTTCCAATACAAGATATTTTGGGGGACATATTCAAAACACATTCATATTCATATTCATAAAATATATCATGGAAATTGCTTCCTGAAGAAAGAAGTAGAAATACATGGACCACAACTGGCATTAAAAATGCCAGGGTTGGGGCTGGGGATATAGCTCAGTTGGTAGAGTGCTTGCCTTACATGCACAAGGCCCTGGGTTCAATCCCCAGCACCACACACACTCAGAAAAGAGTGCCAGGGTTTGGCTGGGGGTGTAGCTTAGTGGTGGAATGCATGGGGTCCTGGGTTCAATTCCCAATACTGAAAAGCAAAAATAATCCCAAAGGAACAGCAGGGTTGTTCAGATACTTAAAAGTCACTGACATAACAGAGACCATTCATGAGCCCATGTAGAACAGGTAGACTCCCCAAGGAGTGTGGGTAACTCAATGTTCTCAAATAAGAAATATGCCAGAAATGGGTACTTTAAATATTTTCTTTAGTATAATAGCATCAGAGCAAAGTCCCTGACTATAATTAAGCTGTAGCTATAAATTCTACAAAGCTTCCTAGGTTTGGCTACAAAATTCTGAAAAGCCCACTGGGCTTGGTGGCAGATTCTGGGAAGTTCCTTTATATATATATAAACTGTTATGACTGATGAATGCAAAAATCTTAGTGCATTCTTGCTGAAGTTTAAAAGCATAAATGAGCAATGCCTCTCAGTGCCTGACTATAAGCATTATGGGAAAGAAGTGATCTGAAAACTTACCCAACTAGGTGTGGAAGATTTATTGTGCAAATACTCTACCCACAGTGCTGCACCCCACAAGTACTGGGGCCCACTGGCGCCATGTCTGCCATCAGAGCTGGAGGAAGCATGTGTCCTGCCTATTCTCTGCCTGGGACCTTACCAGCAGACAGAGAAGCATACATTGTCATCACTCCATGATATTCGTCAAATAATGTGATCATTATCATGAAAAGTAAATCTAGCTGACATTTACACTGAGTGTTAATGAGTAGGAATCATCTAGGAAAACACGGGCAGGAGGCATGCTGGTTTTCTCCTTCCCCAGGTGAGGGCAAACTCGTGTGGTGCAGTTGTATCTGGGCCTCAAGTAAAGAGAGTTCCTGAAACATAGTAGTCCCATTGACAAAGATAAGGGTCTGTGTGCAGCTGGCCCCTTGGTCCTTCTAGGAGACTTAGAGGAGGTGATAGAAGAGGAGACTCCAGCCCCAAAGCCTTTAACATCATGTCCCCTTACCTGCCCTGGCATTCAGAACTTCTTTCCAAACAGACCATGCCCTCAGGCATTTCTGCTTGTGAGTGGGCCTGGAATGCCTTTTCCTGGCATCTAGTGAGGGCATAAATGTGTTCCTAGGACAAGTTAGTTGCTAGATGCTCTGAGGCTGGGATATAGCTTGGGCATTGAATCAAGGTGTGTTTCTTGGAAGGTGAGGGGATGGAGGGTCTTTTGGAGAGCACCTTTTGGTTTGGGGAGGCCACACATGCACACATGCAAACTCTCCCTCTGTGCTCCTGGAGGTGAGGTGCCTCCCAGTCAGGAGAAGAGGCAGCGCCATGGAAACCGCCTCTAGCGCAGCCCTAGCTAAGCCCACCTCGCTGCTGCTGTCAGATCCTCTTCCTAAAGCACAAATCTCATCCTGTCTCGCCTCTGCTTACCTTGTTTTCCACCGTGCATCTCCTGGGTAAAGTGCATCTCTTTCATAGACACACAAGTCTTTCTCTTTGTAATCAGTTTAATGAAGTATAATTTACACAGAACATATGCACTGGTGTTCCATGGACAGTTCAATGGGCTTTGACAAATGTATTCATCCATGCAACCTCTACCCCACCATCAGGATAGAGGGTGATCTGATCATGTGCCTTTAATTTCTAGCCCCTCCCCTGTCTCCAGTCCCTTGGAAACTATTGATCTCCTTTCTGTCACTGTAGTTTTGCTGTATTTTTAAAAAATTATACATAAATGGAAACATAGAGTATGTGGTCTTCTGAGTCTAGCTTGAGGCTTCTTTTCACTTATCACAAAGTTTTTGATAATTTTTCATAACATGTGTATCAAAAAAAATTTTTTTTTTGCTTGAGTCCTATTCCTTTGTGTGAATATATTACAATTAGTTTCATTTCACCCTGGACATTTGGGTTATTTTCTGTTTTTTTGCTATTCTGAATAAGACTGCTAGGAACATTTTTGTAGCTGTCTCTGTGAGCATGTGCTTAAAATTCGATGTTAATACTCAGGATGGATTACTGCATTGTATAGAAGTTTATGTAAGAATCCTGCAAATTGTTTTCTACCATTTTCTCTACTCCTGTGACCAAAAGACCTGACAGGAAAAATTTTAGAGGAGGAAAAGTTTATTGGGTGCTTATGGTTTCAAAAGTCTCAGTCCATAGATGGTCACTCATTGCTCTGAGCCTGAGTGAGACAGAACACCACAGCAGAAGGGCATGGAGAAGTAAAGCAGTTCAGGACACAGCACCCAGGAAGAAGAGAGTGTTCTGCTCAACAAGGACAAAATGTAAGACTCAAAGACACACCCCCATTACCCTCCTCTTCTAGCCACACCCTATCTGCCTACAGTTAACACCCAGTTAATCCCAATCAGGGTATTAATGCACTGATTAGGTTAAGGCTCTCATAGCCCAATCATTCCACCTCTGAAATTTCTTGCATTGTCTCACATGTGAGCTTTTGGAGACAACTAAACCATAACATTGCTCTTGTCAAGTCTGAGCAGGCTTCCTTGCACAGACACTCACTCTTCCCATATGTATCTGCCCTTACTCTGTGGTTGTTGACTCTCCCCTCCACCCCTGTCTTTTCCTTTCAACTCCAAGTTCAATGGCAGGAGTTGGGAGAGGGAGGAAGTGTCCACATCTTTGAATCCCAACCTAGCACAGAGAAAAGAATGGTTTCCTGAAAGAATGACAAATGAATCATGATTTTACTGTTTTCTGCTGAGAGCCATTAGCCAAGTAGGTATGACAATTTCCTTGCCAGTGTACCCCATGTTGCTTAGAGGAAGGACTTGTGGAAATGAACTTGCCTTGGACATTTGCAGTGACAATGCATGTAAGGTGACCTTGCTCAAGGACCAGGGCAGATCAGGGTTTAGGGCTCTCCTTGGGTTTAGGGCGGTTCCAGGTTTAAGGTGTACCCTGCTGGGAATAGGGCGTATCCTGCTGCCTCAGATGTGCCCGCTCCTGGAGTTCCAGTTGAGTTCTCATGGGATTCAGAGAGATTTTGGGATCCAGAACATGGAACTTGGCAGAGAACGTGGATTTCCCCAGAACGTGTTTGTAGAGGGCCGGTGTGAGTTCGGGAATAAAGAATTGCTGTTTGAAACTACAAAGCTGTGAGTGGCTCGTGATTTTGTGCCCAGCCAGACTGCAGCAGTTTTCTAATTGATTGAACTCACCTTCCATCAAAATATGCACTCAGTCATGCTTCACAGAGTGGATTGGTGTAGTTCATCTCTCTGTAGGTGTTTGGCCTGCATTTGGAAGAAAGGCAATCATCCATCCAGCTGCAGGCTATGAAACAGCAAAACGGAGCAGGCCTTAGAGGACTGAGGCTCTGGCTTGACTCACTCTGTGCCCACCAAAGTCCTTACTCATTCAGAAGAACCTCTCAAATCCTTGCCATGTGCATGTACTTTGACTAAGTTCTGAGGGTATGTGGCAGATAGGCTCTGGGGAGAGGTCCTATTAATGGAATAATCCAGCAATGCCTTAAAGAGTAAGAGTAACTTGAGATGAGGCTGAAGCAATGACAGCATTTGGATGGATGGAGAGACAGCAGAACGATGTTCCTGGAAATAGAACTCATGCTGCCCAAACTGGATCGTGGACATAAATCTGGCTTATTTGGGTAGGTCCTAGTTACAGCACAGTAAGCTGAGGGTTCTCATTGGAAAACCAGAGAACATTGATCAGAGGGGCCCATTACCAACTGGGGCTAGGTGTGTGAGTGGAGTTCTAGTATGCTTTATGAATGTCTTAGTTCATTTTCCCTTGCTATAACTGATTGCCTGAGACTGGTTAATTTATAAAGAAAAGACAATTATTTCTTATAGTTCTGGAAACTGAAAAGTCTAAGAGCATGGCACCAGCATCTTTTGAGGGTCTTCTTGATGTGTGTTCCCTTGCATGTTCTCAAGTGTAAAATTAAAAAAAAAAAAAAAAACTGTTGTTATCATAAAAGCAGAAGAATAGAACCATGGTCATCCCAGTATGGGGAATGAAGAAGTGAAATTTAGAGGTGTTAATATACATAAGTTCTATGGTTCTAGTACATACTAGGGTGACTATAGTTGTTGAGAATGGGCTGTGTATTCCAAGATAACAAGAATAAAGGAATCTTTATGTTCTCATCATAGAATTAAAAAGTAAGGTGAAAGATATGCTAATTACTGACTTGATTTATAACATATACATGTGTTGAAACTTCACTCTAATCTCATAAATTTCATACCATGGCAGAGGGGCATCCTATGGAAAAAGGGCAAGTGAAAGGGGAACAGAAAGAGCTCGATTTTATAATGAAGCCACTATCGTGATAATGAATTCATTCTGTGAGAGTGACCTTGATCTATTCATGAGGGCAGAGGAATCAAGTTTCCAACACATGAACTTTTTGAAGTATACATTCAAATAATAGCGGTGGAGGATACTGAATTTTGCTTCACAGGCAGGAGGTTGAGGTTAAGGCGGGAAGACAGTTTATTTATTTATGTATGTTTAACAAGGTAGTGAAAGAGAGGAGGTCAATATTTTAAGATCCTGATAACCAAATGGGGGAGAGGACCAGAAGCCTGAGCCCTTACATTAACCACGGTCACCTTTCTATGTCTATAGACCTCTCAGAAAGGTTTCCTACCTCTAGCAACTGACTGGGTTCCACTCCCCAACAATATTTCCTCAGGACGTTTACAGATACCCTCAGTGTATTTCTGATGATGTGTGGTTTTCCTAGATTGGATGGCTTTCTCTCTCCTCTGACCTGGCCCCATCACCAATGGAACAAAACTATTGTATAGCAAGTTGAGTTTAATTTGGTAATACTCGTTATCCACTGATAAGAAAAAGAAACATTGGCACAGTGATCTAGAGTTCACCAGACTCCTGGGAGTTCCTAGACACGTGGAAGCCATGACTTTCAGCGGGCATCTTGTAAAATTATGACAATGACCACCCGACTACAGCTCTGTATGTGAAGTTCTTCTGAGTGGCTCACAGATTCTTTGGAAGAAGGGGTGCAGGTCTCCCGAAGATAGACACAGGGGTGAAGGGAGTGAAGACTGAATCATTCCAACTATGACAAATGGTGCCTTTTGCACCATTGCATTTTTGGTCTGTCCTCAAAAGATGCAAGCTTCCTCTCAAAATCTGATATATTCCCAGGGAATAATCATCTTTCCGTCTCACTGTGCAGAGCATTCTTAAAGACAAAGAATGGTTGGTCACAGTGCCCAGCTGTAGGGGAAGCACGACTTCCACCCTTTGCCAACAAACTACTGCAGCAAATATAAAATATTGAAAATTTAAATAAAGTCAACAGTCCATTTAGGAATCTTGAGACCCTGCAGAGATTCCTGCATGGGCCTCAGCCAGTTCTTCTGATGGGCATTGGCTGGTTGGTCCCCAGTGAAGCTCCCTGGAAAGGGAGTGCAGCCTCAGACCTGGAGCAGTGGAGACTACAAAGTCTTGCTTCCCTGGACCTCACTACCTCAGCATCTTTCTTTCTCTCCTGTCTTTACTCAGAATGGAAGGCAGTGACTGAGTTCTGCTCTTTTTCATTTTCCGTACATGTAGCCCTCCATCACTAACTGGGCATCTGAGGTACTGTGTTAGCATGAAAACTTGTGACTGCATGCCCTGTTCCGCAAGCTCAGCACCTTCTTGGCAGCAGGTGGCTTGTAGGCTCTAGGTGCTGGATACATTTAAGGGGGATGGGGTAGGAAAGGAAGGAAGAAAGAAAGAAGAAAAAGTCAAAGATTGGCTTTTTTTCTGTTTTTGGTAAATAGTTGATTGATTATCACCTTTTAATAAATCAATATGAATCAGAAATATAAAAAAATAATATCTGGGGTGGAGGTAAAACATAAAAATGTGGGATCCATAAAACTAAATCAACCTAAACTTCGGTTATCTAAGAAGCAAGGCAAAATGGCTCACAAGGGTAACAAAAATGTCCATAAGAAGTACATGCCAAAAATAATGACTTAAAATAAATGAATAGCGAGTGTTGGCAAGCATGAGAAGTAAGAGGAATTCTTTTTTATGGTGCTAAAAAGAAAAAAATTCCCACAAAAAATCTATCCTGTATTAACAAATTTCAAGTGTATAGGATAGGATTGCTAACGATGTGCACATTGTTGTAAAGCAGTTCTCTGGAACTTTCTCACATTGCATAACTGAAACTCTATACCCATTTCACAGAAAGTTCAACATCCTCCTTACCCATCCTGTGTTTCCATTCTATTTTCTGCTTTTATGAATTTGACTGCTTTAGATACCTTTTGTAAGTGGAATCAGCTTTGAAAGAGTGGTTCTTATCAGAGACACATCCTCATTCTGGTCATGTATATTCTAAGCCACGTGAAGGAGCATCATGAGTAGAAGTAATTTTTCTTCAGCAGTTCTGACAATTGCTCTGAGAGGAAGTGACAGTGTAAGTTGCCAGGTAAATTAACTAGCTGGATCAGGGAGGTCTGAGCATCACTTATGCACGTTAGAAGCCTTGACTCAAGTTCCAGATGCTGGGACTTGGCTCTGTGGGGTCAGCAATGAAAGAGCTGCAACTGAAGGGACCACTCCAGGACAGACCCGACCTGCATGGGGAGCTGACCCGGGTGGGATGTGTGGAATGGTGACGACTGTTTAACTTGGGTGGTTAGTGGTGCCGGAGTGATCAATGACGGCTTGCGGAACCGGCAGAGAAGTCTGGAAAATTTTGGGGGTGAAGAAAGAGCACTGCCAACTCTGGTCTCCAAATCTGAAAATTAATTTTCAGTGACTGTGGATTAATTAGCATCACTTCCTTTGGATCCCTCCCAAGTTTCAGACATAAAGAATATAGAATAAGAGTGAAAGAAAAAGAGAGGAGAGGTGAGAAGAGAGGAGGAGGAAGAGGGATCCAAAGACTCTGACATCAATAAAATAAAATAAAAATTATGGGGTGAAATTAGACCAGGCCTGAAAGATCTTTGAAAGTTGGAAAATGCCAGTTTGTACCAGGTCATTTAAGTTGTTAAAATTCACTGTCATTGGATAGTAAAGAAAGAGCTGTTAAAGTTTTGGCAGCTTGCTAGACTTTTTTAAAAAACCTCTTTTGCAAGGTTGATTTTACCATAAATCTTGAGCAAGCATAACATGTAAAACACCACTCAGGGCCATTACAGTTATGTTAAGGTTTTATTTTTCTTCGCCAGTGGGATTTCTCTCTCTGCTGGTATTATCTGTGCCTGCCAAAGCCATATAAAAAGTGTTCATGGAGAAAAGTTTCCAGGGCTAGCAGCCAATCCAGTTCTTTCCCAAATCAGAAGTTTGACATGGGGCCTGGAGACTGGTAGGAAATAGATATCAGGAAAGACGCTGAGTGAGGAAAGCTTGGAGTGCATTCTGAGCCCCGCGTCCCGACCCGGGCTTCGTGGGAAGTCTGTCATGCTTCAGTTCACTAGAGTCACGCTGAAAAGAGACTGAAGTTGGTGGCATGTTTCAGTGATGTTTATCTTCTCATCTGTCAGGAGTTGCTTTCTGGCAGCAGGGATAAGCTGCTAAAAAAAAATCCCCAACCCACCCAACCACATAGTTCACAATCATCGGTGTGTACCAATGAACTTTCCACACACAGGTACACCAACACCAATCACCTGTCTCCCCTCCCCCTTTAAAATGAGGAATTATACAGAGAGTCATGGGGGAAAATGATTGTCATTATCTACAGTAAATAATAGCTTTGGACACACACACACTCTTCCCATGACATTTGGAGCAATACAAACCTGTCTTGCGCTTTTTATATTATGACATGGACCATACATTCAGGACCAACGAGATAGATAAAAATTCTGAAATCCCTTGCGATCACATTGAATGAGGAAATGGCCTTGTTTAGCTTGGGGCACTGTTCACAGGGCAATAGGATATGTGTGATATAGGTAAATGTGTCCTTTTCCCATTACTGGAAGTTAACCTTATGGTTAGACTGGAATAGCAACATCAATCCTGGGGTTAATATGACTTCTTGACCTAAATGGAGAGAGCAGGTTTGAGCAAGAGGCAAAAACTGGGAATCAGACACATGAAGTTCCAATCTTCACCATAGGCAGAGGGTTCTCATGCAATGCTGGAGAATCCCTTTATGTTTTTGTGCCTCATTTGCTGGGTTTGGAACTCACAAAACCCACCTCCCTCAGGAGTATTATGAACCTTTATTAAGAGTTTCACATGAAAGTCGGAAGAGATTGCTAAAGTATTATTATGACATGTCATATTCCCATACAAAACACTTTCAGATCAGTTTAAGCCCCTGTGCTATGAAGGTGGCCACACTGAGAGACATGCATGTCAATAAAAAACATTATTAATCAGAGTTAACAGTTATTGTTTATTGGCATAACAATTATTTTTTTACTGGCATAACTGTTGCAGCTTATAAAGAAAACATAAGAAATGATTTATTTTTTTCTGGAGGAAAAGTTGCCTTACTAAGGAAATTGCTCACACTCTTGGACACCCCCAACCTAACACCAGGAGGTCAAGGGCAAATGGTCTAGCTGCGATTTAATTGATCTTTCCATAATCATCAAGGTTACTGATTTAACCTGTGATACAAGTTTTTATTTCCAGAATGCCTGAAAATAACTTGATCAGTTTCTCCAAGTCAATGTGCAATAAAAGACAGGAGGGAAGAGACGAGCTTAAAAGATTTGAAGGAAAGTTAGCAAGTACTAACAAGTATCTTGGAGTCACTAGCAAAGCAAGCAGAGAAGAACATGGACACATTTTTCAGTGAGGTTGGGATTTCAAAGAGAAAAAAAAAGTAAAGATTCATTTAAAGGGAGAAAGCACCAACTGCTGTAAAAGGAAGAGTTCAGATTCTTTTAATTAAAAAACAAAACAAAGAGAAAAGATAGGCTTGCAACTGTGTGAACATTTACATAGGCTGTTTTTAATGTTTGCAAGTAAAGAGTTGTTTTGAAGCTAATTTAAAGAGTACCCATCCAAAGAAGTTAAGACACCACCTTTAAAAAACTGTTCTCTGTGAAAGAGGAATTTGGCTGGGTTTCCTATCCAAGGGCTAAAATGGTTAAGTATTCAATTGCTTAGGAAGTAAAGCTATCGTTTCAGATTTCATGCATCATGAATCCTTTTTCCTAATTTGAGGAATTACAAAAGGAAAAAGAGATTCTCTGGAAAGTATATTTCTGAAAGAGCTCTCCATAGATGTTTCAACATTAAGTAGCCCTGATCAGGAAGGGGTTCTTAGCAGCCAAATGAGGATCTTGTATCAGAAGGTGAATATATCAAACTTGTGTCAATGAGGTGATGTCTACCTTTGAATCTGAGCATGAAATCACTGTATAAATATGAGTTTTTGGAAGCAGGGCATAAAAGAACACTGTTTCATTAAAGCCTCCAATACTTCTCACAGAAAGTTGTGCATTGAGAAAAACATCTCAGTCTTGAAAATTTAGTAGTAAATTTGTACACCTATGGGAAGAAATTAGAAATGGAGGGGAGACAAGGACAAATGGATGGGGAGGGGTGTTGGATGAACAGAGGAATTACATGTAAGGCAGAGGCCCAGTATCTACGGCAGGCGTCCATGACAGTCTGTGGTTTGGATAGATGGCTGGACAGAGTGGGGGAAAGATTTTGTGGTCACAAAGAGAGGTCATTCTCTACTTTTTCTTGTGGAACCCCCCAATGATTGGGAAATTGGGACTTCTGATTAAGTTGATTAATATGCCCTAAAAGAGCCACTTAATTACAAAAAAGCATTTGAAGACTTTAATAACATTCACACCACACAGATCAAGTCAACCATGATTTATGTGATTCTTTGGTGAGTCACAAAGCCCTTTAGGACACTGCACAGCCTGAGCGTCATTTATCACCGCACCGGGCGGCAGAAGCATTCTGCAAACTCTTGTTTTCAGATAACTTGGATTCTTGATGAATAGGCATTTCTTTTATTTGAATTTTAATTTTAGATTATGAAACATGCACTTATCTATTCTACCCTTAAAATTTTGACAAGGGAATTTTGCAATAGGGGGCCACCAGTACTGACCTTTGTTGATGGGTTTGACCTTGGCTAAGAGGGATTCCCCAGTGGGCAGCTGGGGCTCTGTGAAAGGGCACCCTCTGCAAGTGAGAAGAATTGGCTGATGTAAGCCACAAGCAAAAAGCTGAGGTTCTGGAATTTTTGTCATTGAGTTTTCTCTTTGTGACCTTGACTCCATTTATAATTCGATGGGATAGACACTTTTCTTCTTTAGGTTATTTAAACTTCATTGCTCTTCAAAAATATTTTCAGGAAGTTTTCATTATTTAACTCTGTTAATTTAGTAAAAAATCTAAGTATCACTTATTCACTGCAGCCAAGAAGCTGGGAATTCATCCAAAAATTGTCCCTGCCCCCCAATCCTTCCATTTCCCCCAGACACAACCTATATACCAATATGCTTTCCCAGGATTCCTATTCAAATACAGTTTATTTTAAAATTAGTTAGATTGTAGATTCTCTAAAGAATATGCTGGCAGAGGTCTGTGCACATCCTACCTTTATAGAAAAAGCAGGGTGGAAACCATTAGCCAGAAAAGGTTTCAGGAAGATGCCGAGTGACTAGCTAGGTGTGACTCATGAGACAAACTGAGGATGATGAGAATCTCTCTAATGTGTCGTTGACACACCTCTCAGCCCAACAGAAAACCCACGAGAACTGCCTGAATGTACACCAGTCACCTGCTTGGGAGAAACTTCTCAGTGGAAGGCTGGTGTGTAGGGCATCATCAGCAAGAACTCCTTAATGGCCCCTCCTCCCCCTCTCTCCCCAGAGTCCTGGCTTCCTCAGCTGCTTCATGTGCCTGATAAATGTCTGAGCTTCTCATCAGCCTGTTGTTTGTTCTAACTGCCCCAAGAAACATCCTTCCACCTAGGGCTCAGTCAGAATCTGATCAATGAATGACCCACCTTGGTTCCCACCTTGTCTTGCTATGACCCAAATTATAACCTCCAGGCATTGACCTTGTGCTGATGTGTCAAAATAGTTAACATTGACCTTGCTCTGAAACATCCTGTGAAGATATCAAGTTTGATGGAGCTGGGGTTGTGGCTCAGTGGTAGAGCGCTTGCCTAGCATGTGTGAGGCACTGGTTCAATTCTCAGCACTGCATATAAATAAATGAACCAAATAAAGGCCCATCAACATCTAAAAAAAAGATATTAAGTTTGAAAGAAAAAATGAATGAGAGGGAAGGACAATTTTCTGACAATATGGTTTATCAACAGGAAGAAAAGGAAGCTAAGCATGAAGACAGAAACTTGAGATGCCTATTAATTATTCAGCATCTTTGCTACTGTGTTCATCTATCATGTCAGATGATGGTATGAACATGGATTCAACTGTCCCTTCCACTTGTGAATAAGGAGTATCTGATGAATATCCACAATCCTGAATGAGCTGGGGGACACTAATACCTTCCATGTGCCAAGTCCAAAAGCTAGTGGGTGACACATATGACCTCATTTAGTACAAAACAACTCCATCAGCTGTACAACACTGCCCTTTCTGTATACGTGGAAACTGAAGTTTGAAAGCCCACTCACAGTCACAAAACAGAGGTGGGATCCAACTTCAGAATGAAGCGTGTTTAAGTCTGCCCAAAGCCTTAGGGCTTTCTGCTGAGAATGTGGAGTGTGTGTGTGTGTGTGTGTGTGTGTGTGTGTATGACACACATCTACCCCCAGGCAGCAGGCAGAGGCAGGAGCCCGGGGCCTTGGCGAGATGGTGCCCCCTGTGCTGTGGTTCTGGCATGCTGGTGAGTTATCTGGCACGCCAGCCCATAAGCTTCTTTAGTTCATTGACTTTCACATTGTCAGTGACTCACATGGCTTAACACATAATAGAAACCCAATAAAAGTTTGTTAAATGAGAGATTGTGATGTAAATTCTGTATAATCAAGTCCTGGAGGTCTGCCTTTTCCATTTATCTAGAGATCTTGTATCTTGGCTGCATTTACTGTGCTAACCCTAGTTTTATAGGCATCTGGGACACCTACCTGACAGCCCAGACACAGCCGCCCACACCGCCCCCTCCTTCCTCTGCTGATTGTTATGGCTGCTGCCTGCATAGACATCGGGCTGCTGTTGACATCTGATTCACACATCTCATTTGTTTTTGCCCCTGTGGGAATTATGGTTGGGATAAATAAAAAAAAAATTTTAAAAAGTGAGAAATAAAAATGAGAAAGCAGAGCAGGGGGGTGGGAAGCTTTGACATCGTATTTTTACAAGTTATAAGTGCCGAATGGACACACACTCCAAGAATAATGAGGAGGTGAATTGACATCTGGTACCATCACCGACTCCGTGTGATTCAATTCAGCCACGAGAATGCCCAACCCATCAACCAGTCGTCGCCTAGGTGTTACAAGATTTACGAAATCGGCTTGGAGTGCTGAGAATGTGGAAGTGAGAATTTAACTCTGGGTGAACCTAAGACATTCTCCAGAAAGTGCTTGCAAAGCTGCCCTGCATTGTCTTCCCTACCTCATGTGCCTGCAGCAATATCCAGACACACGCTGCCATGAGAGGAGAATTAACCGTGCACTTGGCCCCTGCTGGAGACATCTCTGTGCTTTCTGTGTCCTTCTCGGGCCCTGTGAAGTGGATCACTCCCCCACTGCAGAGCAGGCTCTGAGAGATGGAATGGTTACCCAGTCTGAGAACAACTTTGTCCATTGCCCCTTGGAAGGGGTTGTAGTTTATGTAGGTAGAAAGGGCAGTTGGGGTATCTCCCTGATGCCTGGACTTTCAACCCTTGCTCTGGCCTTTTTAATTTAATGGAAATAAATTTGAAGAACAAGAAATTGTGAGTACTCCAGGTCACAACAAAGAACACTCTGAAAGTCTCAATTTTCCCCTCAATTTCAATAGCATCTCTCTTTTAAAGGGTTATGATTTAAGTTCTCTTTGGAAAGGTAAATGAATGGGAAGCTTACAAAAGGGTACGTATTACAGAGGAAGTCTCCTTCCCATCTCTGTCTCCCAGCACACACCTCCCCTCCCGACGGGCCATCCCTGCCACTGGTTTCTTGTATTTGCTCCAGTTACATCATGCATTGTAGATACAGTAGGCATCCATTTAAAACACAAGTGTATGTGCACACCTATAATCTCAGGGACTCAGGAGACTGAGGCAGAGGGATTGCAAGTTCAAGGCCAGCCTCAGCAATTTGGAGAGGACTTAAGCTATTTAGCAACTTTGTGAGACCCTGTCTCAAAATAAAAAAATCTGGGGGTGTAGCTCAGTGGGTAAAGAACTCTTGAGTTAAATCCTTAGTACCAAACTAACCCAACCAAATAAAACCCCCCCACACAAATGGAATTATCCTCTATTTACTGTTTGACCACATGTTTTTATTGTTGTTTGTTCGTTTGTCAGTACATGAACAGATCATTTCAACCTCCACACACTGAGGTCCTCCTTTATTCTTGTTATGAGTGGTGTTATGGTTTGGATGTGAGGTGTCCCCCAAAAGTTCATGTGTGAGACAATGCAAGAAGGTTCAGAGGAGAAATGATTGGGGTTGTGAGAGTCTTAACCCAATCAGTGAATTAACCCCTGATAGGGATTAACTCAGTGGTAGGGTGTGCTGGAGGAGGTGGGAATTTAGGTGTGGCTTTGGTATATGTGTTTGCATCTGGCAAGTAGAGAACTCTCTCTGCTTCTTGATCACCATGATGTGAGCTGCTTCCCTCTGCCACACTCTTCTGCCATGAGGTTCTGCCTCACCTGGAGTCCTGGGGAATGGAGCCGGCCTTCTATGGATTAGGACCTCTGAAACCGTGAGCCCTCAAATAAACCTTTCCTCCTCTACAATAATGCTGGTCAGGGCTTTAAGTCACAGCAGTGAAAAAGCTGATTAAAACAAGTGGCATGGTTCTCCCTTTTCAGGATTAAACTCTCATGTATTTAACAGTACCCTTCACCAGATAGTGAAGTTATTTCCCACTTATGCCAATACAAATAGTGCTTCCACAAATATACAGGGATTGTTTTACCCCTTTGAGTTTAAATGTAGGAAAAATTCCCATCAGAGGAACTGCCATGTATCAAAGGAGTAAGTTCTAAATACAATCATCTACAGATACAGGACGCAATGTGCTACCCCATGTCTTGTTCAACTTCCTGATATTCTTGGCTTCCAACTAACATGCCAGTCACAGGAAACCACTTGAAAGTGCTGTGTTGTCTTGGATCTCTCTATCTATGTTTTTTTCTGACCAAACTGTCTCTTCTTAGGAGCCACCTCAACCCCACCCCCTCTTCAACACAAGACCTTTTGGATCTCAAGTTAGAATGATTAGGTGGATCACTTTCTTTTGGCAGCTGTTTCCTCCCTGAGGGGCACAAAGGCCTTTCCTGGGTCTCCCACCCCCCAACACCTGTGCGTCTACATTATCACAAGGAACATACAGAAAATTAACAGTAAATAAGCAAACCAACACACGCGGAAAAAAAATGACTGCTGAGATAATGGAAATAAATAGTGTTATGATAGCGAATAGAAGAACGTCCTCTTCACAGGATGTTCAGCATAAGGAGGAGCAAGTCCCGTGAAGAGCCAGGGAAGGACATTCCAGGATGTGTGAAGGGCACAGGCAAAGACCCTATGTGGGGACATTCTGGTTGTTTGAGAAACAGAAATAAATCAGATGTAGCTGGAGCACAGAGGGAGCTGCTGGAAGAGTGGACTGAATCTAAGAAGTAGGCAGGGGACAAGAAGAGTTAGCCAGGCGGGCTGTGTGGGGAGGATGGATTTTATTCTAAGTACAATGGGGAGCCATTGAAAGGTTTTAATATATGAGTGACATGTACTTGATTGACTTTTTAGCAACAGGGCAGACAATGATAAGTAACAGTGACCTGCACCAGCCTCCTAGCAGTGGGAACAAGCAGTTATTAAAGGAATGAGATATTTTGAAAAGAGCCAGTTGGGATTGGCAGACACAGTGAATGTGGAAGGGACGTTCCCAGGTTTCTGGTTGAGTAACTAAATGGATTCTGGGTACTTAAACAAGATGGTGACATCTTGTTTGGGGAGAAGTAGATGGATTTGGGGACTATTTAAGAGGGAGAATTAAAGGAATATGACATTATTGGATGTGGGAAGGGTTGATGGAATTGAGGTTAGGGAGGAATTATTCCCAAGATTTTTGTTTTGCCTAACTAAATACTTGAGGGTAAGCAGAAAAACAGAAGGCAGCCTAGGCTTGGGGTAGATAATAGCATAAAGTTAGGATGGTATTGCAGAGTTTGGGATTAAGGACCTTTGAAACATCCAAGTGAAGCGGAACAGACAACTTAGGAAAGTTTTGGATCTTGAAGGAGAGATAAGGGCAGGAGATATATCCATAGGCATTAACAACATCATTGAAAACAGAAGTCTAAAGTAGTTGCAATCAACTAGAAGCAATTTTAAACAGAGAGTAGAACACCCAGGTCCAAACCAGAGGCACATTTAAAGCTCAATAGGAACTTCCATATGAAGGATAATAGGGACCACCTAATCCTGAATCTTCCTATTTGCGATCCTAAAATGCCCATAAATTCAGCAAGAAGAGCCTATAAAACCACTCATGACCCTCACCTTCTGCAGTATGAGTAGACAAGAGAATACCATGGGACTCAAATTACCTTTAAGTAGAAAAACCAAATTAAATGCCAACAGAACTTGTGCTGCCCACCCCTGCTGCCAGCCTGTGAGTGTGGAGAGCAGGGGAGAGGAAGCTTAAAAGACCCGATAAAAAAGAGGAACCAGGGCTGAGGTGTAGCTCAGGGGTAGAACACCGCCTAGCATGTGGCAGGCTCTGTGTTGGATGCCCACCATGGTGGAAAACAAAAAAGGTCTGTGCAGAGATATTAAAGTTGCTTCTCAAGAAAATAAAGTGTCACACGTTGACGAGCTCAGTCATCTGTTTTTATGGGATTCTAACAAATGGACAGAATCATCTAAGTTTATGACCCTTTCTCAGTGGGTTTCTTGGATCACAATGCCACTGGTCACTGTGCTGTTGGTTTAAGGTAACCAGAGCAATTTACTAAAATGCAAATGCAAAAGGAGGTATAATTTCAACAAAAACTGTGGAGTTGTGACCATCTCAACTCCAGATAGAAGGTGGAGTTCTCTGTGGAGGACACAGGTCTCCAGGAACATTTGTGACCAGGCAGGGGAAACAGGGACGCAGCTCTTCTTATGTGATCAGAAAAACCTGGAATTGGACACACATGGGACAATTACCCGATACAGAGTTTGATCATTTCTATACTGATGATAACGAGGACAGGGAATTTAATTAGAATGGCATGGGGCAGGAATAGTCACAGATATAGGAGTTAGAGTGTGACAATGAAGACAGGGGATCTGACCTCCAGGCTTTCTCAGCTTCAGGGGTTGTTTCCTTTTCTTAAACAAACAATCAACCCCCCAATCTATCATCCTGATTTGAAAACCAAGGGACCCCAGAACTAAGCACTCATCAAAGGCAATCACTGTGGATGTATTTATGATGGGGTATTAAGAAGCACAGACAATTCAATTATAAAACAGGCCAAAATTTTCACATTCAATTTTGCTGCCAAGTTTTGAAGTGCTTTTCAAACTTCGCTTTATATCATATCACAGATGAGGAAATATGTGAAGAAAGTGTAGCTGAAGTTCACAGTTCTGCAAATGACTGTGATACTACAATGAGGCTTACTTCGGGGGTCAGCAAAATTGTCCTGTAACTGGCTAGATGGTAACATTTTAGGCTTTGTGGGCCATATAATCTCTGTCACAACTGCTAACTCGTGACATTATAGCCTGAAAGTTATCCTAGAAAATACTAAATAAATAGGTGTGGCTGTGTTCCAAGAAACCTTTACTTGTAATAAAAACCACACTGAGGATGGGATGGGCCCTCAGGCAAGGCTATCTTGTTCACATACCAGCAGAAAGTATGGGACAAGGAGGCAGGAGAGAGGAGGAGATAAAGATATTAGGAAAAATATTTAAAATTAGTAATCAGTGAACCATTTCAGCCAGTGGTTTTCAATCCTGGCTGTTCATGAGAAGCACCTCTGAAGCATATTTTAATGGCAGATTTCCAAGTTCCGCCTCCAGAGGCTGTCATTCAGCAGATCTAGGAATATTTTCATATTTCCAGGGAGATTCCTTGATTTTCGAACACTGAGTGCTCATCACCATCCTTAACAATGAACTGCTAGACAAAGCCAGGAGGAGAGGGAAAGGACTACTGTGTACTGACCCTCATGGGGCAATGGGGAGTCCACTGTTCAGGAGCGCCTGGGCCCACTGGCCACATATCAACTTCCACTCCTGAGTTGGAGGAAGAGCTGAGCTTAAATCCAGGTGTTGCCCCTAACCACTGTGGTCTCTACCGGCATAGGTTTAGTGAAAGATACCAATACCAAAATGGAGTCACCTTACACCAGACCTAACACAATGGAGCAGGGAGGTCAGGAGGGCGGGGCTCTCACGCACAGGCCACTGTGATGATAACCACTGCAAAGACTCCCTGCACAAAGGCCACTGCAACCTTACACAGTGACTATTTCTACAGGGATGTCTGCCCAGCAATTGCCTATTTAGTCTTGGGCCAGTAGCACCTGGTTAGGAATCCTTGTAAGTCAAGGGTAACTGCTTCAGAACAACTTATGTAATCTTTCTCATTTACCTTTAAAAACTTGTCTTTGTCTCCCTGAATTATTTATAGCACACACATTCCAGTTTGCACTTTTCTGAACATTCCTGGGTAAATTCTTTTTTAGATCTCAAGAGAGCCATTCTCTGTTGTTATATAGGTTGACAATTTCCTCATCTGTAACAGCTCTTACAACACCGAGTGTGGGATTTTAGAAAACACAGATCTATTGCAGCTCATTCTGGGAAACTGTAATCTTTTATCCTTTCTCTTATGAAATTAAACTGAACACAGTGTTTAAGAGTGAAAGAATATTACAGATGGTGGCATTTAACTAACCTTTGACAGGATTTTCACAGAATCACAAAAAAGCAGAACTAAAACAAACTTGGGAAGGGCGTTTAGTTTTGAAAAATGGTACTCTACTCTTTAGGGTTTTCTTTTATGAAAGAACTTTCAACAATCACTTTAAGTTTTCAACTCTAATTTCCCTGCTTCTGTGGTCTTTAGAGTCACTTCACCATGAGTGCCTCTTTGATAATACCGACAGTTTAAAGATACCAGTTCAGAATAACGGAAAGCGGAGCAAAGGAAGGTTGGCCAGATGCTGAACAAGGTTGTTAGGTGTGCTAGTTACTTTTTCTGTCATTGTGACCAAATGCCTGAGATAAGCAACTTAAAAAGAGAGGTTTATTTTGGCTCATGGTTTCAGAGGTTTCCATCCATGGTTGCTTGGCCCT
Source organism: Callospermophilus lateralis (assembly GCF_048772815.1). Lineage (NCBI taxonomy): Eukaryota > Metazoa > Chordata > Mammalia > Rodentia > Sciuridae > Callospermophilus > Callospermophilus lateralis. The sequence continues at coordinate 33,685,633 of NC_135317.1, read as the reverse complement.
GTCACTTGGGCCTGTGGAGGCAAAAAGCAAGTGAGCAAGAGAGCAAGAGAGAGTGAGAGAAAGAAACATGGTGGGCAGGGGAATTGGACCAGGATCCACATCTCCTTTGCGAGCACACCCTCAGTGACTTGACTTTGTTCCACTAGACCCACCTCCTACAGGTTCCACCACCTCCCAATAGTGCCACATACAGGAGACCAAGCCTTCAACACAGGGCCTTTGAGGGACAGTCAAGATCCAAGATCCCTGTAGTATCAGGGCACTCTTATCATAGAAATTTAAAAGGTATAGCAGAATTTCTGTCTTTCATGAAGTCTAATTCTTAGGTTGTTAATGTAGCAATCTCTACATCATGTGATTGAAGTTTAATAAAATGCTATTTAAGAAGATGGGGATAAAGGAAGAGATGGAGCCATTTATTTTGAGAGATCAAAGGATACACATGTATAATAGTGACTGTGATCACTGAATTTGTGCCAACTCGTGTGGGGTGGTGTGAGAAGCCTCAAAGACCTCTGATGGCAAGAGTTCCGGGAGTTTAATTCTTTGCTCGACCTCTGGGCCCGTTATATACATGCGCTCGCTATGGCCATTACTGCTCATGACACAGAGCTCCTCATAGCTCCTCACTTAACTCCTAACTACTACTTCTAAAGTGTTGTGTCAAGGGTTAATGCTTCATAACAACTTTTGTGCTTTTTAAGTTAGAAAGAACTAATTTTCTGGAACCAGGAAATTTTTCATTTCAGGAAATTAAATAACAAAAATGAAGGAAAAACACTCAAATCACCCACAAAGAAAACCGATCAGCTCCCCGTTGATCAATCAGTTCTGTAATAATGTGACACAAGTGTCCTTAGAAATTAGTTTTAGGCAAAAGCATACAGTAAAAATCATACAACTTCTCAGGAAAATGAAACTAGGGGCACAACACCTTAAAACTACACTACTCATGGTCCCCCCCCCCCAACTCAATAAAAATGGCAGGAGTTTCCAACATGCTAAATGGCTGGAAAATATAAATACCAAAGTAAGTACAAATAACTCTGAAAAATTGAGTAGAGCCTGTGATCATGGCTGTCAGAGGATCGCAGCTCTTGGTGACTGTAAAGTGGAGAAAGAAGGGTGACCTGAGGCCAGGCAGAAAGTCCTGACTCCAGAGGTGGGTGTGCGTGATGCACCACACCGTAGTGAGCCGAGGCGCTGGCGATGTTTGAGGTGTGTCTTGTGTGTTCTCTTGTGGCTCAGTGCAGCTGGTGCAGTTTCCCGTGTTGATCTCCTGTTCCTTGGGGACCAAACTGCACACAAACAACGTGAAACATGCACCATGTTTAAACCATCTCCTAGTATTAATGAAGTAGAGCGTGCATTTCCAGAACAAGTGATACCACAGCACCATGTTTGCTTACAGGCACTAACCCCAATGAAGGTTTCAAAAAATGCTGACCCATGTGGCTTCTGGGGTATTCTCCAAAGAGACTTTTTTTTTTTTTTTTCTACCTGTCCATCTTGAAGAAAGTCAGTTTTATTAGAAAAGTTATTTTTATTTAATGAGAAAATAGCTCACACATTGAAGGCAAAGCTCTCGAAACTGAAAAAATTCAATTTGACTTTTACCTTTTCATGGATTAGGTAGATACTCTGGGTACTGAGCATTTAAAATTCATTGGCAGCACAGAGAAACACAGCTGAGACAAAGGAACAAAGGATCCACCTTGTGAGTCATCAAAGTGCTTTATTTTGTAAAGCCTGGCTCATGACTGGAGTGTATTGTTAGCACTGGGAGATACAAGGCAAACTTCCTCACTCTGTCCAAACAACAGAAATGATTGACAGAGGCTGTTACAGACAAAAATAAAGCATTTTGTAAACTTCTAAAAGCATACACAGATTGGCGACAAAGAAAATGGTTACTCAAATCATGAATATGTACCTTGTCTTTACTTCAGGATCTCATGTCTGTAAGTCTTGGGTCAAAGGAATCACGGTACAACTTTGGGACACTGAAGTGGGGTTGATGCCATAATTAATGGTGGTAGTGGGGAACCAAATCATAGCACTGATTAATTTAAATACATAAAATACAGACTTGTGCAACTATGTTACAGTGGAGCTAACATCACTGGAGAACAGATCATGTAAAGTCAGGAGATGGTAATGGGATGACACTGCTGCTGGCTTCCAGAGATGCTGTGAAGGCAGCCCACATACCCTGGGCACACCTGCAGCCTCCAGTAAAGGGAAGAGGCAGCTTGGGGTGGGGGGGTTGGGTTGTAGGTCATTATCAAAGGGTAGATTTATTTTTCCTTTTCTGAAACTGCCTACAAAAACCATCTCATGTTTCGAACAAAGAGTTTTAAAGGCACAGCTTTTAGCACAGCATATAAGTTGATAACCTACTCTAAGCAAGTCTAGTATTTATAACTTGATGCCTTTTAGAAAATGCAGAGAAGTTGGTAGGTACATGGTTTATGTTGGAACTTTTTAACCTGATTAAACACAATCAGCACAGTTTAGGGCAATGAACTTATATAACCAGATTTGGATTAAAATTTTTTTTTTTTAAATCATTAGGTTGATAAATGTACATCGGAGGAGACAAAACAATCCTTTTCTTTTTATTGTAAGACTGTCTATCATGTACTTTGAACAAAACATTCACTCAAAAACACAACTGCAGGACACATCTCAAAATACAACAAACATCATTTCACCTACACTGTAAAATGACTCTACATGTAAACTTCAAAAATCACATGCTGTATATTAAGCTTTTAGATTCAAAAATATCCCTGTTTTCCTAATAATGTAAACAATAAAACTGAGGGTTTCAGTTAAAGGGATAATTCGCAACAAAACACCATTGTTGTTTAAATGGTGGTCAAACGCAAAACTCTTATAATTCAGATCTGCATTCAATCCCGGGAGAATTCAGTTTTATTTCTTTGCTCATCTTCCTGCAGCAGGAGATGTAGCTACCATTGCCCCAAACTATGCGCCTCTCAGGTAAGCTTGGTTTTTATGTTGTAGCATTAATTCCTAGACTGCAACATAGGGTGTAACAGTGAGTCTCCAGGCAAGAGAAGGGAAGCAAGCAGTTTTCCTGCACATATTTACGGAGGTGAAAATGTAGACAGAGTCCCGGCATCAGTTTCTTGGAGGAGGAGGAGGCGTGTTACTCCAGGACACTGGGGGTCCCCAAACTGCGGGGATGGAACCTCAAACCAGTGCACATGGAGTCGCCGGCATTCTCCCATCCAGTGCCCGGGGGCTCAGGTGACAACTATTAAGGAGTGTCTGCGTGCGAGGTGGAAGTGTAACATTCGCAGTAAGGTTTTCTTTTTTCCTTTTAATCATCATCATTATTATTATCATCATTATTATTATCTTCATTATTATTATGAATACTGTCTCACATCTTTCAACTCAAAACAATAAACCGATCCACAGTTTATCGTGTGTGCCCACCCGGCTGCTCTGACGTGCGTTTCCTTCTACCCTCCCCCCATGTGCTCATTCATTCCTTCACTCATTCCTTCGGCCACAGCCCGAATCAGAAGGTTTCCTTGTGGTAACACATTCTGATTCAAGCTGATGGGTTTTAATTAATTAATTAATTAATTGATTATTTTAAAATGTGCACGCGAGCGTGTGTGCGCACACGCACACACGAAAAGTCAGAAATAGCTAGAACGATGCTGGGAAATATCAGGTAGCTGTTAAAGCGAGTAGCCCCCAAATCAGTCATCTTGGCCTGAAGATGTAAACAAGGAGGTTTGCTTCCTGCAAGATGAGTGCTTCATTGAGTTTGGTTTTCATTTTTCCTACACGAAGCCACCTCTGTCCTTCCCACGCTCATGTCTGTCCAAGGCTGTGTGGGAGGTTACGTCAAGATGTGACCAATAAAGTCCAAAAAGCGCTTTGAATACTGTTCTGGATTCACTGTTGAGATCTCGGCTCCAGCCTGGGCAGTTTTAGAGGAAAAGAATATTGATATAATGTTTATGGTTTCCCTAAATTACTACTCGATATTTATAGTTATTTCCCATTGCAGATGAATATAATGCTATTTTTTTTTTTTTTTTTTGGTAGTGCTAGGGATCCAATGAAAGTCCTCAAGCATGATGGGCAAGTGAACTACACCCCCAGCCCTCCAGCTAACAATGTTCACATCTACGTAGTCTCTACCGTTGAACCACCGTAACCCAAATTACCTAGACTGTTTGGCCTAGTAATCAAGATGCCTACGAATCTATGTCTGAAAATGAAGCAAAGGCTCACAGCAGCACTAAAGACTATTATCACATACCAAAAAAAGGGAAAATTTACAATCTAAAAAAAAATAAAATTGGCCATGTTTGGTACATTAACATCAAATTGATGTGATTGACATTTAGAGGCAAAGGGACAATGCCTTTACGTTGGAAGAAAGCAGACTGGAGATAACAAAAACAATTGGCAAAAGTGAAACCTTGATAACAATGAGGATTGTGTTAATTTTTCAGGACCTCCTCAGTTTACAAGAGGTAAGTGATAGCAGAGACAGATCCTGGGACACTGCCCCAAGCTCTTTATTGGTACCATAGCCAGGTGAGACTCCCTGCCACCCCCAAGGGGGAGGGGCTGGTGTCTTGGCAGCAGGACAGGGGTGACACTGTTCTCCTTTCACAGAGATCTGCATAGAATCAGGAAGCATAATCCCTTGCAGAAGCCCAGGGGGGATTTTCTATTCTGAGATGAACAGTGCTGACCAGCACACTCAAGGTAGCTACTGGCCAGCTTCCTGAACTACAAAGGGTAAGGCCAGAGTTCAACTAAGTCCCTAGGTGCTATGGTTAGACACTCATGTTCATGGAAAAACTGGTAATTTCCAGGCCTGGCCTGCTAGGGTTTCCACTGAAGAGCAGGCCATGATGGCAGGCTGACCCCTAACACCAGCTTAGCACAGCACCCCTTTGCTAAGAGTAACGTTTTGTTCTTATAAACTGCCCATGATTTTAGGCCATGTTACAGAGCTAAACTGGTAATTTACTTGGGAGACTAAGACAGAGCCATGTTGGCCATGGTCACTTCAATTTCATAGTGTACTCATACATCCCCCTGTAACCTACCAAGCAAGGCATTAGAACCCTTTATCAGCCCAGGGAACTAAAGCTCCAAAAATATTTCCTCAAGGTCATACAAATGCAAAAATGATACAGGGATTCTGCTCCAATCCTGTCTTTGAAATTACCGATGGTTTTCATCTGAGCAGAACATGAGAACCAACATGGAGCCTTCTGAAGACCTTAACCTCAACTTATGAGCTGGAATAACCAGGGGGAAAAGGACAGTGTGCCTGTCATGTGCCTAATTTGAAAACAGTGCTCAGAAGGTTCTGATGGTGACCCACTGCACACCTCTCTTACTGATGTGCTCACTGGGCCTTGGTCTATGGTCTGTGGCCTGCATATGGCAGAGCCACCATAGCTATTGTTGATAAGACTGAAATATTTCTTTGGCCAGTGGAATATGGTTTTAGGCTGGTTCCATCTCTGGGATGACAAAGAGCCTTTAATTGAGTTTGCTGGTCCTGGTGTATCTTGATTAACTCCACACAATCTGTGGGAGGCGCCTCTCCTCCATGTCAACAAACAGGACCCAAGTTCATCTGTGTGGGATGGGGCTTCATGACTTTTTAGTACCTGGAAGGCTGTAATGGATCTCTGCAATACAAGTTAATATGCCTAGGATAATGATAATTCTGAGCAAAAAGGATAAATATGAGGGGTTTTGCTGTTATAAAACTTAGATATTATACTCAAGAGATTTCTGTAATAGGAACAAAATACAATTTACTGAGAAATGAAATAGAATCCTGTATATTCAGGAGAATCCTGCTTCAGCTTGGAACATTTCATATTAAAACACTAAACTATCTTCCCTAAACTTTTATTTTTGGGGTATTTTTCAAACACAGAAGAATCTGTATAATATTCTAGTGATGCATGTGGCTGTTCACAACCCCAGCACAGAAACTCCAAAGACTCTCTTGAGGCACAGAAGTCATGGTAAGTGCAGGGGTCGCAGCTGGGCCTTGCTGGCTCTGAGCCTCGCATTCAGACTCAGGGAACAAGCATCACCTAGAGGACTTGGGACTGACGGGAAGAGAGAGGGCAGAGAGAAGGAAGAAGCTGAGACACTTACGCCATGTTTAACAGTTTTTGCGGCATGGGCAGCCTTCTTTTTTGCGTCGTAATGAGTAAGAATGTCAATGATCGCCATGAAGTACACCTCCTTCCTAGGCGAGTCTGGAAAGGGAGAAGAGCAGAGGAGTGAGCTGGGGTGAGGGGGAGTCACAGGAGGGGCAGTGAAACCAGCTCATCGTCTCTCCCGCATCTCTGCTGCCCTCCTTGGACTCAATCTTCTTTCAATCCAAAAAGTAACAACAATAAAAACCCCAAACAAACAAACAAACAAAAATCAACGTCACAGCCTCAGGATGAGGTTGTGAACAACAGAGGTCTGAGGGTGAGATCAAGTGTTTATATTTTTGTTAATCTTTATTTTGTTTAATGATAGTGTACTGATTTGGTATAAAGAAAAATGCTATTTTTAAAATGCTCTATCTAACTAGTAGAACTAATTATGTTCATTAAGGTTTTTCTGCTCTTAGATACACTCTTCATAATTCTCAATGGACATAGTATCAGAATTGATGAAGGCTTTCCCTCCATTATCTACTTTCTATATATTTTCAATAATACGTTTCAAATGATAAATGGTAAAAAAACGTGAATTTGACAGTAATTTTCTATGTTAAAGAAACAATTTTGGTGAGAAAAATAAAAAGACTAAAACAACTCAGACCCACTTGGTTAAGAAGCAGTTTGAGATTTTAGAAAATGCTGTGAGGGGGGTAGCTTCATGGTAGAACTTTCCTAGCATGTTCAATCCCTAGTATAAACAAAACAAAACAAACAAAAAAAAGGTGCATGTTGTATTGTTCAAACAACAAAAACAATATAACTAAGACTTTTTTCATGAATAAATGGCTAAGGAAGAATATAATATTCCTTCAAATATTCAATTACATAGATATTAAGGATTAAGACGAATCTGACTTATACAAGAGGGTCCTATTCCCACAAGAAGGCCACCTGAAGGTCATGGTGGGCTCAACACATGTGCCTCACTCAGGATAGATTTATGATACTTTTGACTTACTTAAAAGATAAGAGAGGGATGCGGGTATTTCTCCAAGTACTTGCCTAGCATGTGTAAGGCCATGGGCTCAATCCTCAGCACCACATGAATATAAATGAATAATTAAGAAAGACAGCTAAGAAAAAATATTTAACAATATTTAAAAATATTTCTTGTATATCTTACCTATAAATGTGTACATGTGTGTATATAGATATATATCTGTAAATGTATAAATTATAAAGCTAAAATAGTTGGTGGTTTTGCCCTATTCCCTCAACATCACAAAATTCAAGGATCTGATTACATTTAATTCTAACATCAGAAAGATTCCATTTCCCTTTAACATACTTTTGTTCTCAAACAAATTCACTTGCACTTTGGAGAGAAGTCTTGCAGGACAGCACACTTGTAACTGGGGTCCTGATTACTGATGGATCACGGTGCAAAAAATCAAACCACTTCACCCGTAAAAAGAATTGACAGTAACTGAGCTTACTTTCATGGCATTTAATTCCATAAACATCGATGTTTGGATCAAACTCCCCGGGTGCCAAGGGTGGTGAGCTGTTGAGTGTATTTCCGGGACTGTCTGGTGGGGTCCCAACTGGATGGGTGCTGTCGCTTTCCCCCTCCTCCTCCCCGTCATTCTCTTCGCACTCCACCTCCTCTTGCTCGGCTCTCTCCACGTCATGAATTCCCACCAGAAGGCTGTAGTCCATGAGCTTTAACTGGGCAAGGAACTGGAGGGAGGAGTCAGTTATATCTTAGGCAAGATTTAAAGACCAACTCACATATAGGGAAGGCTGTGAGGGAAGGGGAGGCAGGGGTGCCAAAGGGGTCCTCCAATCCCCCTGCATGAGGGTCTCACACTCCAAGAGGGTTTCTCTGGCTAAAACACAGCCTTGCATTTGGGGCCAGTTCAGAGTTAGGGTTATTTTCCCTGATATGCAAAGTTGCATGCTGAGGCATGCATTTCTCACATGAGGCTGGGTTACACCAGAGAGCAGAGAGCATGACTGGCCAGAAAGAGCCACAGAGGGAGGGAAGGGAAAGTTTCTCCCAACAATGAGACTGGCTAACAGGAAAACACAGGGACCTCCCAAGTGGCTTCCAGCAGTGTCTCAGAGTGGTTTGGGAAAGCATTCTGAAGTTCAGCTCACCCTGCAGAGGAGGTTATTATGTGGTTCATCATGAATAAGTAAAAGCCCAAGTGTCCCAGTCAACCAGCAAATGAATTTTGTCAGTGCCATCACAAGTAGTGGGGTCCCTCTGTCTTGACCATTGTCAGGCCTCTGGGTAGAAGGAGGAGGATGGAAGAAGCTGAAAGTGCTCTGCCTGGTGGTTCCTTTCACCCCCTTTTCTCTGATGCAGCCCTGGCTGGAATACACTGTCAGGCAAGACCTAGCTCTGTGGGTTTGGCTACTCCTGTGTGCCAAGTTCTTTGACTTTCTATGCCATGATTTCTTTTTCTTTCTTTTTTATTGGGTGGATGCACCCAGGTCTGTGCTTTTAAGTGCAGTGTTTCAATTGATTCACTTGGTGTGGACAGGGTTACTGGGTGCGCATGGCAGCGGTCCATCTGCTGGCTGGGACTAAACGGCTGGCTTCCTAATCCCCCAGCTGGTGGCTCTGCTTTGATTCTAGTTCTGGATTGATTCTGAGCTCCAGGTCCAAGAAGGTGTGCAACCCTGACTCTCGAAGAACTCAGAACCATTCCTGATCACTGAGTGGAGTGGCTGACAGGCTTCTGGGCCATTCTGACAGAATTGAGGAGACAAACTTCATACACAAAGGGCAAGCATAAGAAATGACAGGCCTTGAAGTTCTGGCTGAAAATGAAATAAATCTGTGGAGACCTGCAGGCCATTTCTTTATCCTGAGACATCTCAGAGAGGAGTGAGGAGGCAAGTTCCCTCACTGGCAAGGATGGAGGACTTCTGGGTGCACCTGATCCAGGGAGCTGCTGACCAGCTGCCTCCCATGCCTTTTCCTCTCCATAGGCCCAGGCAGCCTGCTCTGCCACCAGTCCTTTCCCAGCTCCCATGTGGGCACCTTCCTACATGGATCCCTTGGGCCAGCTAAAACTTCCCCATGTGATTAGAACTCAGAAAAAAAGAACTTATATAAATATTATACTCAGATATGGAGAAATAGAATTATTTAAAAGTAGACAGAAGCACCGGGCCCTGTGGTATACGCCTGTAATCCTGGTGGCTCGGGAGGCTGAGGCAGAAGGATGGCAAGTTCAAAGCTAGCCTCAGCAACTTAGTGAAGCCCTAAGCAACTCTGTGAGATCTTGTCTTAAAATAAAACATAAAAAAAGGGCTGAGGATGTGGTTCAGTGGTTAAGTGCCCCTGGGTTCAATCCCTGGTTAAAAAAAAAAAAAAGTATCAATCTTTTAAGTATCGATTTTCTTCTTCTTCTTGGAGATGGAACCCTGGGCTTTGCATTTACTGGCAAATGATCTATCACTGAGCCAGCCACAGGACCAGCCTCAGATGACCTTAAAAAGCAGAGTCTAGGGGCTGGGGATGTGGCTCAAGCAGTAGCGCGCTCGCCTGGGGCACTGGGTTTGATGCGGGGCACTGGGTTCGATACTCAGCAGCACATAAAAATAAAATAAAGATGTTGTGTCCACCGAAAACTAAAAAAATAAATATTAAAAAATTATCTCTCTCTCCCTCTCTCTTAAAAAAAAAAAAGAAGCAGAGTCTAGGTTTTGGAGTCAGAAAAGAGAGTAAGTCTTATTTATATCTCATTAGCTCTGTGCCTTAAGTAGTTTACCTCTCTGAGCCTCATTTACTATAACATAAAATGGGATAATAGCACTTGCCTCCCAGGGGTGTGGAAGGGATAAAATAGGTAATGTAGCCTAGACAAGACTACCAGTGTCCTGTGCACAACAGTGGGAACTGGTACTATAACTGCCAGTCTGATTTCTACTATGGTAGAAGGCCTTTGGTCATCAAATATGCAAGTGACATTGGCTCAAGCTGATGGGCTGGGAAGAGAATCGTGGAAAAGCCTGCCTCACTAGCTCTTGTCTTTCACAAACTTCATTTCAAATTCTTCCGAGGTAGAGTGAAATGAAGTGGGCTGTTGAAACCGAGATTCCTGTTAGAGAAGATCTGCAACATGAAATCAGGGAACCTCTGTGGGCTGGGAGCCCTGGGGCAGGGAAGGCAGACAGGATGGCTCAGCTGTGGGACTGGCCTCCAGCTAATGACAGGAACTTGAGACACAACTGCTCTGTTTTCCCTGTTCCTTCCTTCAAGCCTCTAACTCATGTGTTTGCTTTTCAAGTACAAAAGATTTCAATGTGTGAAGATTTCTAAGTCTTTAGGTTCCCTGTTTTCCTTCTTTCTAAGGTCTTCACAATTACCCGCCAGATCTCTGATCTACCTCTTTTTCTTTCAGAATATCCCACTGAGTCTGATTCCTTAATAATTAATTCCTCATTATATCAAATACACACACACACACACACACACACACACACACACACAGATATAGACAGAACGGAACCTAGGGCTTCAGCTTGCTAAGCACACACTGTACCACTGAACTGTGCTCCCAGCCTATAACAAATCTGGGTGCTGGCACCTTCCTCACACTCTTTAAGCCCCATCCCAAACTCTTCTACCAAATCACGTGTCAGACGAACAGTGAATGTACTATCCTTCACAACAGATTTAAATGAACCTTACTTTCTAACTTTAGTCACACATTTGCTTTAATAAATTACCATCTCCCAACACACCTGAGATGTAAATTAAAATTCTAGTCAACCCTATTCAACATTTGATCACTTATTAAAAATTTTAATTCTCGTTTTTCAGAAAAGAAAGTTTCAGCTCTGCTTTCAGAACCATTTTGAATGTACATTTGATACCAGCATATTTAGGAGTGAGGTCTCTGATGGTCTCAAATCTCTGTCTCAATTTAGTAGCTCTGTGTCTTTGAGCAAATTACACAGATCTCTGATCTCAGTTTTTGCATTCATTAAACTGGGATAGTAATAGTTCTCACCTTTCAAGAGCTGTTTTAAGCATAAAAAGAGATAATGACTGCACAGAAAGGACTTAGGCTCTGTGTGCTTCATGGCACCCATGCCACTACCCCCCTACCTCAACCACCTCTTGCTCACTGCCATGGTTTTGGGTCCATAAACCTGAGACAGCTGAGATGCACTGTACCCCATGTGGAGAGCACAGTTTGCACTGTGTAATATCAGCTCAGTGTGAGCCAATCCAGGTGACTCTCCAGGGTCATGACCAGAGTGGTCAAGAAGCAGGGCAGAAAGTGACTTTCATTTTCTACATAATATCCCCCTGTATTTTTAGTTATGTGTAAAGCTATCTGGACTAAAGTCCCCAGCCTGGCAAGTGACTAGTAGGATAGGATATCAATTGTAGGAAAAAAAAGCAACAGATTCTCAAATGACAATTCCATTTTTAGGGGGAAAAATAGATTATTTACTGAGTCATAATAAGTTCAGACATTTTACTTTTAAGCAGAATGGAAAGAAAACAAAAAATGAAAAAAAAAAAAAAAAAAAAAGACTAAACAAAACAAACTCTACTCAAACTTCAGTGGCTAGGCCAGTCAGCTAAATTAGAAAGTGTGGAACTGATGAGAAAAAGAAAACTCGATTAAATTCTGGTCTCATTATCAAGATCAGATGTCAAGCTACTTCACCATAATTACCTGCTTAAAAATTTAATGATGCTTCTGCATGAATTTCACAACTAAAGACACTGTTATCAGCCATTGAGAAATTTTTAAATGAAAGAACGCTTTATGCTCTGCCTTCATTTCAACAAAACCGCTGAGTGTGAGAGCCACGAACAGGATTAAACTATCCAATCCTTTAATCAACGACATTATTAGAGACAACAAAAGGCTAAGAGGATCCTCGTGTAATTCAACTGTAAGTTTCAACTGCCCGAGTCACGTTATTTCTGGAGGCTAAATATCATAGCGATGTACAGCCAACAGAAAAAAATAAAAAAAAATTTTTGGGGGGAGCAGACCACAGATAACCCGAGGGCTACTTACCATCATTGCTAAAAGAATATTATTCTCAGGATCAAAGATCTGCTGATTAATCAGTAGAAATCCAAAAGAGAATATTTTCCCTGTGGTACTGTATTTCATTACCAGTTAAATCAAGTTGACCCCCAAACAAAGAGGAAATGCTTAATAATAACCACTGACAACTGAGGAAAAATACGTGTTTATTAATAAAAGACCAGAGAAAAATGTTACATGATAAAAGCAAACACTATTTTTCTTTTAACTAGACACTTGTATACTTCACAAGTAACCAATACTAATGTTCTAATCCAAATATGCATACCATGGAGGTTAAAATAATGTGAAAAAATTTTGTTAAATGATCTAAAAATAATTAGGAACAAACTTGGTCAGCCTGAGTGTTTTGCAATGAAAAGAACTGTTAGAAGATTAAAAAGAAAATTAAAATACTACTTCTGCCTTCACGGGAATCAAATGCATGACATTCATTCTTTGGCTCTAGCCAGTTTAATTGTTTTTGTTTAATGACATGAAAAAGAAAATCTTTCCACAAAGCCTCCCTCTAAGTAGCAGATCTTAGTATGTGGGGAACAGTACGTCAGTAAAAAGAAAAAAAAAAAGAGCACGCACGAAAGAGAGGAACAGCCTAGAGAAACTCAGTTTAGTAATTGCCTACATTAGAATTCTCTTTATCCGTCTTGTAACTCAACAAATTCTAAGAAAATAAGGTTTTCTCTGAACTTATTTCTCAAATAATGAAATAAGGAAGCCCAATGGGACAGCTGCAATGTCTTTATTCTAAGCAAGCCGATAGGAAGAGGTATATTTTTAATTCTTAACACAGTATTTACAAAAAGCTCTCCCCCATAACAACCTGAAAGCCCAGTGGAAAGCACTGGGCCCTCCCCGCCCTCCCCCAGGCCAAGGCTGGCTCTCTAGCCCCATGACAATATGCCTGGTGGCTGGTAGAAATTTGAAAAGCAACCAGCGACTGTGTCTGCGTTTACCAACACTGAGATGTGGTTTAGAGGGAAGAGTGCCAAGATTCTAACAGTTACTAAACATTTTTTTTTTTTTTTTTTTTTTTTTTGCCATGCTCTGCTGTCTGACAGAACCCAGCACTCCCCCACCCTTTCAGTACTGGTATCTGTGGGCAGGAAGACCGCCTTCCCAGGTATTTTTCTTACCTCCACATCCTTTCTCAGCTTTTCCAGGAACACCTTTTTGTTGTTGTCATCAATATAAATTTTTTGGCCCTCATTAATGAAATCATTATCCTTTAAAGTTGGTAGTTCTTTGGCCTAAAACAAATGAGAAATAGAATGATAAAGAAGCTTGAATAAAATATAAAAATTTGCATACCAGTGGGCCCTGAAAATTACTTTGCCCTGCTCACCACAGGGGTCTCACTTAAGGCAATGAATGTGGGGTGGCTCAAGTGCCGCCAGGGGGCACCAGTGAACTGTGGTCTCTGGACACATCCCCCTAGGAATAGGGGTTCAGCATGCTCCCTATTATAAGCTTTTTGCAAAACCTTTCATATTCTTCATAGGAATGAACCCCACTGACTTCTTAGCTTCACTTTCTTAGGAGAGGTCCTCTTTAGAACTGGTATTCTTGGAATACTTGGTCAGGAACCCTCAATTTTCTTACTGGTACAACCCAACTCCACCCTTCCTAGGACTCTTGAGTAGCCTTCCCTGGGTTCTGATTACAAATAACATGCTATCTTGCCCATGAAGTTCCATCTGTAATCATATCTAAGTAAGATTCTAGGGGAGACTGAATGATTTTGTTACTTTTATGATGAGTCATGAGAGTCTTCAGGAATATGCCCTTCGTCATAAAATTCAGGATGGGCCTTGTAGAACAACTCACTAAATTGATCATTAATAATTAACAAATAATGTAATCAATGTAAAAAAGTAAAAACCCTAAATGTCTTTAAGATCAATGTTAAAGGTTCGCCTCAACCATGCTAGAAAGGGTTGCAACCAGACCTACACACAAAAGAAGAGGAACTAGAGAAGGATCCTGATTCTCCAAACAGACAACTTGTGTGTTTCTGGGTAACTATGTTTGGGGGATGGGGCTGTATGGGACTGTAGGTGTTAAGGATTAAGGATATCCATCTCAATTCCACAATTCACTTTATATGTATAAGAAAAGATGGGAGAGGGAGTGTGAGAGTGTGTGTGTGGTGTGTGTATTTGAGAAACGTGAAGGCTTAGACGACAGACCACAGCCAAGACAGTAAATTACACATTAGAAATGTGTTTGTAACACAAGTCACATTAATGAAGATGAATGCCATTTCAGGTTCACCCCAGCAGAATTACCTCATGTGACAGGGAAAGTCTAATCCTGCGTCATAAAACTGTGGACAGTGTACTGTATTACTAAGCTTACTTGTGAATTTCACAGGCACTAGGGACATATTTAGATTGGATCAAGTTCAAAAAAGGGCACACCAGATTGGTTAAAAGACTTAAGGGCTTATTGAAAGGATCAAGAGGCAAGGAAGGGTCCTTAGCAGGGCAGCTGAGCAAGAGGAATCCAACACTAGTTAACAAATACCCTCCTCCCAAATGTCTGCCCTAAGGCAGTGCTTAGAAACATCAGGGTTTTGAAGTCAGGAATCCTGAGGTTCCAATTCTGGTTCTACCATTTACGTGTCAGAATTGGAGATTAGTTTCTGAGCTTCTCCAGGGTATTTCTTAATGTGAGGAATGAGGAAACACCACTATCCATGCGGCACCCACAGGTGCTGTGCTAAGTACTCCACATAAAACCCATCATTCTTACCCATATTTTACAGACAAGGAAACTAAAAGTATGCAATATTATCAATGTCTCACAGCTTGGTAACTGATGAGTTGAGCTAGAAATCCAGGTAGCCTGACTCAATCATTCTACTAAGGGAGAGTTATACTGAGAATCAACCAGAAACAGTGTGACACATTTAAATGGTGAATGTACCTATTACCATGACCAGCGCTCATAAGCACCATCACCATCACCATGACTACCACCATCTCTGTGACCATCACCACCAGTACCATTACCATCGTCATCACAACCATCAGTATCACCATGACATCACCACCACCACCATTATTATTATTGTTAGCATTCAACAAATTGTATGGATTTAAAACTGGTATTACGTGTTAAGAGAATGCATACAAAATATTTTCTTAAAAATATTTACAAGGTTAAAAATATTAAAAAGGTTTCTAAAAACCTTTCCTTTCTTTTACTAAGAATTAAATGATCAAGATCAAGTCCCATAGAAAGTGGGTTGTGGGATTGAGATGGTCATTTAATCCTTAATACCGCCAATCCCACACAATTCCATCCCCCAGTGATTTGCACTCAAGGAAAGTTTATGGCTTAGCTTTTAAAAAACAATTAAAAAAAAATCTTCAATACACCCCACTGATAATAATAGCAGTTAGAAATGCACCATTTTTTAAAAGTGAGGAGGAACACTACCATGAATTAAAGGTCTTAATAAACTCTTGGTGTAAAGTTGCCCACAAAGGTGATATCTGCAGAGCAGCACAGAATTTGGGGCAGTGATATCTTAATGCAGCAATGGATTCTACCACCACCCCCCCCCCTTTTTTTTTTGAATGCTGATGGTTTGTACTCAGTTTTCCAAGGCTGCAGTCTTTGAGGTCTGGATCTTTAAAACTTGAAACAGAGGGCAGAGGAAGCCAAGAGGGCGACTGAAGACACACAGAACAGCTTCCTCACTGGGAATTCCCCCACCTGCCTCCATCTTGCACTCAGCAGTCTTTCTGGCCAACTCTATTTCTTTGCTCTGAAGTCAGTTCTCCTGGCTGGTTTCATGGCGATCAGGAGACTCTAAAGGTGGCAGGGCCATATGTATACTGACTACTGTCCTCTCCGGGCTCTCCTGCTCTTCCCCATACCCTTCCCAGAGTGCCTGGTCTTTGGCCAGGACTCCTGAGCTGCTCCAAGGCCCCAGCCAGCAGAGGCTCCTCAAATCCAACCCCTACTATGACCCTGGTTCACATTCTAGTCCTAATAGAAAAACTGACAAAAAATATCTTTCAAAATTTTTTTTTACTGAAAACCAAATGAAAATGTGGCTATATGATTATAAAAATGGGATTTAGCTTTTTAATTAACAAATTATCTATAGTTTATAATATTTATTAAATGCATGGAATAACATTTAGTTATTTTATATATATTCAAAGACAGAAATTTGCTGACTTTTGTCTAACCTTAATTTTCCATGGGTTAGTTTTTCTCAGTGAGCACATTATAATAGTGGATGATTTAGTGAATGATATTTTGCTGACTTAAAGTAAAAAAATCCATGAACTGACAGCTTAGAAGCCAGAGAATACCACTCAACTATGAGGGAGCAGTGAACTCATTCTTAAGGAGTAAATAGCGAATTTACTGGCAACATTGTAACACTTCACATTTTTGTGAAGTTTTTCTTTTAAAGTACAGGATTATAATCTGTCTCAGAGCAAGTCTATATTCTTCAATAGTAAGAAACACATTTTGTAACAATATTGCTCATGGTCAAAATGGTTTATGTGTAACTAAGAGACAAATGAATATGAACATGAGGTCCAGATGTCCACTCCACTGTGCGGGAGCCTGAAGTACACAGCAAGCGGATAATTTTAAAATGTACAAAAGCCTCTGAATATAAATAATCACTTATTATCCCCTGGGGTTCAATAAAAGACATAAATGATCTCTAAGGACATATTTGGCCAGGGGTTTGAGATTTTAAAATATTCAGGATGGCTACAAAGTTCAGTGCTTTTATTTTTAGAAATGAACATATGCCTCTGTGGACAGCTAGGCAGACAAAGACCCAAGAACTGACAGAGCACAGGTTCCTGTGGGCAAAAGAGATGCGGGACTCTGCTTGCTTCCCACTGGAACTGGGTAGAAAGGAAACGAAGACCACAGCCTTCAAAATTTGTTTAATATAAAAACACTTAGCACTTTTATATTTAAAAATTTCAAATTACTACGAATTTTTGCGGAATCTCTGAAAACCAACACAACAGAGTGTTACTGAAAGGATTTACATATATTTATTTCAAATGGGACCTACCCCATTTTTGTGTGTGTGTGTGTATGTGCATGCGCACGTGCATGTGGCAGTTATTCAATTTGGTTCTGAGTTTTGATGTATAACTGCTGTCATTTAATGTGGGAGATAGCATCATAGGATATCTTAAGGTTCAATAAAACCAGAAATTGAAGGGGAATTTTGTTTTAGTGACTATGGTCAGAAACATGACTTTAAAATACAGAATTCAAACTAAATTAATACTGGATTTTATTATCATTCTACGCTTTGTAAGAAAAAGAGCCAACTGTATTGTACATGACCATTAACAACAGAACAGGAAAGTAAAAAATACAAGTTATTAAAGTGCACGAAGCCCACATCTCTGTAATACAGAGCCAAGTTTTTGTTTTAGTCTGGATATAAACCTTACTGGGAAGATGAAATGCACCCGGTCACACTTGAGTGTTTAATGCAAACAGGATTTTGGCACCAGAAGGTTTCAATGCAAAGGATAATATATATCATAATACTCTGTGATTAAAGGACTTGTATTTTAGAATGAAATGAACTTTTGTTCAATGTACTCATTTAGTAAACCATTTAAAAAAATCTAATTGTAAACCTTGATGTCAAAGATTGCTGCATGGTGTCCCTTTGATGGGCTGATACTGTGACCCTCTCAGCTGCACGCACGACTTAAAATATATATACTAATTATTGTCTTATGTTAGGGACTGCTTATGTTCCCAATTTACTTGTTATTCCAAGTCCACCTAAATGAAAATAAACTTGGGAAACAGAATAAAACTTCTTTTACCATGCTTGCCAAAAAACTTCATAAAAATCAGAGCCTATGAAGTTGAAAATACACTCCTGAAGCATTTCTGTCAGAGGGAGAATTTCAGATAATCCTTACATTGGAGCCAGGATAAAAATAATTTGGTGGAATAACATCATATATGTGGTATCAATTTTGGGGTAACAAGAGATTCTAGAGATTTATAATAAAATCAGTTCTGCTTCCCAAAAGAGCTAAGCCACAAATTTGATACATGCAAAGGCAAATTAGTGAATGTGGATAAAGTTCTTTCAGTAGCAGCAAAGATAACAGGTGTTTTCTCACAAAAGCACATATCACAGCCTCCCTTAACGATATAAACAGAAGATCTACATAAAGTTTCTGGTTTGCAATATGATCCAATAGCTCATTACTAACTTCTAATTTCCATAAAGAAAACAGTGAGAATGTACACATCTGTGACTATCATCCATGTGTGAAAGTTCTGTGATTCTAATTCTGAATCTGTGTGCCTGTATATATGTAAAAAATGGAAAGAAGATACACCTCGAAATTCTTGTGAAACAGTGCTATAATTAAGAGGCACAAAACTGGATAAACTTTGCTATAATTCTGCTGATTTGAATTGTTAAAACTGGTGAGGCCTAACTGTTGGTTATTTTCTCAAAAATTCTCGTGTGTGTGTGTGTGCGCACACACACAGGCTGCTGAGGATTGAACCCAGTGGCACTTCACCACTGAACTACATCCTCAGCCCTTTTTAAGACAGGGTCTCACTAAGTTGCTGAGACTGGACTTAAACTTTTGATCCTCCTGTTTCAGCCTCCCTAGTCACTGGGATTACAGGTGTGCACCACCATATATGGCTTAATCTTCAAAAAATTTAAGCTGATATGTAAAATGTGATAACTGACTCCTTTTCTGATATTTTCATACTCTTATAAATGTAAGTATAGGTGGCAATGCCAAAGTGACAGTTTGGTCTTCCTCCACAAGCAGTGATGTGACCACTGATCTGTATGTAGGACCTACAAAAAGAGAACCTTTGAAATAGCTTTGTTCCCATCTGGTCAGAAGACTGTGTTGCATACAGTGGTAATCCAAATATCAAAGGCTGAACACTTAAGGAGTCAGCTGCTAAGTCCTATTGTTTCTGACTTAATACTAATTATTTTATTATTACAAGGATTATACATCTGTAGTAGTTTGACTTAAATTCAGGCAACATTAAATTTCATGTCTTCTTTCTACTTCAAGATTTTCTAGAACCAACTGAAAAAGCTGTTATCTTAAAATAATTCCATTAACTAATAGCATTGTTCCATATGTGCTTGTGAGTGTCTTGAGTTCATCTAGTGAAATAAAAATTAAGGTAATTTAGAGTTTATATATCACTCTAATCCAGTAAGTCCAAAAGGCTTGAGGACTTTAATGCTGTAATCTAAGAGAAAAATCTGGAAGAGTCTCTCTCTTTGTTCACATGCCACACTTACTAGTCAGGAAAAATTTCAAATGCACTGAAGTTGAAAACCCCTACTTCCTGGCTGGGGGTGGGGGTAGCCCCAGCCATACTTAGCATGCTTAGCATGTAGGGTCCCTGGATCCAATCCCCAGCACAAAACCAAACCCTCCAGAAAACGCACTTCCCAGAACACCCTCATGGTTTGCAGGTAGGGTTCTTATGGCCTGCTTAGACATCTGCTGTTATAATGGTACAGGACACTTTTGCGTTTGTTAATAGCTATCGCTTGAATCTATATGTAGAACAGAGGAGTTTTTAGTGACTGTTAAGTCCAGGACTTCCCTAAGTGAAGTCTACTGCTGAATGGAATTTCTGAAGGAGGGTCCAGAGAAACTTCATTTGAAACAAGAGATTCTCATAAACACGAAAGCATGAGAACCAATGATACACTCAAATCCTTTAATTTTACAAACGAGGACAAAATTAAATGACCTTTCCCCAAATCTCAAACTTCCATTAATGGCACATGTCTCCTTCCCCCAGGGATGGGACTCAGATTCCCTGATCTTCAGTTTGGTGCCTTTGCCCACAAACTCCCTTTTATAAAACATCTCTGGTCCAGGAGGCAGAAGTTACTAGGGTTGCCTTTTTTTTTTTTTAATAGGTTTTTTTTAATAGGTTTTAGAGGCAGTAATCTTTTATATATATATATATATATATATATATATATATATATATATATATATATATTTTTTTTTTTTTTTTTTTTTTTTATTTACATTTTAGTTTTCGGCAGACACAACATCTTTGTTTGTATGTGGTGCTGAGGATTGAACTCGGGCCGCACCCATGCCAGGGGAGCATACTACCGCTTGAGCCAACATCCCCAGCCCCACTAGGGTTGCCTTTAAGGTCTGAGAAACAAGTCCTGCCTCTACCCAGGAGGCGGACTTTGTCTAGTGCTTTGGGTGGTGGGATAGGTGTTCCTAACACTGCTGGCAGAGGGAGATGCTCCCTTCCGTTTCTTGGGAGAAAAGAAATTTTACAGAACAAGGTTAAAGCATTAGTTGAATTGAGGGCTGAAAACCGTGGCAATCTCTTTTTAACTGATTACTTGCCTACAGTGGAAAAGCAGGTCCTTTTAATGGAGAGGAAAAGGAAGACTTCCAGAAGGAAGCACTGCTGTGCTTTTGTACCTTCTATAGGGGCCTGCCACCCTTGTTACCTTGCCTTTGACTGCAGTCTGAAGGACCAGATAGAGGTAATTAATTATAATTTGTTACAATTTAAAGATCACAAAAGATGTGCTGAAAACTGGTTTAGGAAAGCATTTTTAGATGTAAGGGTATTAATGCTTAATTCTCCCAAACCTTCAGTCAGTAATAGGTAAAATGTCAGAGATGGTGACAGTCTCTTAATTGCTAGTGCAATTCACAATGCATAAGAATCGACATGGCGGCTTTTTGTAGCCCATTATCAAAGTGTCAACAATGATTATTGCCAATATAGTTACACAAATGCCAATTGCAGGGCAGCTGTTTTCTTTCAAATGGGTTCCAGGGAGAAGGCTGTGTGTTAAAAGGAATCTTCTTATTGTGACCCTATGACTCCATTACACAGGCTTTACTTTACCTAATAAAATCAGACATGAGTTTTGAGAAGAACTGTGCAGAACGATGAACAAAATGCATATTTGTATAAATCCCCAGGACTCTCTCTCTCAAGAACATGGGCTTTTTAAAGAGTCAGGTCAAATCCCCCAGAGATCAAGTGAGTCCAGTTATGTTTTCTTTTACTTCCCTGGATTCCCTGCTGAGTAGCTTGCTAGCTGGCAGCATGCTAAGACTGTCATTTGTAAAAAGCAGTCCGCTCAGCTATAATTACTAATTTGATGTCACACTGGAATTGCAGCGCAGCTGTGAAAAGATCGACCACCAGGGAGATTCGCATTTCTCTGTCTCATTTAGAGGAGGCGAAACTGCTGGAGCCATGAATGGAAGATGCCCTTCCATTAAAAAGGAAAGAATTAAAGAATAAAACAAGTCATAGCAGCTGTCAGAATTTGACAATGGTTAAAAAAAAAAAAAAAAAAGTAATGTTCTGCTCTTTTTAAAAAAAATTCCAGACATCTGTACATGCATGTTCTGATACTTGTTGCCATGAAAGTGATCCCATTATTGTTAGAATATAACTTCTTTATTTCCTTCTGTTCCATCTTCATTATTATGCTAATGCAAATCACACTAATTATGTGTCAAGCTGAAATCCAAGGGAGGGGTCTTGTCTGCACCTATATCACTAAATATTTGAAATGACAGTTTCAAAACTTGTCATCAACAAGTGAAAAGTATGGGAAATTAAAACAGTTATAATGATTCCAATGAAAGAAAACCTAAGAAGAATTGAGATTACTAATTAAGCCATGTCAATGGAGACTCTCTATGAAAATCGTTCTTTGCACTGTAACCATCATTTGAAGAGAACATCATTGTACAACGATAGCAATGAGAATAATTTTCTTGCAAATCACTTGCTTTCATTTCTAAAAGACTAAGATGCAGAAAACAAATATTTTTAGCCTTCCCCAAATATTTCAAACCAAAGATAGCAGTGATTGTTTTGATAGCATTTATGGTTTTATTTGTGAAGACAAAAGAATTTTATGGTTTTTTTGAAAGAGTCAAAAATATTAGCTGATTATAAAAGAAAACATGAAAGTTGGCAGAAAACGTGAGCAAAAATTTTTTTTCATAGCTTAAAAATCCAAATTTTTTTTTTTTTTTAAAGAGATCAGCTCCACTAATGAATTTTATGTAATCTATTACAGTTTAACAAAATGTTTCTGCTATAAGCAAGGAGATGCTCTGTTGCCAGGGCCCACTTTTACCATGGATTATTAATTGCATTACTTTTACTTTCCATACTCATATTTCTCCTCTACCCTTCCAGTGAGCATCTGTAATGTACAATGACAGATGAGATGGCCTTGTGGAGCCTCTGCCTTTTGGGGAAGAAGAGCTATCAAAAACCTAAGCCCCCAAAGAAGTACAGAGCACTGGATTCTTTCTCAGGTCAACAGTGTGGACAATTTCAAATGTTTACACAGTATAAAATACAGGAAGAAAGACTCTGTGTCCAAAAATGCACACTTGAAAGTATGTACACAAACATTCAAACTTCTCAAAAGAGTTGTTTTGCCAACATAGTATGACACTAAATGACTTATTTTACTACTTTAAAAAAAAGACCCAGGATGACCTGTTGTAGCATGTATTTAACTCTCTCACAATGTTTCCGTCAATGTAGTAAAGTTTTCCTCATTCATTTTCATGGCTAATGGAATTAACATGAATTTTTGATATATCCTTAAAAGAAAGAAGACACAGAGAGAGGGGGTAGGAAAGAAACACTCCTGAATATTTAGAAGACAGAATGGTACAGTGGTTAGAAATATGGGCTCTGGTGCTGGAGCACTGGGATCCAACTCTGGCTCTGTCACTTCCTAACTGTGGGACCTAGGACAAGTTACTGAACCTATCTGTGAAGTCACTCTGGCACTCAAAGGAATTAATAATTGCAAGCCTTCTCATCTGGTGGTTGGACTTGACCAAATTCATGTATGATTCAAAATAGTCTGTGGCATATAGCTTTTACATCTGTTATTATTGCTCACCTCTACAATTCTCAATACACTGAAACTAACATAAAAAAAAAAAATCCCAGATCAAGGCAGGGTTTCTGCATTTGCCATGAGCTGTGTGAGGCTGCCTGGGTACTACCCTAGGTAAGGTGAAAGCTGGACCTTGATCTGAAACCCTCTTGGGTTTGCCCTTTCTCGAAAGCTACCTCCAAAGGAGATATTGAGAGGAAAAAGGGTCACACGTTCAGAAAGCAGCCTAGCAGAGTCCTGAGAAAATGTTTCTGCTCAAACAAATTCTATATTCTTATTTCTTTCCACAGAAATCTACACTAGGCAAGGGGCTGAACTTTTTTTGGTTCAGGGCAGTGGAACTGTGGTTAATGGCACAGGGTTCTAGAAAGCAGAGAGATCTGTGGGCAGAACACTGGAGAGGGACACAGGGAACTGCACATTCTGCTTCTGGGGAAATCTCACAGCTATAAGGTATCACATAGTTGTGGCTTTCCCTCCTACATGCTCATGTGTTATGATTTAGCCTTCAGCGGCTATCATACCATTAGCCGCAACTGTCTTTTCTTGGCACTGGTTATCATAGGAGCAGATCCGGCCCTGTGGATTGAACCTGAAGAAATCAAAACCAACAGAGGAAACTGATGCTGCTCATAGTAATCTTAAGGGACTTGGGGATAAAGAAAAAACAGAGCAACTGACATGGAATAGGAACATCAGCGTGTCCACAGTTCTCACTTAGGTTGGCATGGGGTTAGGATGTCAAAGAGTATGTGTGGCTCTTGCAATCATATATTTTCTCCTAAGAGAAAATCCCCATGATATTAAACTGCTGAGCTTCTCAGAGGTTGCTTGCTTAAGTGTTTGGCACTTGACATGCTCACTTAGAGCAGCTTGGAAGTTGGCAGGCATCATTGCTGCTTCTTAGGGCTAAAGCCATTGTCTATAAAGTGACTTGCGCTGGGATTGAAGTGTAAAAGCACACATCTCACTAAAGCACATTAAGAACACAAATGGGTAAAGGAGAACCCATTTCCTTTTCTTTTCGTCACCTCTTCATGCACTGGGATCTGGCTTTTGCTCCCACCCATCTCCCTCAACCAGATCCCCAGAAATTTCCCTCTTCATAAATGCAGGGGACAACTCTCAGTGCTTATCCTACCTGGCCTTACAAAAGCATCCAATGTCAAATTCTAGAAAGTTCTCTTCCTCTAGTTTCTGGGACATTATACTAGGGCGCAAGTTTCATGAGGGTGGGGACTGCCCCATCTTATTCCTGAAGCATTTCCTACAATATTTGGCAAAATGCTTGCTCATCAGAGATACTCAAGAAGTATTTGTGCAAATGATCCAGAATGCTCATTTCCTGTATCTGGCTGTCCTTTTGCAGGACTCTCTTCTTGTACCTCCCCTTATATGGTGATGTTCTTCTGGGCTGGTCTATATATGCTTCTCTTCTACTCCACACATTCTTGATGGGTGACTTCACGTACTCCTCTCTTTGCTGACCTTCCTTTCTGCTAGGCCGGATTTCGGTGAGTGCAAAGAATCGCTACTCACTGTCCAACCCAGAAACGCAGGGGTCATCCTGAATTCCCTTCCCTCTTGGAATTCCCAGGTCCTAGTCACCACCTGTATTCCATCTTTGAGTTCTGTTGATCTTTCTCTCCAAATTTCTCTTTATTATACACATGTACCCGTACCAGCTCAGGCCCCATCTTCTTGGGGGCACCCCATCAGGCTCTCCAACTGGCCCTCTTTTCCCAGTGGGCTCATTTCTTTCTCCAGCTAACATGAAGTACCCTCTGGGCCTCAGCACCTGCTGCTCTTCCTCACCTCATCCTCTGGCTCACTCTTCCTTATTTATCAGGTTTCTAAACATCACCTTATTTGGGAAGTTCTTGCCTGACCCTGCTCAGCCTGAGTCAGATGCTCTTGCTACACGCTCTAAGCTCTCTATCACAGTTCACAAGATACCACTATTTTCTACTACTGACAATGCCCCCTGATGGATATGTCTGGGTGGCCGAATATTTAAGCCTCTGAAGCTGGGACACTAATCATGAAGATATTCACAAACGCTTCTGAGTGAATAAGTGAAAGCAAATGAGCAAATTTATAAAATTTAAATCAAAACGGAATGATATGCTAAAAATTTAATTTAAAATGAAAGTTTAAACAAAAATCTTGAATCTATCTTTCAAATGGAATAATTAAGAAAAGGCACTCCTGAAGCTAGAGGGTAGGAAACGGTAAGAATCCAGAAGTACCTTTCATATAAGCATGTGTTGATTTGGGTTAGTTTAGATTTACACATAAGAATCGATTTCTCAATTCAAATTTCTCAATTCCAATTCAAATTCTTATTCAAACTCACCCTTCAAGTTGCCTATGCCTCTAATCAGAAAAGTATTTTTAAAAATATGTTCTCTTTAACCCTAATTTATATATATATAATATATATAATTTTAATTTATATATAATTATAATTTATATAATTATAATTATATATATAATTTTAATTTATAAAAATTATAATTATATATATATATATTTAAAAATATGTTCTCTTTAACCCTAATTTTTAAGCATATATATATATATACACACACACACACATATATATATGTATAATTTCTTCCCACCTCCACTCCCAGACAGGGTTTTGCTAAGTTTCCCAGGCTAGCCTTGAACTTGTGATCTTCCTGACTCAGGTTTCTGAGTAGCTGGGATTACAGTGTACACCATGCCCTACTTCCTATCTTAGTTGGAAAGGATTTTGGAAGCTCCTCTAAGCCAATACTTCACAGGTGAGAAAATAAAGATTTATAAAGGTCATGAAACTTATTAAAGGTCACATCTGGGAAGTAAGTGGTAAAGTGGCCTTGGGGACTTGGTTCCTGGACTTGCAGGAGAACAGGAGCTATAGCTGCCATCTATGCTCACTATGCAGGTAACTATGTTTTCAGCACATGTAGCACGTGAAATGATTTTTTTCAATTACACTTACAACTAATAACTATTTCATTATTCAATAATCCGAGGAAAGGAATTGAAGGAGAATAGTCCTCAGTTCAAAATTGTGAAGGAAATGGGAAGAATCAGTGATGGAAGATGTGAAAAAAGAATTAACACTAGAGGGATGGAGCCAGCAATGGCCAGGCACACACTGAGAACAGCTCAAGGCTTACCTTTTCTTTGTCACTAGCTTCTCTAGCCACTGTAGAGCCCTGAAACACAAAGAAATAATAAAAAATGTGCACACACCAGGCAGCAAGTGTCAAACATATTAAATATGAAAATGGTCATGGGCAGAGCTGAGAATTCATTGAATGCTATTCTGCTCCAAGGCTCCTTCTACATGAGCTCCTCTTCCCTCCCCAACACAGCTCTCAGCCTCATCTGGGGCCTCCCTGTAGGTGTTCTTGTCTACTGAACACTCTTCTTCAACCCCACCCCTGTTGTCCTTACCTGGTCCATCTTTCTCTGGTTCATATCCACCTAGTAGAAGTCAGAAAACCTGACAATCACTTGAGCAATAACTTAAGTACTGGATCAAAACTACATTCATTGCCAGACATCGGTTAGTCTTAGTATTTTCAAAGGGGAATGGGGTCATCAGTTGGCTGTGGTGACTGTCAGGGCATTAAGTGCCTTTTCCCTGCATCACATCTTCTGGATGAGGGCACATCCTAACCCTTGGACTTCCTTCTCTACAACACTCGCTGTTTCCTCTCATGTGTTAGAGTTACTGAGGGGCAGTTTCTCCTTGCTCACACTAAGCAAGTCCCCTGTGGGCACTTACTGATCCCTTTACTTTGGAGATTCCTTCAAAGACACACGTTTACTTGTACCTCTTTTGTTCCAGGCCCTATGCTGAGCAGAGAGGTACAAAGTGGAAGAAAACACAGTCCTTGATCGCAGCAGTATCTAGTCTACTGCAGACATTTTCAAAACTATGCCTGAGAGCTCTGGGTGTCCAAGATGACCAAATTCACCCCAGATGCCAACAGGCTTTGGGGGGTACAGTTCAAGCAGAGAAACGTCCCTTTTCTTGTCTTTCTTTTTTTGTGGAAGATTTTAATTCGAAAGAGAAGCCAAGACACAAATGGTTCAGTATATTCCTAAATATGTTAACACAACAATCATTACTCATTCTTTTTGCTCTATTGGGATGTTTTACCCACAGCAGGTATTTGCTGAGTAAGTGGGAGAAGGATCACAGATCAATGATGGCCCCCCTAAACCCTGCACTGAATACCTGAGCTACAATAGGCCAGTCAAACTATATGTTAACTAGACTGCAGCTATGGCCTTGGAATACTAAGGTTAGCCAACCATTGAGGGATCTTATATTTGATTTGAGCAAAATGAAAGTAGCTCCCAGCTCTGCTACTCAGAGAGCTCAGGGGTTGATAGGGATGCAAGTGGCCTGAAATTCACGCATGAAGACATTTGGGCTGAAGGGGTGGGTGGGAGGCCAAGACTAGGCTGCAGTCCCCCAGAGTCAGTGTCCACTCCCCTGATGCCCAGTGTCCCCAGCACTGTGGATGTGAGAGACCTTATGGGTGCAGCACAGAAAATGCTACTGGTTCTTGGGGACAAGTCAGAGGAGCACACAATCTATTTATCTATTTATTTAATTTTGTAGTACTGGGAATTGAACCTAAGGCTGTGCATGCTAGACAAGTACTCTACCACTAAGCCAATCTCCAGCCCTTTCTATATTTTGTTTTGAGACAGGGTCTCACTAAGTTGCTCAGGCTGGCCTTGAACTTGTGATCTTCCTACTGTGCAGAATTTACTTAGGGAGATGAAATTATGAAATGGAAGGCAAAATTTAAAAAAATAATATCCAATCTACAATTATAACTTACACCAAGACATGTTACTAGATGCCTACTTGTAGGAGGCCCCAAATTAGGCATTTTGGGGGCCAAAATTTAAATAGGATTGGCTGGGAATGCAGCTCAGTGGTAGAGTGCTTGCATAGCATGTATGAGGCCCAGGCTTTCATCCCCAGCACTGCAAAAACAACAACAACAACAAAAACACAACAACCACAGCCCACTTTGAAGGTGCTCACATGCTAGCAAAATGGATGGGATAACTGTTACAAGCTGTGCCTTACTCTGGATGGCACACATATGTATCTCATTTAATCCTCCCAACCACCTTATAAACACAGGTAAACTCATCCCTGTTTTAACAGATGAAGAAACTAAGACTAATAAAGGTTCAGCAACTTGCATACAGCTATCAACTCATAAAACCTGCACATGCATGGGGCAGGGAGTGTAATCAGTGGCTAGCACTTGCCCAGCACGGGAAAAGCCCTGAGTTCAATCCCTAGCATCACACAAAAAGAAAGCCCTGGCATATATGCTTTCAGGGTCACTGTGGCTTTCTGACATGGGACAGTCAAACTAGCACACAGACTGAATGTGCTGAGCAGCTCTGCAAAGGCTTCAAGAAAGAGCTGGTGCTAGCACGAGCCCTGGAGGGTGACTGGGATTTCCTAAGGGACAATTCCAAGGAAACAAAATGGCTTGAGCTAAGACTTGGAGGCAAGACAGGGCAAGGCTGTAAGTGATAGATTGATGCAACAGGTCTGGGAGATGAGCCCAGATTTCCTTCACTTGGACTAGCATTTCTCAGTGAGGCTGAGAACCTGGGGGCTGCAGAGTCGAAAATGATTTTAATGATTCGAGTACTTTTATAATACGGAGACATTACTAGTCTTTTTTTACTGTCTTGATATTTACACGAATACTGCAAAAACATTAGTGGACAAAACTGCCGGCAGCATAGCCCACAAGCACAGAGAGGCACTAGATATATTGCTCATTTAAAAACAACAAAACAAACCTCATCATTTAAGAATGTCCTTGATGAAGCACTAAAATTAATTGCTTTAGATCTTGACCATGGAGTATACCCCTCCATTATTCTGTGCAGAAGTATGCATGAAGCACTTTTGTTTATAAAGAAGAATGTTTCTCAAGAACCATTTCTGTGATGGCTTCAGTTATGAGCTGAACTAGCCACCTTTTTTATGAAACAATATTTTTACTTGAAAGAAAAACTGACAATCTGTATTTGTTTATCTCTGAGAAACTGGCAAATGTTTGTTCAAATGTGAATAAAGCTGCCAGACTCCTGTGTGTGCTGGGGAGCTATGTGCTCTCATTTCACAATTTGTTGATGATGATAAAAGAGCTTTTAAGAGAAAACCAGAATTTTAAAGAACTGATGTCTACCCCGAGCTTGCCAGCTTCCCAGTACATGAAAGACTTTCCCAATGAGATTGGTGATGATATTAATATGACTTTTTTTGATATGAAATAATGAAATGTGCCGATATTTGGAAGAACCACATAACTTAGGGAACTAATATGTTCCTAATAGAAAATTACATATGTGTACAAACAGACCAATGGATTTTAATATAAAGAGCACAAAATATTCAATGATATGATATCAGATTCCACAGTGAAACTATGTTTTGAGAAATAACCAACTGTCAAGTTTTGGTGTAGTATTAAAGAAGAATATCTACAATTATGTGAAAAAGTCATTAAAACACACCCTTTTCCTTCCCAGGAAGGAAGGTCAGATTTTCTTCCTTTACTGAAATCAAATAACATCGCGTTAAACTGATAGTACAATCAGATATGATATTCCATATTAATTCAGACATTATAGAGATTTACAAAAATTGTAAAGCAATGCTACTCACTGTTTTTCCTTTTATTTTCATAAAATATGTTAATGTATAATGGTTTTATTATTTAAAATAAATTAAAACAAATATTTCTCATATTAACATCTATTACTATAAATCTCTATAGATACAATCTACATAAAGAAAAGGCTTTTGGGGGGCTTCTTTTATGAGCATGAAAGGGTTCTAAGACTAAAAATCTTGAGCACCAACTGCTATAGAACAGAGATAGGCAAATTTTTCCAGGGGGTCAGAGGATAATCAAGTCTTTGTGGTCTATAATGATCCTTATAGTTACTGCTCAACTCCACCATCACAGTGCAAAAGTATCCACAGATAATACAGAAACAATGGGCAGGGCAACATTCCAATAAAACTTTATTTATAAAATGACCCCCAAGCTGGATTGGTCATGCAGGCAGGTCATAGAGTGACAGTCTTTAACTTGGGCATTCTCTCACTGAGTCAGTGTTTCTGGAAGTCAGAACTCATCACTGCACTCTCAAAATTTCCTGAGGCCCTCCTCACTCTAAGTCTTGGGGAAAAGTCTTCAAAGCTTAAGGCCAAGAATGTTCTTCCTTTAGCTCATCTCTTCATCTTTAAGTCTCTCTAATGTCATCCTGTCGCTAAATCTTCCTTGATGCCCTAATTAAACCTACATCCCTCCCCCTCTTTGTTTCTATCTAAACACTTGACACTTTCCTAATAGACAACGTAGCTTACTTATTACTCTTACTGTCTGCCTTTACCCCCCCAGAATGCCACCTCCCTGAGAGCAGGTTTGGTTTGTTTTGTTCATCATGCTATTCCCAGCACCTACGACAGTGCCCAGTAAGCGGCTGATGTTGAGTAAAGAGATACAACATCTCTAATATGTACAGTGTCTTTGGTAAGTCAGTAAGTACTGATTGTTTTACCCAAAGGATTGCATTGCTAAATTCCTGGTAGTTTTAAGCTCTGGGTGCCTCCTAAACACTCATTATAATCAATTACAACATTTATTACATGAATGAATAAGCTTGAGTCATTTAATGAAAATAAAGTCAATCTCACCTTTAAGTCGTATTTCCTATATACAGATAAACGGTGGCTGAACACATTTCTTGTAACAATCACATATATTTCAACTCCATCAACATTAAGCCGGTACATGCCCAAGAACTGGGGAAGAAGGGTGATCCCATGACATTCCACTATGTACTGCACAGGAGAGAAAGAAAAAGAAAATCTCCACTCAAAAGATGCACCTTTAGATGTTAAACACCAATTTTCTGCCTCAGGTGCTTATACAAGGCAAAAACCTGCAACTATTAAATATCTATTTACAGAAAATGATTGCATTTGTACTACTCACCCATTAGATACAGACACAGGTTAGAAAACTCAATTTTATCTGCAAAGATTTTTTTCATAGCATTCTAAACTAGTTTGTCAAGTCAAAAACTTGATGATGGTGCAAGGTATTAGCACAAGCAATTGGTCCTTTCTGAAATTCCCTTGTACCTGGGGCCTCTGTTTCCACTTCAGAAGTCCTGGTGGACTTTATGTGGTGGAGGGAAAGTGAGTTGGTCACTAAGATCAGCTTCTTTAATGCTGTTGACGTCAAGATTAAAGAGGAAATTGTAGAAAGCCTTGTGTTAGAAGCATAGGCTTTCTGTTTCTTGCCAAGACATTAAGACTTAGAGTTAAACTGCCCACAAGAGCAGGGGTGTGAAGGGGCTCTGGCTACCATGGCGCTCACACTGGCTCCATAGACAGTGATGGAGTCTCTGGTCCTGTGCGGTTTCCATCCTGTGTACTGGACAATCCCCAGGGCTGACACTGTTGCTAAAACATGGGATAGGTGTGCAGCACCCCCCCCCCGCCCCCTGCCACACACACACCAAAAAAAAAAAAAAAAGAGTTGCAAAAACACAACATGACTGGAAGTCTTTAATGATAATACCCCAAAGGGCCACAAGATGGAGCTACTTCTCCTGGAAAGTAGCTCTTTATTAACTGGTTTTCAAAGGAAAGCTACATTTTTCTTTCTTTAAAATGGGACAAAAGAAGATTCCCATTAAGCCCTTTTATATCCATGACATGTGTGTTAAATCTCCAGGATAATAAACAGCATGAATACCATGATTCCTATACTGTGAACGTCATAAGCATTGTGCATATTTATACAGAAATGCCTGGAAGAATGCTTGTCTAATGGTAATGGTTGTATTTTGGAAAATTTTGATCCTTTATAAAAAATTATATGGCTTGAAATTTTCTTTTTTTCCCCCTTTACAATCAACATTTAATAAAAATAATTAGGATGTTCTACCAAACATCTTAGTGGTAAACCCTGTTAACATTTAAATATCTTATGAATTAAAGAGCCTTAGTTTTTATCATTGAAGATGAACAACATCAGCATCTGGGTTTAATTTTGGCCACCAGAGTTTTGAAAAAATTTTAAACATGCCATGCACCACACTTTTTCTTACTGACAACAATTGAGCTATATATTTAATTCGATGTATTTTCTGAGTAGAGTTTCATCTTAGATTGTTATTTGAAATCAGATGAATAGAACATTTTCTATTTCTTTCCTTTCAAAACATAATAAATCCACTTGCATTTTACTAATGTACAACAGGTAGTACATAGTGCTTGGCTGAAAAGAAAATGTCTCACATGTGATCTAGAAAATAAAAAGGGTTGTTGTTTCCCACCTGGAGAAAGGTGGTCAAATGGGCCTTAACAGAGATTTCAGGCATCTCTATTGTGTAAGTGAGGTAAAAAGATGGAAGGTTTGCAAACTAGAGAGACATGCATGCATGTCTTCAGGCTGCCATTTACTAGCTGTGGAATCTTGTGTAAGTAACTAAATCACTCTACACTGTAGTTTCATTTTTTTTTCCTCCCCAGAAAACAAGCACCATAATCCCACCTTGAAGGTGGTTATGGGGATGACAAATAACGGTATGTTAAAATACCTCATACAAAGCTGTGTACTGAAATACAGTCTTCCTCCAGCTACAGATGATGGTAATAATTTTGCTTCATAACCCTGTTAAGAAATTTTAGCTGGGCTCAGGGTGTATTCCTGTAATCCTAGCAGCTTGGGAGGCTGAGACAGAAGGATCACAAGTTCAAAGCCAGTCTCAGCAACTTAGACCCTGTCTTAAAATGCGAAGTAAAAACAGGCTGTGGATGTGGCTCAGTAAATAAGCACCCCTGGGTTCAATTCCTCATACCAAAAAAAAAAAAAAAAAAAAAAAAAAAAAAGAAGAAGAAGAAGAAAGAAAGAAATTTTAATTTTAATGTTATTCCTATTTTGGAGTTTTGGCTCCAAACCCAGCCCTGTCCTGGGGGTATGCTCTGAGAGGGATTCTGTGGTAGGTATTTTTCTTTGTGTGTGTGGTAGTTATTTCAGGCCCATAAGATACACCACTGCCCTGGGCACTGGCTGCTCAACTCCTCTTTGTGCTGTTCTGTCATAGAATTCTCATCCTGGACAACCAGTAAGAAGTTCTGCCAGTGGAGAATATCTCTGATCAAAACCTCTGCAGAGTCTCAGAATGCCTGGCTCACAGTGGATGCTAACCATGATCATGCCGAATACATTAAAGCAATCCTTCCAGTGTTATATGGGACATCATGGACAAGTTTTGTTTTGTTTTTTTTTTTTTTTTAAAGGGAAAAACACCCCATACAGATTACATTCTACAACTTCCCTACTTTTACGATTAGATAAATTTCTACAATGAAAAATCAGATCAGATTTCATCTAATCCATCAACAGTGTCAACGTGTACTTGTTCTCAAAGGCGTGGCTCACCTGTGGGCTCTTTGGCGAACATCTTGAAAAATATAGATTAAATGAACTTCAAACTCCTGAGTGTATACACATGTACAAAGCTAAAGATCATATCAAAGCCTATCTATTAGAATTCAGTGCTGCCAAGATGTAGTTAGTGTTAAAAGTTTAGAGAGCACTGAAATGTCAAAATTTTGCGGAACAGAAAATTCTACCCATTCACTGTATTTGTGTGTGGGGACGCTAGGAAAAGGATTCACTGCTGCCTTTAGTAAAGCAAGAGTGAGCTATGAAGGGGCTGTGAAGCCAGGTTTGGGGTCCACTGTACTTCAGCATGACATGCTGCTATGTGCAGGTGTTAATGAAAAGAAGTCTGTTAAATTCATCACCAGCTGACTCTGGAGATGCCACAAACTCCTAACACACGTGAGCATATCTACAAGGACTCCTGCACGTAGAGAGTGCCAGAGGTGATCCCCAAACCAGTGAGATTGTAAATTCAAGCTCATGGCTTTAGCTGGGCCCTCAACACCAATCACTAGCTTTGTGAAGTTGGGTGAGAGTTATTCAACCTCTCTGCATCTGGAAAATAGGGGTAAGAATAGTACTTAATGCATAGTGTCTCCGTGATAACTAAATTGATTACAAAATTCTTAGAACAGAGCCTGAAACATTAAAAGCAGTATGAAAATATTATTTGTAAATTGAAATTTTTACACTTTCCTCAAACCTCAGCCACCCCCTGCTCTTAATATCCATTCATAAATTCATATTAAAAATGCTTATTAAACATCCGTTAAATGTCTAGCACTGAGTGGTGCCAGCCATACAGCAGGGAACAGACTTGGTTCTCTTCCCTATGCACCTTATCCTTCAGTGGTGGGAATAAAATTCACACCCAGAAGTTCACAGTCTTGGTTTCCTGTTGCCAAATCTCCCAGCAGCTGCAGTGTGGCTCCACAGCCCACCCCATGCTCTAGTGGGAGGGGTGATGGTGGAGCTCCTTCCACGGCCAGGCTCTGTGCCATCCTGGGATCTATCTCATTGGGTTCTCAGGCATCATCCCCTCCCAGCCCAGGAGCCTCAACCTGTGTCCCTCTGGCAGCTGCTCAGCATAAAACAAGTATAAAAAAATCAAAACACCAAAACACTCCCTCAACTATGGATGCAGTGACATGAAGAACTGTCTGGCAGTGACTGGACAGGCCTTGTGAGAGCAGCTGGGGACATGTGAGAACTCCACTCGCTGGGTTTCTGGTGATATCAGGAATTAACTGTCTATGTTGTTAGTGTGATAAGATATATTTTAGAGAAGCACATTAAAGTATTCATAGAGGGAATAGTGTTTGTCATTTACTTTGAAATAATTCAGCACAAAACCAAAATGATATGAATTTGGTAAAATGTCAGTTGTTAAATACTTGATGATGGGTACCAATTTTCTGAATGTTTGAAAATTTTTATAATAAAAATAAAAGTAAACAAAATCCCCTTTCTTTAACCCCACATCTCTTCATCTGTGGTGTCACTTTCTCTCTCTCACAACCTGTGGAAAGATCTGTCTACACTTTGGTTCTTCCTTATCTCCCGTCCATTCTGGAACATACTGCTTCCTGAATTGTGCCTTCCTCCCCTTCAGTGTGGCTATTCTCACTAAGATCATCAGCGACCTTCAAGTGGTCAAATATCGGTACAGACGCTTCTCAGCGTTTCTCTGAGCAAGTGACCCTGTTGTTCAGGATCTTTCCTGACTGACGTTCTTCCTTGACTTCTGGGATACCATGTTCTCCTGGTTTTCTTCCTTTCCTTCTCTCAACCCTTTTCCGACCTGTTGGTCAATTCTGCCTCCTCTATGTACCCATGAAATGTGGGATTTCCTCAGGCCTCCACCTCGCAGGCAGGCTCTCTCATCCCATTCTATGCTGTTAATAGGCATTTCTATCAGTACCTCCCAAGCTTATCATATTCGGTCAGCAATCTTTCTATTGAGTTTCACACTCACAAAGAATAAAATTAATTTAATGAGGTTTCCATACCAATTATAAGTTCCATAAAGGTAGCACTGTGTCAATTTTATTCAATGTAAAATCTCCTGTGCTTAGTGGGTGGGACATAGTATATAAGGGTACTTAGTAAATGACTTAGACAAATAAATGAATGGAACTAATTTAAAAAGTAACCTAAGAATTTTCTTACAGATGCCTACATTCTCCACTATGTTTGTAATTAATACCATAACTTTCACCTCTGTTGTAAATGTGAAGATTCTGGAATTTGAAAACAGAAGAAAATCCAACGTGATTTGTGATGAAAGACAAGCCCAGGAGTTTTTATCATGATGCATGATGGCTATGATAAATGAAGAATATGATATGAGAAAAATGTGGGGGATGGGGGTAGTTAAAGGCATATGGCAATCATAAAAGAAGAAAAAGAAGGTATCACAAAATAATTCTTTAAGGATGTTAATCTTATAAAAACCACTGTTGCATGGTTAACCTAGGGGTAAACTTGGAAAGGAATGCGGATGTTCTAGAGCTTTTACTGTCTGGGGAAACTGCACTGCTGGGTGTTTCAGCACTCTCTGCACCATAAAGCCACATACGAGGAATACAACTTTAAGGGAGGGAGGGAGAGATGAATCATAGCATTCCTGATATAATTTATTGCTAAATAAGACCAAAGAATTATGCTCAATGGTTTATATAGAATCCACACTTAAAATTGTCCCAACTTCCCCAAGAATGTGTGAACTTATAAAACTGATAAATAATGACCTCTTTAAACTGCAGGATCACAGCAATCCAAGGCTGTTTGCTCCCTGCCCTTGACACCTTCCTATTTTCACCCCTGCAGAGGAGGAGGGGTCTTCTGTCTTAATACTGCTTAGATGTGGTACTTAGGGGGTCCTGCACGTGAACAAGGGAGAGACATGCTGTTTTTAAGATGCCCCACTCTTAAGAACAGGAAGAGAGGGACCCAGGGACTGCAGGCTTAAGCAGGAAAAAGAACACCATGAGCAAGACCTGAGGGTCGGGGGTGGGGTGGGGTAATGGAGCAGGGAAGGAAGAAGGAAGGAAGGCAGGAAAGGGAGGGAGGGAGGGAGGGAGGGGAGACTTCCAGGATCACCAGATGGGATTCTAAAATGATCTCTGAGAAATGGTTTTATTTTAAATGCATGATGCAAACTCTAAGTTTTAAGGAATCTCCATAAAATACCTTCCAAAGATGAATAATATTGCGTATGTTGATGTATCTGTGTATCAAGTAAGGTAATATTTTTGTACATAGACAAGAAACATAAAAAAATTATTTCTACCTTCTGGTGCTTTTAGGCTCACAACTGAGACTGTTCCCTTTAAGAACTTAAACATCACAAACAAATTAACAAAATAACTTGACAATAAGTGCTTCAAAAATAATAAGGGTGCATTGGGGGCACATAATGTTATGCTTTTAATAATCTATTATTTGGCATGAGCATTTTTTCATAAGTTAAAAATATCCTGCATCTACCCACTTCTTTTTAACATTACTGATTCAATTACAAGACAATCTAAGGATGGCTGCTTTCTCCCTTCTGCAAGATTAATTTCTATATTTTAAGAATGGAAAAGTAACTATTTAATCCTCAAGATTATTTTTTAAGAAAAGTACAAATATTTCTTCCATGTTCAACCACTGTCTTCTTGTAGCTTCTCCACTGGCAAAAAGGCAGAATCAAAATGGGGTTTCCTACCTGTTGTACCAACGTTTCAATTTACAGGCTCAACAGTTGCCATCAAGGGAGATTAGGCCCCTGTTGGGCCAACATTTAGCAACACTGGCCATTGCATCACATGTGTGGCCTGAAATCAGGAGCACACATTAGACTAGAGATTATTCTCCAGGGAAAGGACAGGCACATCTATGTAATATTCAAGAGCGCTCATGTCAGTGGCTCCACAGATCGGGCTTTCCTCCACCGAACACATTGCTCTCTGTGGTACAATGCTCCCCAGGTCTCTTGCAGCAAAGTTCTTTTCCAACATCAAAGAAGCCCCTTTCTGGAATCTGTAGTGATGACTTTCAAACTTTTTTTTTTTTTTTTTTGGTACCAGGGATTGAACCCAGGGGCACTTAACCACTGAGCCACACTCCCAGCCCTTTTTACTTTTTTATTTTGAGGCAGGGTCTCACTAAATTGCTTAGAGTTTCACTAAGTTGCTGAGGCTGACTTGGAACTTGTGATCCTCCTTGCCTAAACCTCCCAAACTGTTGGGATTACAGGCGTGAGCCACCGCATCTGGCCTGTAGCAGTGACTTTCAGATGCTTGCAATGCAACAATAACAGTAAGCTTTCCTCTGAATAGGTGCTCAATATTTAGTTCCAAATTTTAAAAAGTGAACTCGATCATCATCTATTCTTATTATACTCCTTATATGCAGTCAAATAATCAATCAATAATCACAATTGTTCTTGGGGTCCGCTTCCATATTCTCCACATTAAATTCATTGCATTAGCTTTGTCTGCATTTTAAAAATTGTTTTTATTATGCATTGTTCACCCTTTTATTTTCATAGTGGGACACGTCATGTCACCTCTTTCAGTTATTTATCATGCAGGGGCTTCTGTTTTTTTCTAAGAGTGTTCTTAGAAACTTATATTTGCTGGTAATGTTTGGTCTGTAAATGCTGTTTTCAACATTAACAGTCATTACTGTTTTCTGTCTTCTTTTCAAAAATTTATTTATAAGTGATGTCATGCTATCATCAATAAAGGCAAATTTTCTTTCTTCCTTGGTTTCCTTAGAACTTTTTCTGGTATAACCGTGGGCTTTTTACAACTGTGATGCACTGATAAATTGACATCATGGAAGCAGACTTTCAAAAACATATAAAATGTTAACAGCCACAAGATCTCAGTTCTCTTTGCTCTTAGGCAGTCACTGAGAATAACAAGTATTATGAATCCCTGATTTGTTGCTCTTCTCATGCAAAATGAAATGCCATTAAAAGATTCACAGCTGACTGAAGGTTTCAGCAGAGAGGGTTCTAAGTGATGTGCTCCAACAGATAAATATTTATATCTCCGCGTGATAGTGTGAACCTGGGCTCTGGCTTTCGGAAATTGCTGTTATTATCACGTTTCACTCATTTTTTTTTAGAGGCTTGAAGTGACAATTTAATATAGCATCAAATTAATACTTCAATGTAAAGTCTTGTTTCACTTAATGTTTATGAAAGGTTAAATTATCTGTAATCCTTATTGTGCCTCTGGCTATGTTTACAGGCCACCCCAACAGAGAGAAAGAGTGAGGTGAAGACAGGAGAAAGGAGAAAGGAAGAAAGGAAGAAAGGCAGGGGGAAGGAAGAGGGGGGAGGAAGGACTCAAGCCAATCTGATTGCTTTGTTTTAGAATGACCAAAGAAATAAATAATCCAACCCCCCTGAATTCCTGCTTTGGTATGTTTTGAGATATGGTCTGTAAGTATCAGTTAATAAAATGTATTCTGGCTTTGAATAGTTTTGAATTCAAAGAAGAACATAAAGATGACTTCATTTAAGCAAATGTAAATACAAAACTCTACTTCTTTTCTTAAGCTTCAGAAAAACCAGGCTTAAAAGGAACACACATTCTTTTGTGGTGCTTACAGCGATTCTTATCATTAAGATAGAAAGAATATGTGCAAATGCAAATGTTGCTCTTAATTCCATTTGTTCCATGCTACAATAAAGATCTATGAATAGCATCAAGGATGAAATAACTTCGTAAAACATATCAAAAAGTATTTTATCATGATCACAGATTGAATTTACTATAATTGAGAAGCAGAATGGCTGTTTGAGCATCACAACTAATGGGGAATGCCTAACAGGAAGCTTAGCTGCTATCAAAGACAGGAGGGTTCCAGACCTGTCCCCTCAGCCCTCAAACATCCCAGAGCCGTGTCCTGAGTAACATAGCCTGGGACCAAGGTGGGGAGGGGGTGGACATTGGAGCAGGTGTGCCCAGGAGCAGGTGGAGAGTTCAGGGCCCCAGATAGTGTGGGCTGCAGAGGTGGCAGCAGCCATGAAGTGCTGGATAGAACCCATCACAGAAAACCTCAGTGAGGAGGGTGAAGGGGGCTGGTTGGGTCCTGAATGGGGAGCACCTTTCTCTGCAGAGACAAAACTCTCTGGGGAAACAGCTCCCCTTAATCAGGCTCTGAGACCTTCCAAGGCCTTCCAGTGATAAGGATAAGCAATGAACTCACCAAGGCAAGTGTGGTCCAGGGAGAAGTGATAATTAGATCTCTATAGAGATGCCTTGCCACTTAGCTGTGGATGGCCCACAGGTACAGCTCCTTTTGGCTTTCACACTCCACAGTGCCCACCAGCATGGCTGAGGCTCCCTCAGGACAATGGCACTGTGACTTCTCCCTCTGCCCAATCTTATTTCTTTCCTCTGCCTTGCACAGGCATTGATCCATGATCAACATGTTGCCCCCAAAGTCTGGGTGTGCATATGGTTTGGCAGGTCACTGTATGAGGGTCAGCAGACATGAGACCCAGCAAATTTCAGAAACCAGGAGTTGCAGAGGTTAAGACCACCAGAAACAGATTTTGAGCAGTTATGCACAAAGTGTTTTAAAGGAAGAAATATCATGGCTGGAGATGTAGCTAGGTGATAGAATTCTTGCTTAGCTCATGTGGGCCCTGGGTTTAATCCCCAGAACGTTTTTTTTTTTTTCTTTCTTTATTAAAGATGCAGTTTCAGAGACAAGCATATTAAAACAAAACAGAACAAACAAACAAACAAAAATCCCCAGTGATGAACTGGCAGATTTGGAAAAAGTTTCTAGGAATACTTCTGAGGTTAGAAAGATAATTGTTGAAATAAAAAACTCATTGGACAGGTGAGACAATAGATTAAAACAGCCGAGGAAATGGATGATACAGCAGAGAAACTTGCCCAGAAGTGAGCAGGATAGAAAATAGTAAAAATAACAATTAAAATTAAAGACTGCAGGGCCAGAGTGAGAATGTTAAATATATAGCTCCCAGAGAGAATAAAGGGGGAAATACAGGACAGAGATAATGTTTAAAGAGAAAAGAACTATGAAATTTCTAGAAACTGGAGAAAAACTGCTATAGGAAAGCTTGCTGGGGAGTGTCCTGGGCAGCCCTCTAGATCTTCTAGATGCTGGGGGACCAAATGGCTGGGAATGCTGAGACCAGAGGACTACACATGTTCTGAGAGCAGAAGAAACTCCATGATGGCAAACACCTTCCCGAGGTTTCCAGGAGAAAGCAAGCAAAGTGTCACAGCTTTTTCTGGCAGCAGAGGGTCTGGTGGGAGCTCAGGTCTCATAGTGCTTTGGTACTTATAGGATGCAGAATCTTAAAGTACTTTTCAAATTCCAACTGGCCATTCCTCCAAAGAGTGAATGAAAAGACAAAGACCAGGGCAGTGGTGGTGCACATCTATTTGGGAGACTGAAGTGGGAGGATTGCTTGCGGACAGGAGTTTGAGGCCAGCCTGGACAACATAGCAAGTTATCTGTCTCTAAAACAAAACACAAAAACAAAAACAAACAAGAAAGTCCAAGGGCAGACTCAGGAGAGAGCTCAGAATGTTCTGTTTCAAATCGCAGGTACTGACCTGTCCTGGGGTATTGAGTCAGAACTTGCATTTCCACAGGATTCTCAGGTCTGTCACAGTCAAAGTCTGAGAAGCACTAATGTAACCCATTACCTTTTCTCTTTCAGAACCACCCACCTTATTCTTTTGCATTTAGTGTCTCAGTTTTATTCTACTTATGCCTCATCCTTCAAATAATAATACCAATGCCACTGTCTCTCAGGGGAGGATAAACAAAGGTAATCTAAGGAAGTTATGTTCACACTAAAATCCTCTACTAAAAGTTAAGGCACTAACTTAAGGACAGATTTGAACTTGTTTTATTAATTTCATCAATTTATTGATTCAGGCACTTTGAAATAAAAAAAATTTAAACCCTTTATTTCTTTTTTATAGTTTTTTTTTAAAAAAATGTTCTTTTTAGTTTTACATGACAGTACAATGTATTTTGACATATCATACATATGTGGAGCATAACTTCCCATTCTTGTTTAAACTGTATATTTCAAAAGCTTAAAATATTATTTTTAATGTTATTTTTGTAAGTTCTTCCTTGATCACGTACTTTGTAACTTTCCAAAAGTTATGCTGTAAGTCCTGTAAGTTCTAAAATTTTACTGACAGTGTCTCTGAATTTTATACCAGATCTTAGCTAAAAGGACAGAACATCATTATCTTTTAATTTTAATTTAAGCTGAAGCTATATGATAGCCAATAGCTCAAGTGTGTGTGTGTGGGGGGGGGGCGTGGAAATCAGCCAACTTAGGAAAAATAAGATTCCTGACTATTTTTTTTTAAATGTTCTTCTGATGTGATTTAGCTAATTAGTTGATAATCATCATGTATAAGATCTGAGTTTGTTGTAGTCAAGCAGAAATTTGAAAAAAAAGGGTATTTATACCAAAACATTATATTCCTAATTAAAGAAAATTAAATGAAAGAGATTTATGAAGTATGCTATACATAATATGAATTTTTCAGTGGTCTGAGAGATGATGCTGTCCATTCTTAGTGCAGAGTGGAATCAGGGTAGAATCTGGGCATCAAACAAAGAATAGGGCAAGGGCCCAAAACCTGCAAGAAAATTCTAACTCCTTATAGTTCAAATCTTCATAAACCTACGTCAGTGCAGGGCTTTGCCAGAAACCAGGCCCTCTAGTGGATTGAAGGAGTTAATGACTGACATTGGGATCATTTCAGCATTGGGATATAAGAAGTGGAACACAAGAATGGCAATTAATTATCTTATTCAATCACTTCTATAGCACTTCTTTATAGAAGTATGAATTCATAAGCCTGAATTCACCTAAGAGGCACAATACCCAAACAAAGCAGTACTAGGATCCAAATTTTTAGGCTAAGAAGCAGAAGTCAAAAGGTTAGGTCGCATCATTGGTCAGGGGCAAAACTGGGATGTGATGTTTCCCAGTCTCTGCTCCATACTACCTGCCACACCACACTGCTGGTAAGGATGATTTGTCAGAAAATTAATCCCAAAAGAATTTAGTTGAATAACAAGCAACCTCACCAGATGTTGGTTTTGTGGTAGTTTTAACCCTCCAGAATATAGCTGCAACTGTGATTGTCATTTCACTAAAACAAAAAACAACAAAGGAAAAGAAAAGGTGAGGAAATGGCTATGGAGCAACCAAAGCTGCCAGAAAGTCCATCTAATATGCTCCACAGGAGGGCCCTCTCTAGAGCCCATCTCCTCTATTGCTATACAATTTGGACAGACTTAATTGCTTGCTGGGGCATGTCCTGAGCCAGCCCTCGAGACACAGTGGGGAACACATGGCTGAGGATGCTGAGACCTGAGAAGCACAGCTAATTATAAAGTACAAGTAACAAAAAGCAAAAAGAAATTGAAGAATTGACAGTCACCACAGAAGCAGAGGACAGAAGCAGTTTAGACCTACTTTAAGTAAGAATAAAGGCCTAATAGTTACACCTCAAATGTCTCTGAGCATCTCAGAACAGAATGAGAGAATGACAAAGCTTGAGAGGACCTCCGAGGACTCCAGATGGGAGGCCTGTGTTTGGGCACACGGATTCACATAAGAGCGTGTAGACTGAGCTTCCCTCCATGCACTAGTTATCAAAACCTTGCCTGGAAGTGCTTTTGAGAAGGGCAATTGAAGAATATTCCATGGAAGCCAGTCTGATGGAGGGTCAGGTGGCCAGTGAACACTGTTTCCCCGCCTCTCTGCAGAGCTGTGTTCACTAAATAGAAATGACATGTCACTGTGGTTTTAGCAGTCCAGACTGGTGATTATTGTTTAAAAAGATCTATAACATTCTTGTGTGTTTTGCAGCTTGTAGAAAGGATGTTGTTCATAGGATTGGATGTCCTGTGTCTTCTCTGGTCCCTGGAGACCATCCTGTGGGATTTTATATCAAAAATAGTTGTATTTCTCCTTAGCAACAGTGTGCAGCTAACTCAGGTTGCTCTTTCTTTGCTGCTAGGAAGCTTGGGTCAAATTAGTGGCCCTCAGAGTAGCAGTCATGCTACTAAGACTCTTCCAGGCTCCAACTTGTTCCTTCCTACATTCTATTTTCCCTTTTCTCCCCCATTTATTCTATCTTGTATTTCAAACTTACTTGAAGGATACTTTACATCATTCTGGGTAAATACCTGAATAAAACAGGTAAAGGAATGAAATGTAGATGAGAAAACTGAGTTCAGAGATTGTTGACACAACAGATTCCTAACAAGGTAGGATCTATGTCTCCTGATTTCAACTTAGTGTCCTTTAAGTAAATTGTATTAATAATAATCATTCTCAAACATCATGAACCTTTCAATAATATTTAAAATATTCTATTTTTAAGAAGGCAAAAAATAGATATGGGCTAAATGAGACTTTCTGAATTAAAAAAAAAATACCCAAAATAACGATTTTGTAGAAGTGGTACAAAAAGAAATCTTTAGCACTTTATAGCTCCTGCAGTGTGCCAACAGACTGGTCCCAATGTGTTCTGTGACACTGGTGGTATGTCTAATCTGTAATGTTAGGTCATAGTAAGTACCCCAGAGAAAACATTTCAAACTGTGATTTCTGTAGCATCAAAAGACTGTGAACTCAAAAGTTGTCATTGAGAAGTGGCTACCTGAATTGTGTG
Organism: Callospermophilus lateralis; assembly: GCF_048772815.1. Taxonomy (NCBI): domain Eukaryota; kingdom Metazoa; phylum Chordata; class Mammalia; order Rodentia; family Sciuridae; genus Callospermophilus; species Callospermophilus lateralis. Next base: position 33,641,179 of record NC_135317.1, on the reverse strand, counting down.
TCACATTTTATTAGAATAGTGTCATAGCTCTTTGTCAGAATAATATGTTCTCATGAGTCATGAGATATTGCTTTGCTTTGAATGTTGTGAGCCAACTGAAAGGAAGTGTAAAAAAAATGTGTGAGTATGCATCAAATTCAAGAGCGGGGAACTTGAACATGAAAAATGAACAGGTGAAGAGTTAAAAGCTGCAACCTGCAATTTAATTCATTCAGAAGCCAGTGCCTTGGTGTCTTCCCTCTTGTAGGTACTCTCTGAGCACTTAAATTCCCTTTATCATAGGCAATAGCCTGAGCCTGGCAGAACAAATTTCAAAGGCAATAGATGCTATAAAAGACATGTGAGATGTTAAATGAATTTAGAGACTTACTAATGCTTTTAAGAAAATAAATCAGAGGTGGTACCAAGTTTACAGAAACAGAATGTGGCTCAAAGATTGTTATAGACTTCAGTGCAAGTAAAATGCCACTGATCACATTTGCAAAGACTGGAAGAATAGCACTGCCAAGAAATAATGTGTAGTATTTGAGCATGAAGCATGACCCAAAGTAATACTTTCAAACAGACACAAATACAAATAAGTGCAGCCTTCAAAGTAGATATTCTGAGAAGCTGATACTTAATAACTGTGATGGTTTAAAGTCTTTGAGCATTGTCCTAATGCAGTAAGGGCTTGAAACACTTTATTTTGAATATTCTCTGTGAAAGACAATCTTTACCTCTAAGGAGAATTTGGACTCTGCAATGGATTGAATATTCCTATCCTCCCAAATTCATTATGTTGAAATCCAAATCACCATTGAGAGGTAATTAGGTTATGAAGGTGCAGTCCTTGTGATGGAATTAATGTCCTCATTGGAGGAGGTAGCAGAGAGCTTTTGCTTTCTGTTCTTCCTCCCATGTGAGGATACCATAAGAAGGCAGCCATCTACATGCCAGCAAGAGGGCCTCTCCAGAACCTGACCATGCAGGCACCCTCATTTCAAGTTGCCAGCCTCCAGAACTGAGAAGTAAATTTTTGCTGTTTAGTCCACCCAGTTTATGGGATTTTGTTATTTCAGACAAAGGAGACTAAGACAGACGGTGTGTGTGTGTGTGTGTGTGTGTGTGTGTGTGTGTGTGTGTGTGTTTCAAATACCAGTTCTAATCATCTAAGAATGATGCCTGTAATATTGCAGCAATGGTCATATTCATGCCATAAGACCACAATTTCTCAAGATGACTTGTTGTTATACAATAGACATTATCTTGATAACAGTGCAGCTGCCAACACATCCACCATATGCTCAGCTCCTACTGTGTGACAGATACTGTGCTAAGTACTTGGTATTCACTTCCCATTTACTTTTCAGGACTCTGTGGTTAGGTGTTAATACCCTTATTGTATAAATGAAGAAACTCAGTCTCAAAGTCCAGAAATCAGTCAGTAAGTGATACGGCTGAGATCTGAACCCAAGACGGTCTGGTAGTTTCATTCTGAAGGGCAATTACAAAGGGACAATATTTAGGAATGAAAAGGGGCAAGACACCTACAATTGGAGAAATTCCTCCACAGTAGAATGGGGTTATTTGGTGCATTTTTCTAGAACTCTGACAGGAAGGAAAAGTAGGAGCAGGATGAGACTTGGAGACGTAGGTGGATTAAAAACTCAGAAGTCAACATTTAACTTCTAGCACAGGCAAAATCTTCTGGAAAGTTTCCAAATCTTAAGCAGAATGATTTGAAGACCAGTGGTGATCACTGAAGCGATCATACAGAAGGGTATTTATAAAAAGCACTATATACATAATGACCTCTATAACATACGCAGTCTTAAACGTGAACTGTCAGGAATCTGGCCACATTCCCTTTATAACAATGGGTGACAGGAGATTTTTATGTCAAACGCATCTCATCATTTCCTAACTACATATTATTGAGACCTTTGGCCTTGATGACACTTGGGCATGGATGTTAACCTTCTCAGAGATTCAAATACAGATAAAGAAAAATTACCTGGTGGTATTTCTTCAGGATGTTGTGCATCTCGGCCACGTCTTCACTGGTAATGGTCTTGATGACATATCTTTTGTCGTAGGAAGTGTGAAAACGCGCCCCGCTGCGTGCCTGGGAGTCGTTAGGAAGGGGTGCACTTCTGGTCAAGGAATTCTTCCCGGTTAGGGGAAGGGGGAAGAGGGAAGAAAATTGGTTAGAGGTGGGGATTTCTGATGCCCAAGTAATTTGTTGTGATAGCAACATTTGTGCTTGGAAAAAAGTTGACAAGCAGGCTGACACTGCTGACACTATTTTATATTCATCGTAACTCAAACTGCAAGTCTTTCAAATGAAACGGAAACAGCTTGGGCAAGTACTCTGATTCCAATATTCTCAGAGCAGGCTGATATCTAGAATTAGGGTCACAGTTACTTTATTCACCTTGCTGTTCTTTTCAGAATTAGACATGACTCAAATTTTTCTTCTGGATAAGATTAGGTTCCAGTTATGAAAGAAAATTTCACAGCCACCAAGCATTCCCTTACATGACGAATGTGTACCAGCATTTTGCACAGGGCACTTCTCCCCATCTGATAAGATTCATCTGCAGTGGTATCATTATCACCATCCTTTGGTAAGTAAGGAAATGGGACAAGAGAGGTTTAGTAACAGGGCAAAGGTCACACAGCTAATAAGGGAAGAGCTAGAATTCCAGTTCTGGTATGGCTGGCTCAGAGATCAAGTTCTTAACTAGTAAACTATGCTGCCTAAAAAGGAGGAAGGAACCTCTTATTCTATAAGAGCTTCTCAGAAGATTCCAGATAGGTCCATCTTCTACCCACCCTTCTTCTAATGTTTCTGAGCACTACTGATCCCCTGGAGGGTGAACAGGGAAGGCCTCCTGGCATTATTTCATTACCGTGTCTCATTTGTGCTGTTGACACTAGCTAGGGACATCTACCTCTTCTCCTATAAGCAACTTTCCTTTGTGTCTCCTCTTCTGCAGAGTCTCCCCACCTTTCCCCATCTTTCTGACATTGGTCATTAGATTAGTGGAAGTAACAAACTCTGGCACCTGAGGAAGTCTGTCCTTTATTGCTGCTAACTGTGCTCTTGTGCTGGGCCTCATTGAACTACATGTGGGATTCAAAGGCAACTTCCTCTCTAAAAGTGGGCATTCAAAGGCCAGTGAACCCAATGTTGTCTAGTTCAGGGAACATGACACCCTTGTTTTGTCGTAAGAAGTGTCACACTTCCTATGACAAAAGGAAGGTAGCATCTATGACCCATAGATTTCAAGGAAAGTGTTCCTTGCTATCTTGTATATTGAAGACTCCTTATCCTTTCCTTCCTTTCTAGATGAAATCCAGCAGTGTCCAGCTATCTAAGGGAGAATCAAATTGCAGTGGCTCAGAAGCTCATGAAGGCCCTAGATTTGAAGGGGGCACTCTCAATTCTCATGAGATCATTCTCAATCCTTGGGATGTGTTCTGACACTGCCACAGTGGTCTGTTACATTCTATGACAGCCCACCTCAGATCCGAGTGCAGGCAGGTGCACCTGCCAAAGTGCAGAATGGAGAATGTCAATTAACTAAATCTGCTTTCCTTAGGTCATTAGAAAACTTAAGGTGAAAAAAAAAAAAATCAGTGTTAACTCCCAATGACTTTAACCAGCAGGACTTGAGAGTTTTAAATTATTCCCAAGACAACTGAAATTCATTGAGTGAAAATGACTATACTCACACGAACATTATTTTTGTTCTTAAAAATTTTCCCTTTGTATTTCCTACTTACAATAACAAGGAAGAAAATCAAAGTCAATATCCTCTTTTGGAGATTTAAGTGTGAGTTCCCCAAACCTCTCCAATTGTTGCTCTTTTTTAATTGTTTTACTTTCTCATCCCAAACACCAATTTGCAAAGGGGCATCTATTGCAAATAAAACAAGAACTTCAGGAATTGTAAGACTTAATTATCTGCAGGCATAAAATAAAAGCTGGAACAATCAACTTTCATGAAAGCCAGGTGGAACAGACCATAAACTTTGTAAAACTGACAATTCATGTAAAATAACTTTTTAGGGGGGTGGGGAATAGTAAGGGATAACTGTATTTAGCCAAGATGGAATTACAGCAGCACCTGTCTCATAGCTCACCTTTTTGAACATCTTAGATACTAAAGTAAAATGTTCTCTCATGGGCCAAGGGGGAGAATAAAATGGAAAGCAGTATCACTAGTCCTTTTCAATAAAGTTCAATGAGCAACTGAAACTGGGACCACACTAAAATGCAGATTCTGATCCGAGAGGTTGGGGTGGGGCATTTTAAGAAGTTGACAATGCTGATCGTGGTGGTCTGTGGACCACATGTGAGATACAAGAGTCTACTGAATTATGATAGTGTCTCATCTGGCACATAAGGAGCAGAATGTAGTGTATTCCAGGTGTTATAATGACACTTATCTGCATTAATGCCTTTCCCATTATATTCTCTCCAACTCTGGTTTGGTTAAAATGAGGAACTTTATAAATTCATGGCATTCACTGTATTCATTAAGTAAACATTTAATAAAGTTGACTCCTCCCAAATTCTTTGCCTTCAATTTCAAAGACAAAGTTATAATCAATTATTTCAGACTTTGCATTCGGATACTGGCTATGTCTTAATCCTTTTTTAAAAATTTATTTATTCTAAACAATAAGAGAGGTAAACAGGGAGCCTATATCATGGGAACAAATTTTTACTCCTCACACTTTAGATAGAGCCCTAATATCCAGAGTATACAAAGAACTCAAAAAATTAAACAATAAGAAAACAAATAACCCAATCAACAAATGGGCCGAAGACCTGAACAGACACTTCTCAGAGGAGGACATACAATCAATCAACAAGTACATGAAATAATGCTCACCATCTCTAGCAGTCAGAGAAATGCAAATCAAAACCACCCTAAGATATCATCTCACTCCAGTAAGATTGGCAGCCATTATGAAGTCAAACAACAACAAGTGCTGGCGAGGATGTGGGGGAAAAGGGTACTCTTGTACATTGCTGGTGGGACTGCAAATTGGTGCGGCCAATATGGAAAGCAATATGGAGATTGACCATTTGACCCAGCTATTGCCCTTCTCGGACTATTCCCTGAAGACCTTAAAAGAGCGTACTACAGGGATACTGCCACATCAATGTTCATAGCAGCACAATTCACAATAGCTAGACTGTGGAACTAATCCCGATGCCCCTCAATAGATGAATGGATTAAAAAATGTGGCATTTATACACAATGGAGTACTATGCAGCACTAAGAAATGACAAAATCATGGAATTTGCAGGGAAATGGATGGCATTAGAGCAGATTATGCTAAGTGAAGCTAGCCAACCCCTAAAAAACAAATGCCAAATGTCTTCTTTGATATAATGAGAGCAACTAAGAACAGAGCAGGGAGGAAGAACAGGAGGAAAAGATTAACATTAAACAGAGTCATGAGGTCGAGGGAAAGGGAGAGAAAAGGGAAATTGCATGGAAATGGAAGGAGACCCTCATTGTTATACAAAATTACATATAAGAGGTTGTGAGGGGAATGGGAAAAAAAATAAGGAGAGAAATGAATTACAGTAGATGGGGTAGAGAGAGAAGATGGGAGGGGAGGGGAGGGGGGATAGTAGAGCATAGGAAAGGTAGCAGAATACAACAGTTACTATTATGGCATTATGTAAAAATGTGGATGTGTAACCGATGTGATTCTGCAATCTTTGTAATGTTTTGAATAACCAATAAAAAAATAATTCATTATATATGACAGCAGAATACAATTTAATTCATAGTACACATATAGAGCACATTTTTTCATGTTTCTGGTTGTACACAAAGAAGAGTCATACCATTCGTGTTTTCATACATGTACTTAGGGAAATCATGTCCATCTCATTGCATCATCTTTCTTACCCCCATTCCCCCTCCCTCCTACTACCCTCTTTGCCCAAAGTTCGACTATTCCTCCCATGTTCCCCCTACATCCCCAATATGAATCAGCACCCTTATATCAGAGAAAACATTCAGCATTTGGTTTTTTGGGATTGGCTTACTTTAGTTAGCATCATATTTTCCATCTCCATCCATTTACCTGCAAATACTATGATTTTATTGTCTTTTAATGCTGAGTAATATTCCATTGTGTGTGTATATATATATATATACACACCACATTTTCTTTATCCACTCATCTACTGGAAGGGTACCTAGGTTGGTTCCACAATTTAGATATTGTGAATTGTGCTGCTATAAACATTGATATGGCTGCATCCCTGTAGTATGCTGTTTTAAGCCCTTTGGGTATAAACTGTACCTGATTCTGTGTCAACTTTTGTTCTTTTTAGTAATCCCTTCAGAAGTCTCAACCCACAATATGTACTTTCAGAATGTGGGAAAAAACAAAAACAAAAACATTTTAAGGCTCCTGGTTTTCAAGTAATCAATGCAATTTTGTCAAAATTTAGAATGTACCTTTCATTTCACTATTAACATAAAAATATATCAAATTTAGTAAAAACATCATCTAATAGACAAGTAGAATATCAGATGAGATAATGCAATTTTACATAAAATGCCTGATCCTTGGAATGACTCTAAAGCCTGGAAAAATCATCATTATTTCATATTTATTCGCAACATTACTATGAGGCAGGAGAAGCCAGGTGCAGTTTTCTACTTGATGATAAAAATTTGGTTTACAGTGGAATCAAGTACAATGTCTGAGATTCCTGCCTAAGGCTTCCTCTGAGGTAACAAAACAGGCAATTGGCAAAAATAAGACCAAACTTTTGCTATTACGAAACAGCATAACCATCGAATTTTTGTAGCCTTTGGAATAAGGTAAAGTTATGTTTTAAAGGCAGTGCAGTAATAATGGTCAGGAACATAGAACATGCTCTGCCATTCATTCTATCTGCCGTTTATCAGCACTTGCTTATGTCCTTTAGCCTCATTGATCCTCATAGACAATAATAAGCCCAGGAAGAGGCCCAGGAAGAGGGCAGGCTAAATTGGAACTCACATCAGATCTTTAATAACTCTCCTGGAAGGCATGGACCTTGAAGGTGACTCAGTACACGTTGCCCTGGGAGAATTCAGTGAGAAGACAGGACACCATCACCTTAGGCCATTCAGGCCAAGGTTACAGAGAAGACAACACTAGTTCTTAGAGCTGCATGAAAATAGTACTTCCCTGGGTCCAGATGCATTTAGGACAACTTTGGCAAGAAGGAGCACGTGGGCAAAGGGAGGAAGGAGGTCTCTGTGTTAAAAGTGGTCCCTGCGCTGCCTCCCAACAGCCTGGTACCTAGCAGAAACTGCATATGAAACTCCTCAGGGTGCTCTGTTCTGTCCCAAGGAAGAATGAGTCACAGCATTGTACAGGATGCTGGGACAAGGTGGGACAGCAAGAAGGGGAGGCTTGAGGAAAGCAGCCTGGAAGTGACCTTCCAGAACACCCAAAGAGTCTTGTCATGTGGAATTAAATATCCTAACCAAAGAGTATTAGAATTGGAAGCAATCTTAGAAATAATTCCAAACCACTTAACTTAGATAGTAAAACAGAGACCCAGAAAATATGAATGACTCGATCATTTTAGCTTTTTTTACTGTATCAACTGGGATGATACACGTGGAGGGTCCAGGTCCTACATTCTGCTGGGCAGCACGATGGGAGAGTTGATGCCAGTTTTTCCATGGTGACAAACACCTTCTAAACCAATATAGGGTGTGAGTCAGCTGGCAAAAAATCACACCTGTCCTTATGTTTTCAATTTTTCCAGGTAAAGTGTGCAGAAAATATCATTAACAACAGTTAATGTAGTCCAGAGTCCTTTACTTACATTTTTATGAACCTGTGTACCAAGCTATCATGATTCTAGGGCTGTTTATTGCTTGACTATAACTGAAGGGGACAGGAGTAGGAGCTGTCTTCTCTCTAGGCAAGAGCTGAGACAGATGTGTGTGGAACAAGGCTTTAGGACAGAAAAACTGCTGCTGAGCCCTGGGCTTGGAGTCAGAGGATTCATGCAGCGTGAAGACAGGGCTGAAGGGTGCCTAGTGCTCAGTACTTCTTAAAAGTCTTGTCGATTGTGGAGACAATGTCAGTCCTAAGAATTCTTCACATTTCTGACCATGTGGCACATTTCATCATGTCTATTTTAATTAGTTCACATGGTCTAAGAATTGGTGGAGGTTTTCATTCCCCTTTCACCACTGGCTTCTATCTTTAGAACAATATCCCATCCTCTGCCTTTCTTTGCTCAGAACTGCATGGGTTACGCTGGCAATTGAGTACAAGAACCTAAGTAATCTTTTACAGCAGGAATGCTGAATTCCAGGTTACTGTCTACAATACTAAGCTGGGAAACAAACACAAACAAAAAAGAACCAGGCAAAGCAGGTAAAATGAAATCAACAAGCTAGTTCAAGATCTACGTGAAGAAACAAGGTCAAGCAGAAGGCAACACGAAAAAAATTCTTCCTCATCTTAATCTCTGGATTTAAAAGACCAAGCCCCAGATTCAAATCTGATCCAATCAAGGCATAAACAGCACCATTTGGTTATCTTCAAGATAATTTCCCATTTTTAAAGTAAAATATTCAGAAGTCTTTACCCTCATTTGCCTGTGTTTATGAGACAACTGCCAGATGAAATCACCCTAAGAAATCTACCCAGAATCTGAAAGATCTACTCTCATTAAAAACTAAATTCCTTATCATGGACACAGCTTAGAGAAGTATGTTCTGTAACAGAGTGACATTACTTGAACTCAAAAAAAGGTATTCATGGCTGGAGCTGGAGCTCAGTGGTAGAGTGCTTGCTTGCCTCGCATGTGTGAGACACTGGGTTTGATCCTCAGCACCACATAAAAATAAATAAAAAAATAAAATAAAGATATATTAAAAAGAAAAGGTATCCAGAATCAGTATGGGGGGGGAGTCTCTTATTGAATATAAACTAATTTCAAACTCAAGCACTCTTCTTCATTAATAGCTTTAACTGAGATAGAGTTCACATAATATACCATTTACCTATTTACAGTACATGATTCAATCATTCTCAACACATTCACAAACTTATATAAATATTGCCACAATCATTTTTAGAACACTCATCTCTCCCAAAAGAAACCTCAAGTTCATTTGTAGTTACTCTCATTCTCTCCCCCATTCCCCCACCTAGAAGCCACTAGTTAATTTACTTTCTGCATCTGTGAGGCCCTGGGTTCAATCCCCTGTCTGGATATTTCATACCAAAGTAGTCCTCAGTACACAGGTGTATGTGATTGGCCCAGACATTCCTCTTGCAAGGCCTCTAAACACTCATCCCCCACCAGGTGACCTACTTGCAGCTACAGTCCCCCACTGTCTCTGGGTAAGCAAGGTGACCCTGTGGGTGCTCTTACTTCAATCCCTAGATGTGACTGTAGTAGACAGTAAATGCCACTTTGAAGGACTCTCTGAGGCTTGCTGGGGAGCAGGTGGGGGAGATGAGGACAAAGTGAATGATTGGACATAAGTTCAAGTTCTAGGGCAGAATCACTAGGTGCAGGACAGGTGAGAATATGACCGCTCAATCCATCTTGGCCTGACTATCCTGCAACCTGGCATGTAAACATCTGGCCTTTTGACATCCTACTTCAAACCTCAACAGCTGTGTTTGAAGCTCTGATGCCATGCCAGCCCTCAATAAAGGAAGATAATGAGATATGAAGCTCCTTCTTTGATGGCCTTCTTACATTTATAATTGGAAATTTATTGTCCCTAAGAAAAGGATAAATGGTGCTGTCCATTCCCCCTCCTCTAACAATGTTTATTTCCGCAGTGGGAGGTCCAGGATTAGTGGAGTCTCCAGAAGGGTGGAGGAAATATAAAGGTCAATTTAATTAGCTCATTCCTAAGGCCAATCTTTTATACCCCTCATAAAAATGCCCCGATTTAGCAACTGTTACGTTCTCCTGTACTTTTTTTTAGTACCAAGCATTCTGCACATTTAATTTTCTTGAACTAATCATAGTCTTGCATATACAGATTTTCTCCCCGTTTTGACAGTTTGTACATTTGACTAAAAATCACATGTGAAAAGTTCTGTTATTCAAAGGAAAGGCCACAGAATCAATTCTGTCATGCTCAAGTGTGTAAAGCCACCATTGGAGCAAGAGCATATGTCAACATTGTATACAAGAACCTAAGTGACAGTCATGTACTCACTTGACTTAATAATAGATTCAGAGATCTGACAGCTTAGCTGGGAGGGACTCAGCATTATGTTTTTCTCCCTCATTTTGCAGATGAGGAAACCTAGACCCCTGAGGGCTAGGTCAATGGTTTAAGGTCACTGAAGACCTGAGACTCCACTGGGCCTCTAACTCCTAGGAAATGTTCTTCTCCCCAACCATGTTACCTGTTTCATGGACTGGAAACCTGGAAACCAATCACTGTCCTGCTGACAACTCAGGATTATGATTACATGCTTCAAATCACACAGCCTAGGAGATGGGAGTGACTGCCCAGAGAAGCCTGCTTTCTGGTTTTACATTTGACATCTCTGAATGAGCACAGATGGTCTTCTGACCTTGTCAGAGAGTTAAAGACCAACATGCTAACTTGAACATCGTCATCAAGGATTTATTCAATGCACACTGTGTTCAAAGCCCTGTGTTTAGCTCTTAGGGGAATTTCAAAGAAAGCCTGAGCTGTGATCCCAGGTGTAGAATGGCTTTCATTATAGAGGGGAGCAAGACACAGAGCAATCTAGTGCTTATCAATAATGAAACAACTTATCAGAAAAGAAAAAAAAAAACATAAAAATGAAAGGTAATGATCAACAGAGAGAAAGCAGCCGAGTTGCAGGAACTTCATGGAGTACCATGAGATCACCTTTTAAAATTTCAGAGCTACTTAACTATGGAGATTAAAACACAGGTCCCCAAGAGAGACAGGTCCCCAAGGCTCATGAAAAACAAACATGCATTTAACTTGATAGGAGCACCTAGTGAGAAGGATGGCTGACTGTCAGGTCTTGGGTCCATAGCATGAGGTGCAATCCCAAGCAGGTTCAGGGCAGAAAATACAGGCAGACAGGAAGTGTAGGCTTATAGGTGGGGGCAGTCTGTGGTGGGGCTAGTAATTTGTTAGGCTTGCAAAGAGGAGGAGAAAAAGCACCAGAAAAGTCTAATGACACTGATAGGCAGTGAGGGTAATCCTGTGGGTTTCAGTCCAGGAGCATCTTTGCTCAGGGCAGAGCTGCCTTCCAGGGCTCACTGGGAGGCACAGAGTAGCTAATCCAAGAGGACAAATGTGAACAATGAGCAAACCCAGTGACAAAGGAATAAAAGAGCATAGACAGTTCAAGGAGCAAGCACATACGGGGTAGTGAGCATGCTGGTATGATTTTAAAGAGACAGGACCACAGGGGACTTCGGTGACCATGTCAGTGCCCATCCTTCCCATGGCAGGGCTTCTGTTCCTCACCCTGTACTGACCACCAGCCTCATGGGGGCATCTCACAGTCATTTCCAGAGCCAAGGTGTCAAAAACTCAACTTCCTCCTCCTCTCTATCCTACCCTCGATCTTCCTTCCCTCTGTGATCTGGATTAATGCTCCCTCAGCTGCTCTCCAGTCCCCCAACTCAATGGCTCCTGTCCTAGGCCCCTGAGAGCCATCAGATCTCCTCCGCCAACCTGGCAGTTTACATGTCTTAGTTCTTGTGAAGCCGCTCTCTGCTTTAGGGTGTCAGTGACAAGTGCCCTGGCCCTATCAGGTGTGCCTCCTCCTACTCAGTGCAATACGCCACCGTCTCCTAACCTCTGTATCTCTACACATAACCAGTCAATCATCTCTAGAAAGTACAGACCTCATGTCATGGCTCCTCCCCTGTGCAAAATCCCCAGGGCTGTTAGCTGGCTGCAAAACAGGGTTGAGGTCTTTAGCCCTGTTCCCATGTATGTCTGGCTTTCCCCCAGCTTTGTCTTCAATTCCACCGCCATCCAACTGCTTCACACGTATGAGCTCTGTTACCCCTATTATGGCCCCTTGGCCCCTTTTCCCTTTCTTCCATAAATCTCTCTTGAGGGTCTGTCTCTGTACTAACCACTGGGAAGGCACCCAGGAAATAACAGCCACCATCCCTGTCTTCAGGCAGTTTAAAGTCAATTTGAAAAATCTACATTTGAAGAACATTTTTTATTTGATAGACTTAATATTCCAGATATAGCAGCAGATTTCCCCCCTCCAAAGGTTAGAATTCACTGAAAAAAATTAATGCTTTAGAATTTGAAACTTGAAACAAGGACCTCAAAAGTTTAAACTGTTAACTTTTAAAATTAATCATTTTAAAATTAGAATTCTTGGTTACAAAAACAAAGAAAAGGCATCAAATGCGAATAATGAGGGATTCTAATTCAGGAGGCGCAGTAGGGGAAATGTAAACCTGATATTATCCAACACAATGAACAAGAGGGCTCAGTTTCAATTATGTGGTGTATTTAGGTTTAATAGCTGGCTCCGACCTGCAGAACTTTTTGTTTTATGGTGGGCAACCCTCTCTGCATCTCAGAAATGAACTGAAGCCTCCATCTGATTACCCAAGAGGAAATGTTACAAGGGGCTCTGAAATCCTGCATGGCTAAAAAGAGGGGCATAGATTTTCTTGAAGAACATTAAAAATTTTAATGCCTGGTTTTCTGCAAATCTCTTTAGCAGCTAATATAGAATCCATCAAAGTGACTGTTTCACTCTTCTGTATTCCCTGGAACGTCTAGCACAGAGCCTGGCATGCACCAGGTACAAATAAACACACACTGAGCTGATAATTGCGCGTGAAATTATGACTGAAGAGACCAGGTCTTAAGGTGGCAGTGGCATGGCAGAAATAAAACTGCAGCAATGGTAACAGTGGAGGCGGCCAGGGCAGCATTTATCCTGAAAAAAGGGCCATGTGGAGTCACAGTGGCCAAAAAACAAGATGAACATAATTCAACTCTGATCATATTACAAACCAATCTTGTTACTTTAAAAAAGTACTAATTGTTTTGGAGAAAGTTCTGAATCTAGAAGCACTAGGTACACACATGCAGAGGTTTACACATCTACGTTAGATGGTACTGTTATTAATGACAAGTATTCTAGAATTATTGTTTGAATTTGTCTTCAATAGCAAGGAAAAGAAATTTTTGTTTTAAAAGATAATCAAGAAATCAAAACAGGAAAGACACAAATGTTTACTGAGCTAGCAGGAAAGTTTTTCAGTTCCTTTCAAGAAGTTTAAGATGACAGATAGAGGTCAATTAGGTAGGCAGATTACTATGGTCTACTTTTATTAGAGTGACTTCCATTAATCTATACTGACATTTTTCAGGTGCAACAAAAAGGCATTCACACAAACAAGTCCAGCCCATTTATCCTTTTGATTTAAAGGAAAAGTCTGAATACAAATTGAATCAGATGATAAAGCTCCTTAATGCTACATTGATTTTAAGTTGCTCGTCCAAAATGCAAGTGCTTCAGAAAATGAACACAGAGTTGTGCATCCAGAACTCAGGAGCAGTACAAGTGGCTAGTGGGAGGCTCTGCTCAGCTCTAGGAGGGAAAAAGGAAATTGCTTTTATTCAGTGCTCACACCTGCTGCTTGGAACTGGCCCTGATGAATGGACCGTGGGCCCCTCTGGTCCACACCTGCCTTCAGCCTTTGCCCCTGCAGTGCACAGGGCCTATAAGGTGTGATTCCACGGCCAACATCGTCAGACCTGCCTTCTTTTTTTTTTTTTTTTTCCAAACCAGTAGCCAACAAACCGGATTAATCTCCACATTTACAATCTTGTCTACAGTTGAAGCTCAGGGACTGCTGTCTTGGGAAGTACAGACACTGGGAAAGGGAGGCAGGATGGGGGAGAGAAGAAAAGTGTATGGGAGGTTTACTAAAGCTACTCTGAACACCCACTTTTCCTCCCTTCCTCCCACCCCCCCCCCCAAATAGAAACACAGTTGCCAAAGAAAAAGCCACAATTTAAATACCAAAAGCAGTGAGCAGAGCTGAGGCAGGGAGGGGTGCTGGGATGGTCAATCACACTCACACCCACTCTCCTCAGTACTGATCTCTCAAGCTAAGAGTTTAACAGACTTGCCAATGAGTTACTTGTGAATCATCCTCCACTTGCCTCATTTCCCTTCAAAGTTTGTACTCAGCAATTTGCACTTACTTAAATACCAACTTTACCATTTTGTTTTCAGGGGGAAATAGTAGCATCTTAGTATTTCAGCAACCAAATTGGTCATTTTCAGAGTTTCAAAACTACTTTTTAATCTGCTTCAGGGCAGAATTCAGAATGCAGTTTAATCAGTTTAGGCCTCTTTGAAGGGCTTGGGCCCTTAAAACTCAGTTTCTGTTAAATGCCAATGCAGCCGTTTCATTTTTTTAAAAAAAAGATGGGGACAGAGGAGGGACACGCTCGTGTTTGGCCCCAGAGTCAGGCAGAGGAGAGTTCCTAAAGATGTCAATGTAATCTGCCATTAATTCCTTTTAAAATGGCTAGTTCATTTTCATACGGCCCATTTAAATGTAGTAACAGTTCTTAAATCATATGGAATTATCCCTTCTTATGTCATAAGAACCCCTTTTACTATTCCAACAATTATTCTTTAAAAATTACTTGTTTTTTCATCAGTAAATGTCAAGCGTGTAAGTGCCATCTAAGTCTTACTGACAAAGCTCCCATGAGTGTCGGCTTCAGTGCAGTTTTAAGAGCAGAGCACCCACATCCTGCCTGCCCCCCTCACTTCCCCTCAGCCCAGAGCCTGGGCCTCTGTGGAGACCACAACCCCGACCCACAATAAGGGGATGTCTGGGGATGTCACCGGCAACCTGGCCAGCACAGCTTTCTCAAAGTATGGCCACATCTCATTTTGAGTAAGCATGGGAGAAATTCTTGAAGGCTTTCAACAAGAGCCTGGGTGGGAAGTGGGAGAATAGATCTTTAGGAAAGAGTACTAAGTGTGACTTGCCTAAGGGATCCTATTTTTTAATAGAAAATTCAGGGAAAGCCATACTAATATTCAACTTGTAAAGCCACTGAGAGTATCAATATGACACTTAATGCAGGATAAATTAAGATTTTTTAAATTAGGGCAAATAATAGAAAGTGGGTTTTTTTTTGTTGTTGTTGCAGGGGGTGTACCGGGGATTGAACTCAGGGGCATTCAACCACTGAGCCATATCCCAAGCCCTATTTTGTTTTTTTAAATTTAGAGACAGGGTCACATTGAGTTGCTTAGCGCCTCACTTTTGCTGAGGCTGGCTTTGAACTTGAGATCCTCCTGTCTCAGCCTCGCGAGCTGCTGGGATTACAAGCGTGTACTACTGTGCACCACATGAAAGTGTTTATTGTATCTGAAAAGAATTAAAATAAGTCAGTACTTAGAATTCTGCTCATAAGGAAATCCTTATGGATCTGGTTGGCTATATTAAAGTTAACCAACGTCAGGTCCTTTCTTAGGAAAATGATGATGCAATAAGAAATATTTAAAAAGTTAAGTTGGATTTCAAAGTTAAAATCAAGACCAGGCAAAGACAGGGAGTCAAGCAACAGTGCCCATTTATATGTGGGAGGAGCCGAGAGCAAGAGGAAGATGCTCCACAGCACTGTGCCAAGAACTGGTGGGTTCCTGGTGGTGACAACAGTGCCATGGGCACTCTACAATTTATCATTGTAGTGCACAATGTGTGGCCTTTGATGAAAACACTGTGGCAAGCGTCAGAGTTTGCCAACTCGACAAGCAGCAAATCAGCTAGAAAACAATTTCTGAAATTCCTGTGAATTCAGCGCACGCACACACACACACACACACACACACACACACACACTGGCAAGGCTGTGGACACACCTGACCGCAGAAATCAGGAGGCAGCTCCTCTGGTAGAAACTTCCACCTGGAAATGAGAGCATTCACCAAATGCTCACGGCTTGTCTCCTTCCAAAGAAGAGTCATTTCTTATAAGAAATTGCATACGGGGCCCTAACTTTGAGAACTCTTTACTTCAGAAAGAACATTGAAAACTGCTTATATGAAATGCAGATTGGTACTACATACACACTTATAATAATAAAAATGTACAAATCCCGTTTTACAGAGCAAAAGGTATAATGGAACCCACTTTCCAGCCAAGAACTGTTACAAAAGCAACTCACCTGGAAATCCTGGTCATCGATTCCAAACCTCTCTCGCAAGTTACGGAAAACCATCGGGCAGTATTCCTTGAACTTGAAGTGGCTCGGCATGTTTTCTCTGAAATGATCACATTGTGGCATAAAGCTCAGTCAGAAGAAGAGTTAGCCACATTGAATCTGCTCCCATTTAGCTCTTTGTGTACCAAGGAAGTGTCTGGAGTTCACTGTCCTGGATGATTTCACAGAACCAGGTACAACCCAGTAAGATCTAGGGGACAGGGCTGGACTGTGACTCAGTGGTAGAGCACTTGCCTAGCATGTGTGAGGCACTGGGTTTGATCCTCAGCACTGAATATAAATAAATAAAATAAAGGTCCATCAACAACTAAAATAAAAAATTAAAAAAGATCTGGGAGACAGAAGGGGACAGAGTAATAATATTACCTTCTGTCTCAAATATATTTGGACTGTGTGACCCCTTAACTCTGGCCACATGTAATAGCCATTCCCCATAGAAGAGGTGGAGGTGGAGAGGCCAGTGGAGGGAAACAGTGAAGAACAAGAAGCAGGAGTGTGAGAAAGGGGCAGCCCAGCAAGCCCCACAGTGGTCTCCATGTTGTTCTGTTATTGAGGCCCCAAATAACCTGTTGTATATAGATACCACATTCTACATTTCCATGGAGAAATTTCCTAGAAAAGCTAACCTCTACACAACATTACGGGAAGTATAAACACGTCAGTTTCATATGAGAACAATGACACCATTAAGAAATTTCATGAAGGTCTGGGATGTGGTTTAGTATGGAGTGCTTGTCTAGTATGTGTAAGGCCCTGCGTTTCATCCCCTAGCATCACAGAAAATAGAAAGGAAAAGAAAATGAAAAAGAAATTTCATAATTGATTCACACGTGGGAGGGATTTCTTAAGAGTTTTACTCCTTCGTGTAGAATTGCTTCCCCCTTTGTGTTCCCTTGGATCCAAATACATAAATTACATACACACATACTCCCCCCACCCTTTTTTTTGGTTCCGTGGATTGAACCCAGAGGCACTTATTCACTGAACCACATCCTAGCCCTTTTTTACATTTTATTTCGAGACAGGGTCTTGCTGAGTTGCTTAGGGCCTCTCTAAACTGCTGACTGGCTTTGAACTCTTGATCTTCCTGCCTCAGCCTCCCAAATGGCTGGGATTACAGGTGTGTGCCACCATGCCTGGTGATACACCCTTATTACTGTACTTTGCACACTACGTTACAGTGATTTGTTCATGTGTCAGTGTTCAACTACTGGTCTGATGGTGATCCCTTGTGGGCAGGGCAATGTCTTATATATCACTGCATTTCTCACTCTCAATGGATTACCTAAGATCTAATAGGTGCTCCATGATGATGCCTAAAATAACATTCCATGAAGAAGAATATTCTTAATATCCAATATGGCACCCAATTATGTGATATAGGAATATACCTTAATTCGTTATTGTTCTATGATGTAGTCATTTCTGTTCATAAAGTTATCATTTTCAAAGTGTTGTGCAAGAGAGCAGAGGTTCATCACTGCTCAAAAATTCAAGCAATTTACAGCTTCAAAATTTTAAATTGTAATGAGAATATCACTTTTAACGTATAAGATATTCATAGAGAACAATATGCCATATGGCAAAAGGATATTATCCCAGAGGGCCTGCTGTTGCTTCTCTGAAAATGACAGATGGTTATGTTTATCACAGGATTAACTTCATCAGCAAAACTTTACTCCTACCCATTGAAAAAATTATGTGATTACAGAAATTCACAAAAATCATACTCTTACAGCAGCTCCAGCAGGCCTATGAGAGGTCGCACTTGTACTTACTTGTTAAAAAGGTGATTGTCCACCTTTATCTTTGAATAGGCTTTGAAGTCATCTGGCATCAACATGACAGGGATTTGAACATGGCTCAGTTCATTGATCTAGAAAAACAGAAAATAAATAGCAGCAGTTATTACCATCCTGGTGGGAAAGGCTTGACTTAAATGCATACTGGCGAAGAAAACCTGGTTGCCTGCTCTCCTTCCTCCTACTCCTACTCCAACTCTCTTCCTCCCTCCCTCGTCTGACTTTACCCACTACCTCCCGGCTCCCATCCAGCTCAGGCTGCTGCTTCTTATCTCTCTATCTGATCTGGACCTTAGTGGCCACTGGCAGTGACCAAGGGGAATACTGGGGGTGAGGGGTAGCCTTCAAGGCCATCTGTCCCTACTTGTCCCCACTCTACTCTCCTCCATTCCCTCGAGACCCTGGCCCAGAGCTCCTTTGATCATATTTCCAAGACAACTCCTCTCTGTTCTCTGAGACGGATTTTTAATTTTGAGGTAAATATATGTTGATTAATAGACATGATTTAAACTTTGGAGAGCTCAAATAATAATAATGACATTCAGGAGGTCTTTCCATTCTTAAGGGAACTAAGGTTAAAAAAAATATGTTGGGGTGGGGCATAAGTTACCAAGAGAGGAAGGACCCTTCTCAGAGGGAACAAGGAAGACAGCCAGCCCGGGGCTACACGAGAGGAAGACAGACTGGACAGGAGTTTGGAACAAAAGCAAAGCTGTGGTTCCAGAGGACGCCGGGTAGAATCCAGTTCTGTTTAAATTCCAGTGAATGACAGGGGCAGCTTCTCACATAGGACTGTGAAAAACTTGACCTTTCTCCTTGATTATCATTTTTGTATCATGGTTCCCAAAGTACACACCTCCCTTGTTGCTGGCAATATAAGCCACTTCAAAGATGTATACTTCCAGTAGAATGAAAGGTACTCTAAGGAGTCTCAGTTCCCAAAAGTAAAGATGAGCAAACAAATAAACAAACAAAACACGAGTTCCTTGATACAGCAGTTTTTAACACATTGCTGGGTTCACAGAAAGCAAGTCTCCAAGGCACTCTCCTTCCCACAGTGAGTGTCATCCAAAGGGACTGTGATCATGTTTGTCAAGAAAGCCTGAAGACTAATGCCAATTTCAACCCTTTCTTGAGCCAAGGTTAAAGGATTCAGAGGCTTAAAGACAACACAAGAGCTTAAGAGTGATAACAAAATGTGAAAGAAATGGGGTTGGTCTTCTGGGCAGAGCTGAGAGTCGACTTGCATTGCACGGTAGCTGATTTTTAGAGAAGCAAGTAACCTGGAGGAGTAACAGGCCAGCAGAACTTGACCTCGGGAGTCCTTCAGGTTAAGGATTTTTGCTGGTTAAGTGCGATATAAAGATAAAGGAGCAAGGGAGTCCCAGGACAATCACTTGGAAATGGAAAATTGGTATAAAATACAATCTCTGACTATACTGAGTTTCCACTATAGCTAATAGGGCAGGACATCACAACACAAGAGTCAAATATAAGGCAGCTACAACGAATGGCAAAGTCTGGGCAATAAATGCCACAGGAACTCAGCACGAAGTGCACTGTCACAAGTGAGGGTGAAGGGCTTCTCGGAGGGAGCAAAGCCTGATGTGGTGCTAGAGGAATGGTGAGCCATGAGTAAGGTGCCATTTAAGTCTGGGGTCTAGGGATGTAGGTAGCTCAGTGATGGGGCCCCTGCCTAGCATGCACAAGGGCCTGGCTTCACTCTCTAGCACTGGGGTCAAAAAAAAAAAAAAAATGCCAGGGAAGCAGTATGTGGTGGTGCATGCCTGTAATCCCAGCTACTCTGGAGGCTGAGGCAGGAGGATGCCAAATTTGAGTCCAGCCTCAGCAATTTAGCAGGACTTTGTTTCAAAATAAATAAAAAAGGGCTGGGAATACAGCCTCCAGTAGAGGCTGGATTTGATCCTCAGTGCCCCTTCCCACCACACACACACACACACACACACACACACACACACACACATACACAACTCCAGAGAATATGTACTTTTAGTTATTTCTAGAAGTCCCATTTCTTATATATCAGGCTCCCTCCAGAGTTAGGGAATACTTGATCCTCATCAATAGCAAGACAGGAAATGAGAAGACAAATCAAAGATGATTACACTTACCCCTTGGTTTACATGCATAAAAGGCTGAAACTAACAGAGAACCTCAGATTATACGGGCTAATCTCTCATTTTGCAGATTATAATATGTCCTGGGATAGCTGTAGCTATAGCTTTGTAATTGAGGAGCAGATTGAGATGAGTTAAGCTCTTTATTTCATGGCTACTTTCTCTTTCTTCCAGACTGCCTTTCATTCACAGTAGGTTCAAATTTCCTTTGGCCCCCACCCCCAACACACACACAAATCTCCTTTCAAACTTCTAGATATAATGATCTGTGAACAAATAATTCATGAAACAGAGAATCTACCACTTAAAATATCTACACATATATTTTAGTAGTATACCTATGAGCCCTTATATTATTTTTTCTATAGGCACATTCCATTTTGTTGTATATGAGGATCGGCAGTCATTCATCAGGTTTACTGAAGGGTAGTAACTCCCACAGCCTGATCTTTGAAAGGTCATTTAACTTCTTGGGAACACTCTCTTTTAGCTTATTATTGTGCTATTCATTACATACACTAAACTATGTGGCTTGTTTCTAGTTCAAATTGATGAGCTGGTGCAGGTAATGACAATGACCTACCATCTTTAATAAGGTGGGGTTAATCCTATTAATTTCTGTATTTCAACTGTGGCTCTTGCTTGGGTGTGAACTTGACGTTTTCAAGATAAATTCTTAGAATTTAGTTTGGGAAAATTATAATTTATTGGTTTGGTATTCTACCTAGCTCAACCATTCTATATGGCCCATTCCAAAACTGATAACAAAATGAACAATAATTGATCATTAGTTTATACTTATTATCAGTATTTTTTAAGCAAAGAATTCATACGTTGTCTGTCTTTATAGATACTTAAATTGAGGAATACATATATTTATGTAGGTTATACAATATTCATGAAAGGAAACAAAAAGATTTGTATTAACTGTTACTGTTTTGAAGGAAAGAATAATACCCCCCTTAGGAAAAAGCATACATTATGAAATCCAAAATTTATGGAGATAAAAGTGGTTTTGGAGTTTATTAAAATTTTATTAGATTAGCTTAAAAATGGAAAGCGATAGTTATATTATTCAGGCACATTGACAGTTCTTTCAGGTTGCAAATATTTAATGAACTCTTATAACAAAAGGGCAATACCACTTTATACTTGTGAAGTACTTAACAGTTGTCAAACCACTCTGGCAAATACACTCTGGTTCTCTATTTCTGCTGACAGTCATATTCACAGTTCTATAATGCTCATTATTTTGTGTGTGTATTAGAAATACTTCCATGTGGAGAGGCTGCAGGCTGGGTATTTTCGAACCCTGGGAACGATGTGTTCCTGTTTATGTTGGGACAGTCACCCCCAAAACAACTGCCTCTCTGCCTAGCCATCGGGCATGGGTGCTGACAATGCTGGGGCCCAACATATGAAATAAAGCAGCTTTGTTGTCAATATCAATGGAAACAAGGCCAAAGATGGGCAGGGAGGGTGTATGCAAAGGTTTAGTACAAAGTGTCAACATGTCCCTAGTTGTATTCTAATTCAACAGTGAAGGAAGCAGGAGGGCAGAGAGGAGTTGGCATGGTTGGGTGGAGGAAGGAGTTTCGCTTAGCTGTGCCTCCGCTCACTTTATTCTCGTTGTTTGTGCTTACTGGACATGTGCCAAGCATCACGTTAAAGACTCTGGACACAGTATCTTATCTGATCTTCACAACCCAATGCAGTAAGAACTGTCATTATCCCCATTTTACAGCTAAGGAAATTGAGGCTTAGTGAGATCAGGTAAGATACTAGCTTCTAAATGGTTGAGCTGTACCTGGAATCCAGCCCAAGCTGAAGTCTTCCTAGTCAAGGCAGCTCACTTGAGTTACCTCAGATACACAATTCAGGAAGTAGGACTGGTGGAACCCAGGACCCATTTAAACATCTGTTTCCTGTGAGGTTGGGAGTCATGGTGCATCCATTAGGCATCTACCTGAAATTTATGTTTTTACTGTGTTAAAAATTATAAGGATTTCTTGTTTTCTTGAAATAGAAATGCAATGGTAACTGCATGTTGAATTTATTAAATTAACTGAATATGCACCATGATCTATAATTAAACCAGCAGAGGTTTCTACAGCACCATTTAAATTTGGAAAAGGCCTGGGTCACTGAACAGTTATCATCCCCCTGACATTGCCTATCACTTCCAAAAAGGAAAAATAAATATTCCCCAAAGCTCTACTTAAATCTTAATGAATCGTAAACAGTATCCTTGAAGCATGTAAAATCAATTTCCAAAGAAATTATTTATTAGAAACAATTATCTTAGTTTTACTTTAAGAAAAAACATGTTTAACTCAAAGTACAGCAAAATTAATGTGTATTTCCTCTTAAAATGCCATATAGCCCAACTCAGAAAAGGTGTCTCAATTCCTCTCCTCAGCAAGACATTCCAATTTACATCAAATGCAAGTTCCTTCCAACACTGTAAAACACAGGTTTGTTATTTTGTGAGTTAGCTCTGCTGACTGCAGAGAACATCACTCCTGCAGATGGGAGACCGAATTCACACTGGTAAGGAAACAGAGGTTGCAATTAAGCTTCAAAAAAACAGAAATAATAAATAGCTACTGGACAAGGAATAAATAAGCAAGACCCAGCTGGCAATAGTTCTGAAATTAAGGCATGCAGAGGTATCCTCACAAAGCCCATGCCGTGACACTTTAAAGTAAACCTCACTAATTTATAAGATTTTTAAGTCAAGCAAAGAATATGTTCATAAATGGTGAAGCATTATTATTGACAATTAATTCAGATACATTCACTCTAAACACTATGTTCTCAGACTAATGCATAATTAGCAACTGATTTTCATTCAGCCAAGAATACACAAAAAGGAAAAACAAAAACAAAACCCTTACATGTAGAGGAGACACTGAGATACTTAATCTGATTATAGTAAAGAAGATTCTCTACAAATTATGCCTTATTGAGATGAAACAGGAAGTATCCAGTGTGGGAACTGCTGGCTACACTGCTGTTATCAACTTTAATAGAGGGACCTACATACTAGCAGTGAGCTTTGGGCTAAAAGGGGAGATGACAGTGGGGTGGGATGATCTTGAAAGGCCCACTTATCCCTCCTCCAAATCTCAAGATGCAGGTTGAAAAGGGCTTATTTATCTCCCAAGTAACATTCCTACCACTTAAGTATGAGTGCATATTTATAAGTATAATTTAATAATAAAGTGAGAAACTGCAAGGTGATAAATCATAGCAGAATAAGCACCAAGGATTCATGATCAGCAAGGACCCAATGGAAAAAGAACAGTAATGCATAACCACACGATGATGGTTTTGGATACTAGTTTAACTTTCATTCATTTCTTAGGTGAATTAACAACTAACAAATATGCCATACAGAGTCCACAGACTTTACCAGATTTTCAACTGCTTCCAGCTTCTACAAGAGGATCCTGACATCACCACTAATATTAATTTCTACCCCCTCTTCTTCTTATCAGTATCTGAAAATTCTTTCCACTTGCTGGACTTAGCCTAAAAAAATTAGGCCCCAACATCCTTAATAAGACTCCTGTGGTGCAAAATTAAAATCAAGAATCAATAAATGGGATGGACTCAAACTAAAAAATTTCTTCTCAGCAAAAGAAACAATCTGTGAGGTGAATAGAGAGTCTACATCTTGGGAGCAAATTTTTACCCCTCACACATCAAATAGAGCACTAATCTCTAGGGTATATAAAGAACTCAAAAAGCTAAGTACCAAAAAAACAAATAACCCAATCAATAAATGGGCCAAGACATGAACAGACACTTTTCAGAAGAGGATATACAATCAATCAACAAATATATGAAAAATGTTCATCATCATTAGCAATTACAGAAATGCAAATTAAATTAAATTAAATCCAAGATTTCATCTCACTCCAGTCAGAATGGCAGCTATTATGCATACAAACAACAATAAGAATTGGTGAGGATATGGGGGGGAAAGGCACACTCATACACTGCTGGTGGGACTGCAAATTGGTCCAGCCAATATAGAAAGAGTATGGAGATTTCTTGGAAAATTGGGAATGGAACCACCATTTGACCCAGCTATTCCTCTCCTTGGTCTATACCCAAAGGACTTAAAAACAGCATACTACAGGGACGCAGCCACATCAATGTTTATAGCAGCACAATTCACAATAGTTAAACTGTGGAACCAACCTAGACGCCCTTCAATAGATGAATGGATTAAAAGTTATGGCATATATATACAATGGAATATTACTCAACAATAAAAGAGAATAAAATCATGGCATTTGCAGGTAAATGGATGGAGTTAGAGAAGATAATGCTAAGTGAAGTTAGCCAATCCCAAAAAACTAAATGCTGAATGTTTTCTTTGATATAAGGAGGCTGAATCATAGTGGGATAGGGAGAGGGAGCATGGGAAGAATAGAGGAACTCTAGATAGGGCAGAGGGGTTGAAGGGAAAGGGAGGGGGCAGGGGGTAATTAATGCTGGTGGAATGTGTTGATCATTATTATCCAAGTACAGGTATGAAGACACAAATTGGTGTGAACATACTTTGTATACAACCAGAGGGAAAAAAAAAATCCCCAAATTCTTTGTGGCTCCATGGTTGATAAACCATATAAGGATTCCTCCCACTAATCACTAATTTCAAAGATTTTTCTGCTTTGGGGTTCATTCACTTTAGGAAGTAGATAAGCAGAAAACTAAAATCATGACTACTAGAAGATAGGGGTTCAGGGCACTTGCAGGATGCAAGAATCCATCATAGCTGGAGGTTTTAGAACTGAAGTCACTGAGTTGTCCCTGAGTTATACAAAACCACTTCAGCCCCATTTCTAAGAAAATATTTTCCACAGTTTGACCTAGAAAAGCCATCAGGATTGTACACTCTCTTGCCATACTCTTCTTCAGAGGCCTCTCCACTCACTATTCCTGGGGGGAGGGAGGCTGGATGAGGACAGAGAAGAAATGTAATAGCTTATAACTGTGAATAGCAATTAGCCAGACTGCCTGGTTGATACAGAATTAGTCTCCTTGGGTGTGACAACAATGACCCCTCCTCCCAAAACCTGGGAGTAGAGGGAAGAAAATCTTTGTGTGTATCTGTCTCTCTCTCTCTCTCTCTCTCTCTCTCTCTGTTTTTAAATGTGGATATCTCCACTAGGTGTGTGCCAAAGTTCATGTTTCTGATGTGAAGTGGTAACAATGACAACAGCTTTAGAACAAAGACCATCCTTTTTGCCAGCTTGAGCCAGGGAGTTGGAGACTAACCTGGGCAACAGAGAGATCCCATCTCCTGAAGAAAGTATGAAGGAGAGAGAAGAAAAGAAAGAGCATAATATTCCTTTACATTTTTCTACTAATTTTCTTAGTAAGTTTGGTGATAGATAAAACTATCTAAAATTTTTTTTTATCAGAGTTTTTTCTTTTTATTTGAAACCTATCAGTAACTTCAAATTCTATATTAGGGAAAAAGAACTCCACTGACTTGAGCATCATTTAGAAATAATTTTTATAATGTTGTAATGAATATGGGTTCAAATAATTAAGAACTTTAAAGATGAATTCCCAGTATGACTCAAGCGTGTAGCCCATACTTGGAATGGAATGGCTCCTATTATAACTTACACTGCAAGTTGAGTAGCAATTTGAAAGTTCTGAGGTTTCAGAGAGAGCAAATTAGAGTCAATTATAGAGGCAGGGGAAAAAAACAGGCAGCTGAAAATGTTTGTGAAATGTACTTTTATTTGTCTTAGGGCAGGAGGTCAACTTTCTACAGCTGCTTCATCAATATTCATTTTCTAAGATCTTTTTAGAAAAGTTAATGTCTTTGTGTTTGCAGATAAGACTGAATAAAGATCGAGTACATTTTAATTAAAACCTTCTTCTGAAATGTGAGCTACCTTCCAACATGCAGAAAATAAATGCTTTACTTTGATAAGCCAAATAAAATTGTCCTGACAGCAAAGCTAAGCCGAGATGTGAATGTAACCACAGGTCTGCCCTTCCAGTACCTACAAACTCCTTAAATCTAAATTAATCCATGTAAGGAATTTTTTTGTTTGTTTTTCTGTTGAACAAGAATCATTAAGTCAGTTTCTTGTTGTTGTTGTTGTTGCTTGTGTGTGTGTGTGTGTGTGTGTGTGTGTGTGTAGCTAGGGACTGAACCCAGGCCTTGCACATGTGAGACAGGGCACTCTATCAACTGAGCTACATCCCCAACCCTAAGTCAGTCTTTTGATTAGTGGCTACTTAACTAAAATTAAAATGTCTATTGTAACTTACACTGCAAATTTAAACTCTGGCTTCAAATCTTACTTTAATTTATAATAGAGATACAAACTCTATCATCCACCAACATGGTATCTTCAAACTTGATCAAACACTTCCCATGGATGTGCCTGGTTGGCTGGCACACTGCTGACCTCATCCAAAGAATGGAGTCATATTAAAATTTCACCTCACATAAACCACAAAACCTGACATGAAACTAACTGAACTAAGGCCAAAAATGTATGAGCTATTATGGAGGTAATATTAGATTTTTAAAATATCCAGAAAAGACTTTGCCAATGAAAACAAGCACTTACAATATGATCTATTCTAAAGGACCCCAGGCTTAGAGTCAGGAGACTGTGACTGAGTGCTGGTCCTACCACTTGTTCACTGCCTGACCTCGAGCAAAGAGCCCTGGCTCTCCTGATCTTACTTTATATTTTTAAAAATGGGTTTGAGAAAAAAATCTCAAGTGATGTGCTGTTTGGCCCAGAGAGTGATTTAGAAAATGCATGAATTAATTGCCAAAATTCAGACTTGAGAAAATTTACATACAAATTTGGACTTCTGGTTTATTTTAAAAATGGACAGGGATGACTGGCACAGAGCCTGCCATTACTCATCTGTTGCTGAGCACCTGCAGCGTGCACGCCCTACTTGGGTACAGTTCCTACCACTCCCTATAGCCTCTGCCTGGATGACTTTACTCATTCTAGGGTTTCAGCCACCACTGGACACCAGCTCCTGGCCCTCGGAGGAAGTTTCTCAGATACAAATGGAAGATGCAGGGCCCCCAGCAATTCTGATGGGGGCCACCAACTCTCAGAGCCCTCTGGGAGTGGTGTCTGGCTGGTTGTGCTGAAGATGAGGTAGAGTTTAGCATGTCACACAGTTGTCCCCTTCCACCCTGGTGCCCCAGAGAGCCGCATCTGCTCAAAAAAGTAAGTGATGGAAGATAGCCATGTCTTTAGAAACCAATCACTTTCATACATCATTAATAAGACCTGCAAGACAGTGGAGAAGGGACAGAGGTGCACAGTTCTTCATTTTTAAAACAAGGATTTCTTCAGCAGACTTCATAGTCAGAACCTATATTAAGGTTCCAGAAGGGAAACATTGAATTCCTGATTCAGTCAGAGCTAGACATTGTTCCCCCAAACAAACACACACACAATGAGCACAGAACAGAAGAGCAGCCAGTTTCACTGCCTAAGATCTGTTCTAAGAAAGAGAACAATGTGAGGAAGGTTACCATTATGTCGTTTATGCAGCCTTCCTGGATTCCTGTTTTAAGTGATGAATTGACCGTGCATTTTTATCTCTTTCCCTTCCAGAAACCATGCTAAAATGACAAGAGGAAGTTAGAGACGGAAAACAAGACAAAACAAAACAAAGGGGGAAAAATAGACACACACAACCATGGCGAGAACAACTACAGAGCAGACAGCAGAAGAGGAGAAATTTCAATAAATTTTTAAAAGGCAGAAAATAAGTAGAGGATTTCTAACTGATAGGAGAGGAGAGGAAGCTGCCAGCTCCATGCAGTGGCCACTTGATGCCTGGCTCTCACAGAGACACTTCCGATGGATGTGCCTGGTTGGCTGGCACACTGCCGACTTCAGCAGGCTCCCCAACTGGAGTCCAGGTAGGGCACAGACCATGTAGTGCCTGTGGTCAACCACCCCAGCCCTTCCCTTGGAAGACAGGGTGTTGATTTCTTGAGACCCAGACCCAAGAGACTTCAGGTTTGGAGAGGTCAGGCACAGAGCAGGCTGGGTGGAGCACCAGCTGAGCACAGGAATATATGAAATCTACATGCCAACCCCTGGGACCTGAGCCTCCAGCCACTGCTCTCTGCTGCAATCACTGCACCTGCAGCCTGGGCACACGCACATCACTTCGAGATACAGCAGTAAACACCAGGGCAAATAATTATATGTGTCTGTGTGAACTAAAATGAAAAGTGCTCAAAGAAAGAGTGTAAAGTGAAAAAACAAGATATAGATGTGTTTAATTTGCTTTCCATCTTTTCTTTTTTTTCTTTTTTCTTTTGGCACTGAAGATTGAAGCATGTGCTAAGTATGTGTCCTATCACTGAGCTACCCTCCCAGACCCCCTACCTATCTATCTACTTACTTACAGAGGTTACACATTCATATATTTGTCCATGCAACTTACAGAAAGCACAGACAGAGCTGGAGAAGTGGGTTTGAGAATCTGAGGTGGGGTTGAAGCTCACCTTCAATTGGGTACTTCTGTACTTTTAAATTCTATATTGATTGTTATTTTCATAATAATGGTGGACAGAAAAACCAAAACACCCAAAGGAGTATGTGAGGCAAGGGCACAAGCTACCTCTAAGGCAGAGCTCCAGCTAGGGTGCATGCTGAGAGCCATTAGCCAAGTAGGTATGACAATTTCCGTTGGGTGCATGCTCTCTGGGAGGAGACAATAGAATTTCCATTTATATTTATTTTGAATCTAAAAGAATAATCTTTAGGGCGCTGGGGCCGGGGCTCTGTTTGTTGCCTCATACATGTGAGGCACTGGGTTCGATCCTCAGCACTGCACAAAAATAAATAAATAAAATAAAGGTATTGTATCCATCTATGATTAAAAAAAAAAAAAAGAATAACCTTTAGATCTTCCTGGCTCATAAGCATGATGATTGGGTGTTTGCAATGTTGTGTGAGATATGCCTTCTCTAAACCTTGGCACATACCTGTCTGATGTTAAAAATATTAAAAAAAAAAGAATAATCTTTATAAAACTGATTAGACAGCTTGACATATGCCCTCAGTAGTCCCTATGTGAAACAATCATGAGCTGCCTCCTACAAGGGAGGAATCCTGAGGAAATGGTAGGAATCCCATAACTTGGAGGGGTTGGCAAGGGACATGCTGGGCCTTTCCCATGTCCTGTGCACTGTTCTTGTCCAACATACTGCAAATGACTGAGGTTTAAATGTGCCCAGTTAAGTGGATTCACAGATCAGACCATCTGGCTTGAACTAAGTTATAATTAACCCTCACAAAACAAACAAGTGCTTAAAAGGATGCCTGCAAAGAAACCACAGTCTGAAGTTACTACTACAAACAAGCAGCAGTTAACAAAGACCACTTTCGAGAGCCAAGGCAGAGTTGACCCCTCCCCCTTTCCCCTCTCCCCTCCCACCTCCCCCGTGCATTTTCTCCATCAGTTTAACTATGAGGGGAAGGTGTCATAAGACAGGACAAGAATTGTTCAAAACCAATTGAAATAAATAGGAAGACTTATTTTAAAACATAGGCTTCCATCCATTTTTATTACTGATAAACTGTCCCCAGGTGTATACTATGCCTCAAGGTATTAGCTGAGGAAGGCCAGAAACTGTTGAAATGGGAAAGTCATCCAAAATCTCATCACTCAAGGCCTGAAGACAAACACAATGACCAACCTTGTGCATTACTAAACTATCAAATTTAGTGCTTCACAAAGTTGTATTAATTTTATGATTAATGTACAGGACAGGAACTTCTTGCTAGATTCATTAATAGCAAAATGCCCTGTACCAAAAAACAAATAAACAAACAAACAAAAACCCATATGCCACTAATGAAAGACTTGTTATTCCTACCGAGGTCAAGATGGCTGAAGGTGCACAAAAAACATGAAATCAAATTCATATGAATTTCTTTGTCAGCAAATATTCATTGGCAGATGCACAGAAAACACTGGTCAATATTTCAAGATTCAAGAAGAAATGAGTTACACAGCACAGGAAGTTTACTTTATAGCTGCATCAGAATAAAGATGATTCTAACTTTGCTTTGGCATTTGCTAACTTACTTGTTATCTTTTAAGAACGACTGGGTGGTTGAGAGGAAAGCAGAGCACAAGTCCTTTAAAAAGTGGTATAATTTAAAAGATGAGTCATGTGCTTTTCCTTTACAAATTGGTGAATCTTGGCAGGGGTCAGAGGTGCCACTAGGCACTATGCTACCTAGCAGCAAAAAAATAAACACCTAAGCTTCCTTTCAGAGTCAAAGGTGAGAATTAAACGAAGTAAGAAAGTAACTGCTTTTTAAGAGAATCCAAAGCTTTGAAAACAGTGGTCAAAAACCAGACATTTGGACATGTTTCCACTTGTGTGATCTGGTTGCCAAAACAATATGACTGGGTCACTTTTGAGAACTCACATCAGCACACTCAAAAACAAGTGTTCAACCCAGTTAGAAACATGGCCAGAGAGTTTCAATCCATTTGTTAATGGGTTTTGAATACTTTGTTAAAGGTTTAAAAATGCAAACATCTCCCAGAATCCTTTGAAGTTTTCAGGAAAAATAAAATTTTGCCATCTGAAAGTGAACTAAAACTTTCATAAAGCCAGGGGGATGGGTCCAGAACAGTATGCTGATTTCCTACATGTGGCCAGTGATACTATTCTTCCTTTTGTATTTACAAATCTTTGTGAGGTATATTTTTCAACAATGAGAGCCTTAAAACTGAGAATAAAAAATGTGCAAAACTTGGGCTGGGGTGGTTGCTCATTGGCAGAGCACTTGCCTTGCACATGTGAGGAACTGGGTTCAATCTTCAGCACTGTATAAAAGTAAATAAACAAAATGAAGACATTGTGTCCATGTATAACTAAAAAAATTTTTTTTAAATGTGCAAAACTTAGAGTGAGGCTTTAAAAAATGAATATTAAAACAAAATTTTCTAAAATATCAAAAATAAATTACGTTGTTCTCACTAAAAATTAATCTTAAGAACAAGAGAATTTTTATAGTGTTGAAAATATTTTAAAAATGTCACCTGGCTTTTTTAGATTTTATATGCTATAAAATGAATACAACATTAATATTTATCCATGAATAAAATATATAACTCACATGCATGTCACTATGCTCAGCTTGCACATACACACAGCTATGTAGGAGATAAAAACAAAACAACAACAACAAAAAAACAACTTGGAGTCTATTGTTCTAGGGAGATTCTCCACAATACAGATATTATTACCCATCTATACCCCTGGGCCGGGAACAGGGTATTTGGCTGTGGGGCTCAGGGAATTTGAAAACTCCCTAGGTATTCCTGATACAATGCTTTCCTCCTCTGGGTGCTGAGGAAGTACCTTGGAGAAAGAAAGTGATCCCCTCATGCTCCTGTAGACCGTCCACACTTAGTCATCGCAGCATCACCATTTAAAAGATGGCTCAGGAACTTTCACATAGACATGGTTTTTCCCCCTTATAACACTGAAGTAATATTACTCTCACTAAACAGAGACAAAGTGGTTACTCTCTCTCAGCAGAGAGAGAATAAATGGCTTTCTCAGGTCATGAGAAGAAAATGTACAAATGGACTCCCTTCGGATGAGCCCCATGCTTCCACCCACCTCACATCCACAAAGAAATCTGGAGTCCGACACTGGACCCTAGGGCCCTTTCTACGTGGACCTTAGAGTCCTCAAGCAGGTGCTGTATAGAGTTTCCTCTGTGAATGTTTCCATGATATTTTTCAAGGAAGCGAAGGAACAGCTAAGTCTCCTTCAGTGGGCTTATGGAAGGATGCATTTGATGAGTTTGCAAAAACTTTTTGACAGTTTGGGATATAAATTGATACCAGGCCAGACACAGTGGCACATGCCTGTATTACCAGTGATTCCAGAGGTTGAGGCAGGAGGATCCCAAGTTTAAGGCCAGTTTCTGCAATTTTGTGAAATCATTAGCAACTTAAACTAAAAAAAATTAAAAAGGGCAGGAGAAAAAACTCAGTTGTAAAGCAC
Organism: Callospermophilus lateralis; assembly: GCF_048772815.1. Taxonomy (NCBI): domain Eukaryota; kingdom Metazoa; phylum Chordata; class Mammalia; order Rodentia; family Sciuridae; genus Callospermophilus; species Callospermophilus lateralis. Next base: position 33,608,916 of record NC_135317.1, on the reverse strand, counting down.
CTGTGGGTTCAATCCCTAGCACCAAAAACAAACAAACAAAACCAAAACCCCCCAAAAACCCAATATCAAGGAGTTGGGAAAGGAGGTGTGTAGCTCAGTGGTAGAGTACATACTTAGCATGTATGAGGGACTGTGTTGAATCCTCAGCACCAAAACAAAACACCTAAAAAAGATATTAAATAATTGCAAGGATTAATACTTTCAGTATCTAAATTTCAATTTTCCATTATAATTTCTCCTTCCTCAATTTCTAAAACACACTCTGTTCAGAAACTTCTGAATCTAAAAAGTCAATGACCAAGAGTTTTATAGGTCTGTGTTTTACATTTAGGCATGTGATCCATTCTGAGCTAATTTTCGTTAGGGTTGTAAGATCTCTGTCTCGATTAATTTTGTTGATTATAAATGTCCAGTTCTTCAATGGACATTGAGGCCTACATTTTAACAAAAAGTGGTAGTCATTTACTTATTTAACAAGGAGTCCACTGGTCCTGAACGGAATAGGTGATCCGTAAAACTAAATGAAGTATAAATTAGCCATTCCCAAAGGAAACTAATACTGTTCACTTGAAACTTAAAAAAATCACCAGTTGCTTCTTTAGAAAAACAAAACAGAACAAAAACTTCTGAGCTTAGAGCTTTCCTATCCGATATGCTGTATTAGTCATATTTCCCTGGTGAGTTACATTCTTTAGCCCCAAAGACTATTTCAAGCATGTGTAAATGCATTGGAAGAAAGCAAGACAAGAGGCAACCCAAGCTTTGCCTAAAAAAGAAATAATTGTTTAGCAAACAATATTCCAAAGCTATTGTATTCAGAATAAAAGGATATTGTTTATAAGGCATGCCAGACTACATTTCTTATATAATTTTCTTTTGTCACTGAAAATGTTTCTGAAAATTGAGGATAAACTACCCTGTTCAGCAAATTGTTATAAGACTTTTCAGCTTAGGTTTTAGCATACCTACCCCTTATCTCATCACACTGAACTGTAGAACACCACTTCTTCTTAGCGATACAAATTTATTTCATGTTTTGATGCAAAGTTCAGGGATATGGTCTTTAAAAAATCATTAGCTTCATTAATTTCTTTTTCATGATTGGAAATCGTTTTTGTGTTTGTTTGTTTGTTTTTTGTTGGTCCTGGGGATTGAACACAGGATTGCTTTATACTGAGCTACATTCCCAGAACTTTTTATTATTTATTTTGAGACAAGATCTTGCCAAGTTGCCCAGGCTGGCCTTAACTTGTGATCCTCCTGACTCAGCCTCCCTAGTCACTAGGATTATAGGCGAATGCCACCAGACCCAGCTGGAAAAAGGATATTGGTACCTGTTTGTTTATTTTGTACTAGAATTTGCACCCAGGAGTGCTTATTCACTAAGCCACATCCTTAGCCCTTTTTTGTTTGTTTTGTTTTGTTTTCAAAACAAAAATGGCTTGATAAATTGCTAAAGCTGGCCTTGAACTGTAATCCTCTGGAGTTGCTGGGATTACAGGTGAGCACCGCCATACCTGGCTGAACCCTTTATTTAGATGCAAGTATATTCACAAATTATGTATTTAAGTGCTTTACAAATAACGTTTTTTAATCTGGTAAAAAATAACTGTCACAGTTTCATGATTAATTAATTTTCAAAAACATGTCATGGCAATTAACATATAGCTCTTATCCACAAATACTCCTGTTCTCAAACTGTCAAAAGAACAAAAATGCTTCTGTTATATTCATTATTTTAGGAAAAAGAGCACTTGCCATCTCATGAGGTTGCATAAATAATTCTCTCTTCTCCCCACCTCCTCCCACACCATTCTATGTACTCTATCAACTATAAAAACAGATGAGCAAAATAAACCAGAGATCTGGATGACAGAGAATCCTAATTCTTAATTAGATCAATGGACATAATTTTTCATTCTCCATATACTATGAACACATACAAGCAGTTCTCATTAGATTTTAAATTCGGGAACCTCTAAAAGTTTGAACAGGAACCCTACTCTTAGCTATTACAAAATACCCTAGTTTTCCTTTTGTCATGATATTTCAACTACCTTTTGGAACTTTTTCTGAATCACAGCAGGCTGCTCGTTTCCATCAATTAACCCAATTCCAACATTTGCAATCCAACATTACAGATAAATTCCTAGGAACAACACACAACTGCCCTAAGTGGTCTTTCCAAGGTTCTGAGGTAAATGTGCAGATCTTAACAGTGCCTTTGTTTCCTTAAAGGTTTCCCATGAATGCCTGTCTCTTTTACCTAAACTCCAGGCAACCAAAGGTGACAGCATCGACTTTCCCTGCTCATCAAGGATGTGAAATCTAATGCTTGAAATAAACTTGCATTTGTTAAACCAGAAATCTAATATGTAAAGAAAGATAAGGAAAGCCTCTCACTGTAGCTTTGTAAAACCTGCCTTGACATGCGACAAATGACAATTTTCTTTGCTGCCATCTAACTATTCGATGGTTTTGCCTGTGTGAATTTAAGAATTCCCATGATATTTAGTGACAGCAATTATTTGAGGATTGTAATGATTTCTCATGTAAAGATAGTCTAAGGAAAATGCAAGAATAGAAGCATCATTAGCTGTAATAGCAGGATAAAGCAAAATTTTTCATAATGAGAGAAAAGTGGGCCTACAGATGTCGACTTTTCTCTGAAGGTGGGGACAGATCTATTCATCTTTCTATGTTCCTGCTCATCTCCAGGGACAAACTACAAAAAAGAGTTGCTGAAAAAAATTTTAATTACTTCTTTCACTTATAAACTACAAAAGTGACTTTACTATTACATCCAGCAAAGATCAACCTGGATACTCATACTGATCTCTCAGAAAACCAAAAACTACAATGTCAATGATTAAATTCCTATTTCCCCAGTATGTAGAGTTTGTTCTGCTTAAATGCAAGACAACTTATAAAAATTATTTTAGTTGCATAAAATAAATGAAATAAAGTATTTATCAAACACTAATTCTATCAGCATAGTAATTCTTGGGGAAGGTTTATTATTATACATTTATATAGTATTTTTAATTTAAAAAGATATTCACGGCCATTACTGGGATGATCTTTTTAATACTATAAACCTTTGTCATCATCTGCAGGTCTGGAAATTCATAGAAAAATGATAAATGCTTTAAAAAGTTACTGTATACTAAGGAAACAGTAGTTCTCCATATTAAATTATTAATCAAACATTAATCAAAACAACAGACAACTTCCTCTCTTACTGCCATACAGTCTGTTGACAGCTGATCAAACAAAGCAGAACACTTACCAGAACTTGGGTTAATAATGCTGAAGGATGTGTTCAGCCTTGATATACAAGTATCTTTAAATTTAGCAAACTCTAAACATAGAATATTGAAATCGTGAAAAAGACAACAGCAATTAACAGTATGTTTTATTTACTATTTTACTTACATCTGGTTAAATTAACTACTTGCATTCTTCAAAAATGTGGATGCATAAACAGGTCCCTGGACCTACAGTTATTCTAAAACAACTGCCGTTATACCCCGACTGGTGTAGGATGCTAGAAGACGAGAACATTTTTTATTGTGAGGAAAGCAATCTCTCCACTGAGTCAATTATAAAATCAGGTTATCTGTTTGTAAAAATACAAATTCTATATTATATTTCAAAAACCGAGTGACTTTTAAATAATACTTGGAGATAAATTTAAAATACAAAAACTAACCTACCCAAAATTAAATTTCAAGCGGTTTACTACTTTGACTGAGCTAGGTATAACCTTATCAGAGCTTTAGGAAATGTCATTTCCAAATTTGATGATAGTTAACTTCAGTCTCCCTAGTGTTCTTCTTTTTGAATACTCTAGGAGGAATATACTTCCTAATTAGAAGTAGTCAAGGACAACAGAGTCCATAGTTATTTATGACAATAAATGTGTTCAATTCTAAAGGAGGCAGAGGGTTGGGGGCAGGGAGCCTTCCTTTCTAAAAGTTTTTTTTTTTTCCTTCAAAATAGATTAACAAATGATATGTAAACTTCACAAGATAATGGAAAAAAACAAAGAGATGTTATATTAGTGGCTGACAACACCACTTGCATTATCTACTTGATATTCTGTGTGTGTGGTCAGTGGGCTCCACCTGGCTACAAACCTGTGCCTTTAAGGACCGATTTCCAACTGTCATCTTGTTTGATATGAAGTTGTCAGTGTTACCATGCCACTTCCTCTACCCAATTTTTAAAAAAAAAATTTTTTTTAATGTTTATTTATTTATTTAAGTTTTCGGCGGACACATCTTTGTTTGTATGTGGTGCTGAGGATCGAACCCGGGCCGCACGCATGCCAGGCGAGCGCGCTACCGCTTGAGCCACATCCCCAGCCCCCCTCTACCCAATTTTTAATTCCAACAATGACTTACACTGCCTCTAATGATCACAATAAGTTTCTCCCTGTGGTTTACATTCTTTGCTCTGACCTTAGGGCACAGAACACAGAGATGGAGAGTCTGGATTGTGTTTATTATATACTATAGATGTTATAATGATTGTTTAAAATGCCCTACTTTGTAGATATTTAGAATGTGTTTAAATAGTTAGATATTAAGATATAGAATTATTGAATGGCTGTTAAAAATATGACTGGACAGAAATGATCCTTATAACATATGCAATGGAGATTTGGCAACAAAAACTGCTTCCCCTTGTCGATGTGAATCCACCAAGTCAGCAGCTTCTAGAACTGTTGTGTTTGTTCGCTTTACAGCAATGACCCTACTGTTCTGTTTTGGGACATTAGCAAATATATGATTATCAGCAAAACACTAGAATGAGCCACAGAGAATAAGAAAAAAACAAAAACAAAAAAAGACCCTCATGTTCTGTAAGTCTTGGTTTCAGGAACCCCACACCCACCTAAAGCTCAGAAAGAATATGCAAATTTGAGGTATGACTACAAAGCAGCTGGGGTCTGAGTCTTCTCACTTTTCATTGCCCTCCATCCCAATTAAGCCAGCAAACTCAGGCGCCTAAGTTTGGATACATCAACTCTCTTTTTCTTCCTACAAGAGTAAATACTAATGGATAGTATTGTGGAAATGGGGGGTGAGGAAGGTGGGCTTGCCCACCTTCTGCAACGACAGCCTCACACATTGGGATCAAGTCGTGCACACTGCCCAGAAAGCAGCACAGTATGGCCACAGTACACCAACGCACCGTGAGTCAATAAACAGGCTCTATGCTTCACAAGGATTCCCTCTTCTAAATAATTTCTAAAAGTAAATAATAATAATGGGTTGAGACTGTTCTGGCCTTAATGTTTGTGCCCCCTCAAATTCATATTGTAGAAGCCCTAACTGCCAATGTGCCTTTATTTGGTGATGGAACTTTTAGGAGGTTTGAGGTTAAATGAGGACATCAGGGTTGGGGCCCAGCATCCTTAAGAGGAAGAGACACCAGAGAGCTCACCGTCTCCTTTACCTCCACCCCTGCAAACCTATGCAAGGACACAGCCACATGAAAGGTCATGTGAGCATACAGCCAGAGGTGGCCATCTGCAAGCCAGGGAGAGAGGCTTCATCAGAATCTTGGGCTTTCCAGATCCCAGGACCACGAGACAATAAATACCTGTGGTTTAAGTCACCCAGTTTATGGCATTTTGTTATGACAGCCCAAGAAGACTAATACAGTAGCCTGGAGAAATGAGTTTGTCACCGGAGGAGTCCCCAGAGAGGAGAAACCTGACAAGAGGGGTCACTGGCATATGTGACAGAAAAGAACTTCAGCACATAGCAGTTAGAGAGACACACTTATTTAAGAAAGCAGATAGACATGCAAGGGAGAATGTGGGCCATCTCCAGAAGGAGAGACGGCAACCTCTTTGGGTAGGGTGTTCATACTTACAGAGGGACAGTTGCTAGGGGCTGAACTAGAGTCAGATGGAGTTACAGTTCTGTGCCAGTTTTCCCTGGGCTTGTGTATTGCCCTCTGGTTACTTTTTGCAGGCAAGGTCAAGGGCCAAGGCTTTCAGGGGAGGGGTGGATGTGGATGTGGATGTGGATGTGGGTGGGGGGAGTGGGGGGGAGTGCTTATTTTGCATTTCAAAGGCTCCTGGGCATTTCCTGCATTGCAGTGGCTCATGGGAGCTTATCTTTTGAGATTTAGTCTATCTAACTTTTTCTGTATCCCCAAATTCTGATCTGAAGTTCACGCTGATTTTTAAAACTATAGGTGATTAAATGGGGAAGAAAGGCAAGCTCTTCCTTATAGAATTCCAACTAATAAATGTAGACAAATTGATGAATATTAAAAGCCATTATATGTACATACTATAGTAATAACTGTTTCGGGTTAACAACAATTAACAATGCACACTAAAATTGGTGACCCACAGCATGAGAAATAAGACATTCACATAATCTCCAAGTAACTCCTCACAACACTTCAGAACAGTGGGAAAGACAATTAACTTCAGAGTGCAGGAAGTGGACACCACCATAACGAAGTACTGCTGGTTATATATGATGTGAGCATCTGGATGGCGGGGATGTGGGCGCTCTTCATATTATTTTTTGCAACATTTTTGTATGTTTGAAATTATTTCAAAATGAAAAGTAAGAACACTGAAGTGGTACTTTTGCTATAGTAGACGTACCGCTGTTTCTCTCCCTAGTAAACTGCACTGTGCTTACACAAGTTAACAGCTTGGTCTTAGCTCAATTTGCAGTTTTCACCCACACAGTTCATCTTACATATTGGAATATTTCTCCCATGTCCCACTGGGATGAGCAATATCATTTGCCCTATTCCATGAGCAGGAAACATGTAACTCAGGGGTAAAACACACACATTCCAGGCACCTAGATCAGTGCCTAGCTCACCTTTGAATGAATAAATAAATGAATTCCTAACATTTATTTTGAAATAAAAATAATGGAAACAAAGGCAGGGGAACAGGACATAAAACATTCTGGATTCTGTCACATCGTCAAGTTTTATACGTAATTTCCCATCAAGGAGGAGAAAAACATAAACTTGACTTTTAGAAAGTAGTTCAGTCTTATACTTTGTTTTGTATTCTATTTGTGCAGCACTTTTTCATCTGAAAATTGATCACTTCTAAAAACTGACAATAACAACACTACACCAGAGCTAACATTTATTCAGGGCTCATTACATATTTGCTAACTGCTCTATAGTGTCTCATAAAATCATTTTAGCAGCCCTGTGAACTGGGCACAGCGATTACACACCCCTACCCTTAACAGATAAGGAAACTGGGCTACAAGTGGCTAAGTGGCCAGCTCAGGGTCATGGAGCCCTCTGGGTGGTGTCCTGGGTTCTAGATCTGCCACCGCAGCTCCAGAACCTGGGCTCTCGGCCATGGCTTTCAACAGCCTTCTGATTCATATACACATAAACAAATAAAAAGAACAAAACCAAAACAAACAAAAAACACTCTCAACTACTCAAAGAAGCAGGGCTGGGGGACGACTACTTAGGGAGTAGAGAGCAACTCAACAAAACAAACACAAGCGTCCATGTAAAACACACTCACCCACTTCGTGTTTGTACAACTTCCTGCTCTTCTCATTTTACCCACTCACAGTAAAAATTGCCTCATGCAAAACAAAACAAAAACAAACAAACAAACAAAAAAACCAACTTTGCCCTAGCTGATAGTAGGGGGGTGGGGGAGGGAGAGAAAAACTAACCTTATCCTTGTCATTCAGGACTTTGGGATGCTCTTCAGATTAGGGAGCAAAAGGTGCAGAGTTCATCCTCGAGCAGGGAGAAACTGCCAGGTGATGCTCAGGGGGAAAGGGACACAGGGAGCAAAACCCAGCACGCAGTGAGGTGTCAGAGACTTGGGTGTCAGACTCCTTCTCAACAGGACTGTCATTGTTTAATGCCACCCTTGAAAGCTGTTCATAACATACTCTAAACAAACTTCCTACAAACAGGCAGTACTACTTTGCCCCAGTATGGCAGCAACTGAGTTCAAACAAATGAAAGACCAGGCAGCAAGAGTCCACATGTAGAAAAGCTGGTATGAGTCTTTGTAAGCCTCTCCATATGGAGCCTCAGGAGCTCGATGTCTCTGGCTCACATGCCTGGGGCTGCTGTAAGGAGCAACTGAGTCTGCAACAGAGCCTGGCACATGTTGAACAATTCTTACCAGCACTATCATCAATGTTCCCAGGATGCTGCTCTGGAGTAGACACTTCACATATTTTTGCGGATGTTTGTTGAAAACAAAATGGGATTGAAACAAAATGAGATTAGTTGACTTAGTTGTTATGAGTGTGTGACTAAACTGAGAAAGTTGCAGCTGATGATCCACAGAAGAGAGGCCCTGCAGATGAGTGAGGGCTGCCCAGGGCACCTGTAGTATGTCCATGGATGACAGCACAGACCAGAAGCTTAGCCAAAGGGGTTAGGGAGAAGCAGGCTCCATCAAAATGTTCCAGAATTGGCATTAGCCGTTGCCCTTCCTCACCATTAGCAAATCTAAACTACCATGCAGCATACCTTTGGTTCTAAGAAACTATGCTTGTCTCTGGTGTGTCACCTTCCTTTCCTATACTGCGTCTTGTTTACTTTTCAAGTTCATTTCCTGTAATGGTTGCAGTTTGAGGGGAACATTTTGATACTCGCTGACAATGTTGTTCAAACAACTTTAAAACTCCATATCCTCTCTTGTTTAGCTTTGTATAGCAATATTATACCACGCTCTGCATACATTCCTGCTAACCTGTTTGGCATTTGCTTGCTTATTTATTTTAATTAAATAGCATCTTTTAAAAGTCCAAATTTAGAAAGTCAATTAAGGGTTGATTATTCACATTATCAAAGGAGGCTGCTTTAAAGGAGGGTTTGCTGGAGTATTCCTTTCCAAGATCCAATCTCTCTCTAGCAGAGGTGAAAAGTGTTTTAGGAAGCTGTGCTTTTTAAATCATGGAGAAACCACTCAGAAGGGAACACACACAAACATTACACAAAGCGAAAATCATTTATAATTTCACCAAATACTTATTCACCTGCACCAAGCTGAACATCATCTCCCTTAACCTTCACATTTCATCTTTCTAAAAGCAGACTCAAAACTTGGTGGTTGGTGTCCCCGTCCAAAATTCCAAATCTATGTAAAATCCAGGCCTTCCTTAGGAGATAATTACTGCTTTTTATTTGGGATTTTAAAGATGTAATCCATATTTTCATATCTTTAGAGATATATGGAGTAAGGGGGAATTAAGACAGGGGTCAAGGGTGGCTCATAACTGAGTGAGAGAAACTAATACAAACGTGAGCAGGATTAGCTGCTTCTGGGTGACGGAGGCACCATCAGGCAGAGCACAGGGGATTTTTAGGGCAGAGAAACTACTGTGATCTGCAATGGTGGGTACGTGTCATAACACATTAGTCAAAATCAACAGAGTGTACCACACAGAGAGAGCCTTGATGTGAACTAGGCACTCTGATAACAAGATGTGACTCTAGTTTGATGAATGAAAGTCCTTATCTGGTGTGGGGTGGAATGTCGAAGGTGGAGGAGGTCGAGTGTGTGTCCAGAAGGGTATGTGAAAACCCTATGCATGTTTCATTCAATTCTGCTGTGAACCCCAAACTTCTGTTAAAGGAAAAAAAAAGTCTACTAATAAAAAAATGTGAACAGCATGAAATGCTACTAGTATTGAGAAAGAGGAGACTGTTATTTATTGAGTTGGACTAAGAAGATGTTGGAAGGGGATACTGAAGTAGGGAAAGGACGTGGGTTTGGATAGGAGAACACATCATTAAACAAGGGAAATGACAGTAAAGGGTTTCAATGGGCCAAACTGACCAGACTCTGTCAGGCTGAGGAACCTGGTTTCTGTTCTTTGACATTCAGGAGTCATTGAAGGTTTTGAACCACCGAGGGATCACAGGAGATTGTGGGATGAGGACCTCTGTGGTGTTTAGCTAAGTGTGTGGAACTGAATTTGGAAGAAGGATGAAGACTGGAGGCCAGGAATCACAGTACAGTCTTGAGCACCTGCCAGGCACAGGATGGAGGGTGAGTATAAAGGGAGAAGAGGCAAAGGATGGGAGGGCCTCAGAATGCGTGAGAGGTTTCAAGCCTTTGAAACTAGAACAGTTAAACTATTGCCTAAAATAGGAAATGCAAGAAGAGAAGTTGGTTTAGGGCATATAGAGGATACATTATTTTGGAGTGTGCACAGATCCATGCAGAGATGTCTACCATGAAGTTACAAATGTAATTCTGAGGCTAAAAATACAGAGAAGTAATCTGCAAACCTAAACTTGGAAGAGCTGTGGCTGTAGGAAATGATAATGTCAGAGAGGGATTTAGAGTGGAAAAAGAAAATGGCCAGAAGCAGGACATGGTGGCACACACCCATAACACCAGTGACCAGGGAGGCTGAGGCAGGAGGACCACAAGTTCCAGACCAGCCGCAGCAACTTAGAAAGACCCTGTTTCAAAATAAAAATAATAAGAACTGGGGGTGTTCTCAGCAGTAACGTCCCCTTTGTTCAATCCCTGTACCAAAAAAAAAAAAAAGCCAGAATCTCTAGAAGACAATGCCATACAGGAGAATGAAAAGAAGTTTTATTGAAAGAAGAACCAGGAGGGAACAGGCTCTCTCTAGCACACTCAGGGAAGTACACCATCTCCTTCTATTACCACAGGTCATTTATTATGCTCTCCTCTTTCATTACAGGGGCACAGATATTGTTAAGTGGAAGTCACCCTGTTCATTTCTGGAAGTTTACAAACTACAGCAAGACACATAGTCCCGTACTTTAAGATGGAAGGACAGACAGACAGCATACAAGTTGAGGGTATAAATGTATGGCCAACTGCATATTAATCCCAACAAGTCAGGCCTCCTGGTGTCCACACCCTCCCACAGCCCCCTCCCACACTGACCCTGATCTTCCCTGTGAGCCTGGCTTTGGCCAGTGGGACATCAGCAGATGAGTCTCAATGCCTGAGATCTGGACTTCTCTTTCTAAAATGTTGCTTCTGCAATAGCCCCAGCTGACCACCAGACATGTGAGTGGGGCCATCCTGGATCATTCATCCTGTGGATTCCCCAGGTGACCACAGCCATGTGAATGAGATCAAGAACTGCCCCACCAAGCTGAGGTCAAATTGCCTTGAATCATCCACCAAGAGAGGGGTAATTTTAAGCCACTAAGTTTTGGGGTGATTTATTATATCACAATAAATAATATTTAAAATTAGGGGTAAAGCATATATATGTAGAGAGGCAAAGATGAGTAAAAGTAAAACAAGTTTTAGATTTGGAATTCAAAAACCCAGAGAGATTGAAAATGGCCCCCTGATTGGAAACCTGAGCTGGTCCCCTTGGCATGGAGCAACATTCCCAGCTGGATCTTATAAAACTGTCATAGCCTCATCTATTGATTCATCCACAATGATTTATAGATATGGAGTCAAGATTTTAAGAGTAGAAAGAATGTAGAGATAACCAAGAAATGAAGAAATAAAATTTTAAAAAGTGACTCATTTCTAAAGTAACATAACAAATTACTTATGGTGTCAAGAACAGATTCTGGACCTGCTACCACTGAATCTGGTGCACTCTAGACTGTGAAAATGCCCAGTCATAACTACACATCCTGCATGATTTAGGCTGCTACAGACTCTATTTATAGATCTGTTATCTTCAAGAAAACTGGTCTTTCTCCTGCCATAATGTACATAGGGCATTTGGTCTTTTATTTCTTGCACTGTGAGTGAGGCTTAATGGCTGGATGGAATCATCCAGGGGGTGAACACACAGTGTCAAGTACACCTGCTAACAGGTCATGACAATCACACTGCTAAGACAAAATAAGAATTCAGACCCATCCCCACCAACTTAGCTCAGGCACAAAGAGCACGCTGCCTTACACTCCCATAGAACTTATTTATTTGACACTGAATCCAGATGTACACAAAGTTGCAAGATGTACAGTACTTGCATACCAAAAGGGTCTCATGAGTGTACTTGAAACAGATATTTCTAATTTGCAGAAAAAAATTTGAATGGATAATTTGAAAATAAGTGTGAAGACAGTTCTGTAATGGATCTGGAAATGAGTGCCATCTCTGAAAATCTGCCCTTTAGAAATCCTTCGTTTTGCAGTTTGATCAGCTTATTCCCATCACCCCTCTTCCTGAGCAGTCCCCCAGGATCTTGGCCTACAGTGGAATTTAAACTAATGATCCCCAGTGGGGCTCTAGGAGGGTTGCATTTTGGATAATAATTTGCACTTTGAAGCAGGTTTCATCTTCCTGGTGGAGTATATTTGCATAGAATGAACAAAATTAAAATAGAAAGAATTCTGTTTTGATTAAAAAACATCCTATATAAAACCTGAGTTGGGGACATTAAAAGCACATCATATTAAATGACCTCCACTCATCTCTGTCATGCTGTCTCCTTTCTTTGAAAGATCTCTCCTTTATGTCTCCTTATTAAGTTCCCACATGCACACAGTCATACTCTTTGGTTAATTTGATGTAAACTTGCAGCTTTTCTCAATAACTCTTTACCTGCCTTCTACACAGAATCATTCTTCCTGATTTCCTGTCTTCATTTATTCTCTAAAATATGTTTTAAAGTATTTCTACCTAAGTATAAAGGCAAAGGAAGGGGGCAGGAAGAATCCAGCATAACTACTTATGTTCCCCCTTTCTTCTTTTTCCCTACTTTCTCTTGATTCTTATCTTTCATTTTTTTATTTCATTTATTAAACATTTTAAGTGAAAACTTTTTACTATTCCTCTATTAAACTGGAATCAATTTTTAAAACGGAGGAAAGAAACCACTTTTCTATTATTGTTCTATGTTCAATCGAAAGACACACTTTATTAGCTTTTGTTTTATGAGAAATATGTTGTCCTTGAAATTTAATGAAGCAGGAGGTTTAAAATTTAGGGTGCCATGGAATATTTATTATAGATTTTCTAAAAGACTAAAAATATTAACCCATGTAGTAACTATTCATTTTTAATCCTCTCATATTTCAAAAATTTTAAAAACATGTACTTTGTTAACACCATCCTGGGGATGTGCTTGACTAACAAGACCATGGGAGTTTAGCTGGAAGATGTCTTCTGAAGACCACAGACAGTGGCACTGGCACACTCCTTCAGTGGTGGCAGAAAAATCAAATTAGTTAGATTATATTGATAGGAAACACAATTACTCATGATCAAATCTTGTGGCCAGGAGGTGGGAGAAGAACAGAATCTTCGAGACAAGAGCATCCATCAAATAAAGAACACAGAGGGGACTGGGGTTGTGGCTCAGTGGTAGAGAACTTGCCTCCCACGTGTGAGGCTCTGGGTTCGATCCTCAGCACCACATACATATAAACAAATAAAATAAAGGTATTGTGTCCATCTATGACTAAAAATTATTTTAAAAAAGAGATAACAGAGAGAAAGTTCAAGGCCTATCAATTAATCCAAAAAAGGACAAATACAGGTTAGATGGAAGCCAAGAATGAATAACAAGACACTTAGGTCCTAACTGTCAACTTCTACTAGGCACATGATAAAACCAAAAAGTGTGCAGAGAAGACACCAGCGGAGTTTGCCAAGAGCATTTATTTATACTTAATAGAAATTAAGGGAAATTTAAAAAATATGAACATTTTAATTAAGATAGAGACACAAAAATGTATTTTTCCTTGTATTTTCATTCAAGAGTTAGGATTAATAGGTGTAGGGGTATGTGTGTATGTGAGTGAGTGATTTTAAAGGTATACACATTCTCAACTTTTTTTTTAATATTTATTTTTATGTGGTTTGAACCCAGGACCCCGCACATGCTAGGTGAGCACTTTGCCACTGAGCTACAGCCCCAGCCCGATTCTCAACTTTTTAAAGGTCCTAATTGATTTGCAAATGAGCAGGAGAAAAAGTGGATAATACATGCAAGAATGCAAATTGGTAAGAACACAGAGCATGCACAATTCACAGAATACCCAACTATAAAATTTTCTTAAAATTAGAGCACAATTTCTCACAATACAAAATGTCTCTAATTGTCTTAATTAAAATCCCCAAACAAAGGGGAACACTGGTCAATGGATATAAAATTCTATTTAGCTATGAGGAATAAATTCTTACATTCTATTGCATAGCAAGATGAATATCATGAATTATAATGTACATTTCAAAATATCTGAAAGAGCTATAGTAACAAAAACAGTGTGATAATGGCACCAAAACAGACATGAAGACCAATGGAATAGAAGACAAAGAGACAAACTCACATAGATATAATCATGTAATGCTTGACAAAGGTGCCAAGAGCATACACTGGAGAAAAGATAGTCTTTTAAACAAATGGTGCTGGGAAGACTGGACAATCACATGTAGCAGAAGAAAACCCCTATCTCTAACCTGACACAAAAATCAACACAAAGTGTATCAAAGACTTAGGAAGGCTGAGGGGGTAGCTCAGCGGTAGAGAGCTTGCCTAGAACGTGTGAGGCACAGGTTCGATTCTCAGCACCACATATAAATAAAAAAGATCCAAGACAACTTAAAAAACATTTTTTTTTAAAAAAAGACTTAGGAATTGGACTAGAAACTCTGCAGCTGCTAGAAGAAAATATAGGCCCAGTATGACAACATATTGGTGCAAGCACTGACTTCCTTAACAAGACTCCTAAAATGCAAGAAATAAAACCAAGAATCAATAAATAGAATGGTATCAAATTAAAAAGCTTTGCATGGCATAAAGAAACAATTAAGAGCTTGAACAGAGAGCCTATAGAATGGAAGATCTTTTCCACCTACTCCTCAGGGGATTAATATCCAGAATACATTAAAAAAAAACTCAAAAAACACCCAAGTAACCACATTAATAAATGAGCAAAAAACAAACAGACACTTCTCAAAAGAAGAATTACAAATGAACAATATTTAAAAAAAAATGTTAAACATCTCAAGTCATCAGGGAAATGCATATGAAAACTACACTGAGATTTCATCTCACTTTAGTCAGAATGGCAGTTATCAAAAATACAAAAAAATAAAAATAAACATTGGTGAAGATGTGGGGATTAAGTGCACTCATACATTGCTGGTGGGACTGCATATTAGTGCAACCACTTTGGATAGCAGTATGGAGATTCCTCAAAAAACTAGGAATAAAACCACCGTGTGACTCAGTATCTATACTTCTCAGTATATATTCAAAAGATCTTAAAAAAAGGCATACTATAGGGATGTGGGCACATCACTGTTGGTAGCACGGTTCATTATAGTCAAGCTGTGGAACCAATGTAGGTGCCCCTCCATAGGATAAAGAAAATATGGTGGAGTTTTACTCAGACATATAGAAGAAGGAAATTATGGCATTTGCTGGTAAATGGATGGAACTGGAGCTCATTATGCTACATGAAAGAAGCCAGACCCAGGAAGTCAAAGGTCGAATATTTTCTATGATAAGTGGAGTGGAGGAAGGGGATTGAAGGCAAAGGAGGAAGGACCTCCCAAGGGAAGAATGGTGGGATGGAGCTGACTTAATTTTCCTATGTACTTATACGAATGAACCATAATCTCACCTTATGCACATCTACAAGGCACTAATTTTTAAAAACTGTAAATAAATAACAGAAAGATCAGTAGAGGAAAGAGAATGACAGAAGGGAGGAAGAGAGGGAAAGTGAAAGTACTGGGGACTGAATTAGAGCAAATTATATTTCATGCTTTTGTAATCATGGCAGAATGAACCCTAACATCATGTATTACTAAAATTAACTAATAAAAAAATAGTTGAAAAAAAATCTGAAGTGTTCTCACATTGAAGAAATGACAAAATCTTTGAGGTGATGGTATGCTGATTTGGTCATTCCACAAAGCATACATGTATCAAAGCATCACATTGTACTACATAAGTATGTAATTATTATTTGTTGATTAAAAATAAAATTAAAGTTAAACATTCAAGTGGACAGTTAATAGAAAGTAGCCAAAGCTTAAAAATGAATTGTTGCTGGCGTAGTGGCACAAACTTGTCATTCCATTGACTCTGGAAGGCGAGGCAGGAAGATCACAAGTTTGAGGCCAACCCCTGCAACTTAGCAGGGTCCTGTTTCAAAACAAAAGGGCCGGGTATGTAGCTCAGTGGTAAAGTGCCACTGGGTTTAATCCCCAGTACTAAAATAATAATAATAATAATAATAATAATAATAATAATAACAATAATTACAAAAAATCTGAGGGGTTGGGGTTATAGCTCAGGGGTAGAGCACTTGCCTAGCAATGTGAGGAACTGGGTTAGATCCTCAGCACCACATTAAAAATAAATAAATAATGTACTGTGTGCATCTAAAACTAAAAAAAAAAATTTTAAAAATCTGAATTATCTATTTTAGTGATCACTTCCCTTCAATATGCATAAAAGAATTTTTTGTGAGCAGCAACGAAAATAAAAAGTTGTATTTAATTCATAGAAGCAGGCACAATTAAAGTCATGTAAGGTCTTTATCTACACAAACTCACAGTCCCTGCTTTAGAACACGGAGAACATGTGAAGGAAATTACTAAGCTGATTTTCATCCAATATCCAGCCGTATTTCAATTTTCAAACTTAATTAAAACTGGCAGTTTTACTAAGAAGAATCAAATTTCAATCAAATGGTAATACCATCTTTTTTTTAAAGAAAAAGCAAAAGAAAAATCAGGTTTTCCCAAGCAAAAGATTAACAGAGCTTTGATTAGAATTGAAAGTCATGAGTTAAATAAGTGTTTTGAATTACGACTTTTATTAAAACACAATCCTTTACATGAAGCTCACTAGATTTTTAAAATTAATTCTAGAATATTGAAAGAAAATGTATTTGACGTAGCCTATTAGGAACTCATAAATCATGGAGGAATGGTGAGAGAACTGCATTCTGGGAAAATCCCTCCTTCAATGGCTCCTTTGGTGGCACCAGGTATTTTAGCACCCAAGAAAGAGCACCTCTTAGCCAAGTCCTGTTCATGGGAATGAAGCATGAAAGGGCCTAAGGAGCAGCAGAATTGGCTGGCAGGGCAGCAGCTGGGGCAGGAAAACAGGCTGGCCAAGACCCACTGCCCACAAAGGACTTGGGGAGTGGATTATGCTGATGTTGTGTAATAAGGCCACACGCCCAGTGACCCGTGCAGAGCCTCAGGGATTGCCTGCCCTCTTCATGGAGTTCTGCTGAAAGAGACAATGATGGGCACATCCTAATATTCAGGCTTCTTACTAGATCCAATTTATTTACCCTCTCCTTGGCCTGGGAAAATGGATTCTGGACTCAGTGATTGACACTAAGTTGCTTAAACATGGCTGGGTTTTGTATTCCCTAATGTGAAGTGGAAATGAAGTGCAGCTGCAACAGAGCAGAAGCAGTTGCAGTGGATGAAAGGGAATGAGGTTTAATATTCTCTAGAAACACAGAGCAAGGATGTGGAGCCTAATAAGATCTAGGGGAAAATTATCAAGCCAAAAAGTAATCAATGGTTCTAAGAGCTGTGAGAAAGATTTGGAGACAAAATATAATTTTATTATTGTTCCACCTTGAAAAAATATTTCAATGCCTGTAAGTATCTTTTATGATCATGTCTTATCAATCGGATAAATGACAATATATGCTTGTGTGGTAGCAGTGTTTTTTAATCATCATAAATCTTATTGTAAATTCTATTATATTTTATGACACATGGTGCTGCAGACAGACACAGCAGTTTTCCACCTCGAGGGGACTCTAGAGACCACCTCATCTATCCCCTTGCTTTATAAATGAAGAGACTGAGACCCGAGGTCACTCATGGAAAAGCTGGGTAAAACTCCAGGGGCTGCCTAGCCAGAGGCCTCTATTTTACCCTTAGTCTGAGTGACATAGTCTTGAACTGACCAAGGCCACTCTGCCACTAAGAGTCTATCTTAGAAAACGGGTCTTTCATTGATGACACTAAAACAGAATTTAACATGAGGAGTGAATTATGGTTCTCCTAAAGAGACTTCATATTTGCTTATTTAATGTATATTCCACCCTGTCTTTGGAATGCCCAGCTCACCACCCATATGCTACCCTCCCTGGACTCCAAATATACCTGGTTCCAATGGGAGTAATAATTCTGTATGATTGTAACCCTGCTCCCTGGCCATAACTGCCCAGTCCAGGGTTGACCAGACCCAAGCAGGGACAATGAGTCTTCCTTTTCAGGGTCTCAACAGGGGACCTCCATGCCAGCTTCTCCTGACTCAATGCTGAGATAGATGAACAGAGGTGGTCAGTGTCCAACACAGTCTGGCCTGCAGGAGGCAGAGAGGCAGGGGAAAAGAGCAGTCCTGGCAGTGTCTGTACCCCTGGTTCCCGCTTGCTGCAGGCTCGGCCACATCCCTAACTGCAGGCTCCAGAACCATCCCAGGAACCTGGAGGCAAACTCCTCTTTCTGCTTAGCTGGAATTGGGTTTCTGTCAATTACCTCAGTCAGACAGCGCCTTCAAATTTCACTGAACTTTGCTTTGAAGATACTTAACACCTAATGTATGTTTTCAGGCAAAATAGCATTATTTAGGCAAATAAAAGTATACTAATAAAAAAGAATATGAGGATGGGCTGGCAAAATCAAGTTTGTCACTCAAAATCTACCTAAATATACAATTTACTAAGACAAACAATAAATAACTTGAGAAATTTTAAATATATGGTATTACATACTCAAAATTATGAGTATTTATGACAGTGCTTGACAGGTCTGCTTCTTACTGATTTAGAAAACAGCACATTCACATGAAAACATCTCGATCTGGGAAAAGACCAGCAAAGATTGTGCGGTTTAAGTTAGAGAAGAAAATTGGTCTTGTTCATTAAACTCCTACAACCTTCAAATCCTCATAGATGGTTAATTGTATATTTTACCATTTTCACTGCCAAGAATTTTCCTTTATACATAATGTGTCTCCTGTTAATCTTTAGTCCTTTTTCTTAAGGTATTGAGGAAGATCAACAAATCCTATTAGGCCCGAGATTACCTGCCTCTTTCATTAAGCCATTTCCCAGAGGCTGCTGCCACAGGGAGGAGGGGTGCAAATGACTACTTCCAGAGGAGTGGACCCCTCATCAGGATGCAGCCAGGGCAAGGACTTGGATTCTGAAGCTCTAGTTTTCCTAACTCCAGGTCTCAAGGCACTTTTTCCCACCATCTCCTCATTCCTCTCACCCAGCAACAAACTGCCCTAGTTTAGGGTTGGAAAACTATAACTTTCGAGCAATTTGGCTACCTCTTGCTAGTGTAAATAAAAAGTTTTTATTGGAACAGAGTCATGATCGTCTATTCCTGTGTTATCCGTGGCTGTGTTCATGATATAAGGGCAGAGCTGAGTAACTGAGAAAGGATGGATGGGCTGTAGGGTCTAAAATATTTATTATGTTGTGACAGAAAAAGTTTACCTATGAATCTGGCTTAGGAAGAAGGGCAAACCCTATCAGACCTTCTACCCCTGGTAAATTCAGCTGTTACAAGAATCACAGCCCCCACCCCCACTGAGTTAGCTCCAAAGATCTCCTAACCTGATCTAGTTGAACCCTACATCACAGATCTCCAAATCCTTCCCTGGACCTCTCAAAAGTCATGATTTGCACTGGCAAAAATTAACCTCTCCACTGAGACTTTCTTTGATCTTGCAGCCAAATTATGTCTGTCCCCAAGGCCCATGCTTCCTTGCAGCCCTCTCAAGTGTTTCCTTCATGGCCAGGAATCACTGGGCCAAGAGGTGGGGCAGGGGCTCTGTGTCCCTCTTTGCCCATTCCAAATCCCCCTTACCCCTCCTCCCTCATTCACCATCTCCTTTGAAGTATCATTGTCAGATTATACAACACCCCCTCTGCCTCCTGCAAAGCTCCTGGCCACCCTCCCCTGCCCTGGAAGTGCTCATCGTTCTAGAAAAGCCAGCAAGCCCTCTATGATGCACTGGCTCTCCTGTTGTTACCCTCGCTACCATCTCTCCTCTGAATTCTAGACTCTAATATTCTGCCTAATCAGCATTGCCAACTGGGTATCTAACACTCATCTCAAAGAACAAACAACTCACACAAATCTGAGTCTTGCTTTCCCCTCCAAGCTCTCCTGCTGTTTCTTCATCTCTGAGTAGCACTTCCACACACATGAGGGCTCCGGTCCCAAGCCCTGCAGTCCAGCTTGGCTCCTCTCTCACCTGCATCCAAATCACCAGCAAATCTTGGAGCTCCTTATTAAGAACATGCTCCAAGCCAACTACTTCTCACTGCCATTGCTTCTCCTCTAAGCCACCAACATGTCTCCTCAGAATATTGCAAAGCTCCCTGGGAGGTCCTGGCTCTCTATCAGTCAGCCTTCCACTTTGAACTTTTTTGTTTTTGTTTTTGTTTTGTACTGGGAATTTAACCAGGGGTGGGGTAGGGAACAGTTCACCACTGAGCTACATTTCCAGCCCTTTTTATTGTTCATTTTGAGTCAGGGTCTCACTAAGTTGCTGAGACTATCCTCAAACTTAAGCTCCTCCTGCCTCAGCCTCCTGAGTTGCAGGGATTAAAGGCATGTGCCACCATGACCAGCAAACCCAACTCATCTTTTATGAATTTAATATCAGGTTATTTTTCACCCTTGCCTCAACTCCCCTAAAAGTTCTTACCTTGGCCAAGTCCCTGCCTGGTCCCCCTGCCCCCACAACCTTGCTAGTTAGTCCCTTAGACTTTCAGTCTTCCCTCCATTCTCTGAAGTCTCTCAAACATGTTCCTCCCCCACCGCTTTGCACTGGACAGTCCCTTTGTTTGGAGCAATCCTCAACCTCCTACCTTGAGTCTCTGCTCAGATGTCCTCTTCACCGAGGCTCCCCTGACCCCATAACCCATCACTCCAACCTCCTTTCCCAGTGTTACTTTCCTCCTGAGCACTTACTAAACCTGACATTATTCTTCATTGGTTTAATTTTTAAAAATTTATTTTATTTTATATTTTTATTTTATTTTATTTATTTATATGTGGTGCTGAGAATAGAACCCAGCACCTCACACATGCCAGGCAAATGTGCTACTGCTGAGCCCTAGCCCCAGCCCCATTAGTTTATTTTGTATGTTTTATCTCCCATCCTAGAATGTAAGACTTTCCTAGTGTATATTATCCCCTGGACCTATACTAGTGCCAGATAGGTAGAAGGCATCCCATAAGTATTTGATAAATGAAGGAATTCAATGAACTAACCAGCCAAGTCCCCATGATATCTTTAGCAGCAGCTTCCCCTAATTGCAGAAGGAACAAAATTTCAGATCTATAATCAGTAAATTTCACGACTCTGGTTCTCAGGGTTTACTGTCTGTCTGTTCTTCCTCTGCTGGGCACTTACTAAAAGGGCAAAGAAATATCAAAATATCAGATGTAATCAAAGTCATTACAATTGGTCAGAATTTACTTTTAGATGATCAAATTCCCTAAAGAGAGCTAGTTATTCAATTTCTTTATATTGCATAGTCTTCATACTAGACTAAAAGAAACTCATTATTGAAAATTTAGTATTTTCATTGTTTCAGGAAAATGGGTGAGGATTACAAAAAGCAGTAACCTATGATACTGCAAATGCATATTGCGAGTTATTAAAAATAAATTAGTTTTGCAGGAATACAAACAAGAAGAAGAATACAAACAAGAAGCTGCAAACTTTGCTATAGGTAAGAAGTGGAAAATATCTTGAAACAATTAGCCCATATGGTATAGTTTTAATAATGTAGTCAACCCAGGTGAACCATTTCTAATTTCATGAACAATGTCCCTGTGAAAACCAGTAAGACTGACAGTGCATGTAACCAGTCAACAAAGAGACTACATCTGAGGGCCAGCTTTCCTAGAGACACAGGAAGGAAACAGTGTCCTGCTTTGGCGCTTTGGTCCTGAAAGGGCCACTCTGCATGTGATGTGCCTCTCACTGAAGACACTGCTTGTCCCCAAATGTGGCCTGAGAATGAGCCAAGAGGAGGCGGGAAGGGAAGGTTAAGATTTCCACAGGCTTTTGTTTGCATTCTTACTTAAATAATTCGGATAGCCTTTCATGGCATTTTTCTTCCTCTTTTGTCTCACATAAAATAACTTGTCACTGCTCCAGCACTTCATTTTGTAGTTCCTGATTACCTAGCACTCATCTGTTAGGTGGCAGCAGGGGCGGTGGTTTTCAGTACATATATTTTTCCTAACAAACAGCCTGGAGCTCTGAGAGACAGGAAGCCCACTGGTTTGAATGGCAAAGAATCAAGACCACCCTCAAGTTCTGCTGAGAATAATTGTCTGGAATGTTGATCAGTTTATCAGAGAGTAAAAGCTATAGTACTTACACTGCATTTCTAACTGTGAAGGGCACTTTTCCTTCCCTCCTTGGCCCAGGCAGGGTAGGAAGCCAAGGTGGGTCCACCTAGGAACATTTGTGGAGGCAGGGCCTGTTCTCAGCACCCGGTAGTGCAAGATGGTGAGGACCTCCCCAGAGATCTAAGCAGGCTTATTAGAAGAGACAAAGGTATCTAGTTCAGCCATTTCTTAGATCTGCTAGCCAATACATACTTTTCTGTAATTGCTGCTTTCAATTCTATGTAAATTAAGTGGAACTTGGACTCTTCACATAGAACAGAATCAGCAGGAAAAATAAAACCCAGAATGCAAACTGACAAGAGCATCAGCCTGTCTGACACATGGGTGTTTTCTCTCATTATGATAAACAAAATGTATCATTTATACACACTACAAAGCTTTTTCAAACAAGGAGCAAAAACTGCTTTATCCTGCTTTACCAAACGTAGCTTTATTGCTCTCTGGTAAAAACAGGATAAGAAACACAAGCCCTCATAAGTACTATTATTAATAATAATTACTCTCATTATTTCATGGGCTCTTAGAAGCCTCTTGAGAGAAAGTATGTGTGTATCCACACACCACTTTCAGTAGTGCTACCCAGGACAGAAGAATCAAATTCTAAGTCTTTCCAGATAATTCAGGATCTAAATAGTACTGTGTGTGTCTGGGTTTTCCTGCTTTGTCTTAAAGTAAACACATTGTTCTTGCATGCAAGGCTTTTGGGACAGAGGTGCAGGCAGGGATACAGATAAGAAAACGAAAGGCGAAAGGCGCTGGGGAAGCAGCTGGGAGAGATAAACATGCTCCTAGGATTTGAAGGCTGAGATTCCCCTCTTACACCCCATCTGAGAGTTGTATGATCTACACAGTGTAGAAGACAGAACAGCAAAAAACAAACAAACAAACAAACAAAAACCCATGATGACAATAATGCAGTCTGCATTCAACAACATGGAGAAGACAAAGTGACTGGTGTGATGGTCGGCACAGAACACTTCTTTTGATCATCAGCCTGTCTCATCTTTGTCACAAGTAGCAAAGGAAATGCCCCACAGATGACAGCAGACAGGCAGCACGGTCCATTGAGGGAGCTTCCAGATCAATCCATAGTAAATGACCCAATGAAAATATGCTGCTGACAACAAGTACAGGCAAATGACCCTTTGGGATTTTGAAAACAAAATCTCCAGCGAATTGCAGGAGAACTCAGCATTATAAGCCCTGAAAGCAGAGAGCTGAGAAAAACAAAACAAAAACAACGTGTGAAAAGAAATATAAACCATGTTCTGAGAAAAGAATCTAGAAGATTAAAACAAAATATCAAGGAGAACATCTCAGCCATATCACTTATGACGGGTCACCCTTATCTAAAAGTTCTCCTGAATCCTTTCCTAAATCTGCTCACCCATAAAGGCCATTCAAGTTTGATTTCCTTCCTCCTCAAAGGCTTCCTGGAACATTCTACCCCTGACTGATCTTCCTGCCAGTCTCTGTCCCTCCAGAGTTACTTGCCACACAATTCAGTGTGTTTATCTGCATAGTTTTCTTTCTTCTTTTCTGCAAAGGTTATATCTTACAATATACTGAGTAAAAAGAGGGGGAAAGTGCCATTATGGGTAGAAATTACTCAGAGAGCTAAAAAAAACTAACAGTTAAAAAAGAGGGGGAAGCAATTAATTCCTCAAGTCTTCATGGTACAGTGGCTCTGTTAATACTCTGTTGGCTGACATTAAATGGCCCTCAGGTTATTACTGTACCAAAGAAGAAAACTCACATGAAGGAGGTTTCTTCCATGGGACAACTTCTTATTCTTTATTCCTTTCATTGAAATTTTTATGAACATCTTTGAAAGTATTTAACCACTTGTTCCAGGACAATGAGCAGTTAGTCTTTTCCAAGTATTTTCACTCAGACTGAAAAACCCTCATTAATATTTGACTTTTTCCTGTTATTTCATACATCTCTCTGATATTATGGGAGGGACCCTGATACACGTGACCTTTTCTGTATGCAGTTTCTCTCCAGGAAGAACAGAAAACAGATTAACCACAATCAAACATAAAAAACTTCCTTGGTCTTGTGGTCTGAAACAGGCACATTTTCTTTGCATGCTTCAAGGCAACAAATATAATTGAATGTAACTATTTAAAACCTACTCCAAGTCTAATGAGCAAGAAACAGCTGTGCCAGACCATAATGTCTTTGAGAGATCAATTTGGCCAATAAAGGCTGGAGACTACACACATTCCTCAAACAAAAAGAAAGCAATTCCACAAAGAGGTATTTGTTTGCCTGGGTGTGTAGAGGCACCTCTACACACCAATATCTTACTTTCAAGAATTAATCCTCTGATTTCCCTCAAAATGTCATTTTTATAAGTCCAAAAGCCCTAATAAAAATAATTCACTAATTAGGGTTTTGTAATATTTTAATTCATAGCTCTAATTTGAATTGGGCGATCTTTCATCCAATTTATCTGAATAAAGATTTCTCCAAAAACTTTTAGGGCTTCATGACGTATTTGTTTAATGGCTTCTCTAAAAGGCCTTGCCAAATTCTAAATGTTCCATCATGCATTTATTTACCAGTTATCAGGCAACTTATGAATAATTTAATGTTTTCCGGTATTCCACTATCAGATGGATCTATAATGTGTCTCAGATTCTTTTTCCTTCAACTGTATTTTTTCCACTCAAAAAGAAGTTCCTTTATTAAAGTTCTCGTTTTGAAACTATTAACTTGGCTGCCAAATGCATTGTCTTTCACATAAATGGGCAGTGATTGGAGCCACTGTTGAATTCCAGACACCAGCCTGGGCCAAAGTACAAGCCAACTGTCATTTCTTGTCCAGGGATGTGCCGTGTTGCACCCAGCACAGAGCTGGTAGCCAGAAAGCATAAGGAAACATGCTCCCTGTCCTCCAGGAGTTAGTTAATAAAGTGACTAGCGAGGTGACCTCTACGCACAAGGAAGGAAAAGGCTTGCAAGTACCTGTCTGTGGGCTGATGGTTAACATGAATACACCAATCTAGCTGGCCTCTGCGGTGTGAGTGTGTTACATGAGTGGAGACACCAGGAACAGGGTGGGCAGCCAGATAGTACAAACTCCCCAGGTAGAATAGACCATAACCACAGCAGTCCCCTTGGTGACCTCATATGGATGGACTGACCCTGAGAAAAACGTTAAATAGAATCACTGGTCAGTAAATTACCACAAGCTTTGCTTATTTTGTTTGTTTCCCCTAAGGTCATTCATTCCATCCCCCCCCTGCTGTCCCATCTGGTCACAAAATGTCCCTTGTACACCCTGCAGGAGAACTTCAGGAACACCCATCTCAGTGTTTAAACTTCATCTGTACCTGTTTTATCTTCTCCCATCAACCCATAAACTCCCTAGTCAGAGATTAAGTTTCGGTGCGGAAACAATCCCTGGGTTTGGCTCAACAAACATTTGTACTTAACTAACATGCTTCCAGACTGTGCCCAAGACCCTTCTAGGCTGTTGCTCCATCATAAGTGATATGCCCTGTGTCCCACTCCCTTAGGGACGTCTCGGGTGACAGATGACCTGACAATCCATCAGAGGAATTTACAAGTGGGTACAAACGCCTTGTTGTCTTGTCACACTTTTTTAGCCTCAGTTTTCTGAACTATAAAATGAAAACAAGAATATCTGTCCTACATATCTTGCCATGAAATATCAGAGCACAATAAAATAACACTATATAGAGAGAGTAGATTTCAGCTCAGTTTTATTGCTAATAAACTGGACTTCTGGCCTCAAACATATAGTCTCACATTTAGGTGTCATTTGTGGTATATCAGGAGAGTTAATAATCTCTACAGAAATTTATTATTTATTTTAAATCAGCTTTTCCAGCCATGGCCCAGATGCCAGCAGGCCTAGATGCATGAATCAACCTCTACACTCTCTAGAAATGGTCTGTTTTCAAAAATAAAAATATTACCTGCTAAATTAGATACTTTCCTCTTGGGGAATATACGAATTTTACCTGAATGTCTTTCTACTTTGTGCAGGCTGTCCTTGCTCTGGCTCGGCCTCTCATGCCACCCTCCTTTTCCCCACTACATGACTCTTAGCCTCATCTCTCTATGCTCTTGCTTCTGCTTGCTGATGCCCTCTGAGCTCCAGACCTCCATATCCAATGACTGTCTTGGTGTCTCCTTTCAGAGGGCTCAAAAGCACTCTCATCACCCAGCGAATTATGCCAGAAACAAGGGCTTTCTTTTTCCTGCAAGTCTTTTGCTCTAGTGTCCACTGCCTATCACTCTGAGTCCAGCTCCTCTGCCACCACCCTAAATAAAAGCCACCATCATCCGTCGAGATTTTCCACAGCAGTCTTAACTGATCTCCTCCAGTCCCTCCATCCCTCCTCCAAGCTATTCTTAAAGTGCAGCCCCTGATAGTTTAAAACACTCATTTGCTATCATTCTTGAATTAAAAAGTTAACTTACAAGTGCTATTAGAAAACATCCTTATGGTGACCTCAAGTTTTCACCAGAAATACCCATGCCAGCTCTGGGCCCTGCTGCCTCTCACTTGAGTCACACTGAGTTTGACTCTGCCCTCCCAACAAACTCAGGCTTCTAATTTGGTTTCCCTGGCATTCTCTTGCCTGCCCCATATCTGCTTTACTTGCCAAACTCAATGCAACCATCGCATCTCCACTTCCAAGGCCTTCCTAGCATCCCACCCTGCCTCCAGTTTGGGTTACACCCCCTTATTACCTATTTCTAAACATCGCAGAACTGTCCTCTGCAGCCTCATACCATGGGAATCTTTGCTACTTGTTTGAGGTGTCTGAAGTCTGTCTCCTCTAGACAGCCAGAGAGCATGACTGTGACTCAGTGGCTGCTGCCATGGTGCCAACAGCAGATGTGCTCTTCCTCGGGTGCCTTCCTGTATTGCTCTGCTGAGGAGCTAAAAGTTATAGTTCTCATACAAGTGGTGAGCAAGGACCTGAGTGATCTGGATACAGCATCACAATTCCCTACCCACCAGCTCAGCCCACAGTCATTCTTTAGCGTTTGCAAAGATTCTCTGAACCAATGTTCATATCAACTAATACAATTAATTCCTCACCATCAAAATCAGCTACAATGTATCCTGTTTTCTATAACTGAGCTCTGATACTCTGCTCAATACATGTTGGATAATCACTAATATTAATGAATTTATAAACCACATACTAAATTCTCAAATCTACTTTAGTAACTGTCCCACAGTGAACCCCTGCGCTGTGACATTGGGGGGATGACTCCCTCCGCAAAGCGATGTCCTCACCATAACCAAAACTGTGGTTGTAGTGAATCTAAGAAATAACCGAAACAGTAAAGTTTAAACATCACTGTTAAAAATAAGCATTTCATGAACTGAAGGTAACATTTGCTTTTAAAATAGTCAAATGTGTATGGACACTAAAAACTGAAAAAGTCTGTCACTGTGGGATAAATTCAGTCTTACAACTCCGGTTACGGTTAATGTGTGCAACACAGGGAAGTGGGAAATGATATTTATTCAACGAACACTATATAAATAATTCCCCACTGAAAAATGCAGCTTCTTGTTCTACTTCAATAATGCTTTAAAATGCTTTAAAGAAAGGGCCATCCCTGGGGTCTGAATCATCGTGTAAGTTCAGGGACATTCCAAGGACAACTATGAGGAAGAAAATCATTTTCAAGAACAGATAAGGAGAAACCTATAGAAAAGAAGGAAAAGTCCTCCCTCTGGTCTCCCATGTGGAGGGTGTGGGGGATAAGAAAATGAAGGAGGCCGAGTATGTTCCACTGCAAACTGAAGCCATTTCCTTCCTGTTCTCCCAGCCCTTCTTCTACCTAGCCACACTGACGGCCACCTAAGTCCCTGGGCCACGGTAATTAAAAAAAAAAAAATCCTCTGAAACTTCTAAATCTCTTCTTCTCTACTTCTCTACTCCCTTCTTCTCACTTCAGTGGGGGAAGTGAGCTCTCGGCAAGAACAGTCACTCCATCCACCATATTAATCTTTCTCTAGAGGTCTCCATTCAACAGATGCACACTGGGAACATGGAGTGTGAAACAAAAAAGAGTAAAATAGTCCCTGCCTTTTAGCAGCTATAGTTTGGCCTATTAAGGAACACCCTGGGGTGTAGCTCAGTGGTAGAGTACTTGCCCAGCATGTGGAAGGTTCTGGGTTCTAGTACCAGAAAAAAAGAAAAAAAAAAATTGCTGGGGTAATCCCATCGCTAGATGGTACTTCAGGATTTTCATTGGTACCCTTTTTTGTCCCTTTTGAAGGGAGGGGGTCTTGCTGTGTTTCCCAGTTGGTCTCAGAGTTCTGGGCTCAAGTGATCCTCCTGTCTCAGCCTTCCAAGTAGCTGGGACTACAGCCATGAGCCACCATGCCTGGGGAAATTAAAGTCCGTGAAGGTTTTGGTAAAGGTTTGTGTTCTGAATATTGGACAATCTGCAGGTCAGTATTAATACCAAGAGGAAAACAGCTGTTGCCTCTGAAGTGACCCTGCATTTTGTAAACAGTGGCTTGTTGGTGAGTGCTACAGTGGCCTTGCTTGCTACTGGGACAGATTTAATGCAAAAGAGGAAAGGAAACCCTGCAGTTAGGGGTTCTGGACTGATAAATAATTTTGCTCAGCACAGATGCCCAGGGCCATTAATATTTCCAATTTAAATTGGAGAAACAGATGTCTCAGTAATTTTTTTCAGGAAAATTTAATCTCATTATTATTTCCAGAGATGCTATGAAAAATTTCCTTGAGGATGAATTATCTTCTTTCCTCAGGATTGGTCAGTCAGTCACTCAGCACTTAATGAATGTTCCCCTAGGAGAAAAATCAACGTCAAGGAAATGGAAAACACAGCTCTCACTTTCCAAGAATTTACTGTGCAAAGAGAGAGAGAGGGGGAAAAAAAGTACAAACTAGACACTTGAGAGCAGACAAATGATCCAAATTACAAGATATAAAAAGCTACGAGTTCAAGAGCCCGATTAACCATGACACCTGTGACAGGCATTCTTAACATGGGCTAAGACCTTAAAATAAAAAAGGTGGCAGGACACGCGGTGTTTAACTAGACCAAAGGGTGCTAGTTTAGTTGTGTCTGAAAAGCAAAGTCTTCAAAGACAAGTAAGTTTTAAAGCCACATAAGGTGGTGATGTGTATAATTCCTAACCAAGGACCTGGCCTTCCAGCTGGTTCTGGCCAAGCATTCCCACAGGTATGAAGCAACACAGGACCACAGTAAGCAGCAGCTCTGGAAGCACAAACCCAGGCTGTGGAATTCTGGGTGTGTTTTAAGACCTCTGCACCAGGTGCAGTGGTGTAAACCTGTAATCCAGCGGATCAGGAGGCTGAGGCAGGAGGATCATGAGTTCAAAGCCAGACTCAGCAACTTAGCAAGGTCCTAAGCAACCTAGTGAGACCCTGTCTCTAAATAAAAAAACAAAAAGAACTGGTGATGTGGCTCAGTGATTAAGTGTCCCCAGGTTCAATTCCTGGTATCAAAACAAACCAAAAACCCAAAACAAGCAAGCAAAATCTCTGGATCCTCTTCTCCCATTTTAAATGGGGACTTCAGCATCATTCATCTGTCACAAGACATCAAGTGAGATATAAGAAGAATGTTTTTGACAACTATGAAGGTTATGCCTGTGAAACTTCAAATGAAAGGTCAGCGATGAAGGCTGTGGCTAAAGAGGACATGGGGCCTGACAGAGAAAAATGCCTGGGACACAAAAAGAGTGGATAAAAGATCCAGTGCCTCAAGAGAGGGAGGAAAGCAGACTGTGTTGTACAGAGAGAAGGATGTACCTAAGGAAGCTGAAGGAGGTCCTGTAGCACGTCCAGGTGGAAAGCGATGACTGGACCCAAGGCTGGGAAGACACACTTCTAAGGACTCCAGGACAGGTATGTTCTTAAAACAATGTACCAGCTGCCTGCGCATGCAGACATGGGTAGGGTCTTCTGGGGCCCAACCCTTGGTAGGAGCTGAAGGCCCCGTGACTGCTGCCACAGCTTTCAGAACTGTGGCCATTCATGTCCTCTCTTTGCAGAAACCTGATGCCCCATATTACAACTGCTGTCTCTTGATTCCACTGGTTCACAGCTGTGTGATCTTTTCAAAGTATAAAGAACAGAGGCAACTGTGTTATCTTTTTGATGCACTTTCTTCTAGGCTTTTGTGTTCCAAGAAGTCTACAGATGGCTGAGCTTGTACTGCAAACAATCCTATAGACTAGTTTATCTCATTAGAAAAATTACTCAAAATAGTTTAATGAGTAGGTGCTCAATAACTTTTTCCTGAAATGTAAATATAACTAGATGGCTAGAAAACATTCCAACATGCATCTGTACCGTAACTCATTTATGTATGTCCTGGGCCACTCCCCAGAGTTTCACAATGTGCATTATTTTTTCAAGTCTAGAGTTTAGTTTCTTGATTCCTTTGTTGGCCTTCAGGGCTGGGTCTATTATGTAGGGCTGCACTGTTCCACTGGAGGGTCACAAGGGGTTGGAGTGGACATCTTCAATTCTGACACAAGGCATTCCCTTATTAGCACCTTCGGAGAGTAGAACCAAGAATTTTACTCATCCATAAGGGCCAAGTTCGTATCCCTCTTCTCCATTGTCTCTTTTATGTCTCAATGTCTACAGCCTTATGCCACATACAATGAAATCATATATACCTGTATATTTAATGTCATATTTTTTTTTCTTTTGGATTAGTCTGTCTCCCACTGATAGTCCTTGGTGGTTCTTGCTGCTGGGCATCTACTCATCTCCTTCTGCTAACAGTTTCTCACATTCTCACCTGTATACCAGCCCCCTTCTGACACCTCATCCAGCTCCAGAAGTAGAAGATGAATTGTGCCCAGGAAATAAGCACTTTCTGATTGCGGACATGGCAACCTTCCTGGTGGATATAAACCCTAATGTGGGTCAGTGACAGCCAGGCTTGAGACTTTAATCGCACTGTTAGACTTTAAGAGACACTATCTTGCTGCACTCAGTGATGAGAAAAGTCAGGTTGGGGATGTTAAGGCTGTCTTGCCACCACAAGGGTAAAGATAATGCAAAAACAAGGAATAAAACAAGAGATAGGCAGTGGAAAACTGTGTGAGCGCTCTTTCCAATTAAGCTACTTGCAAAACTGATTTAATAAACTAGGTCCTAGATGATTTAATTAGATTTTAAACACCCAAAGCTTGATTAAGCATCCCCTGCTTTCCAACAGTACCAAGAAGAGTGCTCAGTATTTAATACACGTTGGGTCCATTATTTTGCTCTGTAACTGTCCCAACACCTAATACTATGATTGACATATTAAACACCTGTTTGTTACTCTATAGAATTCAGGTATCCAATTGGAACAAAACACCCTCATAAACATCAGCTACATTGCAGCCTGCTGGTGCAGACAACTCTGTTGGCAACAGGGACAGTGCTTCCTGCCTCTGCAACAGGATGTGTCCACCTCCAGACATCCCCAGAGAATAGCTGGGAATCATCCAAAATCACTCAGGCAGCGAATGATTTTTAGGAACAAAGCACCAATCTTCCATCAGCACTTCCATATTTCAAGGGACTAATATTTGTCTTTTCAAGGAACTTCATAAATTTTACTTTTTACCATTGTGCATCTGGAACAATTTCTCCAAGAGCAATTTCAGATTTTGCTCGTCACCTGAAGGATCTCCAAAAGGATGCCTTTAGTCTTCCCAATCCAAAGGAAAGAAAAAGACAGACTGCTTTGTCAGTAAAAAATATAGGCTAAAATCAAATTTTGATTATACTCTGGTAAACACCACATTCAAGACTCTTGAAAAGGTAGACAGTATAGCCAGCTTGTTCAGCTGGAAAGCTAATGTCCAACTTTCTACATATGGGATGAGAGATGCTAGCTGGGAAGATGGTTATTTACACTACCAATATTTAAAATGGATATGCTCATGAATTTCAGATTCAGTATTTGCAGGGGGAATGGACATAAGCTGGTGCAATTGGAAGTCATTTTTCAGTTGGACTTATAAAATGGGACCTTCCTATTTCAGGGGGTTACAACCTCCACTGAGGTCACTACTACAAAAATACGTGGCGCCAGAAGTACAGACAGGAAAAGAAACGTGTAATTTTTTTCTAAGCAATCAGCTATGAATAAAATGCACAAGTACTTTACTTATCCCACCGGAAAAATGTTTTCTAAAAACTTCCTTTGTTGATTTTCTCAGAATTATATGTTTGAAGGTTGACTTTACTTTGACTATGTGGCAGCAAAATGTCATGCCATAATATACACCATTTCAGAAAAATATTGCTAATTAGAAAACATGATAGTTACAGAAAGTGAATGAAAAGCGTTGAGTGTGACATAAACCAAGATGGAAGAGATTTGGGGACAGCTAGGTTATTCCTGGAAAGAAGTGATACACTGTGCAAAATAATGCCATCTCTGATATAGAAGCCAACCATAGTATATTAATGTTTTATGTACACATAGGAATCTGAAGACTTCTAAAAAATGCACGTTAAAGTGATACAAATAAAGTAAAAAGAAAAATAGGAAGGGTAACAGATTTAAATTAGCAAGCAGCCAAAATACAGAGAAAGTTAAGGATATAGAATTAGAAAAAAGTGCACATTTAATAAAAAAAAAAGACTTAAAATAAATTAGCCTCTGTAACCAGATTTTCTCCAAATTTCCTCCATTTCATAAATCCACTGGGATTATGTAGTTGCTTATGTAGGAAAGATCTCAAGAATGACACTGAGGGCATCCCTCCTTTTTAAATAACTAAGTAGTTATCTTAAGTCCAGTAATAACACAGGCATTTTACATATATTATCCCATAAAGTCTGCAGAGTGATTCCATTAGTTATGGATTTTTATTCCATTTTAAAGATGACAAAATTGAATTCAGAAAAGTTAAATAACTCACCCAAGGT
Source organism: Callospermophilus lateralis (assembly GCF_048772815.1). Lineage (NCBI taxonomy): Eukaryota > Metazoa > Chordata > Mammalia > Rodentia > Sciuridae > Callospermophilus > Callospermophilus lateralis. The sequence continues at coordinate 33,575,586 of NC_135317.1, read as the reverse complement.
CACAAGGTCATCTTTAATCCCACAGATATTGGACAAGAAAGCCTAGAGCTTGTCACATCCTCTTGAAAAAAACTCTTAAGTATCCCTGAGCAAGTCGATAAGCTCCTTCAACCTTCTTGGGACAGCTCAACACTGGGGAATATACACAAACCAGAATCCAAGAAATCTGGAGACTGGCCTCAGCTTCCCTGCAATTCAGACAGTGTAGTATGGATGGGTCCTGGCTCCTTGGGGCTTTAACAATTAGATTCCATATGAAAAATCTAGCTCCCTCCATCCCAGTCTCCAATGGTTTTCTTTTTCTTTGCCTAAGCACATACCACACCATATACTCATAATGCATGTCCTTTTAGCCACAAGATGATGCAAGCACCAAGAAGATTAACTAGAGGCTCTTATTTAATAGCCATAAAAGACAGATCTACTGGGGCTGTCTAGAGGTTGTTCTTGTGGACACGATGACTGTGGCAGAGTTGGTTATCTTTAATTTAAATGACATATCTTATGAAGCTATCCCTGCTGGACCTCACCCCGCTTACTGACAGCAGAACTCAGTCCCTCCTGACTGTGAGGCACAGACACTATGTCTGTCCTTAAGCCCCACACACAACTGGATTATTTCCAGGACTTCCTGCCTTGCTAGACTGAGTCGCAGGGCATGAATACATCTCACATGTCTCTAACTCCAGCACCTCCTTGCTACAATGCCTGACACACACAGGTTTTCAAAAAATGCTTACTGAAGCCTAATTTTCTTTTTTTGAAAGGCAGGTAGGAAATTAAATGAAAGAAAAGATCTTGGTGATCTATGTGCTTTATGACTCTGGATCCCATTTAAAAAAAAAATACATAGTACGGGCCCATCTCATTTTACACAAAAGATGTATTCCTGAAAGGTAAGGAGATTCAAAAGTTGATTCATCTTGCTAACAACTTCTAAGATTCTTATCTTAATTTCAAATGTAGTGCCTCCTTAGATTTTCTTGAATAATGTGTATATCCTCCCTACTTCCTGATACCAATAAATAAATCAATACACTGAACCTTTGTAACTTAAGAAAATTTATGAGACTTTTTAAAGCAAAAGGTTGTGTAAGGTAGATATCTGTTATTAAATATTAGCCCAAACCCATAGGATATACAACATTAAGAGTGAACCCTAATGTAAACTATGGACTCTGGGTGAAAATGAATGTAGGTTCATCAATTATAATATATATACCACTGTGGTGTGGGATGTCAACAGTGAGGGAGGTTGCTAAGCATACGAAGGTTTAGCAGGCATATGGAACTCGAAATTCTTCTGATCAGTTTCGCCATGAACCTAAATGGCTCTGAAAAACAGGGCTGATTTAAAAGGATTAAGAAACCTGAACCACATCAGTTAATCTAAATTGTTAGAGTTCAGTATTTTAACTCAGACCACTTATTCATCCTGACAGCTGCAAAACACATTAAGGCAAAACCATTATTACCTGCAAGCATCTAAAAATTAATTGCATTGAATTTCCCCATGAAAACACAACAATTTATCCTCCAAATTCATCTTGCTTTTAATTCAGACTGTGTATATTAGGCTACACTTATCTGTACAAGTGCTTTTTCTATAGGAGAACCAAGACAGGAAGTGACACTTGTTCTGAAATGAAGCCTCAGAGCCAGGTGATAACAGTCAAGAAGGCTTCAACAGAGGGACCCCATGTTAAATGGAGTTTGAAAGAGAAGAGTGAACACAGACTAAAAAAGGGATGTTTCCTAATAATGAAATACACAGGAGAAAAGAAAGGATGTGGAAGGACAGTGTGTGAGGGACAGCAAAGGGGAGAAATCCAGATACAGGCAATCCTCCCTCCAGGGTAACTAGAAGATGGCTGGACAGCAGCCACAAGCTCACGGACCACCCTCTTGCTGCCAGGCCCTCCCAACCCTTCCATCTATCATGTGCACCTGTGCTCCCCTGCAAGCCACAATCGCATTACAGCCCATGATCTCTCTATATTCTGCAGCACTTTCTTCATACCACATGCTACTACTGTGGTCTAAGAAAGTATATGCTTTTAAAAATTAAAGTATCAGCTCTTTGAAACCAGAGGACTTGATTTTTATTGCTTTATATTCATTCCCCTGATATGTGGTATATGCACCCAATGAATGATGTTTGAATGAATGAACCAATAAACAAATATACTATTTTCATTGTTTCAGAACAGGGAGTTACAGATACTAGAGGAAGATCCTAGGGTTGAGGATCAGAAAGAGGAGGTTGAAAATTAGAGAACCAGTATCACTAAGGAAAGAAAATATAGAAAATGTGAAAAATGAAGAAAGTTGATATGGAAAGAATCCAGTAAAATTTAGCCAGAAACCACAAAGTGGACCTCATGATTTGTGAGAACTAAAATTCCTTACCTAGGAGAAATAACAGCCTTGACAGTTTATTATAAATCCAATTCTGAAAAGCTGGTGGCAAAGAATGGTAAGAAAACATAAATAATACCCATTACCTCTGTTGTAGGAAGTAGAGGCAAAAGCCTTACTACCTCTAATACTAGATTCTGCACCACCTTTCTTACTACATGCTACTTTCCTATCCCAAAATATTTTGATGTCCCTAAATCTCAATTTTTTAATAAACAGAAGAATCTACAACCCTTTATCAGACTACATTCCATCATAAGTTATATCTATCTCCCCATACTCCAAATCCTCTTCTCTTCCTAAATATGATTCAAAGCCTTCTGTAAGATCAGAAGAGTTTTCCCTCTGGTTTGGGTTTCATATTTCAGGGAGGTTTGCTGAATGCTGAAGATGGTTTCTGGAATGTTGTGCTGTGAAGTTTCCAAAGGGCAACCTCAATTTGACATTTGTGTGCACACCAACAGATTCAACTGAAAGCATTTTACAAGTAATTAGAGGTCCTTGCCTTCAGTATTCAGCTCTGCCCTTTAATATGCAGGGTACATTAATTTTCAATATAGAGAGATATATAATACCCACGTTAGCTAAAAGCTCATTTGACAAGATATGAAGTCTAATAATATAAAAGGAGCCTTTAGCTGGATGACCACTTGCATGGCTTAAAAACTCACAGGCACCCATTAGGAAATACAGAAAATACCTAACCAAGCTAGGAGAAAGCTAGGAAACTCTGCGAGGGCTGGGGATGAGCAATGTAGCCCCCATACAGTTCAGCACCATCAACTGGCCGAGGATGAACAGAGAGAAGAGGCAGTTGATAAACTCCAAATTCCTGGAATTAGGGTACATATTCTCTTAGATTCTGCTCTTCCTACTGACTGCTAGTAGATCAACCATTTGACCTTCATGTCAGCGTAAATTGAGAGGATCCTGACAATCCTGGCTGGATTTAAATCCTTGGCTTTCCTCTGAAATAGGTCCTTTGTGTGTTTTCAAAGGACCTATTCCTAAGACTATTTCCTTGTCTAAAAAGAACTATTTGTTATGACTGTAACCCAGTAATAGATGTCCAATATATATTTGCTAAATTATTAAATAAATGACTACCTTGTTGAAATAATATATATGAAGAACTGGCATACAATTAATACCAAATATTCACTATCGTGACCTTCCTCTTCCCCTCTAACTTCAAAGAAATCTTTCATATATAATTTCCATGTGATTGGGTGGGGGAGGTTGGCTTTCTTTTAATTTATCACATGGCTAAAGAAAAGTTTTTTCTTATTATAAAATTTTTTTCTTATTATAAACTAATACATGTTCATTATAAAAGTGAAAAAATTGCATATTATATTTGCAAGCTGAGAAATGTACTGTGTGTTGGTAGTATATTTCATTATAGATCTGGAGTTATCAAAATGTTAAAGAAATACTAAAAGAAGAAACTAAAACTCATTCCATCATCCAGGGACTGAAACTATGTTTCGATACACAGGCCCGCCCCTTGCCTTTTTTTTTTTTTTTTTTTTTGGTGCAGTGTACATAAGAATTTTGTACAGAAATTGAAATCATACTATACATATTATTTTGTTCACTCATTTTCCATATAAATAAACAGTCACATCATGATTTATAACATGACTAAAACTACATAGCTACACCATAATTTAATATTATTTGTTTTTTCTCATGTGGCCATTATGACCATAGTTGCATAATAAAATTCACTGTGCATACATCTTTAAAAGAAGGCCCTAATTAGACAAATCATGATAAATTCCTAGAAAAGGAATTTTTAACTAAGATCAAGGATTTGTGAAGTGTAAGTGTGGGTATATTTCTTAACTGCTGTTCAGATATCATAAGCCATGCATAACTATTGTTTTAATTTATACTGATTATTACTGTGGCTCATTGGTTATTTATATTTCTTTAAAAAGAATTGTTTTGTCTTGTTGATCACACACATGATAGTATGTCTTCATGTTGCCAATTTTTCTCCATGTTTTTCTTTTCAGTTCACTTATGTTAAGAATTGAGGTTAAATTTATCAGTCTTTCCCTCTGCATTTTCAGTTCAGTATCTATGTGCTCACAAGCAAAAATTCAACAATCCTGAACTTTAACTTTTTGATACCTATAAATAATGTTTTAGGGATTTAATACAAAAGAAACATTTAGCTTTGTGACTTCAATACAAATTACTATTAAAGAGCCACAAATATTTTTCTAGGTATGAAGACATGACGGCACATTTCATTAGAAGTTTGAGGTTTATATCAGAAGGTTAATAACACAAAGTTGTAAATTAGACATAATTTTCCTTTCATGCATTGCTCCATCAAGTTTTATTTTTCTTTCACATTATATAAATATAGGGTTCTTCTTTTGAACATGGAGTTCTTGAAAATAAATTCAAATAAAGAAAACTGAGGAAAAACATGAAATATTCCTGTAACCGCAATACCTAATGGTAACCATTAATATTCTGATCATTTTTGTATATATATATTTATGCATATATTTAATACTCATATACAAATAAACATTAACTTTTACATAAACAAATAATTGGTTTTATAATATCCGTCTTTATTACTTTACTTTTCTCCCCAAAACTCATCTTACTCTCAAACCTCACAGCCAATGTGGGTACTTGGTTGGTTTATATGATGATTTAAAAACAAAAGAGAGAGAGAGGGAGGGAGAGAGAGGGAGGGAGGGGGAGAGAGACAGAGAGAGAGCGAGAGAGAGCGAGAGAGAGAGAAATGCTTTGTGTTTTAAAAATTCTAAATTTGGGGCTAGGGTTGTGGCTCAGTGGCAGAGCGCTTGCCTAGCATGTGAGGCTCTGGGTTCGATCCTCAGGACCACATATAAAGAAAGAAAGAGAAAGAAAGGCAGGCATAGTGTCCATCTACAATGAAAAATATTTCTTTTTAAAAATTCTAAATCTTAAGATACACTGTCTAAACCTTGCATTTCATGAGTTATATCATATAGATCACTTCAACTTAACTGGTCTAACTCACTTTTAAGTATTCCAGAATATGAATGCAGTACAATTTATTTGGCAATTTCACTACTGAAGGTCATTCACTGTTTTCAAATATACATAAGGATGAAATAAACGTGTGTCTGTGCGTACTTATTAAGCAGTGTTTCAATTCCTATGGGATGGGCTTTCAGGAGGGCTGTGAGATCAAAAATTATATAATTTTAAAATTCTGATAGCAATTTTCAGATAGCTTTCCTGAAAGACAAACATCCTCCACAACAGCGCTCTCTTTCTCTCTTTCTCTCTCTCTCTCTCTCTATGTGGTGCTGAGGATTGAACCCAGTGCCACATGTGTGCTAGGCAAGTTCTCTACCACTGAGCCACAACCCTAGCCTCTAAGATATGTTTCTAATAAATTTGACCAAGTAAAGTTTGGTCAAAAATCTTAAGGAAAAAGAAATTAAATTCCATGGAACACATTTTAATTATTCTCCCCAAATTCCAATGATCTGGTTCTGTACCACTTTCATTACTCCACTGTTTTCCAATAACTCTTTCTTACCTAATTATTAGTATTACATAGTGAAGCAAAGAAAAGATTACACAATTTTTTACACCATAAATTTTAAAATAAACAACCAAAATATATTGAGACATCTTTAAATTGGTCATCTAAATATGGGGGTAGGAAACTTATGTATAAAAGTCAGAAGTGAAACCAGAATATTTTAATGTCTTTTTCCGCAATTTACCAAAAAAGAGCGGCCTCTTAAGTAGAATGAAGGTATTAATTTAGGAAGCCGCTTTGGAACATTATCAATCCAAAAGGCTATAATCAAATACTTAAAGAAAACCAGAGCAGCTCTGAAATCCTACTCAGAAGACAATGCCAAACACCTAGCACAGCCATTCTGTCAATATCTTGCAGGTGGTTCTTGGCCTGCACAAAACCCAAATGCAGGTGTTCTCAAGTCGTCCCGCACTGCTTCCGTTGTTCTCATGTACTTTGCACACTGTTTTCAGGGACCTACTTTTTTCTTTATAGGCCCTTTGGAAACAGCTCTTCAAGTAATCACTTGTATTTGGTAAGTCCTCTGACCCCTTTGATCTCCTAACATAGAATTTTCTATTACATTTGCAGAAAAAAAAAAAGAAAAAAATCCTATGTAAATAATAATATGCCAGCACAGCATCAGAATAGCCAACATTTGTGTTTCTGGTAGAATCTTAAATCACTAGCTGATGCATGTCAATCTATGGTGCATACCTAAAAAGGGCAGGCAGGGGTGCTGGGAATGTAGTTCAATAATAGAATGCTTGCACAAGGTCCTGGATTTAACCCCCAGCACTGCAAATAATAACTAGAAAACATATCTTCCAGACAGTTTTGCTCAGAGACTAATACTTGCAAAAAGGGTATTTGAGAAAAACTTTGAACAGTTTAAAAGAGTTTAAAACTCTTTTGTATTTGCTCAGAAGTAGGTTATACTTTCAGAATTGATGATGACTCTGAGCCATGGAAAAATCTTAAAAGTTTTCTGTGGACTTCTATGTAGTATTTTTAAAATCAGTCTTTTAAAATCCCTGCATTAAAATTTTAAGATTCTGGAACAGACTTTTTTTTTTTTTTTTTTTTTTTTTTTGTAGTTGTAGCTGGACAGAACACCTTTATTTGTACATGGTGCTAAGGATCGAACTCAGTGCCTCACACAAGTAGGCAAGCGCTCTTCCATTGAGCTATAGCCCCAGCCCTGGAACAGCTTCTTGGTAGGCCTTTTCATCCCAGACTATCACTAAAAAGACACTAAGTTGATTTCAAAGCAAAATTAAGACCTTTCTGGGGTAATTAGCAAAAAGCAATGCTGGATGAACTAGAAATTGCTGGACTATATTTCAAAAAGTTACCAAGTAAAAGCCCTTTGTTAGTTCCCAAAGTTTATAGCTCCCCATAATAAACTGGACTGTTGTTGCAAAAGGGAATTTCTAAGCTCATTACTTGAAACTCAGAATGCATTTTCCTGAAAATTCAATGTTTAAAAACAAAAGTTGTTTTTCTAAACCAGTCCACAAAATTCGTTATGGTCCATAAAATAAAAGAAATGCTATGTGGATCAATGCAGAAAATATAAATAATTTCCTTTGTAACACGAGACATTAAACAATACATAAAAGAAATTATCTATGAAACATTTACTTCTCTTGATGGCTGGTGCTTGAAGAAAATCAGTTTGATTAAAAAAAATACAATATAATTTAGTAGCAAACATTGGGGATATATCTTTATGTCTCACTTCTGCTATCCAATTGTTTGTCTTAATGTGTTTCATTTTTAATAGAGTAGGCCTAGCTTTGATACCCCTCTTGTTACTGTTGATAACAAGACACCATACACAAGGATTAGTTTAAAATTGTGAGGACAGACAACTATGAAGTTTCAAGAGCTCCAGAGCCCCAAAACAGTGTGTTTAAGTCCCATTTTACTTCAAATTAGACGGTTCTGAAATTCTTTAATGAGTAAGTGTCAAAGAAACAAACCATGAATTTTTCAACTTTAATCAGAGGAGACCTTGGGGACACAAAGAGAATGAGTGTAAAGGAAAATAAGAGAAGCTGAAGATCAAAACACAAGGGAGGAAAGGCCTGGGTGTGTATATAAAAGGAAACAAACAAACCCTAGACAACCGACAAACCCAGCTTCATAAAATATATTTCATGCTGGTTTAAATATATCAAAATAGATTCTGTCATGTATAACTAAGAAGAACCAATAAAAAATAAGTATAAATAACAACAAACAAAGTTATGAAAGGAAGAGTGAAAAGGAGTACCATTCCCTCAAAACTCCTGTGCATAGCAAAAAGAGCAAGGCTGGTGGTACAAAGAAGCCACATGTAGACATAGAAGCTCACACCTAGTGTGCCCCCGGCAGAGGCAGCTCATGCTCAGACAGGTGGTTTTCCACTTGGCAAGTTCTGGAAACAGGTGCTAGGGCAGTGTAAGCTTGGAAGACCAAGCACATTCACTTTTGAAATGTTTACCAAATAATCTTTACTTGCAAATACATTTGGCTTTCTGGTTTGTAATCTGCACATTTCATTGTTTGCAGAAGTGCAGTGAGAATGAATGAACACAGTGCACATCCTTACTGACAAAAGGGAGGCTGTGGGTAGTCACTAGAAGCAGACCTCCTTGATCTCAATGCTATTAAATGGGATCTCAGGAAGTATCCAATTACAAATTACTGTCTAACATAACAATGTCATGTGGTCTTTCTTAGTGCTTCCATTAATTAAAGACTTTTAAAGAAAGTAATCAAAAATAGCACACATAATTTGAAACTCATTTGACAATTTAAAAAACTACAATTGCACACCCACTCTTCTAAGTTCTATTTGACTGATGAATTTCTCTGGCATGTCAATAGCTATGCCATTACTTCTGCAGGGTGTCCACTAGAAAGCCCATGGGTCCATTTGTTCAACATTTCCTCTTATTCAACAATTATTATTGCATACATACTGTGTACCAGATCTATTCTAGGGGGTAAGTAGTATAACTAGCAATGGTTATAATTAAAGTTTTTTTTCTCATTCATATATTCTTCATCTTCTATGAGACTATATTGTTTACATAATTTGAAAATAAATTAGTAAAAACTTACTTTTATACTTCTCCATAGTATCCAAGAAGTTAGTTCACTGTACATCAAAGAATTCTGAAAAATACTGCTTGTTATCTGACATTGCCACAAACTGATGTTTATCATTAACTTTCAAACTCTTGTTGGGTGTGCTGGTGCATGCCTCTAATCCCTGCAACTTGGGAGGCTGAGGCAGGAGGATGACAAGGTTGAGGCCAGTCCTGGCAACTTAGTAAGAACCTACCTCACAAATAAAAAATAATAAAACAAAGACTGGGGATGTAGCTCAGTGGTAAGTGCCCCTGGGTTCAATCTCCAGTAGCAAAACAAAATAAATTTTCCCCTAAAAATTCTTGCTAAGGATAATGACATAATTCTAGTTTTAAATTTAAAAAAATGGCAATGTAAGTGTGTGACACTGGAAATTATTATTTGAGTGCAATTATAGTCAGAGCTGTAGTGATTACAAAGTTTCTGAAACAAATTGGCTCAAAGTGAGATGGAGCAAGGAAGCCATGATACTCACATCTTCACACAGGACACCCAGTAACTGCAGGCTGACATGGGATGCCCCTCCCTCTACGAGCACCCAGCAGACACTGTGGTGAATACTAGTGTATGCAAGTCATTTCTTAGTGAAGATCTGGGGGAAACACACACACATGCACACATGTGCGCACACATGCTTATTTACACATGTATATGTACAACTATATATGAAGTAAACATTAGTCTAAAATATCACAATGGCTAATTTTATAAACTACTGAATGCCTTTGGCTACAGACAATTAGAGAAAGAACTATGAATAAATAAAGAGAAAGAAGGAAGAAAGACCCAATGAAACTTAACTACTGGTCTCTTCTGAATGGAGACAGCACACCTGATTAATTTTTAATATGAGCTGGTATTGAAAGATTACTGAATCTGGTCAGTCTCCATTCCGAGAGGCTTACCTAAACCATTTCACTGAATCCTCCCACCAGACTATGGGTGCTGCAGGTAATGGAGGCCTCAGCATGACCCTGCTGGGGAAATAGCAACAAACACAGAGTTGTATGGGTCCTGACAGGCATGCTGAGTGCTACAGCAGAAAGGTGTGTATGTAGCGGGTGTGGGTGGGGAAAAGATCAAGAAGGCTTAATAAAGGCCCTCTTAACAAATGTTCTCAATTTTAATTGCCTGATTTTCTGAATTTAGTTGGAACACACACACACATTTATGCACATGCACATACATACATAGGTGATCCAGGACTCACCTCCAAGAATATTGTCTAGCTAAATGTAGAGAAGCTGTTGTTCTTTCATAAAGTAGGCAGGCCCGTGACCATTAAAAAATGTTTTGGATTAGCACCTGCTGTAAGTAGTAAATTGTCAAATAACTAATAACATTTGTTAATGTGCAATAAATTCTTCTGACAGTTTATATTTCCATGTATATCAAAACTATTACAATAATATGCAGCTTTACCCACTGTCACTCCCTGACAAAACCCATGTAAGGTATGTCTCAACCTAAAGCAAATATTCTTCCTCCAAAAAGACTTCTTCTGATTTTTATTTCAGGAGAAAGCAGTCAACAGAATGCAGTTATTATTTAAAGCAGAAAGCATAGCCACTTAGCACACTTAATGCCACTATGTCCTGAGTCATCTACAAGCACCAGCCCTCTGATCAGCTCTTCTGGCTGTCCAGCAGCCCTTACAGGAGGGATGGGACTAACAGTTGGAATTCAACACACCACCCTGAACAGTGAACCTTCATAGCTAGCTCCAGAGAATTATAAAATGGATAGATTCCTTATCCAAGTGATTTAACCTTAAAAGCATGCTTATTTTGGTATCTTTTAGATGCATATTTCTTACCAATGCCAACTTTTGAAAATACATGTCTGCCAAAGGGGCACATGAGAATGTGTGTGAGATAGAAACCAATCCATGGGATATCCACACAAGGGGTAGGAATGGGGAAGGGCCAGAGAAAAGCAAGATGAATGTTTTAAGCTTGGAGGAGATGGGTGCAGAGATAAATCCCAGCAGAGCAGATTAAAAAGGGACAGAAAGACACCAAAGCCTAGATAAGAAGGAATGGAGATAAGGACCAACAGACAACACAGGGAGAAACCTAAGAGTCTTGTAACAAACCTGAGTCATACCAACCTTGATTTAGGATGTCCTTGTTTAAAATGTTGCCAGGCCAATACTCAGCCCTCGACATCCTAAAAATGTTGCCCAGCAAGTAATAGGTCATCACCAGAAGCCACAGAATGAAACTTTTTTGAGAGAAATCAGAGAGTTCCTTGGAAGTCTTCTACTACTGACACAGCTGCATTTTTCGAGTGAGGAAACCAGGACCCAGAGATCTCATCCCTGCAGCCTCCTCTCCTACATGCCTGCTGGGTACCATGTTACTTGCTATGAGATTGCTTCTGCTCTGGATGACCTGCAAAGCCCTTGACCCACTCCCACCCCCAAAGGGGCTACTTCCGGTCTCACATCCTTCAGGGAGTCTTCCTCCCTGTTCCCCACCAAGGATGGCCTGGGTTCCTTACATTAGGTCACAGAACAGTCCATATTCATGTCTATCTTGGCTGCTGATCTCTGTGATCCTCCAACTAAACTGATTCCTGTGGGTAGGAACTGGATTTTATACATTTCTATAGATCCAAAACTTAATGCAGGAGAATAAAATAAATGTTTATGAATCAATTCATTGTAATGACCACCATAGTGAAAGGAAGACCTGGGGTTAAAACCAGTTGCCCCAGCTCTGGTCCCCAGGTCTTGTTCTAAATTCCAAGTAGGATGTGATATTCAGAAAGAAATCTTAAAGGGTATAAAATCTTAGAGGGCATAAAAGTTATTCTAACACACTGTAATTCCAAAATAACTCCTTCCTTCTCTGTTCCTGTAGCTCCTCACACTAGACCCTTCTGTGAAGAGGTGAAAACACAAAAAATAATCCCACTCTCCTGTAACTGTGCCCCATTATGTAACAGGGACATAGAAAGCACTGTTCCCAACCTAGCCAATGATAAACTAGACCTTAACACTAGATGACTGACAGTCCTTATAATTTTATCCTAGGAAGAACAATAAAAGAGACTATTTTTATTCATACCAGTATTTAATCCTTTTCCTCAGTAATATACTAGATGGCACTAATTTCTATGGGTTAATTATATATTCCTGCAAACAGAACAGATTTTTCTTTAGCCTTGTTTTACTGAATTCACAGAACCATCCCAGAGGAATATTACAGTCAGATGAAAAGTTATTTTACCAATTGAAATACTGACTTATTTTCTTCAGAAATTTGCTATGCAAGAATGCTTCTAGGCACAGCATAAACCACCCTCTTGGTTTTATACACAACCTTTGTCTTTCTGTTGCTTTTCTCCTTTATAGCATTTTTTAAAAGTGTATGGATTACCAAACAGTTTTGTTTTATTAAGAAATTTCCAAATATACTTTTCATGGGTAGCCAGAAGGTAGCTAATGTAGCCATTAGTCAGAGAACTTACTTAATTGCCTTAAAAGAACATAGCTCAGAATGGTTATTATCAGTATGTGACATCCTCCTGAAATTTCATTCTTATTATTGATAATGTTTTACAAACTTGAATGGTACATTGAGTGTTGGGAACATTGTATTAATACAAATAATAGAAGTGCAGAGACAGTGGTGAGAAAATGAAATTCTTCTATCATAGGCATCACCATGACCAGACATCTTTGATTTAACTTTTAGAATACCACTGAGAAGAAAATAGTAAATAAGAAATGTCAACAAACAAGTTTTTGTTTTGTTTTGTTCAGTCAAATGAAACAGTCTCCTGAACATGCAAGATGGCTCCCTTCAGTGCACTTCTTAGAACACAATAACTGGGTTGCACAACGAGAACGTCAAGTCCCCTTTATACAATATTCAGAGGAGACACAAGTAATGCCACAAATTTCAAAGCCTCACTAATGCTTGGTCTTCATCTTTGAACACTATTTCTTTGATATTTCCTGACTTGGAAAAAAAAGAAAATGAACTACATTTTGGGAAAATAACAATTTATTGTATGTTATCTCTTCCTGAAATGCTTTTGGGATGCCAGCTAGTATTTCTCTTCATAGGAAAGTGGGCCTGCTCCAAGTCCATGCTCTGTGATGGCAGTGAGCAGGTTGGCTCGTTTTTTTCATCTCTTCCTAAAGTTCAATGTAGAGCATTTTTCAAATGTACTATTGTTTTGACATCTCAAGCTTAAAAACTCCTGCTCTGGCCTGGTGCAGTGGCATGCACCTGCAATTACTCTGGAGGTTGAGGCAGGACGATCGACTAAGCCCAGGAGTTCAAACCAGCCTGAGAAACAGAGACCCTGTTAGATAAACAAACTGCTTTCTTTTGCTTGTTAAGATGCTTTACACCAAGTAGCAGTAACAGCAAAGCTTGGATTTGATTTAATCTCATTAAAATTAACCCACATGTATTCTCCTTCTTTAAGAATTAATATCAACAGAACTTCACAGTGAAGATGTATCTCCCAACTTCAGATAGGTCAGCTCTCCATCAGAACCTTTTATTCAGCCTTTAAGCCAATCATCTCTGTTTTCTGCCTAAAGAAAACAGCATTTAATATTTAATGTATGTGACCAGATGAAGAGATGACCAAGTCATGGGGGTGTTTCTTCCTCTCCTAGACCATCGTTCTTTAATATAAATTTCCCAACACAGAGGAACAAGGGCAACAGTCTAACCAGGGGGATGTTTGAACTTCGTGATGGGCTGATATGGCAAACATTTCTTTGACAGTTGTCCCCAGTCCAGCTTTTTATAGGCCCTTCTTGCTGAAGAATCAAAGTGAGAGAGCAAGAAGTAAAGCAATCACTCATGAACAAGCACCTTCTACAGATTCTGAGCACTGTTGTAAGTGCCCAACAGAAGAGAAAAAAACATTTCTTGCCCTTATGGAAATACTCAGTGGAGGAGACAGAGGATAAAAACCAGTGGCCAGTGATAGGAAGTGCTGTGAGGCAAAGGCTTAGTTGGTGGGGTGTGGGGGTTGAGCACTGGACATGAACAGATTGTTGTTTTGTCTAAGGAAAGGCCTCCTTGGTATCTCTATCAGACACCCGAAGAAACCAAGGAAGCAAGCCATTCAGGACTTTTCCTTTTTAAATGTCTGTATTTCTCTGTGTGTGTCTGTTTGTATGTGTGTTTCTTAGTGTTATAAAGACATTAGCCAGAGTTTAGAACTATTATTTACTGGGGGGTTAGTCTGACACAATCTATACTCCCAGTACTAGAAGGAGGAAAGGGAAAAAAGCATATTATCTTATTGCAAATTACTTTCCCTATGTCTCTTTTATGTTACAGTTAGAGTATTATATTCATTTAAAGAAATAATCAGCCTGGCGAGGTGGTGCTCACCTATAATCCCAGTGGCTAGGGATAATGAGGCAGAGGGATCGCAAGTCAAAAGTGAGCCTCAGCAACAGCAAGGCACTAAGCAACGCAGTGAGACCCTGTCTCTAAATAAAATACAAAATGGGACTGGGGATGTGGCCCAGTGGTTATATGCCCCTGAATTCAATACCCAGTATCCCCCCAGAAATAATCTATAACCTGGGATTTAGCCCAATGGTAGAGTGCTTTGCCTAGTGTGCACAAGGCCCTGGGTTCAATCCCCAATACTCTGAAAGAGAAAGAGAGAGAGAGAGAGAGAGACAGAGACAGAGACAGAGACAGAGACAGAGACAGACAGCATGTACAAACAACATTACATTATATAGCTTTTATGCAAAAGAGGTACTGGGTCTACCAGAGTTGAGAATTCACTCCTGCTGGGGTGTTTGTTCACTAGGTCATCACTGGGCACCAATCTCATGCCAGGGAGTCAGACTGAAACTTAATAGGCACATCAAACAACTATAATTTGTCAAAGTAATATAAAGGAAGAAAACAAGGGACTTCCACAGAGGTAGGATGGGGGGAGGTTGTTTAGCTATAAGGGCCAGGGAAGAGCTCCCTGAGAAGCCCCAGAGGACAAAGAGCACTGCTAGAGTAGCCCTGAGGCAGCGTTTGACATTTGCGACCCACCTAGATAGGGGCTAGCCACCAAGCAAGTGCTCACAAGTAGCTAGCGTCTCCCTTGTGGACCCATGGAAAGATGAAATGAAGAAGGCTCTGAGAAGCTAGGTCATGGGTCCATGGGTGGTGGTGGGGTATGACTATTTTCTGTACTTTGAAATGCTTTAAGGTTTCCATTAATAAAAAGGAAAAAGGGGGACAATACCTTCAAAGCCACTTCTCTTGACAATTTTCCTACAAATTATTTGCCTTAGTTTAGCTCATGTCAAGCAATAACAGATCCTAAAACCTCAGAAAATGTTTTTTAAAGAGCTAAAATATAGGTTAACATTTCAATCAGTTGCTAAGGCCCTAAAGCAGTCCTCTCACTGAAATCTAAATAATGGCAACAATTTGAAGGTTTATTAAAAGGAGGCTAAGTGTACTCTCAATATGATAGGCCTCTGTGGGCTCTTAAAAAGAATCTAAAAATACTAAAACCCTCATCTGCTACCCTGGTTCTTCTAAATGAGAAGCTGACCATTCATTATGTTAACACTGATTTCATAGGGCCAGGGCATCACTCACAGCTCCAGTAAGGTTCTACTTCTTTTAAACCATTATGAATAAGTGATCTAAAAATCAGACTCAAATTTTAGTTGTTGGACTTTTCCTCTTTAAATGTCTGGATTTTGTCATAATTGTTTGAAAAACATCAGTTGCTCCAGTTTCAGCCCTGCCAATCTGCTTTTCAACAACACACAAGAAACTGAATGCCAAGGACCAGAGTGAAGAGGCGCACAGGCCCCACTTTCCTCACGAGCCCATCGGCTTGCACATCTCCACAAGTGAATCCACACATGCACCTATCTTTATACAGTCTCTACTCTTTTTAGTAGGGCCTGATAAAACTAACTAACTCTCTCTCTCTCTCTCTCTCTCTCTCTCTCTCTCTCTCTCTCTCTCCAGGAGGACAGGGGCACTGGCACGGATTTTCTGTCTCACTCTTGCTCAATGGGAAACAGTCTATTCTCCCACCATAAAGGAAGAGAATCAGCGGCTTGAAGCCCAGCAGACAATGAAGGCAGCCCAGCCCTACCAAACGAATTTACAGCATGGAAAACTCTTAGACAGGGGGTTCTTATTCTTTCTTCCTAACCAGCTGATCAGTGTTCATATTTTCCTGGGAGGAAAAGCTTAGCGACTTGGATTTTAAGGTAACCTTCCCATTCCACCCTAGGTAACATATCCTGCAAGACTTGTGGTCTTAAAATTATTGTACAAGTTTTGAAGTTTTGTTTGTGGCAAAAACTGAAATAGAAAGACTTTATGCCCATCAACAGGTAATGATGGGATAAAGTATACTTAAACCATAGAATAGTCACCAACTATTAAAAGAGGGTGCTTCACATGTATTATTTTTGAAGGATTTCCATTAAAAAAAAAAAGCCATATGCAGAACTAGCTATAAGGAATGTAGGGTAAGAATAAGTGAATAAAATGACATATGTTTGAAATTCTCTAAAATCTTTCTGGCCTTGGGTTAGGCCATTAGTTTCTTAGATACGGCACTGAAGGAAGAAGCAACCACAACAAGGAAACAGAAACACTGGAGTATATCAAAACGCAGAACTTTAATGCTACAAACAATAGAAAGAAAGTAAAAAGAAAAGCCACCAAAATGAGAGAATATTTGGAAATTTCATTTCTGATATAGGATCTGTATCCAAAATATACAAAGAACTCTTACAACTCAATAAAAAGACAACCCAATTAAAATTGAAAAAAAAAATTTGATATTTCACCAAAGAGAAATATGACCAATAAGAATATGAAAAGAGGCTCAACACCATCAGTTATTTGGAAAATGTGAATCAAGACCACTTTCAAACCCACTAAATGGCTATAATCAAAAAGACAACATCAAGTGTTGGCAAGGATGTAGTGAAATTAGAAACTTCATACACTGCTGGGGAGAATGCAAAAATACAAACACTACCATGACTATTCAACTCTGCTAGTTCAGGGCAAACACTGCTATAAATAGGCAAATAAATGAGTGTGGCCAAGTTCCAATAAAACTTATTTATAGACACTGTCATTTGAATTTCACGTAATTTTCACGTGTCATAAAACATAGATACAAACCATTCTTACCTCATGAGCCAGACAAAAACAGAGCCAGATCTGGGCACATGCCATGGGTTGCTAATTCCTGTGCTATAGTTAATCTAAAAGGTGAAACGCAAATAACTAAACAGGAAATACTCTGACGAGTACCTTATACACACATTCACACATTTCCTGTGTAGAGTACACCACCCTGAACCAAAAAAGAAAATGGAATCCAGGTCCTCAGTAAGCACGTTCCACGCCTGACCATCTTAGCTAAATTTTTCAGTGTTCTTCAACTGTTTGCCAAAGAGGCAACTTTACCTTTCATTAAACTTGTATCGTGCTTCAACTACTATTTTTTTTCAACCCATTTGATCATTTCTTAGTGTTCATCTTGTTGGCTAGGAAGCCATAAATGTTCTCAAATTCAAATACACATACCTTGCCTTTACGATTAGAAAATGTCAACAACCTAAGCACAAGGAGAGCACCCTGATCTGATCACCCTATTCCTAATGAATTACTAGGACTACACCATTAACAGTCTTCAATGAACTTTAAAAAATAAAAAGTGCTGACAATTTGACACTTCCTGGTTTTGCTAATACACAAAAGGAACAAGTAGCACTATCGGTACTGGAGGCGGTAGAAGCAGAAACAAGTTGGTAAAGCATATAAACGATGAAAGGGCTTCTAAAATAATGAAATTTTCTGTTCTTCCACTAAACTTGCCTTAACTGTGAATTCCTCCAGATCTGAATTTGGTACCTACGCCTTTATTCAAGAAGGGATAACTACAGGGTTAGCGAGGGGGAACAAGCCACATTAACTCTTGTCGGGAACACTTGGTATTCTCACCAGGCATCTGAAGAGGCACAGATGGTCCAATAGCCCTTAAATATGCATCGTGTGTGTCTGATAAACCTGGCACCCCCAGCAACTGAGGAAGTGAGCAATGTGCAATCATCTACCACGTTACCTGTGGTCCTTTTTTCACACGAGACTAATCTTTTGGATCCTTCTGCTTTTTGCCCAGCAGAAGCCATCTCTGATACAAATGAGGAAACAAGGAGCTTATTTCACATCACAGAACAGGGCAGATAAACATGAAGGGACTTTATACTGGACCAAGTCAATCAACCTATGCCTGTCAACCGCTGTCAGCCAAGGAAAGCTATGACATGACTCATTGCTCTCCTGGACTCAACCCCAAGTCAAAGCTTTTCTTTAGGGTCTTAATAATGACCACATTTTACATTTTTTACTTTATTCTATAGAATAAAGACACCAGAGACAGACTTGACACATGGTATATACAGATTCTGAGTCTTCCACCCTGGGGTATAGACAAAATGGAGTGTGTAATGTGCAGTGTTTAACACAGTGGGACAGGTGTAAGGGCCCCAGGTCAGCTGGGTATGATCCCAATCCACTGCTTATTTACTACCCAACTCACTAATTTGAAGCATCTTCTCATCCATCAGATCAGAATAACAATGTGTCCCCCACCCCCAGTATGGGACAGCTCAGATGACAAAGATGGAACTGCCTTGCAAACCATGAAGCAGATGAAGCTATCTTCTTCTTCCATGAACTCTCCTCCTCCAGCAACAGCAGCTGTCTTCAGTTCTGCAGGACTTGATAAAGAAGCCTGTGGAGCCCGTTGGTTTTGTTTCTTAATCACAGCTTCATCTTTCAAGAAGGAAGGACTATTTGACTGTAATTTCTTCTTGTAGTTTGGTACCTCTACCAGCTGCCTCCTCTTAAAATTTCCCAGCTCTCCTACCCAACAGTAAATTAGCACACACATACACATACACACACACACAATTAAAAATATAAGCTCCTAGAGTAGTTTCTGTGTACCTATTCTGGAACTGCCTAGCACTTCCCGACTGTTATTAGCTGTAATAAGCAGCATATTGGCCCAACAAACATTAGAAACCGGTCTGAATGATCCCTGTCTACCAAGTAGCTCAGAGCCCAATATATGATAAATACAATGTTGAACCCAAATGCATTATTTCACATTTTCCTATATACAGTATGCTAGTTTCTCTACTTTCACAGTTTTGGGTCTGTGGCAAACCATCTTTTAGTTTACTTTCCACGTTAATTTGCTGCTTTACTACCTAATATCAAAATGTACAATTATTAGGCAACCTCAAAGATATAAGTGATGGGCTGGGGATGTGGCTCAAGCGGTAGTGCACTTGCCTGGCATGCGTGTGGCCCGGGTTCGATCCTCAGCACCACATACAAACAAAAGATGTTGTGTGCGCCGAAAACTAAAAAATAAATAAATATTTTTTTAAAAAGATATAAGTGATTTTTTAAATTGAAACCCAGCACTGTTGAGCAACAGTAAGTGCCCTCTGTCTTGCTCCATTGTTTTGTTCTTTTACAGCCCATTCCTCTACTCCTGTGGACAAGGGAAATCACTTAAAAAAATGTTGAAGCCTATCTGCCCACGACAGCTTCCATCTAAGTGTTTTATCATATTCTTTGCCCTGTACCGCATTTCATTATATTCTCTCTTATACATATATTTTCATAATTTAAAAAAATATTTCAACTGGTTCACCTTGTCCTCTTGAGAATATTTCCAAGCACAAACAAAGAATTTTATCACTGAAACCTGATTTGTTTTTTTCAGAGAACCTAAAGCTCCCTCAGTATTGGCTAGAGCTGCCTGTTATCAAAAGGATCCCTTTTCTGTAGGATGCTAGAGTCGCCATGGGAGTCCTCCATATAAGCAGAGTCACCTGCAAAAAAACCTGTTCAAATGTAAGGGAAGTGACCACCGGCATAAGGTACCTTTGATTCACTGAAAACTTCTGGCAAGATGCAACCATGGTTGCTCCTGAGCAGCTCGCTGCCCTGCCACGTACTCTGAAACTGTGCTTTAGCAGGTCCTCGGGTGCTACTCCTGCCCATCTTGCCCGTGCGCCCACTGAAGCCCCCCCATACAGCTACTTGGCCTTCACATTCCTGGCTATTTCAGCAAGTGTCTAGCCTAGTAAAACACTGGGTCAGTGAGGATTATAGTTATACTTGTGGAACAGATGCAATGAAAAGAGACCTCACTATTGGTGACAATATTATTTATCTTCAACTATGGCACAGCTGCCACAAATATATATTTTTCTCAAGAATTCTGATGTTTATATTTTCAAAAGAACTTTGATTTGGAAAATGGTTCTGCTTTAATTTGAGAGTGTTTAAAGCTAAGGGTGGGAAACTATATATACTGTGACTTCTAATTACATAGCATAAGAGATTATATGTGTATAATTTCTAAGACGGGTCTCACAAAGTACAGCTGTATGCTCTTCAACTGCTCTTTTGTTTTTTGAACCAAGGTTTTTGATATTTAGCATCAGGTCAAGTACCTGCTACAAAATAAAGAGAGGGGGGACTAGTACATAAGAATCAAAGTCTCCATTTCTCAATATGCCACAATATCAATAATAATAAATTTCAGGAGAAAATGAATTGTTAAAATGTTCCTTATAAAATTTTGGTCATGGCAAAATCAAAGTCTCGGGGTTTAAAAGAAAAAAATTAAAAGCTACCAAATCCTGCCACCTACCTGGTGCTGATGCCCTTCAACAGTGGCAGAGTATAAAGTCAACAGACATCAACTCCAGTCACACATATTGGTGACCGTACAATACTCAATTATCTATTTTGTTTTTGTAAAGATTTAGCATTTCTAAGCTGGAAATCCAAAACTTTAAAATGCTTCAAAATCTGAAACTTTGAGCACCAACATGATACCACAAATAAAAAAATTCCAAGGTTGACCTCATGCAATGGTCATAGTCAAAATGCAGGTGCACTTAAAATACCGCATGAAGGTTCCTTCAGGCGATGTGTACAAGATGTAAATGAAACGTAAGTGAATTCCATACACTGACTTAGGTCCCATTTCCAAAATACTTCCCATATAAGAAAATATTTCCAACTCTGAAAGGAGGTAAAAGCCTAATACTTCTGGTCCCAAGCATTTAGGCTAAGAGATTCTCAACCTGTAATTTGGTACTAATAACAGACTTTTCTAATCGCTTGCTGTTTATACATGAACCATGTAGATTCTATGCCATCATATCTCTTTCTTGAGTGAAACGGACAGGGATGGAACCACAGCTGTGGTCAAGAATGGTGCACAAACCTGACTCTGTCCATGAGTCCTCTGTGCTTGTGAATGTTTATCCAACTTTTCTGTCACTGTGGAAAACAACTATGAAACGTGCTGAGCTGGCACGTACTCAGAAAATTTCAGGAACAGGAAAGCCATTATCCCCGAAGAGTTGATTGTGTCCTTGGACAAACTGAACTTGTAGAAATTTGTTCTTATCTACTAATCTCCCAAGAATTTCCACAAATTTCATCTTAATTAAACTCCACAAATGAATTGAGGGAGGGACTTTCAATCTCTGGATTGCTTTCAGAGGGCTGACAATTGTTACTAGGTTTCTAGTGGATATCAAAAAGACTATCTTCTTCCCCTTAGTTATTCTCGGTTGAGGAACAGCTCAACTATTGAAGAAAGCAAACCCTACTTTCTGCTTTAATCTCTATGAATAAAACGGGATATAGTTCAATATTTTAAGTTTCTCATGTTGACACAGATAAATTAGCCCATTTTGATTTTTATATGTCTTAAAATCCTGGAATCACATTCAGGGCCTGTGTTTTCGAGGCATCCCACAATGGAACAGGGCGCATGTCCGCCTCCCACCCCGCAGGTACTGAGCACAGCACAACATTGAGGCTCACTCCAGGATGGATGAAGTTGTGCTTGTTACTCGAGAGATTAAGAGCAATGAAGGAACATGATGAGAAAACTACATGTGCTCCAAGTGCTTGAAATATTTTACTGAAGTGTAACATTGACAACCATGTTAGAAGGTAAGTATTCAATTCATCCTTAACACTAGTCAGATGGTTAGCATTTTAAATCTGGTACAATCTAGTCATTTGTTTATTATTAGACTGAATAAAGAGGCACCCCTATACCTAGTGAATTCCTTGCATACACTCATACCCAGGGCTTTTAAAATTTATCACACATCTCAAAATAATGGATTCTCATGAATTAGATTCACTGGGTACAGTAATCCCAGTGACTCAGGAGGCCGAGACAGGAGGATACCAAGTCCCAGGCTAGCCTCAGCAGTTTAGTGAGGTCCTAAACAACTTAGCAAGACCAAAATAATAACAACTAGATTCCTGAAAGCAGTCATTTAAAGATTCATTTGTCCGTGGCTTTAGAAAACACCGAGCCATCTTTTTCTTCCTCTTGGGCAGGTGTGAGGTGGTTTCGTGGGAGTGGCTCCTCCACGGCAGGCCCTGAGCTGCCTGCCCTTCCTCTGCCCCTCCGCACTGCCCAGGCAGCCCTGGAACCAGTCCCTTTCTTCCCCCTACAGAAAGCCCTCTTTAACATGCTTATAACACATCCTGAGCTAACTCCTGAGTGTTCAGTTAACCAAATTCCCTATATCTAAAGGTATTTTTTAAAAGGTTAAAAGAAAAGGCAATGCTTTGTGCTTTGCACATTACACTAATCCCCTAGATGAAATGCACATGTGCATTTCAAGAGGCACAGCAGGAAAGGAATACATCGCTTCAATTTGGAAACAAACAATGCCTAAAGGTATTACCTAGGAAAAAGTAGAAGCATGTGAGAGCCACCCAACAAAGCATGGCCACAGCAAACTGACGGCTGTGGCTACCACGCCCTGCAGCATCTCCACTGACCGCTCCAGCTTTTCTTTAGCAACGTTTTCATGTCAAAAAAGACTGAGGCACAAAAGCAGGATCACTGTAAATACCTCACTGAATAAGGCCAGAACTTGCTTACTATGTTCAAAGCTTGAGTCCTGCAGAAAGTGGGGAAAAATTGTAACTGCTTATTCCAAGAAGGCATTTTATTCTAATTATTTCTTTAAACTTGCATTAATCTTGATCTCACTAGTATTACAGCAGCAGCAGCAGCATAACAATAAATGGCAGTTAACTATTCATGGATTCTAAGGGTTTCATGTATATTAACTTATCTAAACCTCAAAACTACTTCATTTGGGGGTAGGTGGTGAGGGTGAGAAAAACAGTATGCCTCTGAGGCACAGAGAGGTTAATTAGCTTGCCCAATATCACACAGCTCATAAATGCTGAGGCCAAGATTTGAGCCCGATCAGCTAAGTTTAAATTGTCAGGTACTATGCTGAACTGCCTCCCAAAGTCAAAACAGCATCAGGTCACACTGAAATCATTAGGGTTCCCCCTCCTTGGAAATACACTAACTCCACTAATATCATTAATCTTGTTTACTCTCTTAAGGTGTTTTTCACAAGTTGGAACATTTTAAATAATGTTTTCAAAGATTTTCATCTCTGCCCAGAGGAAGACAGTGATACAAAACTAAAGTGTTTCCTTTTTCAAGAGAATTTTCCAAGGAGCACAAATATCACAGAAGGGGGTGGGAGGGTCACTAGTGCTCACTGGGTGTCCTGTGACTACATTAACACCACCAGGCACTTGAGTCTTACCTCATTTTGTCCTCACAACCACATGGCAAGAAACAGCATCCATTTCACAGAGGAGAAAACTGAGCTTGGGAAGACAAGTCACTTAGTCAAAGGCAAAATAGACTAGAATTTTAAATAGTCAGGCTCCAATGTCAGCCCCGCGCCTCCATGCCATGCGGCCTCGATTGTGAAACTAGTGAAATGTACTTCCTCTAAACAAGGAAAAATACTAACAAAGGGATCCAACACAAGAGCAGTGGCATGGAGTTAGCTGTGGCCCCTGAGCAAATGCTTCACCCCGCTCCCCACCCTGGCACCTGCTGGGCGGCAGGGCCCCTGGGGCTCATGTGTCCCTGGTCCCCCACAGGAATGCAGAAGCTTTGGGATCCCTGCTTCACAAATGAGAAAGCAAAGCTCTAAGAAACTCTGGACTCCACCTCTGCTGTCACCTGTGCCCTGTGGGGGGGTGAGTGGGGGAGCACTCCATTTTGCTCCCAGGACCCATCTTGTGCTGAGCTGTTTCCCCCTGGCTGATTTCCTATCAGTGTGGCTAGAGCGGGCTGCTACCCTCCCCTGTCCTTGTCATCCCACCTCCAAGGTACCCCAATTGTCTCCCAGGACCTTAATAAGGTGAAAAGCCTCCACTGGGTGCTGTGGCTCCTGCAGAGGTCCCAGCTACTCAGGAGGCTGAGGCAGGAGGATGCTTGAACCCAGGAGTTTGGGACTAGTCTGGGCAGTATGGCGAGATCCTATCTCACAACATAAACAAACAAATGGATAAGACAATAAACAAAGCAAGTCAGCCTGAGATGCTTTCCATACCCATCAATTTTTTTTCTCCTCCATGTGCAATAGAGAGATTCCTTCCCCCCTCCCTCACTCCTTCACCTCTCACGATGATTGGTTTCCAGCCTGTGCGTTTCTTTGTACAGGCATCTTTGCACAAGAGATTTCTGTTGTTTTCCTCCAGAAGTTCTAGCAAAAGTCTTTCCTTCCTGAGGAGTTTTTTTTTTTTTTCTTGTTTTGTTTCAAATTTCACTCCTTCCTTTTCTTTCTTTATAAAACAAAAGTCCCGGGCTGGAGCTCCGTGGAGCATGAGCTTCAGCATGCACAAGGCCCTGGGTTCAATCCCCAGCACCCCCCCCCAAAAAAAGAGAGAGGTCTCTACACCATCATTTGTGTAAAACAGTTAAAATCATTCATTCTCTACATCTGGCCTATCTGATTCCACAAATGATGAGACGGCACTTCCATTATTGCTACTTTTGGTTTTCATTTTGTGTTTTCAGTCATGAATTCTCAACAAAAAGAAAACCTGGCTCTCAGCTAAATGCTGACCCATGGGGGCTTTGCCAACGCCTTGGGGATACACTCCAAAGAAGCACAACTCTGACTTCTCAAGAGCCAGTGCCCTTAAGAACACATTTCCAGAAATTCTAAGTAAGAGCTCCTGAAAGCGTCTTTGAACTCTAGTTGTCACTGGTGGTCTGTCAGTGTCTCTGATGATGGAAAAGAGTCTAAGTGCACACCAGATCCTGTGAGGAAGAGGGCAGGACAGCAGGTGACTCTGACAGAGGAGTCAGAGGCTGTGTGGAGCTGCTTGTCTAACTAAGGACAAGCATTTGGTATCTTCTGTGCCTTGACGCCTAGAATCTGGGGGCTTCCACTGAGGTCTGTGTTGAATGCTTTCTCAGAAATACCCAGGTCCTACCAGTAGCCTTCCCTAGAGATGGACCAGCCCCTCATTTGAGGCCAAGAATCAGGTTCTCAACCTAAAAAGATACTGTCTTTATTACCTCCATAGTGTAGGAACAATTCAGTCAACAATTCAGAAAACATGTCCTTTCAGCCCTCACTGTGACCTCAATTTGTCACCAAGCCAGGCTGGAAAACTTGATTCTTGCAGGAATCATTTACTGATCTCTGTAGAAAGTCAGACTGGGGTAAAGCCACACACCTGGGTTGTGTCACCCTGATACATGGTGTCACATTTTGCCTTGGCTTTCACTGAACTTGATATTAAATAGTCCTGCCTACCCAACTACCTCAGCCCTCTCTTAATCTGCTGAGGTCATTTGTTTTGTTGTTTAATACCCTTCATAACAAATTTCCCTCAGAACCCAGGAATGAAAAGAAAACAGTATTTGTCCTCACATTAGACAAGAATAGTTATGTCACAGTTTTGTCAAGGAAGCTAAGAAACCGAGACCTAAGTTTCATGGTCAAATGTCAGTTTTCTTCACCAGGACTGCGAAAAGTGAAATGGAAAACATATTTTTTCCTCTCTCTCTTTACAACTCGATATTTTTTCCTCCCTCTCTTTACAACTCGATATTTAACTAAATGCTTTTTCCTTTTCTTTTGTTTTTGTTTGTTTGCAATCAATATTTCTTTTAATCATGGGATTTCGGAGGGAGGGCGGGGATGCAGTTTCTTCTAACCTATGCTTTCATTTGTTAAGTCTTGAAGGATTCTGAGAATAGACACATGATAAGGATTTCACCTTCATCACTGAAAGTCAAAGAGCCATTCATTGATGCTGCATTGCATCTTGATCCACTTAGAAGGCTACTTCTCAGGAAATGAGAATCTATTTATGAGCCTGCTTCACATTTCAGTCATAGCTAGACGGAGCATGTGTCTATAAGAAGGAAGCAAAAAGAGAAAACACTATTGATGATTTCAAGGCCATATGTTCTGGGAGGCAAAGGAAAAGAGCAGAGAGATCTGAAAAGGAAATTAGTCTTCAGGAAGTCAGACGTCAACAGATCCCCTGTGGCTTGCATCTGGGAGCTGCTGGTCATCTACATGTTGTTCACAGATGAACTTAATAGACACAAGCCTTGTGCCCCGTAGGAACAGAATTCTAGTGCTGGCTCTACCACCCAGTGCTATTCCTCTGTCTCAGTTTTCTCATCTATAAAATGAAGAGACTGGGGGTAGGGGATCACAAGAACCATCTGGTTCTAACATTTTATGATTCTGGAAATGGGATCCAAGAAACAGAAGAGAACTTGAGGGAAGAAGTGTGACTCTGGAGTCACGCACGCTCTCCTTCATTTACATGATGTGCTTGGGAATCTCCAAAGGCCTGTGTACAGGGGAGGAGTAAGAGAAACCATCTCAGGGGGCAAGAAACAGCGCCAGGAAAGTCTAGACCATCTACCTGCAGTCAGTCTGACCTCAAAAGACAGAAATGCAGCTTTTATCAACAAGCGCCACACATACTTGGATTCATATGTTAGATGGCGGCACCTCACTCGTAACTCAAAATAGATCATAATTCTTTAGTTCATTTACAGGAGGATGCTAGGGACATGGTACAAAAAAACAAAACCTTTACCCAATGAGGTAGGGTGGGACACAAAAATATTTTGTACTATACAGAGGTGTTCTAGCTATTTCTCTTAGGGCAAAATAAAATAGAATTATTTTAAGTAAGATTAGCGCTGCTGGGTGCATTGGCACACACCTGTGATCCCAATGGCTCTGGTGGTTGAGGCAGGAGGACCTCGAGTTCAAAGCCAGCCTCAGCAATTTAGCAAGGCCCTAAGCAACTCAGCGAGACCCTGTTGTATTTATTTTTTAAAAAAAATACCAAAAAAAAAAAAAAGAGCTTGGGATGTGGCTTAGTGGTAAAGCACCCCTGGTTTCAATCACTGGTACCAAAAATTAAACAAAACAAAATGAATGATTAACACATTTTTCTTTACATGAGTACAGTTTGTTCCAAATTTATACACTAAACAAACATTAAAACAAATAATACACTACCCATCAGGTACTTTTTTTTTCTTTTTAATGAGCTCACTTCATCAAGTGCAAGAAAATAATGGCTTTTTCTGGGAAATTCATTCTACGGAGAAAGCACTTTGAAAAAAAATGTGCTTTTGTATTTATAGAGAACTTAGAAGCACTTTTCTAAACTACCTTAAACTTTTCAATGAATGTAAAAAGGTTTTTCACTTTTAACCACCTCCATCCTTATTAATACAAACTGAAACACATTTTGTGAGAATTTAATGATCTTAGGGAAAATTGGCCAGATAAATTTTAACCGAGATTTATGCATAGCTGGAGAGTAGTTTGAAAATGAAAATCAGTAATTAATAAGAATAGGTCAATAATATACTTCATCCACGTGAGTATAGCTCTGTAAGGTAACTTTTTTAGCTATTATAACTTTTTTATTTTTTGTTTTTTGGATACTGGGGGTTGAACTACCCAGGAGTGCTTTACTACAGAGCCACATTCCCAGCCCTTTTTTATTTTTTTTTATTTTGAAACAGGGCCTTGCTAAGTTGTTGAGGCTGGCCTTGAACTTGTGATCCTCCTGCCTCAGCTTCCTGAGCTGTGGGGATTACAGGTGTCTGCCACCATGCCTGGCCCATATATTTTAAGGATAATTTTTAATAACCTCAATGACGGGTTTTAATGAGAGCAAGTACTTAGTTAATATTTATCTTTAGTGAATCCTTTACAAATGTGTATATTGTGAACCAAATAAAATAATCCATTATTAATAAACATTCATATATTGAAAGTACATGCTCAAATTTCTCTCTGATGAGATGCGCAATAAAAATGGACTCCTGTAGGTAAATTAGTGGTAATCAGAGTATGTCTTTGTTTTTTCCAAATTCACAAAAATGACACTCTCAGAAAAACTTATTACTTAATTATTTCTCCAAATGCAAACAATTTTTCTTTTAATCAAGGGATTTCCTGGGAGCAGGTACTTTATATCAAGTAGATATACCCATTTCACAAGCCAAAATATGAGTTATTTCTGCCTCAGTAAATTCAACATACAAAACACTTCTTCCAAATACCTGTTTTACCTTATAACCTTTTTTGCTAGTTATAAAAGGACTACACATTCAACATTTTTTAAAAAATCAACCTATAAAAAGATAAGTAGGAAGTGAAAAATCTTCTGCAATCCTTTCTCCCTCCTGAGACATATGACATTTTGAATCTACACCAGGTTCTCACTTAACATATGAATTAGTCACTTCATTTCTTCACACCAACCCCTGTCAACATGCAATGAATAGTGTGTGTACAGATAAATCATATTAGCCTAAATATCCTACTGATAGATATTTTATATCATTTTCAACTTGTTTATCATTATGTAAGAAGTGAGTTCAGGTTTTTGTTTGGGTTTTTGAAAGGAAGCGAGTTATGTGGGTCCCATTCAATTGTACCCAACAGTTACAAGTAAATGTTTTTAGCTTAGCTCATAAATTAAGACAATTTCACGTGCCATCAGAAAGCCCTTTCCTCTTATAAATACCCAAACTGAAATGAGTTCTTAAATAGACCTTTGTTTTGTAGGTTCAAAACTATAAAAAATTTATTTTAAAAAAGTATTTATTCATATTGTTTAACAGGAAAGCAATTCCATTCAAAATATCACTCTATACTCAAGATTCTTGCAACTCTTGCAGAAATTTTTTCACACAAGGAAACAATGCACTTTTTCAAAAGTAGAAGGGACATGAAAGAGTCATAGCCATAATTTTGTTTTCAATTTTAAATTAGTGAAAAATTACACATAGTTCATTCATACTAAAAAGTCTTTTACTTCCCAACACCTATTCAAAATGATCTGGCTTTGTCAAACACTTAATATTTTTAAGTAGTAAGAAAATAAGAAATAATTCTCTATTAGGTAATCATCCAAATTAAGTGTATATTATCATCTTTTACAAAGAGTCCTTAAATTTCCTACTTAATTTGAGCTTGAAAAAATGATAATCAATTAGGATTCATTTTAAAAGGAATTATTATCCAAGGGCTAATTTTAAAGCCTGCATCCTCTAAATAATTTAGGCCCTCTGAAATTGGCAGCTATAGTTACTACTGTCACAATAAAATACATCCACATACAGCAAGTAACGATTGCTGCGGTAGCTTTGGTTTACATGCATAACCTCTCCTTTCTTTCTAAGAGAGCTCTGCTTTTGTTCTTTTTTTTTTTTTTTCAGTGTTCTCAGGAGGTTCATTTTCTTCAGCAAAATAAATAAATAAATAAATTGTTCTTTTCATAATATGTTAGAATTAAAATCCATGAGCACTTTCTCCCTTCAGAGATCTCTTACCCACACAGACCTAAGCCTGGGTAGGAGTGACCTGGGGAAAGCATCTCCCTCTCCTACCTGGCCATGCTGGGCTTCAGGAGGGCTCTGAGGTCAGTGGAGGTGACTGACATATTTATATCAGATAATGCTGAACAACACAGTGGACACACATGGAATCAAGCTCCAAGCCCAACTACAGGACCACAAAAGGGTGATAACCTCTAGAAAGAAACACGGCTCTGGGTGGATGGCAGGGCACAGTACATTTTCTGAATGGTTTCAGCTGAATCATCCACAGGTTAAACTAATGTTAAGCAGTCAGACTGGATAGCCAGCTACAAACTGCTGACCAGTCGCTACCTAGGTATACTTGAGGAATTCTGCCTGCCATCAAGCACTTTGGGCTGGGTACAGTAGAAGCAGGTCAGGTGAAAGCTGCTCCCCTTCAAGGGTGGCCTCCCTGGCCAGGCCACCTACCTGGGAGCCAGGCCAGCCTCCAGCCGACACCCCTCACCACCTCTTTTTGTTGAACTGGTAACACCCTCTAAACAGGGTTTAAGGGTCTGTTCCTCAGCTCTCCCTCACTGTTAAGGTCTGTAAACAAGTCAGATTGGCACCTGTTATTTTGCCAGAGAAATGTTAGAGTCTGTAAACAAGTCTGGATGGCGCCTGGCCAAATGCCAGAGGGAGTGGTTTGTGAAGTAACAAAAGCGAGCCATTAAGTGTGGAGATTCCTGATTGGTTGACTGCTCTATCTAGTTTATGCTAATTAGATAAGCTGTGCAAAATGTATAAATACCTCTGTTATCCTACAATAAACGGCTCCTATTCCTGCTGCATCAAGATACACAAGTCATTCATCACCCCCTGGATATTTTGCCCAGTCAGCCGGACTGCGGCACCTCACTGTGACGAAATACCTGAGATACTCAAAGGAAGAAAGGCTTATTTTGGCTGGTGGTTTCAGAGGTTTCAGTCCACGGCTGCTTGGCCCTTTGATTTGGGCCTGTGGCAGCAACAGTCTATCACGGCGGGAGCATGTGGAGGAAGAGGCTGTTCACCTCCTGGTGGAAGGGAATAAAATGGGGGGCAGACAAGGTCTTGAACCTCCGTCAAGGGCATCCCCCCAATGACTTAACTTCCTTCTACTAGCCCCCCCAAAGTTCCCCCATCTTGCAGCAGTGACACAAGATGGTGACCAAGTTCAACACAGGGCCTTTGGAAGACATTCAAGTTCTAAAATACAGTAAAGAGCATATATTTGGAAATAATACCTATTTATTTTGATTTTTCTTATTCAACTTAGAAATACTCAAAACAGTCGGGCGCTGTGGGGCACGCCTGTAATCACAGCAGCTCCAGAGTTGAGGCAAGAGGATCATGAGTTTTCAAAGCCAACCTCAGCAATGGCAATGTACCAAGCAACTCAGAGAGATCCTGTCTCAAAATAAAATGCAAAATAGGGCTGGGGTTGTGGCTTAGTGGCCGAGTGCCCCTGAGTTCAATCCCCGGTAACCACCCTCGCTTGGTAAAAAAGAGAAATACTCAAAGCAGGAGATTGGGTGAAGTGATCACCACACTACTGGGATTGTAAATTGTTATAACCCTGTTTGAAAGGAACTTGGCCGCATGTACCAAGAGCCTTAAAATATTCATACATTTTGACCAAGTAATTCCCCAAAAGGAGAATATGTTCTAGGGAAATCATCCAAAATGAGAAAAAGTTTCATACAGAGAGATGTTGAGAGGAGCATTATTAATGACAGCAAAAAATCAGAACCAATGTATAGACCATTAAAACGTCTTTAAATTATCAGGGCAGCGATTAAGAGTTTAAAATTATCATTGTGAAGGATACCTAAAAATATGAGAAAATATGTAGACAATATAATCTCAATGGAATGAAAAAAGGTATTGAAAAGAAACATGTTTATTTTTCAAATTTTCCAGATAATGTGCTACATATTTGTACTTATTAGAGTTTAAATTCCACTGAAGTCATGAGGGCTTAAAGTTCACTTAAATACACAGAAAAAGAAGTTTTATAAAACATAAAATATTCATTATTTGCTATTTACGAGATCAAATATTCATTGGAATGTTTTAAAGCTGTGAATATCTGATACCAAACTGCAAGAGAAAAGTAAGAAAAAGAATATAGTAGCTTCCCCCAATCTTTTTTTTAAAATGTCAATTAAATTTGCTCTTGTCTCCTATTTGGCTCAATGCACCAAAAAAAAGAAAAGAAAAAAAAAAGTGCCTTATGGCTTTATCATAATCATCACTGAACAGATCTTTCTATGCCAAAGCATTTGAACTTCTCACCTGGGTGCAGGCAGTACCTAATTTATAAATGGGTTGTGTTCCAAATATGCATTGGTAAATTGGCTATTTATTTCTGTGGGAAATGTATTCCAAGTTCTAATGCTGTGGCAAAAGCCTGAGGTCTTGCCTCTGAGAGAGAAAGGCTGGTTGAAAAGAGACTTTCTTCTAACATTCCTGGGCACAGAGGCAAATTTCGGAAAAAGGTAGTTGCTTACTAACACACAGCCAGGTTAATTTGGGAGCATGGAAACTTAAGGGTCAAGGCACATCTGTGAAAGATCTGAACATACCAGGTGTGAGAAAATTGGAAGAGTAATGAGGTCCAGCAGGAAAAATCAAGGAAATTTAAAGGATCCATCAAGAAATCCACTTTCAGGGTGTAGGCCAGTGGTAGAGTACCTCCCTAGCATACTGAGGCCCTGGGTTTGGTCTCTAGCACTGAAAAACCAAATAAAATAAGAATAAATTTTCTGCTGTTTACAGTAGCATCTTTTTACTCTTTTAGGCTATAGACCACTTGGTCACCTCTACACCACTTCCCCACCTCTACACCTTCTTATCCCTGGAGCAAATAACCAACAATGATTACAGTTTCTCTGGGAGGGTTCCAGCATGAGCACACAGTTGTTTGAAATAAACTGTAAATGCAAAAAGTTCCTGTTGTGATGTGATGTATTTATTCCCGAACACTTTAAGTTCTCAGGTGAACTAAAACCCAGATTTCAAGCAGACCATTAAAATAAAATTTTAAAAACCTAAAAATATTAAAAGCCTAAAAATACACATACCAGTTCTCAAAATTGTTTGATTTCTAATAAAGTAGATGGGCTTTAAAAACACAAAGGTGAGATGAATGAAGATCACTTGAAGGAAGGAATGTAAATAACTAAATTTCTAAGTTATACAGATTAGAACAAAATGACCCAATATTGAACAGAACACTGAAATTAGGACTTCCAAGAAAGCACCTGGCACTGAAGTCAAGTGGAAGACCGACAATGCTGAACAAGGTGCACAGTCGGGTTTCTGACCTGGTTTACCAACAGTGATGTACTCAAGAAGACTGAATATGGTCCAATTCCTGCATCATATGTGACATTTTTCATTTACCATTCTTACGTTTAAATTCAGAAACAGGCATGCAGCAGAAAAGATTGCCCGATGGTGCATTTCCTAAAGTCAAGTCAAATCTGCAAGAGGACTTGATAAATCCCGCTTTCTTTTCTTCTTTCTGGCCTAAACACCTTCCTAATGCAGGAGCAAGAGGGGCAGCTGCTAGCATGCACATCACAAAAAGAGCCTCTTATTTGTGGGCAAGTTAACAAGAAGGATGACTGTTCATGGCCAACGCAGCCCCTTGCCATGGTGTACGGCTGGCAATACTGATTTCAGCCCCTGTCTATAATCTATGATCTACTTTCTCCAGCTTCTTCACCAGGTTAATTCCAACTCAATTTCTAAAGAATTCCAAGATTCCACTCAAATGCCTGTCACTATTCCCAGTTTATTAGTTCTCTGCTGTCTCACAGCATCTGTATAATCTATATAATCCTGGGAGTCTGTGTGGAGTGGACACCTTGCCCAGGAAGACCTCGAGGCTTCTGTCCATGGAGGTGGTGCTCAGCAGCCAACTTGCACTACAGGAGACCCACTCCTAAAACCACAATTAGTTGGGTCTGTGTGTCACCAACTTTTGTCTCACTGTGAAATTAGTATTCAAGGGAGCTAAATTATGACCTGAATGTACCTGGATATGGGGGCAAATAAATGCAGGAGCTCCAAGGGGTCTACTTGTACAAATGTGCCATAAAAACCAATATTCTCAGAGAAAAGATTCTTGAAAAGTGATGCAAAGATTGGAGACCATGCAGCCCCAAGAGAAAGTGAGGGTGGAGCTGCTTTGGATCCTCTCATTATCTCACAGTCAAGCTCAGTTGAAGTTCCTACCCTTACACACCAAGAGTTATCCAATACCTCTCCCCAGGTGCTTTCCTTTAGCTAATCTGTCCAGTGTGACTTGACTTGAAACCAAATAAACTTTGAATGAAGCACTTCTGTTTTCTACACCAATTTATCACCTATGTGGGTAATTCCATGCCTATATCCCAGTTAAGACTGTGATCTCTTTCTTTACAGGCTATTTTCTCATTTGTCTTTCTCTAAAGCCTTGACCAATATATAATATTTAGTAAACGGTCAACAAATTTTTGCTCAATCAATAATAACATTGCATCCACAAGATCTTTAGCTAATCTGACCAGTGTGACTTTACTTGAGGTAATAAAAATTCTTTGGAGAATAATAAAATTTCTTTGGAGAGGTAATAAGAATTCTCTATATGTATCTGATGGGAAGCTTCAAGTCAGTTTTGAGAAGAGCTATGCAAAACCAGTACTGGTGATGGGTTTACCCTGCTCCCTCACAGTGCCCCCCACAACAACCCACCCAGACACAGCCAGCTGGGTTGAGGGGAGGGAATGTAAGGGATTGTACACTAAACTATACACACAGAGACCTTATATCCAAGATCATCTTATATACTTAAATAATTTCAATCTTATCAGTATAGGTTATTAGTTAAGAATAATTCTAACTTAATCTATAGTTATTTCATTATAGAAATTTTCATGCAAATGCACATACGCATTCATTAAAAATCTTTATTTAATATCACATATCAAAAAAAATTTTTAATGAGCCAACTAGAACATATATATATATATCCTAAAACTGGATTTTTCAGGTAGGCACAGATCCTATGAAATACTATATGTAATTTTGGGTTTTGTCAGTTAAAAAGCATGTAGAAAGTGAGTTATAAATTACTTGGAAATAGAAAACATTATACCTAAAGAAACTGAGATTAATTTTGTCTCAACATTGAGAGGCTAAAGGTGACTTAATGATCCTCTAATATATGATCATTAAATAACATGGCAGGGGAGCCTATTCTTAAACACATCTAAGGGAAAAAAAGAGAAGGTCTTAGTTTGATTTTAAGATTTTTTAAAAACGGTTTTATAGGAAAATGAAATAAGCTAATGTATAAGAATACTTTAAGACAAAATCTCCAGTCTTTGGAGATAACTATCCCTATAAATCTAATTATCCATGCTAATGGTTATAAAGCTAGAGTACTCACCTCCTCACCAGAATAGTTAGTGTGACAAAAAAAAAACACTCCCACAAACTCCATTCTTGACTTCTCCTGACAGTGTATGAGAGCACACAAGAAGTAGAAGAACTAGTTGAGAATTACAGGTGGATCATCACGAACTAGTCATACTATTGGAAAATATCTTTTAAAAAAAGTTATAGGTCATCGGTAGACTTTAGATATTAAAAATCACACCTTATAAAATGAGGTACTAGGGGCTGGGGGTGTAGCTCAGTGGTAGAGCACTTGCCTAGCACATGTGAGGCACTGGGTTTGATCCTCAGCACCACATAAAAAATAAACAAAGCAAAGGCATTGTGACCATCCAGAACTAAAAACAAAATTAAAATGCAGTACGAGATAAGTCTGGATCGTTAAACCACATCTCAGGGATCTTTTAAGACTGGTGACCTCAAATGCTGAATTATCCATCAAGTGCTGTTTATAATCTAATATTTGTGAAAATTTCAAAAATAGAAAGTATAATCATTTCTGCATATTAGTGCAGAGTATGAATGGTAAGAAACCTACTTAGGGACTCAAACTAGAAAACCTGGGTCACCTAACTCCTCTGCTACAATTTAGATGCTGAATGTTCCCCAAAGGCCCGTGTGTTAGAGGCTTGGTCTCCAGGGTGGGCTACTGAGAGGTGGTGGGACCTTTGAGAGGTGCGGCCTTGTAGGAGATTTGCAGGTCACCGGTGGTATATCCTCAAAGGGGTTTGGGGACTCCAGTCCCTTCTTTCCTGTCTTTGGCCAATGCGGTGGGCAGTGGGCTCTGCTGCACACCCTGCCCTACCATGCTGCCTTGCCACAGGCTGAAGGCAGCAGGGCCAGTTGATCAAGGTCTGAAACCTCCAAGATTGTGATCCAAAAGAAACCTTTTTTATTTATAAGTTTATTATCCCAGGTATTTTGTTATGTAACGGAAATCTTACAGACACACCTTCCTATCTATTCTTTCAAGTAGTCACCAAATGCAGTTGATTCTACTTCTGAAACACCTCTGGGAACACCTTTCTTTCTGTTTGCCACACAGCCCATGCTCAGGTTCTCCTATCTCTACTCAATTGATGGCATGGCTTCCTTCCTTCCTTCAGTCCTCCCTTCTGCCCCATGGATTTCCCTCACTAACCCATCCTGGGGAAGGCCCCAGAACTGTTCCAGGGCTCTGACATGTCACCCCTTAATTACTGCATGTCATCCCTTTTCCCAAGAAACTTCAGTGCTAGGTAGGTTTAAAGGCAGTGATAGAACACTTGTTTAGCATATATGAAACTCTGGGTTCGATCCTCAGCACCACAAAATAACATAATAGTAATAATAATAAAATTAAAGAGAAGAAACTTTGGTGCTAATTCCCAATGCTGCTAATAGGGTTATTCAGATCAACACTGCCACTGAAAACAAGTAAACATTTGATTTTTGTCAGCTTTGATTTGGGTTTTAGTTAGCTTTTTGTCACTGTGACCAAAATATATGAAAAGAACAACTTAGAGAAGAAGTTTATTGGGGGCCCACAGTTTCAGAACTCTCTGTCCATAGACCACTGCCTCCACTGCTCTGGGCCCACCCTAAGGCAACACATCAAGGGGAAAGGCCCAGAGGACTAAAGCTGTTCAGCTCACGGCTGGGGGCAGAAGAGAGGAGGGAGTGAAGGGGTCACAGGGATGATGCACCCTTCTAGGGCATGTCCCCGGGACCACCTCCTCCAGGCAATCGGCCTAGATTAACCACCTAGCCGTGAGGGTGGACTGATCAGGTTAGAGCTCTCACAATTTAATTGTTTCACTTATGAAACACATTAACAGGAGCATTAGGGGGATACCTCATACTCAAACCATAATACATCCTGAATTTTATATACGTGTGTGTGCGTGTGTGTGTGTATGTGTGTGTGTGTGTGTATTTAACATCCTAAAGGCATCAAAGAGGGGCTGGGGCTGGTGCTCAGTGGTAGAACGCTCACCTGGCATATGTAAGGCACTAGGCTCGATCCTCAGCACCACATAAAAATAAATAAAGGTATTGTGTCTACCTATGACCACAAAAAATGTATTTTGAAAAAAAGGCATCAAAGAGCTGAAACGACAGGAGAGGGTCACCCTGTCAAAACTGAAGTGAAAGCTCGATGAGAGAGCTGAAAGTTAGTGAGGGACGTCACTTTGGCTCTGAGAGACCTGATGGTTCTGTGGGTTGAAAAAAACAGAAGTCAGAATTTGGGATCCACCCAAGATGTGGGGTCCAACAGGAAATCCTTTCTCCACAAGACTACATTGGAAAGGGTGACACCCTAGAGTAAGGGTGAACCAAAAATAAACCCAAACCACCCACCAGAGACCTAAAGCCCAAATTCATATCCCTATGCAGTCCAGAAACCTCTAAGCTGTGAATTTAGTGTCAAACATGAGGTTGAGGTCTATAGTGCCCCTAGACGCCTGACATAAATAAGCAGACCTCCTGGAAGGTTCACACTGTTCCCCTAAGACTTGAGGACTCCTGTGCAAATAATTGTCCAAGGGCAGCGAACAGCTCGTAGCCAAAATGAACCAAACATGTCATACGTAGCAATGAGGCACCATGAGAAAGAACCAGCAGAAATGATACACAAAGACCCACAAGGATTTGAGACACTAGAATTATCACTGTTATTTCAATGCTTATGAATTTTAAATTTAGCTTATGGCACACTTGTGCATACTGGAATTTCTAGAGGCATCCTAAGCCACTGAAAGACCCCTAGCTACTGGGAGCAAGTCAGGAGCAACAGCTGAAGTGCACTTCTGTACATAATAATAGACTGTTTAGAAATCATTCACAGTCTTCACACAGTTTGGCTGATGGCCCTTGGGCATTCTGACACCATCCGAGAGAAGCTGCTTATTCTCTGAACCTGCCCTGTTCTGTTCACAAGGCAAAGGTCCTACATGGTCTGTAAACATAAGCTCCTTCTTTGGCAGGGGCCTGCAGTTATCCCACATCTCTTATCATCAACGTGCAGCAAGTTTTTCCCACTCTCCAATGCACTGCACAACTTGCTTATCAAAACGCTCTAAATACCATGCTCAATCATAACAACAATAAACTTCATGTGTTGGTGAAAATTTAAGGTGGAAGGGTGTTATGGTTTGGATGTGAGGTGTCCCCCAAAAGCTCATGTGTGAGACAATGTGAGACAGTTCAGAGGGGAAACGATTGGGTTGTAAGAGCCTTAACCCAATCAGTGAATCAATCCCCTGATGGGATTAACTGGGTGTGCAGCTGGCAGAGATGGGGCAGGCAGAGGTGGGGCATTGGGGGTGTGGTTTTAGGATATATTTACATTTGGCAAGTGGAGTCTCTCTGCTTTCTGATCATCATGTGAGCTTCCCTCTGTCTATGGTGATATTCAGCCTCACCTGGAGCCCCAAGGCATGGTGCCAGACTTCTATGGACTGAGACCTCTGAAACTGTGAGCCCTCAAATGAACTTTTTCTCCTACAGTTGTGCTGCTTGGGTCTTTTAGTCACAGCAGTGTAAAATGCTGACTAAAACAAAGGGCTCATCATGCACCAGCTGTGCACTAATGGCCTACTGTGCGCAATCCAGCTCATTTGTTAATACTACTGAGCGCCAACCATGGAGAAGCACTATTCTAGGGGTGGGGATACAGTTAGTTGTGTGGAACTTACCATTCTAGTTGGGAGAAAAAAAACAATAAACATGGAAACAGCTCAGTTTCAGGTGACATTAAGTGTCATGGGAAAATACAGGAAGACTGTGAGAACAGAGGAACTACCTTAGATGAGCAGGTCAGAGAAGGGAGCCATTTAGCTGTGATTAAAATACCAGAGAGGGGGCCAATCATTCTAAAATCTGAAGGAAGAACATTCTAGACCAAGAGAAAGGTAAATGCAGAAGCTCTGCGGCTGTTCTGGGTTTGTTTATTTAAAGACCAGAAAAAAGACCAGTGTGGCTGGAAAGTAGGAGTAATGAAGATGTTAATGAGGGAAAAGAGGGAAGCGGGGCCAGGCCAGTAAAATCTTGTGAGCCACAGAAAAGAGTTTGGGTTTTATTTTAAGCGCAATGGGAAACCTTCGGAAGGTCTAACTGGGGAAGTGACCCGGTATATATACATTTCAGAAAAGTCATTCTGTCACTGCCGTACAGAATCTGGACAGAAGTAGAGCAAGGGTAAATACTGTAGACCAATCGATACTGAGTGACAGTGTTGAGGACAGGGTTTAAGTGGGAAGAGACAAGTATGCAGATTCAAGTCACAGTGATAAGGAAAAGAGGAACCCAGGCTGGTACCCAAGTTTCTGTCTGGAGCACCTGGGGAGATGGTGGTCCATTTACTGAGAGGAGGAAGACACTGGTTTAGGGTATATGGTGGCGGGGAGTAGAGGAGGCAGAAGAAACCAAGAGTTCTGCTTGCAACATCTGTGATGTCCACCAGAGATTCACATGAAGACATGTAGTAAGAAACCGAATACAGAGTCAGAGAGAGAAGTAAGAGCGGAAGATATAAATGTCTCAATCAGCATAAAAGGCTATCAAAAGCTCTGAGACTAAGATCATGCAGGTAAAACACACGTGGAGTCATGGACGGCCCACCCCAGCCACAGTCCTGGGGCATTTCAACATGTGGGAACTGAATAAAGGAAGAAGAGTTTGATAAGGCACCTAAGAAGGGATGGTCAGCAAGGCAGAAGGAAAACAAGAAAAGCCAAAAACAAAGGAACCGCCTGGATTAGAACCCCTGGTGTCACTACTGATGTTGAGAAGAACAGCTTCCTGGGAATGAGGGGGTTGGAAGCTAGATTGGGACAGGTTAAGGAGAACAGGGCAGGTGAGTGGGGTAAAAGGTAAGAGGAGACAGCAGAGAGACCAAGAGACTGCGCGGAAGCGATAGTGAGAAGAGGTGCATTTTACTTTGTTTCAAGATAGGAGGTCTTAGAGCAGGGAGCACCAGTAGAAGGTGCTGTAACAATGGAAATCGACTATGGTGGCACTGTGCAAATTCAGTAGCCACTAACCTCACGTGTATGGGTCACTTGATATGAGAAAATGAACTGAAGTTCCACTAAGTGAAATCAAAGTAGCCCCTGTGTGGTTAGTACCTCCCTAGCCAGATGTCTGTGGACTGATGAATTCAATAGCCCAGAAGTTGGCAGACTGCAGGGTAGGAATTGGAGAAGTTGAAAGCCTGTACTTGTCCAGTGCTTTCTAAGGGAGGAATCAGCCAAAGGAGGACAAAGGGACAAGACAGTAAACAGAAGTTTAAGGAAAGGGAGAAAAGCAAATGATTTCAAAGAGGACAGAACACACTAGGAGACAAAGGTAAAGTACTGGAGCCCCCTTGGGGTAAATTATAAAGCAACACTTGTCAGAACTGCTGATAGCTCTTCCCTGCAAAGGCTACTTAGCCCTTCCAATCTGGCCTCCAACTATTTTTTCAACCATTTCCTTGACATTCCCCACAATTTACCTCTGTGGCTCTCAATCTTCTTGTCTGTAGAACCTTCATTTCCTGGTATATATTATGTTCAGTGCTCTAATTAAAGGAACAAACAAACAAACAAACAACAACAAAAACCCAAAGACAACAACAAGGACAAAAACAAGCTGCTCTGGATGAAGCTGAGTTTGCAGCTGCCCTCCCCCAGCAGCTCAGCCTCCCTCCCACCTGCCTCTGGGGCAGGTCCAAAGAACCCTGGGGGCTTGAAACCAAAGACTGCCCCAACCAGTGCCTGTCCAAACTGCAGGTGCTTACAAATTGCCCATCTAGTTAAACTGCATTCTGTTCCAGCAACCTGCAGGGAGGCCCAAGACCCCGCATTCCTAACAGCTTCCTGGGTGACCGATAGTGTCACTGTTCTCTGAACTACAGCAATGGCCACAGCCACCGTAGAGGACTCACTCTACTCCACTAGTTTTTGCCAGTGGTCAACCCCTTTATCTCATAATATGTATCTTTCCCTGTCTTCTGCACCTGGGAGATTCTGTTTAATCTTCAATGTTCTCCTCAGGGTCACCTCCCCTCAAGTCTTCTCCAAGTCTCCCAAGTGGAAGTAAGCAAGATCCAGTCACTGTTACCACTTGGTCCTCATTCCTACCTTTAGCCCTCTCTCACTCTGCTTCAGCTACACAGCCTTCCTTATATTTCCCTGGACATGCCAAGCAAGAGATAGCCTCAGGACCTTTGCACAGGCTGATCCTTCCTGATCCCTCTGCCTGAGATGCTCTTCATTTTTTTTTTTGGGGGGGGGGGGGCGGGTACCAGGGATTGAACCCAGAGTGCTGAGCCACGTTGCGAGCTCTTTTTAAGATTTTATTTAGAGACAGGTTCTCGCTGAGTTGCTTAGGGCCTCACTAAATTGATGATGCTGTCCTTTAACTTGCAATCTGCCTGCCTCAGCCTCCCGAGCCACTAGGATTACAGGCATGTGCCACCACGCCCAGCCACTCAATGTCTTCTTAATCTAGGCCTATACACTATCTACCCTATTTCATACCACTCACCCCCAGCAGTCTTGGTTCCCTAGTTAACTGTGCATGTATCTATCAGAACTTTCCATGTTCCAGCAACTATTTAGGCATCTCAGAAATACAATCAGTCCCCAACATACAGTTTTTCACTTTCAGTACACTATCAATAAATTACATGAGCTGTTCAACTTTATTATGAAACAGGCTTCGTGTGAGATGATTCTACCCAGGTGTAGGCTAATGTAAGTGCTCCGAGCAGGTCTAAGGCAGGCGAGGCTAGGCCATGATGCCTGATAGGTTAGGTGCATTGAATGCACTAACAATATTTTCAACTCATGGCGGGTAAACAGGATGTAACCCCACTTTGAGTAGTGGAGCCTCTGTGCTCATTTAATCCACCTAACAACCCTCTGTAGTAGGTACTCTTTTGCATCGTTTCATAAGCAAGGGACCAAGAGGCTATATAAATAACTTGCCGCGGGTCACACAGCCAACCAAGCACTGACCTCAGAGCTCAGATCTGAACCACTTCCAGTGTAAAAGTATAACATTTAAAAGCCTGTCTGTAGGTAAGTTACTGTTTTAAAACTCTTAAAAACACTTTTCACGAATAAATTACATATTTATTCTCTATCCACCTGCTTTGTACATACCTATGATTTTCTTTCTGTAAAGAAAAAAAAAAAGTGTTTTCAAACAGCCCCTCACCCCATATTAATAGCTAATAATGTGTCCATCCAAGTACAGCTTTTAAGACTAAGAATAGGGACGAAAAGATCTGAAAGATGTGACTGACACAGGCAGCCCAGTAGTGGCTAAAGACATAGGCCTGACCCCCACCATGAACTAGGCACTGTGAGTCCAGCAGGGATGAATTCAACCTGAGCATCTTCGGTCTGCATGTTATTCCCCTGGCTGTGGCATGCTCTCCCCCATTTCCTACCCCATTCCACCCCCATCTTATTCTTTCAAGGGTTCTTAACTGCCCCGCCAAGTTCTTAGAGCCCCCAAATAGTCACTGGATAGAACTTGAGGGGTCTGTGAACTTGACTGGATGAAACCTGTTTCCTTTGTTTTAGAGCATTACTCTGAGAATAGAATCCTGAACTTCACACGACCAGGAGACTCCACAACACCAAAACGGAAAGGAGAGGTAGATAAAGGTGGCTATAGCAGCCTTAGCTTGGAGGCTCTGATGGCAGTGTAGGGCAGAAAATGAATCTGGCTAGGAAAAGCAGAGGTGAGAAAGACAGACAAGAGACGGGGTCAAGGAGAACCCTGGGAATTCCTAAATTAAATGACACCTTTCACTCTCTACTTCTAACCTTCTAAAAGAGGAGCTGCCTCTATTTCACTTATTCACTCCTTAAGAATCACACACACACACACCCCTCTGAATCAACCACTCTCAAGAATACATCCACAAACAGCAAGCTCTCGGGAGCACCTAATTCTCCAGTTTCCTTGCTGGGTTTTCTCTTGATTCTTCTTCCTTCTTCTCTGATCTTCCCTCAGAGTTGGCCCCAACCTCTCCATCAGAGTTCTAATTAACCCCCATAGCTTTAACTATCACTTCTGTATGAATAATTCTCAATTCTTTATTCCAGCCCTCATCTTGCTCCTGAGTTTGAATTCCATCTTTCCAACATCCCATGGCATACTATAATTGGACTTTCCACCCACCATCACCTGCAAGTCAACATTTCTTTAAAAAAAATAAAATAAAAAAGTTAACACCTTTCCAATACACAATACCTTCTCCTAACTTTCCTAATTCCATCATGTGGTCCCTGTTCTTCTAAAGACTCGTCGCATACCAGTCAGGGGACAAATTCTGAATATTTATCCTTACTTTTAAAGCTATTCCTTCTACTGCTTGGCTACTCAAAGTACAGCCCATGGACCAACAGCATTAGCATCACCTGAGAACATATTAAACCACCCCCATCAGACTGATGGTAATTTTAAAAGCCCCACATGACTTGTGTGATTTACATGCATATTAAATTTGGAGAAGCTCTGGTCTAGTGCTTATTAACAAGCTACCATCTTACACGCATCCAAATTCTATCATTTTAGGCATCATCTACTGAATCCTTATTATGGGTCAATTATAGGACTAGGCCTTAAATACATTATCTCATTTAATCCTAAATATCATTATTGTCTCCATTTTAAGAATATGTAAATTGGGCTGGAGATGTGGCTCAAGTGGTATCGAGCTCGCCTGGCATGCATATAGCCCGGGTTCGATCTTCAGCACCACATACAAAGATGTTGTGTCTACAGAAAACTAAAAAAAAATAAATAAATATTAAAAAAAATATGTAAATCAAGGCTCAAGCAGCTAAAAACTTTTTTCAAAGAGCCCATAAATGATGGAGCCAGGATCTGAACCTAATCTGACCACAAACCATCCTACCAAACTGCATTAAAAATTCCTTTGAATTCCAAAATTTGTATTTCAAAGTGTATGCTAGTTGAATTAATTACTACTCTGGTTGAGTGCATTTTCTATCAACTGAAAGTACATTCTGTTGGTTTATCACAATTCTTGCTGACAATCTTTCTAAAAGCACAGCAGATCTTTCAGCTTTGGGGAGCATTCTAAATACTAAAGTTCATGCTAAGGTATCTGATAAGAGAGAAGAAACTGCATTCTGTTCTCCAGATATAACCCCATGTTTTAGAGCATTAAGCATTTTCTCCCAATAATACTGCAAAACATGTCTGTTTAGCGTGCTTCTTTCCTCTGAAAAGAAAGAAAAAAAATAGTGTGAGGAGACAAGTTCTTGAATGAATGGTTGATTGGATTCCCTTCAATGAGTTTCATCAAGCTATTTTTTATTTTAATTGCCTTATTGTTTTATATTCAGTCGATATAATTTTATAGTCATTTACATCATTTTAAAACCTAGTTTTCTTCTTTCATCTTTTTTCAGAGCCCAGATATGAATCTATGAACCTAAAAGAAATCACTATTTCTCCAAACCCTATTGGAATCCCCATCT
Source organism: Callospermophilus lateralis (assembly GCF_048772815.1). Taxonomy (NCBI): domain Eukaryota; kingdom Metazoa; phylum Chordata; class Mammalia; order Rodentia; family Sciuridae; genus Callospermophilus; species Callospermophilus lateralis. Next base: position 33,530,775 of record NC_135317.1, on the reverse strand, counting down.
TTTCTGGGAATACAACACAAGCTACGGATACTATACCTGAAAAACTGTATATTCTCAATTCACACAAAACTAGGCACAATGTTAGAAGGCTGGCCCTTATAGATCTCCAAAGGCAGGACCCAGAGACATCAGATAAAAACTGCCTGTTGGCTCTTTCCCAACTCCACCAGGCAGATGCTGCCAGGTTTTCATATCTGCTTTTCCAGAAGGAGGCTATAACTAACCCAAATCAGACCACACAGAATATTTCTATGGGGTAGAAATGACAAAATGGGAAATTCAGAAACTATTAGTTCCTTGGCCTATGAAGAATGAAGCCAAAATGGACAGGAAAGTCCCAACAGCACCCAAGTACCTGTTTCTTCTCATGGTTTGATTACCAATCTGCCCTTCTACCGTGATAGAACCGCAAATACTTGTTTGATTTAAATAAGTTTAGAAAAATATGTATGTATTACTTAAATATACTTATATTACTTAAATATACAATATACTTAAATAAGAATAGAAGTAGTATGTGACGAATAACATCCTTCACGATTTCTCTATAGAGACAATGAACGTCTTTCTTCGGCTATTTAAATAAGGTTTTAAATACTAATTTCTAAAAGCCTCATATTTCAGTGTATAAAAATCTTTTGCAATATCTATTTAAAACAAGTCTTGGCTCAGATCATTCAACATATTCCACACACTATTAAAATATCATTTTAAGAAGCTAACCGCCTGATCATTTTTAGTTTAATTCCAAAAGTAACAAGATAAAACTGCCTTCTTAAGTCATCTTTTCCTTTATGTATTCAATTATATTCTCAGCTTAAAATACTTAAAATAAAAATTGGCACTGGTCCATTCACTGATGGGTATTTTTAAGTTAGAAAGCAGTAACATATCAAATTAACCACACAATGGCAGGCTTATTGTCGACACTGAGCATTGCCCAAATCAAGATTTTCATTACCACTACAATGGACTTGAACATTTTCACCTTAATTGCAAGTTTTTACATTTCAATCGAATAGACTTTGACTTAATAGACTGTAACACAGTCCAACTGCAATCAATCTAGCAAACTCTTACTTCACAATCTCTTAAAATCTTCATAGATTTCCTTCACCTCTAGTCAAGGCTTGGAAACTCCCTGAATGCTGCTGCATTTGCCAGTTTATAACAGTAATGCAACTTCTACTATATTCTATTACTACTTCTGTGGGTTTGAATATAATATCAGGTACCTACTGGACTATAAAAATGGTTGAATATGAAATTAGAAAAAAAAAAAGCTTGGAAATCATTCAAACAACCTCAGTTAACAGATATAAACACTGATGCAAAAACAGGTTAGCTCAGATCTTTGACCTTAGCACACCAAGGTCAACAGTTAGAATTAAAGAAAGAATTAAAACACAGATCCAGTGAGATTTTCACCATAGCAATGGAAAGATGCTCAATCATAATAAGATAAAATAAACATGCAGTTTAGAGCTCCAAATTTATGGTTATTTCTAAATACTATATAAAAAGTCCAAAGAAACTTTAAAATTTATCATGCTATATTCATGATAAAACATTTTTCATTAATTCTGATCACATTAGAAGTATAGGGCCAGACACAGTGACCATGCCTATAATCCCAGCAATTTACTGGGAAGGATCACAAGTTCAAAGTTATCCTCAGTTACTCAGTGAGACCTCTCAAAATAAAAAGGGATGGGGATTTTGCTCTGTGTTTAAGCAATCCCTGGTACCAAAAAGAAAAAAAAAAAAAAAAAAAAACAAGAAGAAGAAGAATTGTAGGGAAAATATTCTGTCTGAATCATATCTATTCCTTCTCTACTATGCTTTCTCAAATGTTCCCATTAATAAACTACACTCGGCTCTCTGATTCTTTGCTGTTGTTGTTGTTTTGAGATTTTCAGTCTTTTTTTTTATTTGTTCTTTTTAGATACACATGACAGTAACTGTATTTTGACATATTATATATACATGAAATATAACTTATCCTAATTAGGATTCCATTCTTGTGGCTGAACATGATGTGGAGTTATACTGGTCGGTCGTGTATTCATATATGAACACAGAAAAGTTACATCCAATTCATTTACTGTCTTTCCTATTCCTATCCCCCTTCCCTTCCCTTCATTCCCCTTTGAGCTTGCAGATTCTTAATACTTTGGACATATTTTCTCCACATTATTCTGTAAACTTTGGTACACAGAAGGTCATGATAAAACATCTATCTGGTACCACACTTTGTCACCTAAAATGAAATCAACCAGATTTCATCAATCTGGATTTCATCTCTCTATACAACTGCATTCTTTAAAAAAAAAAAAAAAAAAAAAACATATATATATATATATATATATATATATATACACACACACACACACACACATATATATATATGAAAATAGACATCTGAAACAGACCTTTCTTATGTCAACTCAGAGCCTTCAAAATAAAGATATCTGGACAAAAATATGAGATGCATTTTAGCAACTTTTCCTACAGTGGCTGGCACTAAATGTGCCCAATACATATTTATTGAATGAATAACATGCTTACATTGTGCACTATGGAATCTCCAGTACTCTGGCTATGTATACTTAGGAATGCTAACTTAAGCAAAAGAAAATAACACTAAATGTACTATCTGGCAATCAGACATTATTTTTATAAGGTTTAAGTAGTTTCAAAATGTTTCCAGTTAGAAAGAAACTCAAAAAACAAATGTAGCAACTCATAAATATAAGGTAACAACATAAATGATTACAGCAAATTATGCTCAGTTACAGGCTTTTCTAAAGTAACATGGAAGTCCAGACTAATTCCCAGAGAGTACACACACATTTTTTTTCAGCAGCATATTTTTTTTAAAAAAATATTTTTAGTTGTGGTTGGACATAATACCTTTATTTCATTTATTTATTTTTATGTGGTGCTGAGGATCGAACCCAGAGCCTCACACTTGCTAGGCAAGTGCTTTACCACTGAGCCACAATCCCCAGCCCTCAGCAGCATATTGTTGACACTTACTTTTCTAGATTCAATCCAGAGACACAAATACTCTCTGGACTAAAACACCAGAACTCCAAAAGAGATAAAAAGGACCCATAAATATGAGTAAGCACTACAGTACACACCCTATTTTTATTATTAGGTCCTATTCTAGTGAAGAGACCTTCAACTAACAAAAACAAAACAAAACAACAAAAAAAAAAAAAAAAAAAAAAAAAACTTACCAAAAGTAAACATAACTAAATTGTAGACATTATGTAGGAAAACTTTCATTTCGTTTTCTGTTATAAAACTTGGGGGAGTTCCTGGTGCAGTAATCTATACTGTCTTAAGGGTTTAGCTTATATTCCTATTACTTAAATTGTCAGGACCTTAAAATGAACTTCAGGGGGACAGGAATTAATCTGACAGAAAATAATAATTTATCAACTTTAAAAAAAAAGTCACTCCATACAAACTATCAATGCTAATATTGTTTATCCTTTTCCACAGCTCAGGGAAGGAATATATTTTTTAAAATGCTTATGAGCCATTTTCAGCAACTTTGTTAATTTGAGAGTGGGAAAAAAAAAAAAAGACGGTATTCTGTCATTTCCTTTATGCTGAAAAGGACACATTGGCACCCAGAGAAATCAAAAGCACAGAAAGCAGGCTTATACTTTTTCCTCAGATGCTAACTGCAGTGGATAAGGTCACGGTCAAAATTCACAAGCTCATTTAAACTTTCATGGCTCTGTCAAAAACTGTCTATCGTGTTTCCTGATCCTACATCTAAGTAGATTAAAACTGCAGGAGTTTCTTGCTGTAAGATCAGCAGGAGGCTATTTCAGACCCTCAAACCGCAGTCCGCATAGCCCGCAGCGGCGCATCTTCCTCCACTCCTGGCTGTGGTGTTAAGCTAGCCTTTCCAAAGCGTTCTCCTCCGGCCTTTTAAACAAACCCCAAAAGCGGATGTAATCAACTCAAGACCACCTTTCATCCGCGTCCGCCGGGACCCCTCCAGCTGTCACCGCCCCAGCCGCCCTTCTGCAGTAGGTGACTTCTGCCTGGTTCCCCAAGGAGAGGGAGGAGGTGTGGGGAGGAAGACTCCCCGTCAAGAGCTCTTTAGCCTGCACAGCGGCAGCGCGATTCAGGAGAGGAGCAGAGAAGATGCTCAACGCTAGTGCCATAGTCACACTGGCTTTTTCTTTGCCAAAAAGACTCCTCGTGTCCACTAATATAGCCTTTAAAGGAAAAAAGGTTCTAAGCACTAAAGCTGTTGCCCTAAATCTCCTAGCTCTCCTAGGAGTCTTACCTCTGTCCTCTCGCAGGAGGTTCTGAACCTGCCCAGCCAGGAATACCTACACCTGCCCTCCCGTGGAGGACACCGGCGGCCACACCGCACCGCCCCCCTCCCCCAGCAAGGGAGCCATCGCCCGGACCCGGACCCCAAGCAGTCCCCGCTGGGGCTGACAGACGAGGCGGAGCTGTGCCCCACACAAACTTCCCACTTCCCCAGCTGCTGGGACCGACCCGCGGGTGGACCGACGGGGGTCGGCACTGGCACCAGGCGCAGGGCTCAGATGCAGAGAAGACCTCTCATTCCGCACCCGGCCCTATGTCCAAAGAGGGCGCAAGTGGCTCGGGGCTGCCCGGAGGAGCGGACGCACGTCGTGGGGCTAGGGACACCAAGGCGGGCGGGCAGCTCCGAAGGCGAGCAGCCAAAGGGCTGGGGACCCGCTGACCCGGCCGGCTCGCGCTCCCCGCCCCGCCAACAGCTGCAGCGGGAGACGTAGGGGGGGGCGCGAAAGAAGAGGAGAAGGAAGGGGACTGCGCGCTGCAGCCAAGCCCTTACCGAGTGGTTTACCCCCCACATCAGGACGCTGAGCAGCGGGTCGCTGGCCCGAAACAGCTTCACTTTCTGCGCTACGAAGTGCTTCTTCTTGGTCTTGGTCTTGCTCGCCAGGACGGAGGACCCCAGGTTGCCAGGGGTCGCCATGGCCGCCTCCTCCGTCCCCTCCACCGCCGCGCTCCCGAGGCCGGGGACCCGCCCTCTCTACACACCGGCCCGGGGAGGCAGCCGCATCCCCTCGGCGGCGGCCCCGGCGCGCAGTGTCCCGCTCCGCCCGCCGCCGCTGCCGCTGCCCGCGTGCTCAGCCCGGCGCGGCTCGCTGTGCCCGCTCCGCCCGCTCCGCCCGCTCGGCCCGGCTGGGGCAGGAGGCTGCGCTCAGCTCGCGCCCGGCCCGACTCCCGCGCCCGCCGCGGCTCCGCGCTCTGCCCGCGGCTGGACCAGGCGCGCCGCGAGGGCTTCCGCGTTGGGCGCCGGCGTCATGACGCAGGGGGCGGGCGGGCAGCAGCTGCGGCGCCGCCGGGCGGGGCGCGGCGCGGCGGCGGGACCGTTAGGCTGCGCCCTCTGCCTCCGCCTCCGGGTCGGGCTCCCGCTCGGTGGCTTCCAGGCGGCCCCCTGTACTCAGGCGAGCTTGGCCAGCAGCTCCTGGCCCGCTTGGGAAGCCGCGCGGTGGGCAGCGCGGTGGCACGAAGACTCCGGCGGAACATCGCCTTCCGCTCCCCGGGAAGAAAGGAGAAAAGGATGGGTTTGTGGGGGTGGAAGGTCTAAGGAGGGGAGTCCCTAGAGGCGTGGGTCAGCGGAAGGAAGCTGGCCCTGGGAACCGCGACTTAACCAGTGCCAAGGGCCAGGAGAGCTAGTGAGACCTGAAATGCTGCACCGAGACTAGAGCTTCCCTAGCACCTAAGGAAAGGATCTTGGCACGTGGTCTGCCGCCTCCCAGAGCGCCCCTGAAATGGACTTCTTAATCCCTTTGGGACTTTTAACTGCCAGGCATTCCCACACTGCGCGTTATGCAGAAGGGAGACTCCCACCTAATACACTGAACTACTATTCCCAACCCACCCCTGAGTTCCTCATGCAAAGTCCTTTGGCCAGGAGAATCATGCCCCAAGCTGTTCCTTATGCTTCGAATGCATCACCGTGCTTCTTGCCAACAGTTCTCTCTTCCCAGTACACTCACCTTTGATGGAAATCTCTTTGCTCTCTTCATCCTCATTATAGGAATACCTGGTCACCCCCAGGAAGCTGCCATTCCAAGCATGTCTAAAAACTGGCTTCCCAGTAATTCCCAGCCTACCCGTGCACCAAAAGGTGTGTTATTTCTTATTATTACTCCAATCAAATATAGTGAATAACTTCTGCGCCCCTGGTGTTTAGCTTGGTTATATCAGAGAGACAAAGGAAGACAGAACATTGTCCCTCATGGGGGCCATGGTTCAGGAGAGAGGCAGCAGATCCTGTGGTCACCTTCGGTTGTGTCCTTTCTTCCTTGGTTCTTGGTTGCCGGAAGGCCTCATGTTCTTTCTGGCTTCCTTCATACTATTGTCCAAAATAATATCATTCATCACCCCCCTTCATGGTTTAAAGAAAAAAAAATCTAAATTTCTAGTAAGACCACTGTGCTTCACGTGCAGCGCTTTTATTTGGTTGATCAAATTAACGTCTCTGAGCCTCAGGTTCTTTGCATTAATGGGTATAATTAGACATAAATATCATGTTAGGGACTACTTCATAGGATGTTAAGAATAAAAATCAATATTAGCTAATGGCCATGAAAGCCCTTTGTAAACCATACAACACAAGGTAAAAAGAGTACTCACAGATGACCCACAAACTCTCCCCTGAGCGCAGAGAAATGCCTGGTTGAACATGTCTGCATCATTTGTCCTCAGGCACCTTTACAAAGGTGTCTAAAACCAAGTTTATTATCTGCATCAAGCATGTTGCTTCATCTCTTGTATTATATTGGAAATGGTATTCACACCATTCAGTCACCCCAATGAGAAGTTCATTTATTTAACAAATTTTCATTGACCCAGGCTTGAAAGTGTCACATCATTATCAATTATTGCTTCTCATCACCACTCCATATAACCCCCTTACCAGATCCTGCTCTTGAAAACAATTATGCTCAAATTTTTTCTTCCCTGGTGCTTTCCTGATCCTCCTAGTTGAAATTAATCTTTCCACTTCGGTGCTTCTATAGCACTTTGTTTCATAATAGCTATATTATACTTAATTGTATATTAATAATGCAAGACAATGGGCTTTTTGCAAATGCTGAAAAATGAATTTAGTGATGACAAAGTGTGGAATGAGCCTACAGGAAGAGGAAATGGATACCTGTGGCATTGTCAGGCAAGGTTTCATGCAGGAGAGTGGCAATCTATGGAGAGGGAGCACAGACTGATGTCATTTCTATGAGAGGCAAAGGGGCAAATCCTCGGAAGTGAAAATCCGGGTGGTATTTTTAGATAGGAAGAGACTGGTAGCTTTTAAAGGGCATAATTCTGGGTGATTTAACTTGCTTTGAATGGCATTTAACACGATATCATTCACAAATACATCATTAAATGATTTTGCCAATAATCTTTTGTGTTATCTTTGTGTTCTGTGGAGGGCATGCAATGCAGGAGTTCTAGAATCACAGAAATGACTTCAAAAAGTACCTAATCCAATTCTCAAATTATATACATTATATAGACAACTGAACTCTAGAGAAATGTGACTTGTTGGGAGGCAAGAAACTGACACTTTTCTTCCTACTCCCAGAACCCCTCTACCACTAAGTTACACACCCAGTCCTTTTATTTTTTATTTTTTTTATTTTGAGAGGATCTCATTAAATTGCCAAGACTGGTCTCTAGCTTGTCACCTTCCTGCCTCAGTCTCCTGAGCCAACTGGATTATAGGGCTGTGCTGCGGCACCTAACTTTTTTGGTGATGCAGGAGATGTCAGTCTCACCAGGGACATGCTGGGCAAGTGCTATAACACTGAGCTACAACCCCAGCCCAACAAACTTTTTCAGCAAGTCCAGGATGTACCCATTTCTAGAACCTCCTCATGAACCTGGTATATTCCCTTCCCATAGCACTTAAAGCAAAGTTTTGATGAATAAATGAAAAGGAAAATTTCATCTCTCACATTTTTAGGTGAAGTTTCCACAGTCAGGAAATGTTTGTGCAAGATTTATAAATACTTAATTGGGAAATAGGCTAGTTAGGCATAATGTTTCAGATCCATGGCTAAATACTAGATGGATTTAACAATCTAACAATTTGATCACTGTTTTCCTTTGATGTTTGCATGATATTGAAACAATTGGTGTGTCCTGCTTGTACTTGACTATGCATCTGGTTCAGCTTGCTTACATTGTCAAGGATTGGAGAACCCAGACCACCAGCATTTACCAAAGGTCTTGAAAAGAGTTGTGATTAGAGACAAGAGCAAGTGGGGCCTCAAGAAAAGCACGTGGTTGTGTCGGTCAAGAACCTGCTCTCTGTGTCCCTGACTCCCCCAGGCCACACCCTTTTGCATTTGAACTGTTTGGTTGTTCCCCCAGTCACCAAAGTCATCAAAGGTGCAAGAAATGCCCCAGCAGCAAAGTTCATTAAAAAGAAAAAAGAAAATGGGAAGATCCAAAGGCAAAGGTTACCAGTACTGGATTCATTATGCTTCATGTTGCTGTTGTTTTGTTCTTGTTTTTTTTTTTTTTTTTTTTTTGGTTGTTGTTGTTGTTACTATAGTCAACTTACTTAGTATATCATAAAACAGTATGAATCCCCAGCATCAAAACAACAATAATAAATAAGCAGAATGCTCAAAGTCTTAGGATGACTAAGGTATAAACCCAGAAATGGAGCTTGAAAAAGTATAGATACTATGATATTGTTATTATATTACCCTTTTATAAAAAAAATATTCCTCAATTGAAGAATTCCACCTAGAATTCTTTATCAAGAAAGGAAATCACTAATTCCCTTGATTTAGTGTTATTTGGACACATTTCTGCTTTTCATTGCTTTATGTAGAAAACAGAGCAAGATGTGGGATAATTCTTTAGTCTTCTGTGGTGTCATCCAGAACCTTCATATTTGAAATTGTTATTATTTTGGAAGACCATTTTTAAAGTATGTATATTTTGTCATACTTAGCCAAAAGGCTATAAGTGGGATCCAAATACAGTAAGTGGACTTCAAAAATTCAATTATGATATGTGACTTACTCTTTGGAGAGAGAGATTAACAGGTGCGACAGAGCTTACTATCTGAGAGTTCCCAGGAAATGCTATGCTATCCAAACACCTTCTGGACGGACTGGGGCATGACACCAGCTGGTTGGGGTTTTCCACTTCAATTAAAATATTAATGGTGACTCTTCTGGCTTTGGTAGCTGACTGGAACTTGTGGCAGCAATTGTGGTAGCAATTCCAGGAATCTACCAGTTAGTTGGCACCTATTTGGTTAGTCTGATATTGAGAGGCTGGACTTGGAAAAGATCCGGTATGAGGGGCTCACAAATACACCAGTCATTTTCCAGCCTGTCTCCTCTTCTCCACCCTCTAAGCAGAGCCCAAGGACTAAAGCTAGCCCCTTGAAAGTCAGGAAGCTATATATGGAAGATACGAGTCAATTTCCAGTGCATTATATTTTTATTACATGCACTTTCATAATAAACACAGATAATTCCAACATTAGAAAATTAAGTGTAGGATTTCAGTAGATCCATATGGTAGACTGTGGCACCCAATAAAAATGGTATTCTTAGGCTAGGGGTGTAGAGTGTGTTTATCATGTGCGAGGGCCTGAGTTCAATCCAAAGCATCAAAACCAAATTTATCTTTCACAGAAAATATGATGGCATAATCATTAATCATTATTGATTGCTAATTATTAAGAGTCAGTAATAGTAATATAAGTGAAAATAGAATACAATTGCATGTATGATATTGTTTCATATATGAATATGAAACACTAAAAAATACACTAAAAATACATCATAGTGTTGATTATATATGTTGGCTATATCAGGGGTAAAGTCTGGATTATAGATGATTTTTAAAACATATTTGTCTTCATTTTCCATTTTTTTATAAGGTGAATATATGTTACTTTTATAATAATAAATTTTAAAAATGCAACCATCTTCCATCATTAAATAAGCAACATGGTAATGGCACTCAACATACTAACCCAATTTCTGTACAAGACAGACTTTTCGGTGCTCCTTGCTGTTTATTATTACGATTAGGTAAAGGCAAAGAAAGCCTGTAAGAGAACAGACCATTATCCTCTCTGTGGGAGGGAGGAGAACTCCTCTGAGTTTGCAAAGAATTCTTAAGAAAAAAGAAGGCTGCAAACAGGAAAACAGAAGAAGCATCATTTTACTATTGGATATCATCTGCCCAGTGCCAAGGGTCTGAGTTTTTCAGGGACCTGGAAAAAGTTCAAAATGTGAGAAACAAAAATATTGACTTCAAAAGAGGACTTCAAGGTCGATACCAATAATAATCACTTGAGTTAATGTCTGCAAAGCATAATGCTGTTTATTAAATCCAAATTTAGAATACAAAAGTGACAATATTTATAAGCAATTTGCAAGATAGTTTTTCTTCTTTGATAAGTACACATAGCAATTGATAAAGATAATAGCCAATTGTAGTTAATCATAACTAAAAATTCCATGAGAAAAATTACAAAAATCTTTTCTAATGTATTTTATAGCAAAAGTTTTACATTAAATGTAGGTTATGAATGTATTTTAATATGTTTGATACAACAAATGGATGAACCTGTGGAAATAAGAATGCCCATCACTTGAGGTAGTTTTTAAATGCCCTGGGGAAAAGGGGGTTGCTATGGTTGGAATGTGTCTGTTAAATTTCATGTATTGAAAATTGAATCCCCTAAGTTATAGGTTAATATTTGAGAGGTGAGACATTTGGGAGATGATTGGGTTATAAGGGTTCAGCCCTCATAGATGGATCAATCCACTCATGGATTAATGGCTCATCAAGGAGTGGTTTTGTTATAGAATTTTCCTTTCTCCAGCACACTTGCTCTGTCTCACCAGATGATATTCTCTGCCATGTTCATGGTACACTGGAAAGGCACTCACCAGATGCTGAGCAGATGTAGGCACCATGTTCTTAGACTTCCCAGCCTAGAACAGTGAGCCAAATAAACCTCTATTCTTTATAAATTATCTGTTTTCAGGCATTTTGTTATAGCACCAGAAATTTGACTATGACAGAAGAATCTATTCTTTGTTGATCAACAATGTCCATACAAATTGGTATGACCTTCAGGCCAGAAGCCAATGGTGCATAAGAGCAGAGGAATTCGATCTTAGCCTGAGTTGTTTGTCCTGGTCTATGAAAGAGACCATGTTGTTTAGAAGCCAGAAGCAAGGGGCCCTCAGCTTTGTGAAAGCTGGTAAGGATTATGCTAGGAACTGAGGAAGCCCTGAAAACACCTGTGAGTTTGCCCAAACTCCTGACTATAGTAAGAGTTAAGTGTGACAACCGTGAAGGAGGGTGTTTTTACTTTTTTGCTCTCAGAGCTATTTTTCATTTACACTTAAAATAAAAATGAATTTGTGCAGTTAATATTTATTTATTATTCCTACTATGTGCCAGATAATATGCTAGGTGCTACATATAATTTCTTCCTTCATACAGTTTACAGTCTGAGAAGATAAAGACTACCAGCTAGCAAACAACCATATGTTTGCAAACAGGAATAAAGGTTCTAAAGGTAGTAGGAGAAAATAGGTAAAATGATCAGGAAGAGCCCCTCCAAGGAAGACCTCTAGAAGTCTGAAGGAAAAGGGATTGCTTATAATTGGAATGAAGTGAGAGATGCCTGGACAGAGGTGTCACCAATCATGAGAGCTTGTACCAGGACCCAAAGGAGGCCTATGCTGGCTAAGCAGGCAGGTGTCAGGTCACCGAAACCCTGGGGAGGAATTTGGATTTTATTCTCAGTACAACAGGAAACTGAAGATATATATATGATTACAGAAATCCAGTTAAGAGATGATGGCAGAATGGACTTAAGTCTTGGCAATAAAGATAATGGGGGGACATAGGCAAATTTATCTACAAGGGGCAGCAGTGGCTGCAGGTAGAGAAAGTACAAACTAGGCTTCATTGCCTAAGGTGGCTCATAGGGAAAAGATTGCAGTCACTCCTTCTTTGTGCTGTTAACATGCCTGCTACCAAGGGGTACCCTGCTCTTTATGAGGGTGAAATCCCCCCTAAAGACTGCTTTAATGGAGGTATTTTTATTTTAAAATATGGTATACACCACACTGATGCTTCACTAAAGAAAATCTAGAGAAATGATTCAAGTATATATTTGAAATACATCCAAAGAAATGCATCTTGAGATCACCATAAGGAGAAGTATCACAGCCGTCTTTGTGCTGTCATGCCTAATAATCAGAGATGGGGTGATCGGTAGACTCCACGGTCATTGAACGTCCGCGAAGGAAGAAAGTCTGCCTGTCCCTCTAGTACAACAAAGTGCCTGTGGTGATTAGCCCCTACAGTTCCTGTCCGTCACCCCAGGGATAAGAAGTGAAGAGTTGAAGAGGAACCAGGAGTCCCAGAGAGATTCTCACTGCTACCCAAGCTGTTTCCACTTCCTCCTTGCTGCTCTCAGTTCCTGAAATCAGTCACTGCCACCTCCTGCAGAAGCAGAAGCAGAAGCAGCCCCCAGAAACATCAGTCAGGAGATGTGCTTTAATGGGACCCCAAACCCATCTAAATCCTCAAGCCTTTGCTCCCAAACCTGGGGAACCTATAGGCCTTACCCCAGCTGATTGTGCTGGAGTCTACAAATCCACTGCAACTTCTGTGTCATGTCTAGTCAGATCTCAGAATTCTGTCCCTGAGCTTTCTCACCATTTCAGATTTGGGTGCCTGGTGCAAAGTACTATCTACTTTCATGTATCTAATCTCATGTTCCTCCTGTCACCAGCCACTTTCTCAAGACTTGTAAAATCTCAAGAGAGATAAAGTTGGGCTCTATGGGCTTTAAGATTCAAAAAACAAACAAACAAAAACCCACCTTGTAATTCCCTTACATAGTTTTAGTGCTAGCTAGCATTCAAGTGTCGAACTAAAAGGAAGCTACAAATGAAATCATTGTTACATAAAGATCCAGGCCTGAATTTTAAAGATATGGGACTGTTGATCGTTTATCATATTCATGTAATTTATTTGTGCTTTCATCTTAAATATGGCATGATTCTTCCTTGGAGAGTTGATAGATGTTATAAAATTTACTTTCCATGAAGAATGCTGTTTTTGCCTTTGTTAATTGAGGCTTTTTTATCTTGGCTTTCAAAATCAAAATTTAAGTAGGTCATAGTACTGGTATTTTAAAACTTGATAAAATAGAACTCAGGGACTGAAGTCAGAAATAGGCTTATTATAATTTTTTCCTCATTGATTTATCCCATGTAGATTGAAATCCTAGAAGAATCTCAGCACAAAGATGAAGAAGACATATCTCTAATTCTTGAGGGGGTCACAGCGTGGTGGGGAAGCTAAACCCATAAGCCAACCATTTTCAGAACGTGCTATAGCAAGGCCCTAGGGTTGGTTCTCTGGATGCTCCAAGGAAGGAAGAATCACTTGATCAACTGTGGGGGCAGGAGAAAGAGGGAAAGTAGAGTGGGCACATCCAAAGAAGGAGATCCTGAGATGATGGTACTTGAGTTAAAAAAAAAAAAGTTTTATTCAGCAAAATAATACCATTAAGTCTTGGCAATAAAGATAATGGGGGGAAATAGGCAAATTTATCTACAAGGGGCAGCAGTGACTGTAGGTAGAGAAAGTGCAAACTAGGCTTCATTGCCTAAGGTGGCTTATAGGGAAAAGATCACAGTCGCTCATTTTTTATTTACACAAAATTAAGTACATTCCTTTAAAAAGCACAAACAGTATGGAAGTGCATGGACTAAAAAGGGAAAGTCCCTCTTCTACTCCTCCACCCCTGCTTCCCACTTTCCCCTATCCCCTGTGCTCCCCTGCTGCCGCAGTCCTGCTGCAGCAAAATAACCGGGGGGTGACGAATAACTTGTGTACGTTGATACAGCAGGAGAGAGAGCCGTTTATTGTAGGATAACAGAGGTATTTATACATTTTGCACAGCTTATCTTAATTAGCATAAACTAGATACAGCAGTCAACCAATCAGGAATCTCCACACTTAATGGCTCGCTTTTGTTACTTTACAAACCACTCCCTCTGGCATTTTGCCAGGCGCCATCCAGACTTGTTTACAGACTCTAACACCCTGCTGTCTTAGTAGGTCCTCCAAGGTCCTTTCTGTGCACATATATGTACATGCACTAGTATATGTTTGCTTTTATAAGAATGAGAATGTATTGTACATATTATTAATAAAAAAAGAAAGAAACCATATGTATTCCTTTCTATTTAACCTTATGCCTTGAAGATCTTTCCATATTAGAATAACAAGAATGACTTTCTTTATCACAAATGTCATGTATACACAATTTTTGTAATTTCCTTTATCTATCCTGAACTTAATTTGGCAGTTAGCTCAGTTGCTAGCTAAATTACAGAAACCTTGACTGAGTCTCCTCTAGTTTAAACTCAGACAAATTCTGAGTTTCTCTCAGTCTCCAGTAGAGAATATTTGGTGAAAGTTAATCCTTCTCTCTTTTTCTGGTGACATAAGATGGGGGTAGAAGGACTGTATGCTCTGGCTTTGGAATGGAGATCACTGTTGGATTGTTGGTCTGCTTGTCTCTACAAATGTGTCTCCATCACAATCCGTTCTCTTCTCTCAGGCCTGGTGCTCCTGGAACTTATCAGCCACAGAGCTGCTCTTTCCCCTTAGCCACTGTGGCCACCCTGAGAGAGTCACGTGGTTTGGGCTTCTCCCCTGGACCCTCAAGTGATCAGCACTATTAAATGCTCTGTTCCTGCCTGATTCTTTTCTGTCAAGCTTTTAGCATCCTGGGACACTCCTAATACGAGGGGCCTAGGTCTTCTCTGCTTTGAGATGCTTCCTGGCCCACATCAAAGCCCATTCCGCTGTTCTCCCATTCTTAGAAATCTCCTGCTACACCAGCCGTGTTTTGTAGAAACTGGATGATTGCTTCAAGTAGCAATGTTTCCAGCTCTAGATCAGGTGTTTCTCTCTCTCTCTCTCTCTCTCTCTCTCTCTCTCTCTCTCTCATTTCACAGACATTAAAACTGGTATCCAGTTGGCCATTGATACTTCACAAGCCAGGGAAGGTGGCCGCCAAGAAGCCCTGGCTTACGAAAACTTCTGCACAGAGCTTCCTTATTCCAGCATCCCTTTATCAGTTCTACAGCAGGTCTGAGATTGGGCCTCTTGGAATTGTGTCCATAATCAGCCCAATGCTCTAACTGATCAAGATTTGGTCCTATGCTCACCATCATACCAAGATAGAGGGAGGAGCTATTGTGATTGACAGTCCTACCGTCTCATTTCGAAGTATATAGAAAGGATTGGTCTCACAGAGGAAGAAATTCTGAGCAGATTACAAAACAGCACATATACTATTGTTTGCAGTTTTGTTTTTTGTTTTTGTTTCTTACAACTAAGAACAAAATTTCAATATACGGCTTTATGGATTTTTTTATACAGATATACTAGATTTATCTAAGTACCTAGAGGTGAAATTGATGGATTATGGAAATTTACTTTATGGTAGTGTGAGAAAATGCAGTTTTTTCTCACTCTCACCAGCCCTTAGTATTGCCAGTCTTTGAAAATATTACCAATCTGGGCTGGGATTGTGGCTCAGCATTAGAGCACTCGCCTAGCAAGTGGGTGGCCCTGGGTTCAATCCTTAGAACCACATAAACATAACTAAATAAAATAAAGATATTGTGTCCAGTTACAACAACAACAACAACAAAATAAAAAACAAAGAACTAATAAAAAGATTTAAAACAAAGAAGAAGAAAGAAAATATTGCCAATTTAGTGGACAAAATAAGACCTTTGAGTTTTTAAAAATCTACATTTTCCTAATTAAAGGATGAAGATAAGCCACCTTTTCATACTCACAGACTCTTATAGTTCAAGTTCTGGGAAGCAGAGGCTGAAATAAAGAATTAAGCAAAAAAAAAATTAAGATATAAATGAATTAAAGTGCAGGAAGCTACTAGGGAGTACTCTCTTCATTAACATCTGACAGATGGGAGTAAGCAAGATGGGCAGAGGGAGAAGTTCTGCTTCCACTTGTCACAACTAAGGTCTCAGCTGACCCCTGGTGATCTCTGAAGGTAAGATGGCTTTTTAAATTGCCCAAGATACAGCATGGGAGTCTGAGCCCCAGATCCTCCTGTTGTTGAATGACGGGTACCTGGGAAGTGCATGCTCTTGGGTGAGACGAGTCTTTTCCACTGATAGCAATTCCCAAAGAGGGCTGGTTAGGGCTGTCAGCCAGCAACAGTTTGGGCACTGGAGAAATAAACCCTTCATTCAGTACCAGAGCACAGCACAGCAGACATTATGCTCAGTATATTCAGAATTTGTGAATTGTTTGTTTAAAGGCTTCCTGTTTCCTTATTGCTTTGTACTGAGGCTTTACCCTGGATACAGATCCTTTATATATTATATGTGCTACAAATATTTTGAGTCTATCATTGACCTTTTTGTTAAAGGGTCATTTATTTTTTAAAACTAGTTGTTTCTATGTATTCAAATTTGTTCATCTCCCTTTTCCAAGATTATAAAAATATCTCATATTTTCTTTTTTTAATATTTATTTTTTTAGTTGTAGTTGGACACAATACCCTTATTTATTTTTATGTGGTGCTGAGGATGGAACCCAGGGCTTCACACATGCTAGGCAAGCATTCTACTACTGAGCCACAACCCTAGGCCCCTCATATTTTCTTTGAATACATCCATGTTTTTATTCATTTTTTAATGTCTAGCTCTTTAATTCCTCAGAAGTTAATTTTTTATTCATGATATGAAGTAATAGACCATACATTTAATAGGTTATTCTTTACAGATTAACGTAAAAGAGCATACTAACCAGAATTAAAATTTTAATTTAGATGGGAACATTTTTTTATTTCTGATTTCTAGCAGTTTATTGCCTATTTTTCTCTTAATATCTCACTTTAAAATCACTGAATTTATATATTTTGGTATCCAGTTGACCACTGCTACTTAATTTAGAAAAATAGATAATACATAGATATTTTCTCACTGTCTTTTTGGCAACAGAAATAGAACTCAGGGGTGCTTAACCACTAAGCCACATCCCCAGCCCTTTTCATTTATTTATTCTTATTTTGAGACAAGGTCTTGTAAGTTGCTAAGACTGGCTTTACACTTGCAGTCCTCCTACCTCAGTCTCCAGAGCTGCTGGGATTACAGGTGTGCTACTACACCCCATGACATTTTCTCTTTCTTGTAAACTTGAAGATGACATTGAGATTGCATTAAATTCACAGACTAAATTAGATATTACAATATGACAACATTGGGACTTCTTATGTTGTGTTTGGTTAAGCATAATGTCTTTATTAATACATTTTATTTGGTTTTAGTAAAGATAAATTGGGAAACTTTACATATTTTTTTCTGTCGAAGGAACTATTTAAATAAGACGTGAGTCATCTGTTCTTTAAAGGTAGAGTAGAACCCACTCATAAAGTCCTCTTTACATAATGTCAATTTCTGAGTTTGAGGGCTGTTATTTAACCTGTTTATATCTAGTCAATTACTATAATATATGTTTCTAGAAAATTAGCCATTTAGATTTCATGTTTTATGGTTATAAATTACTGTGTGGCATTTTCCTGAAAATTAATATTGTTTGCACCAATAGTTATAAACAATTTTCTATTACTAATGCTTTGAATTATATTTTCTGGTTTTTTTTCTTGATCTTATTCGCCAAAATTCAAGTTGTTTTTTTTTTCTTTGTTTATTTTATTCTTATTTTTCAAAAGGAAGTTTTATTGATAAAAATAATTCCTTTGGCTCATTTTCCTATATCTTTAATTTTAGATTTTACATCTCAATTCATTTTCTAGATTCTTGAGCTGAATGATTAGATATTTTGTTTATTTTTAATCTCTTTTAATATCTATCTTTGTGTCTTTAAATGCTTCTCTAAGTACCACTTTGCCTGCACTCATTTTATATTTTATTTTTGCCCTTTTCTAAGTAGTTTGTAGTTTCCTTTTCAATCTTTTGAACATAGCAATTATTTGGAAAAAAAGGTCAAAATATAACAAAAATGTTTTCAATAAATAGCTCAGCTAAAATGGAAAAGAAGTCTCTAAAAGCTAGAAATAGAGATATTTTAAATAAGTGGTGAGGATGCCCTGTCTGTCCATGAGACAGCTGATGGGAAAAGGGCCTAAAAGACAAGCCTACTAAGGTTTTATATTTTTTATTATTATTATTTTATGTTTTTAGAGAGAGAGAATTTTTAAATATTTATTTTTCAGTTTTCGGTGGACACAACATCTTTTATTTTATTTTTATGCGGTGCTGAGGGTGGAACCCAGCGCCCCAAGCAAGCCAAGCGCGTTACTGCTTGAGCCACATCCCCAGCCCAATGCTAAGGTTTTAAAATTCAGGATTAATGGCCTTGGTCAGGACAGTTTGAAAGTTGGAACTGAGCTTTGTGCTCAAAAGTCTGTCCTGCCTATACTGTGCCCTTCACCTGACTAAGGAGCAAAGAAACGTGCCTTTCACCTAGGTGAGTGGCAGGCGACGGCCTACTTCAAGTAGGCTAAGTCCACAGTGTAACAGTTTTGCCGGACTGTATCAGTTTCCTATTGTGTAGTTACAAAGTATGGTAAAATTAGAACACTGTAGCATGTCAGAGCTGCTCAAATTAGACCAAGCAAAGGGTCCCTCCTAGAAGGAGGCTGGCATGGGATTTGGGAGAATGTAACAAATTAGTAACTTTAAATAACAAGCTTATTATTTTATCCTTCTGGAGGCGCAAGTCTAAAAATGGGCTTCAGTAGGCTGAATAAAGTCAAGGTGTAGAAAAAGCTGTGTTCCTTCTGTGGGCTCTAGGGGAGAACCCATTCCCTCCTTTTCCAGCTTCTATAGGCTGTCTGCTTGCCTTGGCCCACAGCCCCTTCCTCCACTTCAAAACCCAGCAGCTTAACATCTTAAGATCTCCAACTCTGCGCACTGCATTCATCCTCAGGTCTCCTTATCTTTCTGTATCTATTATCACATTACTTTCTCTGACATTTACTTCTGTTTACCCTTTATAAAGACCTTAGTGATTATTCTGCTCATCTGGATAATCTAAGATAATCTTCCCTCCAAAATACTTAACTTGAAAGAAAAAACAAAAATAAAAAAATGTTTATTTAATCACATCTGGGAAGTCCTCTTTCAGATCTTTTGACCATTTTAAAATTGGGATGTTTGTTTTCTTATGGTTAAGTATGGAAGAGTTCTTTGTACATTTTGGATACAAGTCATTTATCAGAAATAGGTTTTGCAAATATTTTCTCCTAGACTGTGATTTGTCTTCTCATTCTCTTATCAGTGCTGTTTTAAATGTTGATAAAGTCTGAGTTATTGCTTTTTATTTCATAATCACACATTTTACACTAAAACCTCATCACCAAATCCAGGATCATGTAGATTTTCACTCATGTTTCCTTCTAGATGTTTATAGTATCATATTATACATTTAAGTCTGAGATCATTTTGAGATAAATTTTGTTAAAGGGGTAAAGTCTGTATATCTAGATTCTTTTTTTTTTCTAGATTATTCCAGCACCATTTGTTGAAAAGCCTATCCTTCCTCTGTTGCCTTACCTTTGCTCCTTTGTCAAAGATCAGTTCACTATATTTGTATGGATATGTTTCTGGATTCTTGAATCTGTCCCGTTGATCTATATGTCTGTTCTTTTGCTGATAACACAGTCTTGACTATTATTGTTTTACAGTTTGGTACTGTCAGTTCTCAAACTTCTAGGTCATTTGCCTTTCTGTATAAACCTTAGGATTAGTATTCAACATACATAAACTGACTCACCGGAATTTTGATTGGGATTGGATTGAACGTATAGATCAAATAAGGAAGAAATGGCATCTTAACAATGCTTCCCATGTTATGTTGACTAGAAGTAATAATAATAGGAGGTGAACCTTGCATTAAGCATGATGTTAGCTGTAGGTTTCTTGGTAAATGTTCCATAGCAAATTGAGGAAATTCTTCTCTATTACAGAGTTTTCCTCATTAGAAGGGGTTGGATTTTGTCAAACCCTTTTTGTGCATCAACTGATGTGATCATATGGTTTTCTTTTTTGGTCTTGTTGACGTGTGGATTGTGTTAATTGATTTTTGATTGTCCAGCCAACCTGGTATAATGCTCACTTGGCTGTGTTGGATGATACTTCTTATACATTGTTGGATTTGGTTTTATAACTTCCTTTGACAATTTGCAACTATGTTAATGAAAAATATCATTCTGTTAATTTTCTTTCTTGCAGTGTTTTCATATTGGAGTAATTCTGGCTTCATAGAATAAGTTACATAGTATTCCCCATGCTTCTCTCATTTAGAACAGCTTGGGGGAAAATGCAGCACCATTTCTTGCTTTAATGTTGGGTTGAATTCTGCAGTGAAACCATGGATGCCTGGGCTTTCCTTTATGAAAGGTTGTTTATTTTATTGATTCAAGTATTTTAATAGAGTTGGGCCTACCTAGATATTTATCTGATATTTTTTCCTTGTTCTAAATTCTGTTTTATCTGAATTAATATAGCTACTACAACTTTCTTTTGCTGAATGCTAGGATGGCATATCTTTATTGCTTTACTTTTAATCTATTGATGTCTTTCAACTGTACACAGCATATAGCTGGTATCTTGTTTTTTTTTTTTTATTCACTTTGATAATCTTTGTCTTTTTTTAGTTTTTTTATTTTTATAATCTATTTTTCCATATTTATTGAGGTAGAATTGACAAATAAAAATTATATAGTGATATATATATATATATATATATATATATATATATATCTTGCAAAATGCTTACTGCACTCAAGCTAGTTATTATGTTCATTATCACACATACACACGTGTGTGTGTGTGTGTGTGTGTGTGTGTGTGGTGAAAACATTTAAGATCTACTCTCTTTTAAAAAAAAATCTACTCTCTTAGAGAATTTCAGGTATACAATATAATATTATTTTTGTTGTTGTGGTGGTGGTGGTACTGGGGGCTATATAAACAGTATTATCAACTGTGGTTATCATGCTGTATATTATACTCCAGAATTTATTTATCCTGCATAGCTGAAACTTTGTACTCTGTGGTCAACACTACCCTATTTCCCTGCTGTCTCTCCTTCAACTCCCAGAAGCTAACATTCTACTCTGCTTTTGTGAGTTTGACTTTTTTACACTGAAATATAAGTGAGATCATACAGTAGGTGTCTCTTTGTGTATTTTTCACTTAGCATAGTGTCCTCTGGGTTCACCCATGTTGTTACTAATGACAGAATTATCTTCTTTTCTTGGAGCTGAATAATATTTCTCTATGTGTGTGTGCATGCACACCACTTTTTATTTTCCATTTGTCCATTAATGAATACTTAGGTTATTTCCATATCATGGCTACTGTGAATAATGATGCAATGAACATAAGAATTCAGCTATCTCTTATGCTGATTTTGCTTGCTTTGGACATATATACCCAAGAATATAATTACTGGATCATATGCTTTTATTACTTATTTATTTTTATTCTAATTTGTTATATATGATAGCAATTACAATTACAATTACATAACAATTCATATTACACATATAGAGCAGAATTTTTCATATCTCTGGTTATATACAGAGTAGAGTCAAACAATTTGTGTTTTCATACATGTACTTAGGATAATGATGTCCATCTCATTTCACCCTCATTTCTACTCCCATGCCCCCTCTCTCCCCCTCCCACCCTTTTTCCCTATTTAGAGTTTGTCTAATCCTCCCATGATCGCCCTCCCAACACCACTATGAATCAGCGTCCTAATATCAGAGAAAATATTTGGCATTTGGTTTTGGAGATTGGCTTACCTCACTTAGCATTATCTTCTCCAACACCATCCATTTACCTGAAAATGCAAAGATTTTATTCTCTCTTATTGCTGAGTAATATTCCATTGTGTATATATGCCACATTTTCTTTATCTATTCATCTACTGAAGGGCATCTAGGTTGGTTCCACAGTTTAACTATTGTAAATTATGCTACTATAAACATTGATGTAGCTGGGTCCCTGTATTTAAGTCCTTTGGGTATAGACTGAGGAGAGGGATAGCTGGGTCAAATGATGGTTCTATTCCCAGTTTTCCAAGGAATCTGCATCCTGCTTTCCATATTGACTGCAATTTGCAGTCCCACGAGCAATGTATGAGTGTACCCTTTCCCCCCACATCCTCACAAACACTTAACTGTTGTTTGTATTCTTAATAGCTGCCATTCTGACTGGAGTGAGATTAAATTTTAGAGTAGTTTTGATTTGCATTTCTCTAATTGCTAGAGATGTTGAACATTTTCTCCTATACTTTTTGATTGATTGTATATCATCTTCTGAGAAGTGTCTGTTCAGTTTATTGATTGGATTATTTGTTTTTTTGCTATTTAGCTTTTTGAGTTCTTTATATATCCTAGAGATCAGTGCTCTATCTGATGTGTAAGGGGTAAAAATTTGCTCCCAAGATGTAGGCTCTCTGTTCACCTCACAGATTGTTTCTTTTGCTGAGAAGAAACTTTTCAGTTTGAATCCATCCCATTTATTGATTCTTCACATGCTTTTTTAAATGCTTAACTTTTTGGAGGGAACTCCATTTTGTTTTTCATAATAACTGTAGTAATTTCCAATCCCAATAATAGTGTAGATGATTCTTTGTTTCTCCCCATCTTCTCCAATATTTGCTCTCTTTCATTTTTTAACAACAATCATTCTAACAAGTGTGAAGTGGAATGAGGCCTTAAATGAAAGGCCACAAGGTATGAGGTAAGAAAATAGAATTATTTTCTTAATTGTTTTTTAAGGTAGTTTGTTATTAGTGTATAGAAAAAACAAAATTTTTTGTACTTTGATTTTTTATCCTTCAACTTTGATGAATGCATTTCTTAGTTTTAACAGATTTTTGTTGAGTCTGTAGGGTTTTCTATATACATGGAATAAAATCGACCAAAGTATGCTATGTATGTGTAGTAATGTACCACAACGAATTCCACCCTTACATATTTCCATAAAGCGCCCATTTAAAAACAGTAAATAAACAGAAGGGAGACCAGTGGAATATAGGAAGAGAAAGAGGAGTGAGGACAGAGGGGAGGGAAAGTGGAAGTACTGGAGACTGAAATGGAGCAAATTAAATTTCAGACATGTATGACTATATCAAAATGAGCTCCACCACTATGTAAAACTGAAATGCACTAATAAAAACATTGTCTCACATGTGGGCTTTGGGGGACACCTCATAGGGAAATGAGGCATGGGAGAAATAGATGAACTCTAGATAGGGCAGAGGGGTTGGAGGGGAAGGCAGGGGGCATGGGATTAGAAATGATGGTGGAACATGATGATCATTATTATCCAAAGTACATGTATGAAGACACGAATTGGTGTGAATATAATTTGTATACAACCAGAGATATGAAAAACTGTGCTCTATATGTGTAATAAGAATTGTAATGCATTCTGCTGTTATATAAAACAAACAACAACAACAACAAGAAAATAACATCTAGACATCATAAAATCCTGTTAGCCCTATCTTCAGGAAGGTCCATTTCTAGTTTCGCCGTTTAATACACTTCTCATGATTCATCATCAGTCCCACCTGAATTTACTACAATAACCTATCTGGTTTATCTGCTTTTATCTTTGTCCCCAACCCCCACAGTTTATTTGCAAAGTGGTATCCAGAAAGATCTTTTTTAAAATGTAGGTCATATTGAACACCTTTCTACTCAAAACCCTCCAACACTTTCCATTTTTCTTATATTAAAGCCAAAGTTCTTTCAATAGTATACACTTTCCTATATGATCTAGCAGCCCCAATTGTCTCTCTCAAACTTCTCTGTTCTGACTACTTTGTCTTCTTGCTGTGTTTGAAGCATCACCTGCCCCCAGACCTTTGAACTATGATTCTGCAACTGAGGCTGCCCCTTCCCAGAGAACTTTCTCCTCACCTTTTCCAAGTCTTTGCCCAAATGTTCTTTTAAGGGCTTTCTTGTGTATTTAATCTCTGTATTCCTTAAAGACTTGAGCCCATATTTTATCTTTTCTTGTAACTCTCTTTCATTATTGTTTATCTTCTCATGTGTCCAGGGGTTTTTGATTGCGAGAGTTTGAAATTCTTTGAGGTCAGTGAAGAATGTTCCTCTAGAGAGGGTTTTTAGCATGGGCCTCTTCATAAATAATGTGAACTTGGCTCCCCAAGCTGTGTGAGTGCATATTTGTGGCTACAAATGCTCAGGAGACTTTTTGCCCCTCTCGGCTTACCCAGAGCAAAGGTTAAAACAGGCTCACTATCTTTTTCACTGTGTATCTTTTCTGGTTCAACCACTTATCATGCCATCATTAGTGGAAGTTCCTGGCTTTTGTGGGCAGCCTCTATCTGACCTGCTTGGCTGTCGGATTCTGGGTCGTCAAGGATCTGCAGCTCCCTCAGATGCTGGCTCAGGAGCATGCCTCAGATGCTCCTTAAATGCTGGCTTGAGTGCTTGCAGATCATGCTTTCTAGGGCTTCACAGCCTCTGATTGTTTTCCTTTGCTTTCTGGAGAGCTGAGAAACATCTTTTTGAAATATGTATGTAAAAATTGTTCTGTACTTGGATGGGTACATGCAATTCACCAAATTGCTAAAAATAGAAGTCAGGAGATAGCATTTTAAAAGGTAATGATTGAGAAGTTTTCAGAAAAATTTTAAAGGCTCTTATATAAGAAGGATGTCTAGTCTTGAACAGATTGAATTAAAAAATCAGAACCTAATCACATTATGATAAACTGTATAATGTCAAAGACAAAAATATTAAAAACAGAGCAATTAGTCACCACACAAGAATGACAGTAAGCATTGGACACCAGATGACAATGGAGATGTAATTGTCATTTTAGGATAATATTCTGAGCTAAACTTTCCCATATCACTCCCAGGAGGCACAGTTTTTAAAAGTCTAACAATACAAAGTGGAGAGATCAGAATTTTCAGCCACAGGTAGTGGAATACAAAGGGGTGCAACTTTCCAGCACAGCTTAGCAATGCATAGTAAAGGTGCAGAAGTGCCCTACCTATTGCCCACCAATCCCACTTCCCCGAGAAATCCTTTGCATACATCAATGAGCGTAGATACAAAGGCACACACTGCAGAATTATCATAATGGCAAAAAATGAGAAGCAACTTAGTCAGTGAGGAGAATGAATCATTAAATCTAATACTTCACAGTTACACTTTAGTTCATTTATTTTAGAATAAACTCGATCTTAAGTATTTAAAATGGATTCAGCTTGGTTATTTCATTTGGAATTTTAAAATATTGTGGGCAGTTAGCTACTTACTTACATCATTTAAATTTTTTTTGTGTTGTAAGGGATCAGAATATGTCAACCCCAAACATGGTACTTTGGCGTAAGGATTACTTTGAGTTGAAGGCAATTAAGAAATTTCCCTCCCCCTATCTGGCTAAAAGCAGTCCATAAATTTCCATTTGTCTCTCTTTCTCTCATAACAGAAGGAGGTAAATAACTCTTAATCACCAGAATTTTCAATTATCAAAGATGACTCTGACTTGTCTCAAACTGGGAAAAATCTGCATGCCAAACCTTCTGAAACAACCCTTATCATCCATTAGTTTCCCCACATGTTTACCTTCCCATAGTTTGCCATCCCTAAAAATATAAACCTCCCTTTCCTTTGTTTTTTTACTTCTCAACAAATTTATTCTTTGTAAAGGTGTTAAGTAAGCTCAAGTTCTGACCAATCCTATTACTCTTGTATGTATGAGCTACACATGTTAATAATTCAATGTTTCTTGGTTAATCTGTCCTCTGTTAGTTTAATTTCCTGAGCCCCAGATACAAAACTAGAAGGGTAAAGGAAAAGCTGTGTTTTATTTCCCTACAATGAAAATCTTAAAATATATGAAACAAGCCCATGTATTATTTATGGAAACATATATATAATTCAAGTGTAAAACCAGGTTGGAAAATTCACCATTTTAATAAGGATAGCTGTTCTTATTAAATGAAGTAAATGGGATAGGATAGTATTATTGTATCTGTAACATTTTATTTCTTAAAAACAAAACAAAAAGACCTAAACAAATATGCAAAAGAGTTGAGCTTTAAAAATATCCCCATGGCAGGTACATGTTTTTATGTTATCCTCTGTCCTTAGGTTGGAAATAGTACATAAAAGATCAGTAAGAATATTTGATGCATTTTCCCATATGTTCAGTATAGATTTTCTTAAAATATAGCTCTTCAACTAAGTTTATTAATTATGAGACAGTTCTCTATTTTTCACTTATCTTTACAATTATTTTTAAGATTTTTTAAAATCAAATTCCTTTTTGTATTAAAAGTTTTTACCTTATATATTTTGAAGTTACACCATTAGGTGTTTAAAGATTCATGACTTTTGTATATTTCTGGTAAAAAATGTACATTTTGTCAATTTAAAATATCCTTCTTTATTCAAAAATATTTTTACCTTTTCTGCTTTTCCTGTTTTTTTTTTTTTTTTTTTTTTTTTTGAGGGGTCTGGTGGTGGGTACTGGGGATTGACTTCAGGGGCACTTGACCACTGAGCCACATCCCCAGCTCAATTTTGTATTTTATTTAGAGACAGCATCTCACTGAGTTGCTTGGCACCTCATGTGGCTGAGGCTGGTTTGAACTCCTGATCCTCCTGTCTCAGCCTCCTGAGCTGCTGGGATTACAGGTGTGTGTCTCTGTGCCTGTATTTTCTATTCTTAATATTGCTTAGTATGTTATTTCTGTGTTCTTTATTTTCAAAATATTGGTGTCATTTTCCTTTTGTAACTCTTGCAAGTAGCAATGGATTTTCTTTCTGTTTTCTGTGTAAATGTACTTTAATTTGTTAGTAAAGTACTGCTGCATAGAAAACCATTCCACAATTCAGTGGCTTATAACAACCTCCATTTTATTG
The DNA here is from genome assembly GCF_048772815.1 of Callospermophilus lateralis. Classification (NCBI taxonomy): domain Eukaryota; kingdom Metazoa; phylum Chordata; class Mammalia; order Rodentia; family Sciuridae; genus Callospermophilus; species Callospermophilus lateralis. Next base: position 33,503,729 of record NC_135317.1, on the reverse strand, counting down.
CTTAATATTTCAGTCGGTCAACACTTCTGGCTGAGCTCAGCTGGGGTTTCTTCCACTGGTCCTACCTGGGGCCACTGATGTAGGTGCTGTCTCTTGGCCGCTCAACAGGGACCTCACTCCTCTTTCTCCCTGTTGGTGCTGGCTCTCAGCTGGGCCTCTCTCTCCACATGGTCTCTTATGCTCAAGGGAACTATAGCAGCATTCCAAGAGGGTGATAGCAGAAGGTGCGAGGCATCTTGGGGCCCAAGCTGGGAAGGTCCACAACGTCACTTCTGCATTATTCTGCTGGTCTAAGCAAACCAGCTTGGAGTTGGAAGGTGGAGAACAGGAAACGTCACTATTTAATGAGAGGAATGGCAAAGAATCATTGTAAAGGCGGGTGTGGTAGACAAACTTTTAGGAATTATAATCTACCAGAACATGGATCTATTAAGCATGTCCTTTGCTCTGTTTGTTGTTGTTGTTGTTCCAATGGTTTAAAAATTATTCTTATCCTTATAATATTGTAATTAACATTTTACCCTATATATTTGATCCAGACAGTTTCCATTTACTCTATCCACACCCTCTCTTTACCCTTATCCACCCTACCCTTCCCTGGGAGGCTAATCTGCATGGGTTGCACTGTTGGGCTACATGGTGCTCTGATTTTTTATTGGATTTAGCAAGTGAGGAAAATTTGCAGTAGATCAGAGGAAGGGAAGAGATGAAGTAGGAGTACTGCTCACTCCCTCTGTAATGGGTAATTCAAGCTCACCTATAGATTCTGCTTCTGATTGCAGGAGCTTATCTTTGGTGATTATGGGGAGGGACAATATGATGCCATGGGAAGAGTGCCAGTAGCTTGCCATATGGTGCTAAGTTTCCCTGCTCCTCATGATTTCAACTATTTGTCTTGGGTACTACTTCTCTCAGGCCTCTATTCTGAGTCTAAAGACAGAATTTGAGTTTAGACGTATGGTGCACACCTGTAATCGTAGTGACTTGGGAGGCTGAGGCAGGAGGATCGCATGTTCAAGACTAGCCTTGGCAACTTAGCAAGGCCCTAAGCAACTTGGTAAAATCTTGTCTCAAAATAAAAAGTAAAAAGGGGTGGGGATGTGGCTCAGTGGTCAAGTTACCATGGGTTCAATCCCTGGTACCTAAACAAACAAATAAATACAGTGTTGCCTATTGGTATCCCTAATGCAATTCTCCAATTAGTCCTCCCCCTGCACCCACTGTGTTCAACTCAGAACTCTATCCATTTGCTGTTTGTGTATGTATTGCACCTTGTTTGTTTAATATAGAAATCTAAAGGAAAAAAATTAACTTAGCTTCAGAACTTAGATTTACCCAGTGCTATTTTATAGCTATGTGAATATTTTAGGAAACTGTGTAAGACTACCTCACCTTACACATTTTATTACAAATATGGGTATTTTCCTCACCTTGAAGAATGCAGTACCATGAGAACTGCTTGTTCAGTCGAACAACCTCATTGCAGGCTGAAAATATTGAAGTAAAAAAATGCATTTAATGTATCATAGTTTAGCGAAACAGTGTACTATAGAGTATTGGTCATTCAAATTCAAAATTGGAACTATAGTTTTTACTGAATGTGTATAATTTTTATACTACTATAAAGTAAACAAAATCATAAATCTAACCACTGTAAGTACATAGATTCTAGAATACTCAAATAGATACTGATATTTCAAAGTATCAGTAAGGAAAATCCTCCATATTTCTATTTTAATTTTAGAGCAATAAAAACTAGAATTTACTCACTAAATGTAGTAACATGTCCTCTCTCTCAACTAAGGAAGCATTCCTTTTGCTTCAGAATCCAACTAGCTATAGCCTAGATTATCTAGAATTTTCATTACTATAGCAATCAGCACACCAAAATCCAAATCAGCTTTTAATAATCTGATAGGACTACAGTATTTCAGGTCATCTAGAGCAGTTACAGAATAGTAATTAGAGCACAGCTGGTACCTTAGCAATTTAGAGTTTTTTGTCTGAAATCTTTAGTATATTAAAAATATGATCCTTGAGAAAGTTTGGGGACTTCACCTGCTACAGTTTCATATATTAGATAAGAAAGATAATGTTCTTTTATTTCCAATTTCATCTTGTTTACCAAACATTAATAATACATCTCTGAAGGCTTTTTGTTCTCTCTTCCTATATCAGTTGATTTATGCTGTCTAATCAACCCCACAACTTAGTGGCTTCAAAAAGCAATCATCTCTTAGCTCCTGAGTCTGTGGATCAGCAATCTGGACTGAGCACAGCCAAGCAGTTCTGTTAGTCTTGGTTGGGCTTGTTCAGGCTCTGTAGCTGGCTTCCAGGTACATGAGAGCTAGTTGGTGCTGGGAGTTCTGCTGGAATAGCTCATCCCTCGCCTGGGACCACATCATCTCACCTTGTCTCTCATTTTCCAGTAGATTATCCCAGGTTTCCCCCACATGGTGGGAAAAGCTGCAAGAGAGCAGGTCTGATTGTGTGAATGACTTTCAAGTCTGTACATGTGCCATGTTTGCTAATGTCCTGTTGACCAAAGCAAGTCACATAGCCAAACTTAGATTAGGAGTGGAGAAACAGACTCCACCTTCCAATAGGAATAACTTCACAGGGCTGTGGATAAATATATAGGGATTTTTAAACAAACTATCTGTTCCTTATGGGTCAAAATTACATTGGTATGGAGTGGTATTTACCATAATATAATACTAAGTCCTCATTAGCATTTTGGTTAAAATATTATTCTCTGGCCAAGTACAAATGTCGAATTGTCTTTTAGGAAGTTCCTCTGAAATGCAAACACTATATAGTATTTTTCTAACATGCTTTATTTAAACAAATTAACAATGCAACAATTTCAAAATAATATACAGAAATTATTAATATTCTGAAAATTTTCTTTGATTAAAAAGATTCTTCTTAGATAACAAAAATTATTCTAGTAGATTAAAATAGCATTCAGTTTATTAACTTGCACTCATATTTTACTGGAAATACATATGTGGTAGGATGGGGAAAGCATGGAATGGGAAACTTGGGGTCTAGTCTTAGTGTAATTTTTGGCATATCATATAATCATCTGACTCAGTCTCTTTGCTGGTATAATGGTAGTCTCAAAAAAATCTCTAAGTTATATTTGTGCAGTGAAATTATGGATGCTGTTTCAGGAACACATTTTTGGCAAAAAATACTAAATGTTAGCTAGAGTCTCAATTATTAGAAATAATTGATCAGCTCAATAGTCAAATTTACTTATTAAACAAATGAATGAATTTGTGTTGGTATGGCAGGATCATATTCTCACTTGGTGGTAGGGATCTAACATGTCCTATTTGCTTTATTAGATTTTTTTTTTTTTCCAGAGGGAGTACCAGGCATTGAATTCAGGGACACTCGACCACTGAGCCACATCCCATCCTTATTTTGTATTTTATTTAGAGACAGGGTCTCACTGAGTTGCTTAGCTCCTCACTTTTGCTGAGGCTGGCTTTGAACTCTCCATTCTCCTGCCTCAGCCTCCCGAGCTGCTGGGATTACAGGTGTGCGTCACTGTGCCCAGTTTATTATATGTTCTTGCTTTTTAAAACATATTTGTTCTTAGAGGTATTCTGACATAGTGACATTTAATTAAGGTTAAGTGGTACATGGGAATAAGTTATATGTAAGCTCAACTGGTATTCCTTACTAATATGAGTGGCAGTAAGAACTACTGAAACAGCTAATTTTGAATGTGCATATAAATGAGAGAGCAAGAATAGTGGGAAGGGGACAGGAGCTTGACCAGGGCTTACCTACATATTTAAAGCAGTTCATCTACAAAATGGACAACATGTGGGTGGACTGCTCATAAATCACCTTGCAATTTACGCAAACTATTGCATAAACAACATTTAGTAAACTGTAAAAATTTTTGAATATGCACATCATTGGAAATAATCCTTGGAGAAAAATAATTCAGAACCTGAATTGGTTCGGTTGTTTTGAATTGAGTCTTTTTGTGCCTTATCTTGCTGACCTCTCAGCTGCCTCTGGTAGTAACTGGCCACTTCCTTCTTCTTGAAACTCTTCCTCCTTTAACCTCTGAGACGGGCCCTTTCTTCTGCTTTCGTTTCCCTGAGCATTCCTTACTCTTCCTCACCTCGCTTGCTTTCTTGCCTCAGATATTATTGTCTTTCTGGTTCCCTCTTCAGCCTTCTCTTCTTATCCTGTCCACTTGAATCTCTGTCTATGGCTGAAATTATTCCCCCTGTTTCCCCCATTGATTCCCCAACAGGGGTCTCTAATCTCCAGCCCTCTCCCACGTGTTAGATACATGCATATTCTCTGGCACCTTCAACTCAACAAATCATCAGTGAAACTCATTATATCTTTCTCATAAACTGCTGTGCCCTCTCCCAACCCTTGCCCCCAATATATGTGTCTTGGTCTCAATTCATGAGAAAACCTTGAAACAGTCTCTGTATTTTATGTGAATCACTTTTCAGTTCTTGGTGTTCCTTTATGGTGTCCTGCTCCATATCCCCCAAAACTGATAATACTCACTTTATTTGTTGGGGATGGGGAGGGTGGTTCTGCTGGGGATAGGACTCCATATTCTCTGGTTGTTTCCAGAAATAATTAAAAGTTCACTTAATTTAAAAAACCTTTTATTAGGAGTCAAGGCATATCTTCTGAAAAGAGAACAATGGGGAAGTGAAATCATTCATTAAACAAATAATTATGCCTACTCCGTGCCAGGAGCTGGGAATACCATGGCGAGTACAAAGGGGTGTGCGATTTTTCTCGACTTCTAGGTCTAGGGGCAAGAGTAAATGGAGGGAACAAAATAGACCATAAGCAAATAATCACACAAATACATGTGCGATTCCAACTGTGACAAGTGCTATGAAGAAGAGGTTCGCAGAGTGAGCCCATAATAGTGTGATTTTATCTAGGCAGGAAGCTTGTGGAAGGCTTCCCTGAGGAGTCTTATCTTAAGCCAATATCTAAAAGATAATATAGTAGATTGATTGCAAAAACTGTCCCAATTATTTCTGTCCCTTTACAAGGTCACTTGGCAACTTCTCCCATCTGGAGAATGTATTTCATGACTCTATCTGGGCTGGCTTTATGACTTATTTTAGCTAATAGAATGGAGAAGTGATATTGAGTCAAAGCTGAACTTAGCTTGAAGAGGCTTTGGACATGACCATTCATTCCCTGAAAATCTTGGCCCTGCTTTATTAATAAGCTGGGCTAGGCTGATGGATGAGACACATAGTCTAGTTCTGACACTTTAGCTAACAGCCATGTGACTGCCAGACAAGAGTGAGGGCATCTAACTCCAGCCAGGCTACAGCTGCCCTGTTAAGTGAGAAAGTCCAGCTGAAATGGGCTAACCCTGGCTCAGAGCAGTGGAATCATTCAGTTGACCCACAGGTCTGTGAGACGTCATCAATGTCTATTGTTTAAACAGATTGTGTTTTGAGATATTGACTAACTAACAAACCGCTAACTGGTACTGATAGGAAGAGATGATCTTGGCATGTGCAAATCCTTGGATGAGGAGGGAACAGGAAAGTTTCCTGGGACTGAGAAGCTTGGGGGAATGATGAGAGTGGGGTCTGAGCAGGTAGAGAGACAAGACCAAGCAGAATATGAGAGAACATGTTAAAGACTTGAGTCTTTAAGAGCAATGGGAAACCACACAATGGTCTCAGAAACAAAGGATACAGAGTTAGATTTAGGCTTTCAAGTTTGTCTGAAGCATGAAGCAGAGTTTCAATAGGGCCAGAAAAGAAGAGTATTAAAGAGTGTTAGGAGAGCTGGCATGGTGTCATACACCTGTAATTCCAGCTACTCAGGATGGGAGGCAGGAGGATTGCAAGTTTGAGGCCAGCCTTAGCAACTTGGTGAACCCTGTTTTAAAATAAAAACCAAAAAGGACTGCAGCTATAGCTCAGTGGTAGACTACCCCTGGGTTCAATCCCTAGTACTGCCAAAAAGAAGAAGAAGAAGCAGCAGCAGCAGCATTGGAGGCCGTTGCCATAATCAGACACCAGCCAAATATGTCACTAGTATAGTGATAGTGACAAGATCACAGCCTTGGCCATCTCCGAAAGGGTCCTCTATTCACTGTGGTTGCTAATGTGAAAGTTGAGTCCCCAGAATCATCCTAAGTGCAGACCTGCGGTGCTGGGAGTGGAGAGATTTGGATGGAATCAACAGACAGTGAGGAAGAAAGATCGCGGCAGGTATTAGTGATTAATAGGATGTTGCGAATGACAGGTGTCAGGGGTGATTGCTGGCTTGCTTTCTGGTGAATAGTACCTATCACTGAGCTAGACAATAATGGGAAAAGATCAAGTTTGGGAAGCATGATTAAGTTTGGTTTTAGACATGTCGACTTTGAGAGGCCTTTGAGATTCCCCAGACATGTAGGCAGCTGGATGGATGGGGCTATAACTTAGAGAAGAGGTCTGGTTGGAAACAATTTTTGAGCCACCTGTGTATATGGGATTCAAATTCTTGAAAGAAATTTCTTCAAAGGAGTATCTCACCAAGTTTTAGGGTATTGGTTCAAAGTTCCCAGTGCCTTCAGAGATGATCACTGAGCTCTTTGGACTTTTGTTCCTGGCAATTAATTCTAAATGTGAGGTTCACACACCATCTCTTCTTCCTGATCAATGTTGAGCTGCTCTCTTTTGCAAATTATTCCATCTAAAATAAATAAATAAATAAATAAATAAATAAATAAATAAATAAATAAATAAAAATGAGGGTTTCCAGACACCTCTCAGAAGGTAATACACAATCAATCAACAAATATATGAAAAAATGTTCAACATCTCTAGTAATTAGAAAAATGAAAATCAAAACTACTCTAAGATTTCATCTCACTCCAGTAAGAATGGCAACTATTAAGAATATAAACAACAATAAATGTTGGTGAGGATGTGGGGGAAAAAGGCACACTCATACATTGCTGGTGGGACTGCAAATTGGTGCAGTCAATATAGAAAGCAGTATGGAGATTCCTTGGAAAACTGGGAATGGAACCACCATTTGACCCAGCTATCCCTCTCCTTGGTCTATACCCAAAAAACTTAAAAACAGCATACTATAGGGACCCAGCTACATCAATATTCATAGCAGCACAAATCACAATAGCTAAACTATGGAACCAATCTAGATGCCCTTCAGTAGAGGAATGAATAAAAACATGTGAGATATATGTATACACACACACACACACACACACACACATAATGGAATACTACTCAGCAATAAAAGAGAATAAAATCATGGCATTTGCAGGTAAAATGATGGAGTTAGAGAAGATAATGCTAAGTGAAGTTAGCCAATCCCAAAAAACCAAATGCTCAATGTTTTCTCTGATATTAGGAGGCTGATTTATAGTGGGGTTGGGAGGGGATCATGGGAGGATCATACGAACTCCAGACAGGGCAAAGGGGTGGGAGGGGAAGGGAGGAGGCATGGGAGTAGAAAAGATGGTGGAATGAGATGGACATCATTACATGTATGAAGTCATGAATTGGTGTGAATATACTTTGTATACAACCAGAGATATAAAAAATTGTGCTCTATATGAGTAATATGAATTGTAATGCATTCTGCTGTCATATATAACAGAGAAGAATAAAAAATAAATTTAAAAAATGAGTGTTTCTTGACTGAATGACTTTCATCAAAGTAGAATTCTGGGCACTCCAAAACAATCATTTTTGTGCTTTTCCTTAAAATAATACATATGAAAATTCAAAACTCAGGTAGCAGTGATGAAGAAACTGACTAAAAGCATAAGGAATGTCAATGTTTTACACACACATACACACACATACACACACACACACACAAGCTATAAAGACGATGTGAACAACCAAATTGATGCTGTTTCATTGCTCTTGACTTCCATATCTGAGGATGGAAAGCTACAGAGTTTAAGGTTCAAATGTGTTTTTATTTGGGATACATAGTATATGCCATCACAGATTTTGTTTTTGTTGTCATCCACAGGTTTTAATTTCTTTTCTATCTTCTTGTTATTGAACAGACCTATTCCAGACAGACGTCTGTGTTTTTAAAGGGTGTAATTAAAAGAGATATCTGGCAAAGGTCATAGACATTAAGTTGATATTTTATGGTAGTTCTTTTTAAATAGAAAAAACAGCTTATGGATTTTAAAGACAGTATGACATTTAAATATCTATTCTTAAAGAACTCAAAATATGTTATGACACATCAACAGATCTTAATGCACACAAGGCTGATTGTTGATGACCAGGGTCACCACCTGTCCCTCATTCTTGTGCTCCTTTTCTTTGGTTTTCTGTTTTTTTTTTCCCCCACCAGAAGTGGATGCACATATGCTTATACTCTCTATTCATCTTTTCCTTCACAATTTTACTGTAAATACAGTATCTAAAGTAAATTATTTGGCCTTTGAATTAATTAAGGTTCTCTTTATAGATGATAAATCAGGGCCAAAGTGGATGGTAGTCATAAGAAGATTAAGGATAAAGAGAATAATTTTAATAAATTAAAAGTTTTTCTTTGCTTCTTTGCATATTAAGGCCCTTGATTTTTTTTGTCTTATGCACACACAAAAACAATACAAGTTATGGATATGAAAATACTGTCTGCTAATTGACATATTTTTTAAAAATCAGAAACCTTCTCCTCTTTAGTTCTATCTCTAATCCAATGTGTAATAGACCCCAACAGTCGGACCTCTCTTAAACACACCCCGTTTCATCCTCATATCTTAGTCTATTTCTCAAGTCCCTTCATTTATCTCTTTGCCTCCCGCTTTACTTTCCTGTAACATATTCTGTGACAGCTACCAGGGTACTTTTTCAAAAATGCCCATCTGACCCTATCAGTGCCCCATAGTAGTCTCAGGATAAAATGGAACTCCTGGGCACAGCTTTCAAACTCTGTCTGGCCTCTATGGACTTTTTCAGCCTATATCTTGCCTCTGGATATATTACCAAAATACATATGGTGTTTTAAATTTCCCCTGCCATCTCTATCTACTTCCAGGGTCTATTTCTAAGAATGGCGTTCTGCTCCTTGAGTTTCCCATAATGACTCTAAGTAGAATTTTAGCAGAAAAGCCTAAAAAAAACCCTGTATTTGGTCTAATGATTGGCCAAATCAAAGCCATAAGTAGCTCTGAGGAGGCACAAAGGCACAATTAGAATGACCATATTCAATGATAGCCAGCGTTACTAAGACTGATAAGATTGTAGATGAAACTGAACTTTTGGTAGCTGCACAAAACCTGAGGTCCTAGAATCACATTTACCTTGTGCTTATAAACCAACATACATTTTTGGTTATTGTTGTGTGGAATAGCTTATCCCATTCAAATAGTAAACCTAGAATTTGTTTCATGATGTTATAATTGCTATATAAAAATATTTAAATTCCATATATGGTACTTGGTTCTTCGTTATGATTATTAATTTTATTTCATGTTTCTTATGAAGTAAGGAAAACATTTTGCATAAAAAAATCCATTTTTCTTAGATTTTTTTTTTCTTTTCCTTCGAGAGGAAGGATTTTTTTTTCAACTTCGAAACTCTTCAAGATGATTCTGACATTATTCACCTGTTCTATTCCAAATGGTTTAAAAATAATCATTTCTCTCAGATGGTAAACAAAATACTGTTTTAGGTTTAGAAGACAAAGAAAAATGTCTTTAGCTTCAATTTGCAGGTCTTTAGAAAGAATTTCTCTAGCATTTATCACATAATAAAACTTTGGAGACAGAAGAAATCCAAACCTGGAAAGCAATTATCAGCAAAGTGTTGGATTTGCAGTGCACCTGTGTGAAGAACCGCTTAACACAGTTCCCAGAGCTTTAATAATCTCCAAACACTTTTCAATCACAGCTAAGAAAACAGTTGTCTAGTGTCCAATATGGTTTTACTGAACTATGTGGTATTTTATGCCTATATTTCACATATATTTATCTTAAAAACTTTGTAATTTCTTTGCAAATGGGTGAGTATTATTTTATATTGAATTAGTAATACGGAAAGTATTTTCAGGTTTTAAAATACCCTCCCAAATCCTTGTCACTATTAGATCCAAAGTATGTGCTTAACAATGTTCATTTAGAATTCTTGGCTCATCTTCCTAACTCTTTAGTTCCCTCCTGTTGGCATTGCCTTCATGGGGCCAGCCATCTGTTGTAATTCGAATCCTGTCTGATTTGCCACAGGAGAGTTAAAGCCCTGAGCCAGTCACATGGTGATGTACCTAATGGCAGCACTTGACTGAATGTGGCTTGAAATATTTTCTGGGTGTGTGTTGCCCGGTCAGCAGCTGTTCTTCCATTCCTCTGGCCTGGCCTCATGACATTTTTTTGAACATGCATGGAAATGTTGAATTCATCCCCAATGCCCCGCCTCCTTTTAATCATTATCATTCAAACTATTTTGTTTATTCAAAGCTTTGTATATTTCAATGTGTGCATACAGACAATCCTCCACTTACGGTGGTGTGCCCTGTGAGTTTTTTCAACTTTACAATGGCATGAAAACAATTGATATTCAATAGCAAATTGTACTGTGAATATTGAATTTAGGTCTTTGGGGCTTGTGATAGGCATATAATACTCTCATGGGAGGCAGGGCTGGGGCGCAAGCACAGCTCCTTGTCAGCCACTTGATCATGTAGAGAAACCAATTCATCTACAATGTTCTGCATTGTCAGAAAATATGATTTTTGTGTATAGATTTCAATCAATTTCATGAGATGGTCAGCACTTTATTTTAAAATAGGTTTTGTGCTACATGATTTTGCCCAACTGCAGGCTAATATAGGTGTGCTGAGCATGTTTAAGGTAGGCTTGGTTAAGCTAAGCTGCCTGGTAGTTTAGGTATCTCACGTGGATCTTCAGCTTATGAAATTTCCAATTTATGATGGGTTATGAGAAGCATCTGGTTTTTTTTTTTTTTTTTTTTTGTCACTGTCTTGATTATTTTCCAATCTCAATCTATGAGTTATATCACAATGCTATGGTGTGAATGTATCCCCTCAAAAATTCCAGCATTGAAACTTAATGGCCAGGGTGAAGGTGTTCAGCGGTGGAGCCTCCAGGAGGTGATTAGTTTGTGAGGGCTCCTCACCTGGACATCTTGAAAGCATTAAGGCCCTTAGGAAGCTCCCTGTAGCATTTGGCTTATTTGCCTTCTGCCTTTCTACCAGGTGGGACACCTTCTTGTCCCCTCCTGTGAGTGCTGCAGCAAGGTACCTGCTTTAGTCTGGGTGTCACTATTAGATCTGGAATGTCCCCAAAAGGCCCATGTGCTAAAAGCTTGGTCCCAGCCTTGTGCTATCAGGAGGTGGTGGAACCTTCAAGAGGCGGAGTCTAGTGGAAGGTCTTTAGGCTACTGGGGTTGTGCCATCAAAGGGGACTGTGGGAACCCAACCCCTTCCTTTATCTCTTTTGCTTCCTGGTTTTCCTCTGAAACATGCTTCTGCCCTGATAGGCCCCAAAGCAATGCAGCCAGTGGATCATGGACTGAAGTCTCCCAAATGCAATCCAGAATAAGCCATTTCTCGTTGTAAGTTGATTTATCTCATTAATTTTTATGGTGGCGGAAAGGTGACCAACACAGCACTGTCTCAGAAGCAGGGAACAGCTCTCACCAGACAATGGAAGCTGCCTCCAGAACTGTGAGAAGATAAATTTCGGCTCTTTATAAATTACCCAAATCTCAACTATTTTGTTATAGCAGCACAAAAACAAGACACATAGTCCAATACTGTTGTAGAGTATAAAGTGCTTCAACTCTGAGCTTCAGGTAGGCTAATTTCCAAATTTATTAGTCACATTTCATCACTAATTGATCTTCAGGCCAATGAGAATTACTTATTTGTAATTATTTAAAAGGACTTCTCTTAAGATTAATTGGTTTATGATCTCTGAAATGTCTGCATCTTGAGGGCAGCAGTGTACAGTATAGTGGCTAAGTGCACGGATGGTAATCCAAGGCCGAGATCTGAACTTCAGCTCTCTATTTTCTAGCTGTGTGCCATTGGGCAGGTCATTTAACCTCTCTGTGCTTCAATTTTCTAATTTGTAAAGTGGGAGATAACAATAGTACACAAATCCTAGGATTCCTTCTTAGAATTCATCTTGAGGATCAAATAAGAAAAAACTTTAGAACAGCTCTTGGCTTGTGGTAAGTGCTACTAAAGTGCTGGTTTTATGTATAGTATTGTATTTCAAACATAAAAGTCTAAATACCAAATCTTTGTAAATTTTTTGAGTTGCTGAAGTTTGGGCTTTAGTATAGTATTATTTATTTATTTATTTTTGTACTGGGGATCTAACACAAAAGCACTTGACCACTGAGCTGTATCCCTCCCTTTTCATTTCATTTTTTAAAAATTTTGAGACAAAGTACTAAGGGTCTTGCTGAGGGACTCAGGAAATTGCTGAGGCTGGTCTCAAACTTGCAATCCTCTTGTCTCAGTCTCCTGAGTTGCTGGGATTAGAGACATATGCTACAACCTCTGGCAGTCCTTCTGTATTTTGAGGGTAATTTTTGTTTCATTTTTTCTACCACTTATTTTAATGAATTTCGAACCATGCATAAGAGCTATGCATAAATTGCATAATTTAAATTACATAATTCTCTAACATATATTGACAGTACATGTACAATGATTAGGGAAGGAAAGGAAATGCTAGATTATTTTAGGTTACTAGTATTATTTGAGATTCTATTTGATGTGTAGTGGGTGGGGTAGAGAAAAAAATCTGGAATTTTTAAAAATAGAAAATGGTTAGAATGATTTGTTTTAACATAATTTTCAAAAACTAAAGTTACCAGAAATCATAAAAATGAAGAGGAGTTGGAAGCCTGTGAGCCAAGCCCTGTGTGTGCCCACGTGCATCAGCAGGTGTGTGTCCTTGGGTGGACAGCTGGACAGAGCCGATGCTATTGAAATGTCACAGGCAGTTCGGGCACAGCAATGGGACCGGCGCTTCCCTTCACTGTTGTTTTGTATCTTGATGAGTGCGGGAATAGGATAAACAGAAAGAAAACAGTAAAACTGCATGGAAGTCCAAGGAATGTAAGACTTTCCCATCAAGTGTGAAAGAACAATTAAAAAGAAAAATCAATGTGTCGTGAAAATTGGTAGGTTATGTAAGAAAAAAAGGATGATAAGATTCACACTAGATGCTAAATTGATTCCAGGTGGATTAATGAGCTACATGTAAAAAGAATACAGCAAGAAGCAGGGTGGGAACCCTTTTCAAGAATGATGCAAAAGGTAAAAGTTTCAAAAGAATAGATTTGAGTCGTGAATATAAAAACATAATGCATGTAAGGCCCTATGCACATGCAAAGCCCTAGGCTCAATTCCTAAAATGCACACACAGGGATACACACTCCTCCAATAATAAATAAATAAATAAATAAATAAATAAATAAATAAATAAATAAAAGAAAATTTTGCAGCATGTATTTCATGAAAAGACTTTTCAAATTAATAAAGTAGATATAACAAAGAACTAAAAGTATACATGCAGACTAAAATGCAGTATACATTTTTTATAAATACTATAAGGATATACAAGGGAGTCCTATAACCATGTAGTGAGAATATGGGAAACTTTGCTTTTATGTCTTTGATTACATTTTCTAAGCAATCTTCAATGAATATGTAATAAGAAGAATGCATAAAAATGGAAAAAAAATAATAGGGAGGAAATAGGTACTTTAATAAACATCAATTGGCATGTTGTCTGAAGGGACATTTACCAAACCGTATTCATATACTCCTTTCATATACTCTTTGAATAATGTCAATTTATTCTAAGGAAATAATTAGGAATGTGTAGTTAGATGTAGCTGTAAGAATGTTGTTGACATCGTTCAAAACAGGAAGAAATGGAGACAGACAAAACATCTCCCAGAAAAGGCTGGATCGAATTAGTAGTGGGACATGTCCTCAGTGGACTATCACAAGGCCATTAAAATGTGATTGTGATGACATGGAAATATTTGGAATGTATCACTGAATGAAAAAGGCATGTTATGAAACACAATTCAAATAACATTTTTATAAACTTTACAGTGGATATCTACATCTCTGTTTTTCTCTGTATATGGATCCATTTTTTTTAAAGACAGGAAAGTCATCCCTATGAGAAATGCTTACCTCTGAGTAGTCAGAGTCACACAGAAGAATGCTTTTTAAAGCAAGAAAATAGCATTTTTAGAAAGGCAATCATTTTAACTAATGATCATATTCAGTGAGTTTATTATTGAGCTTGTATTAATTATTTTTAGAGTATAAATATGAAAAAGACTTCTGTCACACAGCATGGTAAACCTGAAAGCTGAGAGCTTCCCTATATAACGGTCCTAATCCATATTCCACATTCCCTTAAAATCAGGTCAATGAGATTTCATTATGTAAATTATCATTGATGAGCTTGAGGAAGTTCTGCCTTATATTAAATTCAGTGATAAGGGAGTAATTTTCTGGCAAGGTTTGAGCATCAGTGCTGAATGACTTTAATTTTTGTAGCAAATATTATCATGTTTGTCTAGAAATGTACAGTTTACACAGCTTGTATATACATTACCTTATTTTAATGCTCAAACAGTTCTGAAAGATGAGGAATTTATTTTTACACATGAGGAAACTGAAGTTTCAAGATGTAAATGAACTTGTTCTTAAACTTAGTCCATTTTATGTTTCTATAGCAGAATCCCACAGACTGGGGAGTTTATTTTTTTAAAAAATCAATTTATTTCTCACAGTTTAAGAGGCTGGGAAGGCCACTATCAAGGTGTGGGCATATGGCGAGGGGGCTTTCTTCCTTCGTCAGAACATGGCAGATGGCATCAGAGGATGAGCAAGAAGGAGAAAAAACACCTTTGTATGATAACAAACCTGCTCCTGCAATACCTACGTGAATCTACTCATGGAGCCCTGGTGGGCTAACTACCTCTGAAAGGTCCTACATCCCACCTCGTTTTCTTCTTCTTTCTTTTTTTTTTTTTTTTTTTGGTACTGGAGATTGAACCTGGGGTGGTGGTGGTGATTACTACTAATCTACATTCCCAGTCCATTTTTCGTAATTTTAAATTTTGAGGCATGATCTCACTAAGTTGCTAAGGCTGGCCTCAAACTTGTGATCTTCCTATCTCAGCCTCCCCAGTTGCTGGGATTTCAGGAGAGTGCCACCATGATCCTGCAGGGTTCCACCTCCCGATATGGTGGTGATTAAATATCAATGAGTTTTGGAGGGGACAGTCAAACCCCAGCAGTCACGCTCTAGTAACCTCTAGTAACCGGAGGAACTATCTTGGACCTTGATCTTTGAATGAGCGACAATCAAGAGAAAGCGAATGCCACGCACCTTACCAAATAATTTTGCTAACTTTTAAAAATGTTAATTTACTAGGTGAAAAATTCAAACTCCAAATTACATTGTCTCCTTCCCGTATAGAAACCTACTTGTCTGAAGAGCCAATAAAGGACACCTCAGCGATTCCATCTTATTGTTCATTACCCAGAAGAACATCGTTAAAATCAGAAGCTGTGAAGTCCTCAAAGATTATAGAGTAGACTGGGGTAGATTGGGGTTCTTAGTTCATCATACCATGATTATCCTCATCAGGTCCACAGCACCCTTAGAAAGAATATACCAAACCTATGAAATACCCTTAATTATACCCAATGTACAGCTGAGAAAACCAAGGCTCAGGAATGTGTCACTCAGCCAGTGGTAGAGAAAATGACACTGGAATTCAGCTCTCTCTGACTCCAGACCCTTTCCACTTCTGGACTCTTCTTCCCTTAATTCAATCTGTAGTTGGATTTCACAGAGTGAACATGACTTCCTGTTGCCCACTGCGAGTTTCAGAGAATGAGACTCTGTTCAAGAGGAGACTGTGTGTTCACTAACTGGAGATCTTGCCTGACCCCAAGGGAACACTCATGTCACTAGAGAAGTACAGCCTTTCCCAGGCAAAGGGAAGCATTGGAATGTTTTCTACTTCTTTTTCCCTTTTACATGTTTTGCCTACTATTAATAATTTCCTAATTCTCCTAATGAAGCTTCTATTATTGAGAAAGAAGCCATAAACCTCCCACCACCACAAACTCCGCCCCACCAAAGCCAACAGACTACCAGGAAAAATCTATACAGTCTTTTCAAGTGTTTGATGATGTCTCCATCATCTACAGTTTCCTGTGTAAGTTGACTTTTTGCCCATCCAGCCAAGAAAGACTCTTTCATAGTTCAGATTAGAATGATTCTAGATATTTGGGAGAATATGTGTTAGGCATTTTGGTTATTGTTGCTATGGCCTATAGTAGAAATAACCTTCATTAAGTCACAGATTGTATTAGATCTGGAATCAAGCCAGGAGAAATAGTGCGACATATTTTACTTCTTTTGATAATTAAATACTTTAAAGTAGTCTTGGTATTTGTATGATATATGATGAAAGCTGTAACTTTCAGTTTCAGCCTAGAGTTAACCATATTTGCTGTGTTTGATTGCCTGTGACCAATAGTAAAGTGTCAGTATTCTAATGCACAAGATTTCAAAATGAACTTTTCAAATTATGAGTGGGTAAGTTGAATGAGAAAGCATATAGATTTAGAACGAAATCCAACCATCTATGTATGTGAATGTGTGTATATGTACACACATATGCACATACACATTCCATATCTGTGTATGTATCTACATGTAAATATATATTATATAATTATAATATAAAGTTTATATTATATATATATATGTATACATATATATATATAATACATATAACATATATTCGATACTGGGAAAATTATTCAATACTAGGCAAGTTTATATTATATATAATATATGTTATATATTTATAATAAAGTTTGTATATAATATAAACTTCCCCAGTATTGAATAATTTTTAAAAAATTAAAGATTTTTTTTATTACTTCCAAATCACATTTATAAAGTTCAAAGGGACATAGAAACATTGCAATATGGGTAGTCTCCCAAACCACGTGCTTATAAATCTTTACAGAGGTGTTAAGAATCTGTTTCACTTTCTGTGCTTCCTCATTCTCTTCCCCATCTTGACTTTTTCAGAAGAGCAGAAACAGTGAAAGAGCAAAATGGTTCAAAGAAGGATATATTTTGTTTCTTGATTTAGTTTATAGGCATCAACGTATTTGAGAAAGGAATTATTTGTCACTATTTTAGTGGTGGAATTTTCAAAATCTTACTAATATAAGCTGTTCCTGACTTATAAATAACAGACAATTACAAATATTTATCCCTTACCTCAACTGCTGGAGTTTCCACTATTTCCAGAAAAACTGTCTTGGAGGGAGAGCGTCAGAAGGGACATTTAGAGTTTCTTCAGATTCACAAAAGAAGGAAGAAACTGTGCAAAACAGGTGCAGGAATCTGACTTCAGCAGATTTCAGCTGCCCATGTGCTCAGATATGTTTCAAACCTAAGGCTCTTTTCTCCCCCTTTTAAATTGCACTTTATTGCACCCACCTTCTCACTAGTTCAAAGGACTGGCACTAGCATGCTCTATCCTTCTCTCTCTGCAGGATGTCATTAAAAATGCAAATGACTTTAGGATATGCAAGGATTATTAGCCATTCATATCTTACTGTAAATTGACTTAATAAGGGTGGTTTTTCTTAAAGCACCTACAAGAAATAAAAGATAACAAAGTTTGCTGTTGCTATAGAAGTTTTTATTTATTTATGTGTTTTTGGTGCTGGGGAATAGAACCCAATGCCTCCCTCACCCACGTGTTTTGTCACTGAGCTACATCCCCAGCCTGGGTCATGGAAGAATTTTGAGATGTGATACAATTCAAAGGAGTAGGCATGCACAGCCTGCAAAATGCAGCCATACTTTTGTGGGGGACACAGAAGAGAGAAAAGGATTCAATATACGAGGCCCCAGAGTGGGGACTAAAAAGCAGAAAGAGAATGAGGGTGTGTTGGGAATACACTGCTGACGTTGATGATTTGTCTGTATCTGGTCATGCCCTTAGTCTTCAATTTTTAGTTTAGAAAGGGAAAACAATTATCCATTTGAACCCCCAATTCCTTTCCCCCAGGTAGACTCACTTCTACTATCCCCTTACTGTGGACTGGGAGGGGCAGAAAATAATCCTCATCTGAGTTGGTGCAGAAGTTTCCTATTTCCTGTTTTTGTTGTATCGCTGGACAATTTTCCATATATATCTGCCATGCATTATGGTTCCTTAAACTATCAGCAAAACTGGAAGAGTCCCATTAGGTCCCTTTTTGTGTGAGCCATGTCCCAGAGAGAAGTTCTTGAATTTTCAGAGCAAATTGATGGTACATCCAAGGAAAGAACCTCCCTTGCAGGTTCTGTAACATGAACTAATAAACACTTTGTATAAAAATATGGAAAGCAAATTAAAACAATGGGCAAAAATAAATGGATTTGTCAGTTGTTTGGCTTTCCCAGAGTGTTGTGTTTTAGTCCAAACTTTTGCAGAGATTTTCTAATCTAAGGATGGATATGATGCCGGTTAAGTGGGTTAACATGCTTCACTTATTCATGGCTACCCAGCATTTTTTTCTTCTTGTGGTGACTGTGTGATTGTCTCAACCACTGTCTTAATTTTCCCCTGTGTTCTTCTTGAAGTGACTTGAATTTTTAGCAAAGAGAGTTTGTAGTGGGTGGTCGAGTTTCTATTCCTCTTACAACTTCCTTTCCTTTTAGAAAGAGGCTGACTGGGGCGTGAAGAGCCCAGATTGTGTCAGGTTTGGAACTCAGGGCCTGACCTGTCTTTTCCTGCATCAATTTACATGAAATAATAAGGATGTAATTTTATCTGATGGGTGTAAATGAAATAAACACCTAAATCTACATTCACACTAGGTTCTAGTCCTCCAGAACGTTGAATGGTGGGATAATGTCACTGGTTTTACACACCAACAATATCCTTCTTTTATGACTACCTTCTAATGCACTTTTCTTGAGATGGTGGATTTATGATCCAAGGTACCAGGTGAACCCTTGGCATAAGTAGTTCTTTCAAAAGTTATGTGGGTCACAATAACAAAGCTTCAAGCAATTGATGTTCACAGAATGCATAAGATATCTGAAAAGTTCTCTCCTTTAGATGCATAAACATTTTCATATTTAAATGAATTTTACACTGAAAAATATAGAGTTTAAGAATCCAAATAACCTTAAGCGGTAGCCCTTCATCCCTCTGAAAGGGTGTGTGAATTTTCAGCTTCAGGTCTCAGAGGATCCCATGATCCAAATCAAGGTAAAGAGCCATGAGTCCAGATGATCAATGCCTCATTTAAACCATCTCACCAGTTACTGATTTTTGTCTCTGTCCCATTTGAATGCATTGCACCATTGATTTTCTTTAATTTATGGCTTAAAAGACTTCAATTGACAGGATCTTCTTATACCAGCTTCCTTTGATCGATTTGGGCTCCCTAATTGGGTAAAAGCTGGCCACAGAGAGAATAGACCTTTTATCTTAGAGCAAGGTGATTTCTTTTGTGAGAAGAACTGTGAGCTTCAGAAGGTACAGATTGGAGCTGAGTTTGGTCAGAAAAGGTCACCTAAGATTTATTTTACAATTTGTTGGTGTCTCAGTTTCCTGATCTGTATATTGGGAAAGGGGCATCTACTTCACAACACTGAAATGCAGAAGTCATAAGATTAAACACATATATCTGCCACTGCTCCTGGAACCTAAGAGATACTCAACAAACATGACTTCTCTTCCTTTGTGCAACCTACTGTGGGACTTGGTTAGATTTGCTCAAGTTGCACTAGACACGAGGACCACACTCCCTCCAATACGTGTAATATTTACCTGTGGGTTGATTTCCAGACCGCAGCTCTCAAAATAGCTAAATTCCTATTCTGAGACTTTACCTTCCTCTTTCCCCATTCTATCTTCTGCCTTGTTCTCCTGCCACGTTCTTGTTTTCTGCAAATCCTTCCACCTTTCCTTTATCCACAGGAACAGTCAGTTTATAGTGATCTCACTGTTTCCAAGGACCTAAGAGGAAAAAAGCTATCAAAGGGAAGAATACATATAATACGTTTAAAGCATGACAATAAATTACACAACTTCATCTCAAATTTTGCTTTAGGGAAAGGTCGACATGAAACGTTTGAAGAAACATGAAACAGATCCTAAAGACAGATGATTTTTCACAGTGAGATGTATTTTTTTTTTCAAGCTTCAAAGCAAGGGTTCCTTTTGTCATCTGCTTGATAGGTTATTTTTGACAGGACTTAACTTATTAAATCATTCCACTGCCCTTTAGAAGGGTCTGGGCACATTATTGTGCTAGTGAAAATGATTAATGTTAGATCTTAATTGAAATTTTGAAATAGTTGTGGCACAGCATGGTAAACACACTTGCTCTTTTTAAAAGTTTCAAAAATATAAGTACCTTCTATAGTGCTGCATTTATACTCAATAAGCAATAATAGGGTGATCTGAGAGATAAGCTAGGAAAGATATGACTTTTGGGTCAGTATTATTAATGTGTCACTTGTTTCTGGGATTTATTGACTCCTTTAAAGATTCTTTCTCTAATTTAAACATAATTCTTTGTTATCTCATTAAGAATCTTCATGCATTATATCAATTAAAAGGGTGACTATAGCTATGAAAATTATTAACAATTTTTTAAAGAGAGAGGAGAGACAGAGAGAATTTTTTAATATTTATTTTTCAGTTTTTGGTGGACACAACATCTTTGTTTTATTTTTATGTGGTGCTGAGGATCGAACCCAGCGCCCTGTGCATTGCCAGGTGAGCGCGATACCGCTTGAGCCACATCCCCATCCCTAACAATTATTTATACTAATACAGAAACCTATTTTTTTTGGCTATCAAAAAAGTTTCTGAATTTTTAGCATCCTGTATACTTTGAAAATATTTCAATAAAATTATATTAAACTAAGAAGAAATTTAAGTAACTTAATTGTGATAGAGGCTGAAGGATTTTAATAGCACTATATAAGCAGTATAAGTATTATAGTTGCAGGAATGTATTAATTAATGAAGTATGCTTATTATCAAATTTTAATCTAAAAGATCCTTTGAAGGATGCATAATTTATTAAAAAAATTAATTGCTGAGCAACACTTTTATAACCACTCTGTCAAATGACTATCATTTCCTATTTCAGCGACATCTCACTTCACAGAAATGATATTTCTGAAAAGATGTCTTTATGTTTTATTGCCACAAATTGAATCATATAGCTGCATTACTAAAATCTGTTCCTTTTAGGACTTCATAAAAACTCATTTGGTAAAATGTGAATAGGTGCTATCTATTATTTTAAAATTCTAAATGTGTATATAAGATATGCAAAGGGGAGAAAAGTTGGAGGCAAGTGAACCAACATTAATTGAATGTCTGTTCTCAGGGTTAGGCATCTCTTTTTATTCAAAATATGCAAATTAGATATTCTTGCCTCATTTTACAGAAGAGAAAACTGCTTAAATTCACACAGTTAGTAAGGAGGAAAACATATCCGCACTCCGTGATCGGATTTGAACATCATATGTACTTTAATGAATATACACATTCTATGAAAATTTCAAGTAATTTAAACATAATAAATCCATTTCTCTCCATCATTTAGATTAAAAAAATGAAGACTGGCATATTTTCTCCATCTCTCTTTTTCTTTTACTTTTTAAAATTCGCGGAAGCATGTTAAAGCAAACGTCAGATGTGCCATTTACCCATGTCAGACCCCATCTCTATAAAGTAAAGGCTTTCCTTTAAAAATAACAATGACATTATCATACCTAACAAATTAACAAGAGTTTCAGGGTATCATGTGAGTGTTGGGCTGTAATTAATTCCCCTAATTTCTTAGAAATATCTTTTCCATTTCAAATCAAATTATGATTTAACAAGATGGCCAGCCAAGCTCCTGTGATCCCATGAAATGGAGCAATGACAGAGACAAGGTCCTCAGTCTCAATGTCTAGTGGGGACTATGCCAAGTATGATGCAATGTCCTTAGGTGTTTGAATCCCGTAGTCCATCAAGGAAAAGAAAAAACTGGCAGGATCTATGCTAAAGAATTTTTTGTTTTGCTTTCTAGAAATAAGGAAAATGTACCATCTACCAGTACCATTATTTTATATTTCAGAAGGGCATTTTCACCCCCTCAAATAGGAAGAATGTGATCTCACGATGGCAGGTTTTTCTAGGAAACAGTATTTAGCAAATCTGGAAGTGTTTCTTAAAATGTGGATCTGACAATTGAAAGAAACTTCCAAATTATCCATATCCAATGTCACAGGTATTGGGTGAAAAGTACCATCATTCAGTGTATTAGGATCAAAATAGGCAACACAATACAAAGGTTTAGCCAAAAGGGTCTGGAGTCAGACAGCTCTGACCTCTTCTTCCATATCTCAGTCTTCTCCTCTGTGAAATGGGATAACAATCATTCTTACTCCTATGGTTACAGCCAAGAGGCATATAAACTATCTATACATTATTTGGCACAGAGTATGTATTAAACAAATTCTAGCTAATTATTATCTTCTAAATTTTCAGACAGTATGACCTAATGAACTAAGCTCCTCTTCTGGACTTGGTTTACATGGGAACTTGGAAGGTTGGTGAGGAAAATCCATTTTTATCTTCTTAAATCAGATGGTTGATTTCTCTCAGCCTGCTGATGTGTAGAGAAGTCAGAACTAATGACACTTCTAGGGAGATTTTTCGAAAAGAAGTGTGAGTGTGAACAAGGACAAGGTTATGTCTTTATTACTTGTTAGATACTTTCTGAATGTGTCTCCCAAGCTGACAACCTGAAATAATTTTTAAAACCTCTCCAAAAGATTATCCTAATTTTTCTAAGTCCTATAAAGTTAGTAAAAACAAAGTTTTATATAATGATAAACCAAGGCATGAAAAGACTAAGTAATTTAACATAATAATGACTAACAGTTTTTGAGAATTCTGAGTGCCTTTTATTTGTAACTCGTTGAACCCTTGTTACAGAACTGGGTCTTCAGAGAAACTGAGGCAGAGCTAAAACCAGCCCTTCAAATCTTGATTCTTACAATTAAGTCAGACAGATTTTAGACATGTTCCTCAGAGTAACAGGAACGAGTTTATTGAAGGGATAGAGTGGGCCCTCTCAGAGAGGAGAAGGTCAGGGTGCCTCTCCTGCACTCTAGCTTTATTGGGAATCCCAGTGAAGCTTCCAGAGAGTCCCGCCCAGGTTCACCTCTTGACTTTTGACTGACAGCAAGATGACATCAGACTTTCAAGTACCTAGTGCCATGACAATTCTAAATCCCCTTGGCTCATGCTAAATAGTTCTAATTGGTTTCCTAATCATTTTTAAAGGTTTTCTGGTTATGAGGAATTATTCTTTTCTTCCTGAATCTGGTCTGTGAAAAGGGTTACAACTATCTGTCCCTTCAAAGTAACTTGGGTTCCTCTTAGCAACATTCATTCCTTGTCTCCATTTCCTTGCAGACAACAGGTAGTTTGCTGAGGAACTTGACATATCCTATCCACTTAGGCCAGGCAGGGCTGCGGGTAAATTGCTTTTTGGCAAAGAAAGCATGTGGAGGTCAGCAGAGTGGGCCCATTTTATAGAATTATCTCTTAACCTCATGTTTCCACCATCCTCATCTGTATCCCAACATCCTCAAATGTTGAGAAGTGGATGTGATTTGACTGTCATTTTAACTCACATTATCTCATCATCCCAGATGTGAAATATGTGTAAAAATTTAAATGTATTATATAATTGCATACTAATTAAATTGTATTATAATTATGATATTAATTAATATAACAATGCATAAGGTCTCAATTATTTCTAACCTATTTTAATGCCCCTGCACCAATTTCACTGAAATATTGGCAGAACTGAAAACCTGGGATTTAATGGGTTAGAGATGAGGAAACTGAGGCACAGGGAGAAACTTGTTTAGGATCACAGAGTTGAAGTGGGGATGGTGCCAGGATCAACACTGAGCAGCCTGGATCCAGAGTGTGTCTTTCAACAGTCTTAATATGTCTTCTCAGAGGATGAGGTTTAGCGTGGATTATTCAGATATGGCTGGGCTCTAGTCTCTCATTTAGTGACATATCTTTTCCTTCCCAGGGTGTCTGCCTGGGGAGGCCTTGCAGTCCCCTTGATCCTGGTTATGGGGGAACTTTTTCATTTGAAATTCTCACCCCTAATTTTTTTTTTTCTTTTAGATGGGATCTTATTCTGTTGCCTAGACTGGCCTTGAAATCCTGGGCTTAATTAATATAATAATGCATACTTATTGATTGATTTATTTTCCAGTACTGGTGCCTGGCAGCAGGCTAGGCAAGTGCTCTACAACTGAGCTATACCCACCTAGTCCTGCTTTACTAAAGAGCAGCTCATCATCTTAGGAGACCTCAAGGGGGAGGTAGGCAGCCTCTTCTACCATCTGTGAGCTGCCTCACTGGGCCTCTCCTCTCCATCACAGCCTGAGCCAGGAATGCAAGCTAGAGGCTGTCTCCACCCTGTTCTCCCACCCCCAGACTCCACTGTACCTCTTTGTTGTACCACAAAGCTCTATTTGTTTGATCCTTTCATCTCCTCATTGTTTCAGTCTAAATTGAGAGGCAGAGATGAGGGCAGAGGAGGCATTATAATCAAATCTTTGGTGGAGGGTGAGGGGATAAAAATGCCAGGGGATCCAAGTACTCTTTTCCTCAAAATGCCTCCTAATGTCACACCTTTCCTTCTTTTGACCTTTGATCTGATTGATTGTATGGAAGTCAGTTGCTTATATATCTGAAGGAAAGCTCTGTCCTGTCCATTCAGAATTTAATTTAGCCATATGTAGCTGTGATTGTGGCCAAGCCCAGGTTTTGATAGAGGATCAGGTACAACAAAACAAAACAGAATAAAAACATCTCTCACATTCTGATCTCATGGTCCTCAGGAGCTAGGAGAGTTGCTTGAGGCAGGGTGTAGAGGGGATGGGGTAGGCGAGAGGAAGAGACACTTTGGCTTTCCAATGTGTTGTTCCACACTATGGGAGTCATTCATTTGAGGAAAAATGTATTTTTGAGATTAGAATTTCAGTCAAAAATTTGTATGCTTTGAGACCCTTATTTTTGTTCTTTTCTTGACCTTAGACATCATTTCTTTCAGACTATATTTTGACGGTGGTATGATTATTTTCCTCAGAATTTCTAACAATTACACCAGCGAGGCACAAAGTTCTACCAGTTTTCAGTTGTCCTGTGTGGCCTGGCTTGGGGGGGGTGTCTTCCTGGGGAGGCCTTTCAGTCTCCTTGATCCTGAGGACATAAGCTGACTGGGAGAAAGGGATGAGTGTTCCAAGGCACTGGGAACACCATGTTGAAAATGAATGAATAGGAACAAGTGTCCCCAAGAGAGCGGTAAGTTCAAAGATGCAGGCCATTGGCTGACAAGCCACATAGTCCCTATGGGATGGTGTGGCCTGTGGCAGTTCCACAATGGTTAAGGGGCAGGTCTGGGGTACTGGAAAGAGGCCCACTTGGGAACGGCCTTTTGTGTACAGCAAAAACTTCATTGACCATGGGGAAGCAGGGGAGGGTTCCATCTCTGAGAATCGTGACTGAAATTTGTTTTTACAGTATTCCCCTTGACCCGCTGGGGAGGAGGGTTTGAAGAGGAGCATACCTGGAGAAGGCCGGAGAAGACCCTATAGCAGTTTTCCAGGTGAAGAGTTACTGGGTCCTAAGGTGGGGGTGGGGTGAGCATGAGGGGTGTGTGCAATGGTGAGGACGGGGCCCAGAGGGCAGGTTCTACATGTACTGAAGGAGTAGAATGGAGAGGACATGGTGGTAAACTGAATGTGACAGGGAGGCAAAGGAGAGGGTCTAGGGTCATTTATATAATGAAGCTTGGACTCATCCTGTTGTTCCCAATTAGAAAATCAAAATAAAATTACAAACAAATAAGCTTGAAGAAATCCCAGGAAATGGGTTCAATGATCCAGGGATGTGGTTCTGAGGATCAGAAATTAAGCAAAATGACAAGAGAATCAGGAGCAGGAGCTCAGGCTTCCAAGACTAGAGGAAGTGAGCCATTCTGCCAAAGGTGATCCAACTCACCCAGACCACCTTGTGGCTATGGAAAACTCAGGTCTTCAGGGCACTTCTGACACCTGCTCTTAGGCAAGAGCCTCTGAAAAATAACAGGGAACTGGTGGTAGTGAAATGGAGAAGGAAACTAGCTTTAATCATTCTTGCTAAATAGCAAGCTCTATATGTATAATACCCCTACACACACATACACACACACACACACACACACACACACACACACTGAAAAGGTGTGTGCATTTGAAATTAACTAGTAGAAAACAAAATGTGTACATCACTTTGTATGAGATGTTGTGCTTTCACATCCAGGGGACTTTGGATGTGCAGGGATCTTTCTCCCTCTGACATGTGATGTCAGTTCTAACATGCTCTCTATTTCACATGTAAGGGGAAGTCCAAGATTTCTTACACAAGCAAAAGAATTCAGGGTATGTTTATTCTGAGGTCCTGTTTTCCTCCTGGTCCAGTTTAGCAGAGAGATAGTAAATGTCTACTTAGCCTTCTCCAGAAACTGTCTCACTCCTACTTCAAAGCAAAAATTCTCAATTATCTTAATCAAATAAAGACATGATATATTTCCATATTTCCTCCACTCAGCCCTTTAAAAGAGCTAACTAGAATTGCTACCAATAGATAAGTGTATAAACAATCTCAGGGGAAAAAAGAATAACTGATGCCAGTTGCATGATGTATCTTAAATGCAAATATCTTCCAGACCAAAATTACCAGCGTCTCTAGGGCAATGATATAAATAACCTGTGCTTACTTTCCAACTTATAAAAGGGATGGCAAGAGTAATGAGTTTTTAATAGTTTCATAAATATGGTGTCTGAAAATAGTTCATGAATATTTGGGGCTCATTTGTGAAATGCTTACATGTTGTTTCAGTAAAGTACACATTTTGTCACAGTTTAGTGGCTTGCAAAGAGTATAATCAATGCTGAGATGAAAGAGAAGTGTGCAATTTGCATGGGCATGAATTTAGTTATGAGCGAATTCTTCACATTTGTACATGTCTGCTATTCTGACATCTTAGTATATTTGCATGAAGGTAACTGAGGACCAAAGCAGGGGGTGGGAGGGGGACAACCAAACAAACAAACAAACAAAAAAAACAAAAACAAAAAATAAAAAACCCACAAAGGATGCTATGCTATGCTGTGTCCATTACAAGACCCCATCAAATTCCCATTTTGGGTACACCCATTTGGTTACTACGTTTGAAGGTGAAATTGTTCTCTTACTTCCTTTTCTTTTGTTCCAAATCAGTCCTCCAAAGACAGGCTAAATGTGCACCCAAAGAGGAAGCTCACATTTGCAGCCAGGCCCTTGCATTCACTGGGTTGAGTAGTAAAGCTCTTCCTTTATATTGGCCAACAGTGCTGATGTCAAGTTCTACATTCTATGTGGGAGGCTAAGGGAGAGGTAATAACAAATTTTAATATTTTTACTCTCCTTTGAGGGTCAATGTTACTGTGTGATGATTGAAATATACCTATGACATAGGACATTTTAACTTTAGATCCTGTGAAAACTCTCCTTTTCTCCTTTTCTCCCTCTAAGTTATTTATTGTTCTCAGTTCTGATTCTAGGCAGCTGCTGTCTTGCTAAAATAAGTACAATCAATGTTTAAATAGTTTTATGTTGTATTCATAGTTTGCTGGATATTTTAATTTAGTCCAGAATGTTACTAGGACTTCTGGATTTTTAGTTTAACTTAATATTTCCTGAAGGGTCTGCCAAAAACTACAGAAGAGGCAAGACAATTTCGAAGGGTGTGGGGGTGGAACAGAGGAAGACTTTTCCTTCTTGTTCAAGATTAGGGCACATGAACTGTCAACTTTATCCTGGTATCTCTTTCACTAGAAACTGATGGCCCAGGCAGCCAGTGGCCTTGTTGGAAGATGACTTAAATTGAAGAAACTGCCCTTCCAAAGGAGAAGAAAGTTGCAACCAGCAGAAAAGGGCCCCTCGACACACATCCTCAGAGATCACATGCTTGCTCATACAGCTGGCTTCAAAGGAGATAACAGCTTCAAGTGTTTGTGAAAAATGACTTCCTTTCTGCTCTGCAAGCAGCCCGTCTCCCTGCCCCTGCCTGCTCCTTTCTGGCTCAGCTGTGTTGCAAGCACCCTTTCCTTGGGCTCCATGTAAGTTCATTACATTTAGTTGGTGTAAAACATAATCTCACTTATGTTTATATGTGCATGCTCCTGTCCTCCCTCCATAACTAACTTGTAAGTTTAGAGCAAAGTGCCCAAGAGAGTTAGCTCCAGCCCCCTGGCCTAACCACAGTCCTCAACTTCTCTAAGCCTCAGTGTCTTCACAGCATTTCCTGGCAGGGTTGTTGTGAAGATGAAATAAGATTGCATGCAAAGAGCTTAGCAAGCATGACAGGCATATTGGAAGCTCACCTTTTGGCAATGCTGGGGATCAAACCCAGAGCCTCGTGTATGCTAAGCAAATGCTCTACTATTGAGCTACATCCCCTGCCCAAGGTTAGCCAATATTACTTAATGGTCCTTTTGATAAAGGTGTTTTCACTCTGTCAAGGGCAGGATTTCTAGATCTGATTAAAACACACCTTGACCATCTTCCTTTTGGTGACTTCAGTTGCCAGAGCATTTAAGAGGTGGTAGCAGTGTGGGTCCAAAGCTGTGTTCCTCCCCTTATCTATTAAGGGAGCAGAGAAAAAGCAGTGTGGTCCTGTGGTGAAGAAAACCAGGCCCAGCTTCGTTTCCCATCTGGACATTCTGTGTGTACATGTGTATCATGATTCCCAGAATTCCTTCCTGACAGCTCCCTTAATTAAGGGCCAAGGAGGATTTTCTCAGGCCGGCCTCACCCAGATCTGCCTCAGAGGAGAAAACCAAATAATTCCTATTTTTGGTCTTGTGCTTAGAAATTGGGGACAAATTGCTAGTTTCAAGAAACTTTCAGGACATTAAACAACTTTTTTTTTTTTTTTTTTAGGCAAGGATATTATTTTAAAAGGAAACAGACTAGAAGATCCTCCAGTTTCACTCTATTGGGATGGAAACATTTTCCTCTCATGTTCTTATTCTTAGACATGCTTCCCTTAATTCTTCTTATCTTACCTCCCAGGATATAGAAGAAATACAAAGTACAAACAGGAGAGCGCTGCACTGTCCCATTTGGCTTCTCTGCCATCCTTTGGAGACACACTCAGCAGCTTGTGGCTGAGGTTCCCCTCAGCAGTTCATCAGGGTGTGTGTGGGGGGGTGTCCATGTTGGGTGAGGTTGGGGCTGGGTCGGCCCTGGATGGACTGGGGTGGAAGCCAGGCCACTGGTCGATGGGGGATCAAGCCGCAGTGTGCCGTGGGCTCTTCTCACGGTCAGGCTTGCTGTCACACCTCTTCCTCTGACAACTTCTCACGCTCCTAACCATTGAACCAATGTGCCTTTGTGGGATTGCTGAGAAGGCTGCCTCTGGCCTTGCTCTCAGCCACCTCCAGCTGTTCTTCCGTCTGTAGGGCGTCCCTCCTTCTCTCCTTCTCTTCACTACCCTCAACCTTTTCCCTTTTGTGTTGAGGTCTCATATTTTCCATCTTACACACTGAAAAAATTTTCCTTATGTCTGATTTTTTTTCCACTTTTGGTGAAGTTCTTCATTTTTTTACCAAAGCACTTAACTTCATGTCTCTTTCCTCTTTAGTGGCAGAAACCCCCTTAAAACTTTCCCTACTCTGAGGGCTCCTGATTTAGGACTTGCAGAGTCTCACCAAGAAAGGAAGTAGCATTTTGATCAAAACAAAGAAGCATACACAGCAACAGCCGCAGCAAGTCACACGGACACAAGATCGTGAAAAACCAAGTCCATCTATGTCTTTTGAAAATATCGAATAGCATTCCGAGAATTCTATCAAGTGCTGAAAGAACTAGGACATAAAAGCATTCCATTTTTAAATGGTCACATGTAAGAATTCATAAAGGGAAAAAAATCGTTCAATCAAACACATGAAAATATATCCCCCAATGGAGATATTTTTGTGTTCTCTCATTCTAGCCTCTGAATTATCTAATATAAATTTATATTCTGGGAAAATTTTACCACATCTTATTAAAGGGTGGCCTCTGGTATCAGACTAATCTAGGTTTAACTTTTGCCTTAGCTACTTTGTTTGCTGCATAAATTTGAACAAACACTTAACCTTTCCAACTGTTAGCATCTTCACCCCCAAAATAAGCACACACCTGCCCCCATTTGTGGGTGAGCATCAAAGGAGAAAATATACACAAAGCACATTGTACGGTTGCTGGCACACAGAAGGCACTCTGTTTATTCCATATTTGGTTTGTGCCTCTATACTAGTCACTGGGCCAAGATACAACCAACTGGGCCTCAGTTCTCAGAGTACTTATAGGCTGGTTGAATTAGCATATGGCTCCATAACATCTTCATCTTTTGGTTCTGTTTTGCATGCAAGAGTGTCTCTATGCAACATGAAACAAAATAAAAAGAAATATTGGCAATTTCCTGGAAAACTGATCAAAGGCATAGGCCATTTCTCTCTATATTATACTTAGTGGTGTGACAGATGCCTCTTGGTTTTCTAGTTCACAGCATCATCTGTTTTATTTACCAAAACACTCTGGTCTCATTTACCCCAATTCTCTTATTTCCATAAGCACTTATTGAGCACCTGGTCTATGCTAGGTGCTCAAAAAGAGAAAAATGAATGAGAAATGCTGTGTATGATGGGAGCCTATTTAGGAAAACACAAGGAAACATCTGATGATGTGGCTATTGTGACAAGAGAAAGCTCTTGGCTGGAAAGAAAGAATGGAGAATGGTCAAGTCTTCCTAGGGAAAGCTCACAGAAGGACAAGGGAGGAACGCTGGGAACTGAACTAGGGGTGCAGGAGTGGGTGAGATGAGAATATAAAAGCAGGCAGGAAAAAAACCCCAAGAAGACAGAGAAGGAGCAGTCCCATGTTACAGAAATAAAAAGAAAGGAAATAAAACAGAGGGGTCAGGGAGAACCTGGGAAGGGATCCTTTCCTGAGGAAGAGAGGAGTCAGGTAACCTAGAGGTCACGGTGGCTACTGTGAACATGGTTTCAGTGGTGTGGTGGGTGCAGAAGCCATGTCATAAGAAATGCAGGCCTGAGTGGGAGATGAAGAGTGAAGGGGGCTAGGCTGGGCCACTCCACCTCTAGAAGAAGGAAAAGAGATAAGAATAGAAACAACTAAACATTAGCACCAAGTGATAACCAGCAGACGGAGCACGGGCTAACCGCTCCCTGGCTTTAAAAACTGACTCTGTCATTTCCTCTCTGCATGACTGTGAGGTAGTTATTTTACTTTTAGCACCCCAATTTCTTCACCTATACAGTGGGGTTAGTACTAGTTTCTTCTTCACTGAGTCATTGTAAAGATTAAAGATAAAGTGCCTGGTGTATAGTAAATGATTATTACTCTATTTCAAAGTACTATGGAAACACAGTATATGACTTCATCCATTCTGTCATGTAAACAGAAGTAGAGAATAATTTATAGAGGGGTCATGGAAGCCAAACCATAATGCATAAGATTTTATTTTTCAAGTAGAAAAAAATTTAAAAAGCATATTTGAAAAGTGAGCACAAATGATACAAAGACAAGTGCATGTGAAATCAGAGGGTGACTTGGGTCAATTCCTACACCAGGACTTTGGAAAGATTCACTACTAAGATATGAACTCTTGAGGTACCAGTCTATGTTTTATTACTTTTACTTCTTGAAAAATATCAAACATAGATCATGACGACAGACAAAAGCCAGTTATTACCTTTAGTGAAGGGAAACTGTATAGTGAAATTCATTATTTGTTTCTGACTACGTTTCTGTTTCCAGATCAATTTTCTGGGCTTCATTAATGGCTTCAGACTTGCATATGGTCCATGTATATCTAGGTGGGCCGGTGGCCTTCTGGAGAATTGCTTTAACTGAATTGTGCTTCTGGGTGACTTTGAGGGGATTATGCTATTCACCTGTGTCAGCAGATTGTTGGAAACAGCCCAGGACAATTCATCATCACATTTAATGTACAGGTATTGTTTAAAATGGATTTCACTATACTTCATAGTGTCTGTTTATGAGGATCCTTAGGAGACAGGCTTCATGGTCTTAATATATATAAAGAATATTTGTGCTTCACTTGACAAAATGGTTTGATTTTGTAACATAGATACCAGAGTCTAATGGGTTCTTGCAAAGATTGCTAAAAGCTAAGAGTAAATTTGTAGCTCAAGGTAAGCAAGGACTATATATTTCACAAACTGGGCTAATTCCTGGCCCCGTTTCCATTCCTGTTCCCTATCCTAATGCAAGTTTTTTTGATATATAATGTGTAACTTTCAAAACTACCTTAAATTCTTTTTGATGCAGACTAGTACAGGAACGTGAGCTCTAGAGTCAGAATGTTTCCTTTCAAATTGCTGTTTCACCACGTACTGACTGTACCTTCGGTAAATGCTAGAGATTGGATCTGGAATGTGTTGCATGCTTGGTCACTAGCCTGTGGCAATACTGGGAGGTGGTGCAACCTTTCAGAGGTGGGGCCTAGGGGAAAGAAATGAGGTTTTTTTGAACAGGACATAGGGACCCCAGCCCTTTCCCCTCTCTGTTTCCTGTGTGCCACAAGAACAGTTTCCTCAAAAGCTACTGGGCCAAGTGACCATAAACTGAAACCTCCAAAACCATGATCCAAAATAAACCTTCCCTCCTTATGAGTATATTTATCTCAGATGTTTGTTACAGTAGCAGAAAGTTGACTAGCAAAGTAAATAACTTAATGACATGAAACCTCAGTTCTTTCATCTGCAAAATGTATGTGACAGTTTTTGCTTCACCGAGTTTTATAGGAGGTAAGTCATGTCAAGTACTAAGTACAAGGCCTGGCCCATAGAGGACATTCAACAAATGCATGCCATTGTAACAAATGTTATTTAATGTTCATATTAATAAAAAAATAAAGAAACACATATGTGAAAAAATCTGACTATAATTCTTAAGAAATTAAAACAATTCTGCTTCCTCCTGATTTAGTTGAAATTTACATGCCTTGATATTAATGACAAGGAGCCATTTTCAGGAAATAGATTTTCAAGTGTTAACAACTCAAATCAGGCAAAAGATTATACTTGATAATAAGCATCCGTCATAGATAGTTAAACGGAAATACAGTAGCTTTTCTATTTGTGTCTCTTTTCCTGCACATATAAGCTAGTCTTCTGTCTTTAGTCTGATGGGTCTATTTACATAGTAGTTCTAGAAATGTTGATGAAATGCAGAATATTTCTCTCCCTTGTATTTAAATGAAATATTGCACAGATAATTTCAGAAGGGAATTTTCCAGACAGCAAGAAATAGTTCTCAGCAACATGAAACATCAGGAACAATGCTAGATCTAATTCTGCAAGAGCATAGCCATATGCTGAGTGCACTATTTCATTTCTAAGGACATAGATTTAATTTCATTTGACAACCTGGCATCAGAGTTTTCCTCTGGTCTTTTTTTCCCCCAAATAGCCGAGTAATATGAAAATGAAGCCTAATAGTAAAAGATTAAATTTGGGAGACATGACTTTCAGGACACCAAGATTATTATGATGCAGTAAATGAACAAAATAGATTAAGGAAAATGCCAATGATATTTGTACAATATAAACACATCTAACACATAGCTAATGAGAATCCTATGTGCACAATGGAAATGTCACTGTTTTTCTAGCTTTTTTTTTCCTAAGCCATTTCCATCTATCATATTTGTAAAATCCATGCAGGAATTCTTAATGGTGTTATAGTAAATTATGTAACATTTTTTTTGTTAGCAAGACAAAAGAGGAATCTTTTTGTATTAGCAATGGTGTTTCATTTTCTTCAATGTTAACGAGCCCTTTGGAATGTTCCTTTATTTAAAATGGTTAAAGCTAGCAAATTTATTTTAGAGGAATCTGGCTATAAAAGTAACCCTTCCTCAGCAGAATAAAATAGACATTATTATGGCTGTATGTATACAGGTGACTGTATGACCAATGTGATTCTGCAACTTGTACAATCAGAAAAATGAGAAATCATGCCCCATTTGATTCAAATGTATGAATTGTCAAGATCATTGTACTGTCATCTATAACTAAAAAAAAATTGCCCTTCCTAACTTATATCTAAATATTTGAAGATTTTTTTTGTTATTGTATAAGAAAATAATGATAGATTACAATTTAGTGCAAAAAAATTAATTTGAAGGTTTATCTTATTCCTATTCCAGTAAATCCATTTATTTGTGTTACATAGCTTATTTTAGCTCTGGTTATGCTGTTTTAAAAATATAATAAATATTTATCTACTTTCATAGCATATGACCAGTGATTCTCCATTTAAATTTTATTTGTTGATTATACATTGTGATAAAAATGTAGAATTCTACATTGTGATGAAAAAAAGTAAGTTATAAATTTGAGGACCAGTGATATTTTCTCTTTTTCTTTCTTTAGTCTTCTTGTATGATTAAAAAACAAACAAAACAAAACAAAACAAAACAAAAAAAAAAAAACCAACCAAACAAACAAAAAAACAGCCCCAAGGGAGTCTTTGATCATATGTTTCAAATTGTCAGTCTAACATTGGGCTAGCTTGGTAACTTTATAGACATCAGCTGTCGGCAATGGGTATGTACGTCGGGGACATTGATATTCTTATGGCCAGCTAAGTGGTTACCATGTTGCCTTGGGAACACCAGCTCATCCTTCTCCATCATATTTCTCTTCTGTTCCTAGGAGACAAGGAATTCCCATTCTTTCAGAATGTTGCTCATTAAACTGCTCAGGAAACCATGGTCCAGGATGACACACAGAGCAGTCATTAATGTGTGTTTAAAACGTCTTTTTTAAAAAAATCTCATTTATTTTTGTACAAGTCAGTGTTACTATTGCAACTTTTGGACAGTAAGACCACATAGTAGAAGGAATCAAAGATTTTCTAAAGTCAGCTGGGGAATTGAAAATAGAAGTTAAAGTCTAGAACTCTAACCACTTATTGTAGACTTCAAATGTTTTGGCTTTCAGATAATGCCATGAAAAATTCTGTTTTGATTAGAGGACTGACTGTTTCTTTGTCAATTGTCTCAATTGCACTGAAATGAATGCACCTATGGGGAAAAAAACCAAACTTTGGTGCGGCATCTATTATTGCCTGATACTTCATATCCATCAATTCATTTTATTTCTTATGGCATCCCTAAGTGGTAAATATTGCTGTCACCAATTTATAGATTAAGAAAATAAAGCAAAAAGACAGATCCAAAGAGATCTAGGATGAATCCCAAGTTTTTGGTTTAGGTTTGGGATCACTATGCCAAAGTGGGGGAGGGATTGTTAAGGGACTGTGGAATATTTTCAGATTTTACTACAAGTTTCACGTACATGGTAGCAATGTGTAATGATAAAGAGTGAAAAAAGTCTTCTCACCCTGGGGGTGTGGCAGCTTGCTCTTTTCCCCAGAGGATCAGTGACTCCAAGATTCAAGGGCAATGCACTGTTTTCATATTAATATAATCTATGATATATTGTATAATTAACATTTAACACTTCAAAATAAATGAAGACCCTTCAAAGAACATTTTTGAGAACTTGTAGTGAAATCCCAAAGTTTCTTCAGGCAGGGCTTTGCTCCTGCTCCCTTCTGTCGTTGGGGTACTTGATGACAAGTTGGACAACTCTGAAGTGCTCACTTTCATTATGGTGGTATTTCCCTGGCTCACCAACTCACGTCATGGCACGCTTTCAAAGTCTATGAGAATTTACTTCGTAGAAAAGCAACTTTGGAAAATGAATTACTCTCCCTGAGAGGATAGCAGTTCCCATATATATTAAAAAAAAAAAAAAAGAACTCTTTTAGCAATGGTTGGATATAAAAAAGTTTCTGTAGAGCAAAGCCAGTTAGCAATGTGGTGGACACTCGCAATGAGAATTTAAAAAATGTTTTGACGCTATGTGCCTGTCAGCAGAAATACCAGAATCCTGAAACTCTCCAGTGTCTTTCTCTGGCAGTGTCCAAGAGAGCTCAAATTGTTTCTTTGATGGTCATTAAAAAATGTCCTGGGATGGTTAGAATTGACACCCTCTGTAGCACCCTGTTGTACCTCTTCTCATAGTTGTGACTGCCCCCAGTGTTTGCTTCTGTACCTCTTCATGGCTCCCTATCCTGATGGTAGTCCTCTCTGGCAGATAGCGTCCTCCTAGTGTGCAATGCTCCTGTGATATCCAGTACTTCCCCTAGCATTGTTCTAGGGGTTGTTTACTATAATTGCTCATTTAACTGTTTGTCTTTTCTGCCAGACTATAAGCTCTCTGAAAGCAGGGCCTGTTGCTGTCTTAACCACCTTAAAAAGGAGTTGTTTAAATACATTGGATGAACTGATGATGGAATGGCCCTGGCCAGTGCTTTTTCAGAACTGGAAGAGGGCTCTCTTCTCAGCAGAGTTATAGTTCTTTACAGGCTTCTAGAAAAATCACTACTGCCCTTCCCACCTTTCCTTTCCCAGGAAACCAGGTCAAGTTCCTGTGAGTCTAGGTTACAGAATGTTTGAGAAAGACCAAGCAGTTGCTTCTGCAAAAAGTTAACCAGTGCTTAGGTCAGAGTCCAGATGCTGCTGACCCTTACCTTAGGGAAGAATGTGGTTCATCCAAAGCCAGTAATATGACATAGGAGGTGGCTATTGTCCTCCCACCTTATGTGACCGTCTTAGCCCACGGACTAAACCATCGAATTCAATAAATGGAGATGAAAACATGCTCTGGACTCAGATTGCTGAGGTTGAATGCCAGCCCCGTCACTCCTAGAGGGGTGACTTTGGGCCAATTGCTCTGCCTTGAGAAACTTGAGCTGCATCTGTGAGGTGGGGCTAATTAATACCAGCCTACTTCACATGGTTGTCATAAGAATTAAAGGAGACAAAACTTGAAAAGTATTTAACACAGTGTCTGGTATGTAGCACATACTATAAATGTGAAATATGCTAGTATTCTTATAGAAAATTCTAGAACATTCTAGTATAATAATTTTATATATGCTGGAACTTCCTGAAAGTGTGCCACATACAGATCCCTCAGTTCATGTATGCACACATGCATACAGAGAGAGAGAGAGAGAGAGAGAGAGAGAGAGAGAGAGAGAGAGAGAGTTAATATAATCAAACAAGAAACTAGCTTGCTTATTCTGGAAAATGGGTTAATTGAATCAAGCAAAAGAAAGGCATGTGTATATTATGAGTCTCTGACCTAACCGGGGAGGGGAGTGGGGGAACAACAAGAAACACAGCAGAAATAGTAATCTATTCCAAGAAAAAACAATCTCCCTGGCTGCTGGCCCATTGAACTGTAGCAACCTCTGCCACTGAGGACGTTACTCCCTGCCCTCGTGTTCCGTCCTAACTGCTGTGGGATACTGAACCTGGGAACTTGTTTTTAACTGAAGGAAAAGCCCATCAGAGTACTCAAGAGGTGGAAATATCGTCAGTGTCTTCCAGGGTGACATGGGCTTCTGGTACTCACCCCTGGAGGTCAAAGTGCCCCAGCTCAAGCTGGGGGAGCCATCTGGAAGAACTAAGGAATTCCTCAAGGAACCCAAGGAATTCTTCAGAAGCATCTGGGCTTTCCTCAAGGGGGGCCGCAGTCTAGCCCATATCATGGTGAAACCAAGTGAAGGGTTCTGCTGCCCAGTAGTGAAAAGGGCCTCCTTTTTGCAGGCTTGTGAATATCAACGAATGCAAAAGAAAGAGCCAGAATGTATTGCAAAAGTTCAATTGCAACTTGGCTTCTAAAGCTTGGCCAAAGGAACATATGAACACTGGGGTGCTGGGACTGTGCCTGAAGTAGAGATGGGAGAAATCTCTGCTCTTTGTTTTTCTGTTTTTCTTACCATTCTTATAAACTAGGCCAAACAGTCTCCCCAAAGTCAAAATGAAGCACGTTCTTCACCTGAACAGAGAAAGAATCCAATGCAAAGAATATACAAGCGGATTCTGCACACATAAGAACTTAATGAATATGGAAAAGCAATTCCATTCTTTAATTCAGCAAATATTAACCAGGCACTCACTCGACGTCAGGCTCTGTGCCAGGCCCTGGGAATATGATAGAAAAGAGAAAAGAGTTCCTTGGTCGCCAGGTGTTGAGAGCGGTAGAAGTGTGGCAGGGAAAAGGTAAGGGGAGAAAGAACAAGAAGGAGCAAAATCTTCCCCTCTTGATTTCTTGGCACCTTATGGAAAATTCAATTGACCATTTATGTGTGGGCCTGTTTCTGGACTCTGAATTCAGTTTCATAGATCTGTGTGTCTGTATGGCTTTACAGTATGTCTTAAAAGCAAGTAGTGATTGTTCTCTTTTCCAAAATTGTTTTGGCTACTTTAGGATTCTGTGTTTCTGCATAAATTTCTACAAAAACATTCTTCTTGGATTTTGATTGAGTTTGTGTTGAACAATAGATCAATTTAGGGGCACTTGTCAAGCGCTTTAGCAATATTCAATATTTGTATTACTAGTTTAAAAAAATCTAACCATTGTAGGGTGCATAGTGATGATAGCTCATTGCAGTTTTATTTGTATTTCCCTAATGGTGAATGATGTTGAATGTACTTTTATGTGTTATTTTGTTTTTGCCATTAGCATAATCTTCTTTGGTGAAGTTTCTTTTTAGATCTTTTGCCCATTAAAAAAAAAAATCATACTGTGTGTATATATGTGACTGCATGACCAATGTGATTGTACACTCAGAAAAATGAGAAATTATATCCCATCTGATTCAAATATATGATATGTCAAGGTCATTGTACTGTTATGTGTAACTAATTAAAACAAACAAAAAATTGAAAAAAAAAGAAAAAAATCAGGTAATTTGTTCTATTATCAATTTTTAAGAATTTTTTACAAGTTCTTGTTTACCCATATATTTTTTTGTGCATTATAGTTGCACATAATGGTGGGACTCATTGTTACATATTTATACTTGCACACAATATAAAAATACAATTTGGCCAGTTTTACTCCCAGTGCTTATTATTTTTCTTATGGCTTAGTAAAACTCCATTCTGTGTATACACCATATTTTCTTATCCATTTACCCATTGATGGACACCTAATTAGATTCCATAGTTTGGTTATTGTGGATTGTGCTGCTAAAAACATGGGTATATATGTATCACTATAGCATGGTGCCTTTAATTCTCTAGGACAAACACTGAGGAGTGCTATAACTGAGCCATATGGTGGTTTCATGCCTTGCCTTTTGAGGAAGCTACATACTGATTTCCATAGTGTTGTACTAATTTACAATCCCACCAACAGTGTAAAAGTTTTCATTTTTTTCCATATCCTCTCCAATATTTATTACTATTTATATTCTTGATGGCTGCCATTCTGAGTGAATGATATGAAATCTTAGTATAGTTTTTTTAAATTTTTATTTTTATTTATTTTTCAATTGTAGTTGGACACAATGCTTTAATTTTATTTATTTTTAATGTGGTGCTGAGGATTGAACCCAGGGCCTCATGCATGCAAGGCAAGCGCTTTACCACTGAGCTACATTTATTTTTTTTGATATTTATTTTTTAGTTGTAGTTGGACACATTATCTTTATTTTATTTAGTTATTTTTACGTGGTGCTGAGGATCGAACCCAGGGCCTCACACATGCTACGCAAGCACTCTACCACTAAGCCACAATCACAGCCCCTTAGTATAGTTTTGATTTGCATTACCCTAATTGTTAATAATATTAACATACATTTGGTGGCCATTTGCATTTCTTCTTTTGAGAAGTGTTTGTTGAGTTCCTTTGCCCATTTATTAATTGGGCTATTGGTTCTGTTGGTGTTTTTGAGTTCTTCATATATTCTGGATATTAATACTCTGTCAGAATAGCAGCTAGCAAAGATTTTCTCCCATTCTGTAGGTTCTCTCTTCACATTCCTAATTGTTTCCTTTGTTGTGCAGAAGCTTTTTAATTTGATGCCGTCCATTTATTAACTCTTGGCCTATTTCCTGAGCTTTAAGAGTCCTATCAAGGAAGGCATTGCCTGTGCTCTTTTGACACAAGTCCTTTACCAGATTTATATTTGCAATTTTTCTCAGCCTGTTTCTTGTCTTTTCCCTTCTCAACTGTATTTTGAGAAACAGAAGTTTTAAATTCTGATATCTGCAAGTTTTTACTTATGGTTTATGTACTTTGGGTTTTAGGAAATCTTTGCCTAGTCCCAAATCACAAAGATTTTTCCTCTTGTTATTTTGTGTAAGTTTTATGGTTTAAGGTTTTCCACTTAGGTTTAGCATACATATTGAGTCAATTTTCTTTGGTAGTGTAAGATAGGGGTTAAGAGTGGCTTTCTTTTATCTTATAAAGTTGCAATTTTTTCAGGCCCATTTGCTGGAGAAATTATCCTTTTGAAATTGTTTCTCTTAAAAACTTAACCATTGAGTCAAATCCTCAGCCCTTTTTAGTTTTCATTTTGAGACAGGGTCTCTCTTAGTTGCTTAGGGTCTCTCTAAATTGCTGAGGCTGACTTTGAACTTGAGATCCTCCTGCCTCAGCCTCCTGAGCTGCTGGGATTACAGGCATATGTCCCTACTCCTGGCTGGAAGGATTTTTAAAAAACCCTTTCCCCTATTGATTTCTTGGCAGCTTATGGAAAATTCAATTGACCATTTATATGTGAACCTGTTTCTGGACTCTGAATTCAGTTTCATAGATCTGTGTGTCTGTATGACAACACCATGTTGTCCTGATTATTTTAGCTTTACAGTATTAAAATCACTACTTAAAAGCAAGTAATGATTGTTTTCTTTTCCAAAATTGTTTTGGTTATTTTAGGATTCTGTGTTTCTGCGTAAACTTCTGCAAAAATATCCTTCTTGGATTTTGATTGATTTTGTGTTGAGTCAATAGATCAGTTTAGGGGCACTTGTCAAGTGTCTTAACAATACTGAGTCAACTGAATTATGAACAACGTATGCTTCACTATTTATTTAGAACTTTAATTTATCTTTGCAAAGTTTTAATGTCTCTTCATCTACATACTATAATGATTTTGTTAAATTTATTTCCAAAGAATGTATACTTTGTGATACCAATGTATATATTTAAAATTTTAATTTCCGTTTGTTTGCTACTAGCATAGAGAAATACAATTGATTTTTCTATGTTGACTTTATATCCTGTGATCTTTTTAAATTTACTTTTTAGTTATGGTTGCTCTTTTGGTAGACTCCTTAGGATTTTCTATGCAAATAGCCTCATTTCTAATGCATAATTAGAGTTTTATATATTACTTTCCAAACAACTTAAACTTTATTTTGGTTTCTGGCCTAACTAGAAACTACCTTTGAAAAGCATTGTCAAGAGGAGACATTCTTCTCTTCTTTACAAGCTTAGGAGGAGATACTTCAGTTTTACATTATGGGATTACCTAGGTTTTTGGTGGATTTCCTTTATGGGGTTGAGAAAGTTTTCTTCTATTTCTAGTTTGCTAAGGGTTTATTTTTTAAATCATACATGGCTGCTTGAAATTTGTTAAAAACTTCTGCACCTTTTCAGACAATTATCTATTTTCTTTTTTGTCTGTTAATATGGGAGACTACATTTATTAATTCTTATATAGTGAATCAATCTTATGTTTCTAGGATAAACCCCACTTGATCATGATGTATTATTTTTACATGAACTGGATTTGATTTACTAAAGTTGTTAAGGATTCTTTTCTCTGTATTCTTTAGGAATATTGGTCTGTAGCTTTCTAGTCTTTCATATTTATTTCAAAGTCTTTTTTATTTGTTCTTTTTACATATACATGACAGTAGAATGTATTTTGACATATTATACATACATGAAGTATAACTTATTCTAATTGGGATCAAATTCTTGCATTCTTGTGGTTGAACATGATGTGAAGTTACTTAAATTTCTTTACTAGTATTGGTATCGGGATAAAATCAGCCTCATAAAATCAATTGGAAAACATTTCCTTCTACTCTTTTGTAGGATTGGTCTTATTCTTTCCTTAAATACTTGGTAGAATGCATCAGTAAAATCCTCTGGACCTACAGATTTTTCTTTGCAGGAAGGTTTACAATCATAATTTTGTTGGATATTTAAATTATTTTGTTCTGAATGAAAAAGAATGGCTGGTCATTTGTTCTGATCTTTCAAGGAACTTATTAATTTTATATAATTTGATGAACTCATTGGCACACTTTTGTAACATTCCTTTGTTATACCTTTAGTGTGTAAAATTGTTC
The DNA here is from genome assembly GCF_048772815.1 of Callospermophilus lateralis. Classification (NCBI taxonomy): domain Eukaryota; kingdom Metazoa; phylum Chordata; class Mammalia; order Rodentia; family Sciuridae; genus Callospermophilus; species Callospermophilus lateralis. The sequence continues at coordinate 33,461,285 of NC_135317.1, read as the reverse complement.
ATTCCTGATGCTGGCCACTGTGTCCTCAGCTTTTCTTGTCCAGTTTGGCTAAGGACTCACGAGTTCTACTTTTCAAAGAATCAGCTTTTGGTTTTATCGATCTTTTCTCTTTGTTGTGCCTTTATTATTTTATTAATTTCTGGTTAATTCTTTTCTTCCACGTAGTTTGGGTTCTGTTGCTCTTATTTTTTTTTCTAGTTTCTTACGGTGGGATCTTAGATAATTGATTTCAAACTTTTCTTCTTTCCAATGTAAACATGTTATAAATTTCCCTTTTAGTGCTGTTTTAGATGATCCCACACCTTTGATAGATGCTGCTTTCATTTTCACTCTGTTCAAAATATTTTCCAATTTTATTTGTGATTTCTTTTCTTGACTACTGTCATTTAGAATCATGCTGTTTAATTTACAAATTTTGGAGCATTTCTAGATATCTTCCTATTTGGGTTTCTAATGAATTTCATTGTCATCAAAGAAAATACTTTGTATATTAATCCTTTAAAATTTATCAAGACTTGTTTTAGGGTCCATTGTGGTTTTATCCTGATAAATGTTCTATGCGTACTTGAAGACGTTTAGCCTGCCTTTTTTAGGTGGAGTTTTTTTTTTTTTTTTCTGAGTACATAGATTTGTTTAATCTGACACATTACATCAAAACATCACACTGTACACCATTGATAGGTTATTATTTCTATGTATTTATGTATCCATTAAAAATAAATTTAATGTAGATTTCAAAAATAAATGTCAAAAACCTCTCATTTTATTCTTTGATTTTTAAAAGCCATCTAAAAGATTAAAAAACAAACAAACAAACAAAAAAAAAAAAAACGTTTTCAGCTCCCAGACATAGATCTTTTCCTATAACAAAATGCCTGAGATAATCAACTGAAAAACAGGGAAGGTTTGTTTTGGCTCAGAGTTTTGAATGCCTCAGTTCATGGTTGATTAGTCCCATTGCTTTTGGGCTAATGGGGAGGCAGTATATCCTGTCAGGAACGCATAGTAGATTTCAGACTTAGAACAGTATTGAAGTCCACAACTGGGTTGGGGTTTTAGCTCAGAGGTACAGCACTTGTCTAGTACATGTGAGTCCTTGGGTTCAATCCTCAGCACCTCATAAAAAAATAATTAAAATAAAGGTGTTATGTCTATCTACAACTAAAAATGTATGTAAAAAAAGTCCACAACTATAATTTTGATTGGTTTTTCTTCATGTATTTTGAAGATCTGTTGGCATTGTTCTGTTTTCTGATGAACTGATCCCTTTATTACTATGAGCACCTGATCTGAAATTTACTTTGTCTAATATTGATATAATCAATTTCCTTCTTTTGGCTTAGTGCTTACATAGCATATATTTACCTATCCTTCGTCTGATCTTGGGAGTAATTTTTTGTGAAATTTCTTTTATTGCTCTTTCATTTTTAACCTGTCCATGTCTGTAAAGTCTGTTTCTTGTAGACAGCATATAGTAGGATCTTATTTTGTACCTAACCTGATAATCTGTGTCTTCTAATGTGAGTATTTAGACCACTTACTTTCAATACAATTGTTATCATGGATGACTTTAAATTTACCTTTTTGATAATTATTTTCCTTCTGTACCATCTATTTTTTGCTTTAGTTTTTTCTTTGTTCCTTTATCCGTTTGCATTAATCAAATATTTTTATGATTCAAGTTTATCTCCACTATTGGCTTACTAGCTTAACCTCTTCTTTTATGATTTTTAATTGTTTACTCTAGAGTTTACAATATTTAACTAGTCACAGTCTCTTTTTAAACAATATCATATCACTTCACATGACAAGTGAGAACCTTACAGCAATATACTTCTATTTTCTTCCTCTTGTTCTTTGTACAATTATTGTTACACGTATTACTTTTACATAAATTATTAACCCTCACACTTTGTTTCCTTTAAATTGTCAAATATCTTTAAAGAGATTAAATAGGAATAAGAATATTTTTATATATATTCGCAAGTTTACCATTTCTAGCATTCTTTATTCCTTTGCGTGGATTAAAATTTTCATCTGTTATTATTTTCTTTCTGCTTGAAGAGCATCCTTGAATGTTTCTGCAGTTGTGATAGTGATGAAAATATATTGTTTTACTGTTTATTGTTTTCTTTTGTACAAAATAATTATATTTATAGTGTAGGAGAATGTATGTTTAAAAATGCATCGAGTACTTGCTTTGGCAGCACATATAATAAAATTGGAATGACACAGAGAAGATTGGCACAGGCCCTGTGCAAGGATGACACATGCCTTCAAGAAGAGTTCCACATCTTTGTACTCAAAGCCCTGAAATGTGCACTTAAAATACTAAATCTTATGCTATGTATATTTTACCACAATAAAAAATGCACAGAAACGGATCTAAAAACACACATATAAAACTGTTAATATTAGTTTACTCCTAGAAGAAAGAGTTGGAGGTAAAGGGAAACTTTCAGGATTCTTTAATTTTTAAAGTTTTAATTTGGAAATACACACACACACACACACACACACACACACACACCACATGAGGGCAAATACTCATGGACATTTCCTAAAATTAGGAACATTCTCTATAACCACAGTATATTTAACAAATACAATAAATATAATTTTTATTTTGTTGTTAATGAGTTAAAATTGTATGTAAATTATACAATATGATGTTTTATGAACATATTCATGTACATAAAAATGGCTAAATCAAGCTTTTTAACATATGTATCACCTTATGTACTTATTATTTTGTGTGATGGGAACACTTGAAATTCACTGTCTTGGAATTTTCAAGTATAAGAGGTGTCTCTTCAACACTCTGATTTCATATTCTTTGGGTGGACACCTAGTTTGCTGGCTGTTATGGTACTTCTATTTTTAATATTTTGAGGAAACTCCATGCTGTTTTCCATAATTGCTACAATCCCAGTAATAGTACATGAATCTTTCTTTTTCTCTACATCCTCTCCAACACTTGTGATCTTTCATATTTTTGATGATGGCTATTCTAACAGATGTGAAGTCATATCTCATTATGGATTAAAATTGTATTTTCATGATGATTCGTGAGGTTGAATTTTTTTTTCATATACCTGTTGGTCATCTATATTTCTTTTTTTAAAAATGTCTACTCAAGTTCTTTTTTTCACTTTTTAATTGGGATGTTTTCTTATTATTGAGTTATTTGAGTTCCTTATGTGTTTTGGACATTAACACCTTATTGTCCGTGTAGTTTGTAAATATCTTCCTCCCATTCCATAGGTTGTTTCTTTTTTCTTTTTTTAATCAGTTAATTGTTTACTTTGCTGTGCTTTGAATTTTGATGTAATTCCTTTGTCTGACTTTTACATTTGTTTCCTGTATATCTAATCAAACCTCACTCCCCAAAATAATTGTCCAGAACAATGTCTTGGGCCTTTCTCCCTGTTTTCTTCTAGTAAATTTATAGTTTCAGTCCTTACACTTAGGTCTTTAATCCAGTCTGAGTTGATTTTCTTTTGTATGGGGTGAGCTAAAAGTCTAACTTCATTCTTCTTACATGTGGATATCTAGCTTTCCCAGCACAAATGATTGAGAAGGCTGTCCTTTCCCCATTGTCTGTTCTGGCATCCTTGTGGAAAATCAGTTGACCATAAATGTACTGATTTTTTACTGGGCTCTCTCTTCTGTTCTATTGGCTTGTGTGTTTGTTTTTATTTTAATACCATGCTATTTAGATTACTACAGCTTTGCAGTAGATTTTGAAATCAGAAAGTATGACATCTCTGTGTTCTTTTTGCTCAAGATCACTTGTGTGTCTTTTGTGGTTCCATATGAATTTTTGGATGTTTTCTTATTTCTATGAAAAAAATCATTGGAATTTTGATAGGGATTGCATTGGCTTTGGATAGTATGAACATTTTAACAGTATTGATGCCTTCAGTCCATGAACACAAAATATTTTCCATTTATTTGTGTCTTCAACTTCTTTCATCAATGTTTTACAGTTTTTAGTGCATAGATCTTTCTCCTCTGTGGTTTACTTTATTAGAAAGTATTTTTGGGGTAGATATTGTAAATGGGGTCATTTCTTGATTTCTCTTTTGTATTGTTCATTGATAGTGTATAGAAAAAATACTGATTTTTGTACAATGATTTTGTATTCTAACTATTGAATTCTTTCATTCTAACATTTTTTGGTGGAATCTTTAGGATTTTCTATATATAAAATCATATCATCTGCAAACATAGATCATTTGGATGCCTTTAAAAATGCCTTTCACTTATCTAATTGCTTTAAGACTTCCAGAACAATGTTGAATAGAAGTGAAAAGAGTAGGCATCCTTATCTTATTTCTGATTTTAGAAGAAAAGCTTTTAATTTTTCCTCATTGACTAAAATAGTATCTATGGGATGGAGACAGATGGTTTTTAATGTGTAAAGTAGATCATGTGTATATGTACCTTTTTAATGTAATTTTTTATAATCATGCAAGGATGTTAAATTTTGTCAAATGTTTTTTTCCCACATCTACTGGGATAATCATATGGTTTTCATGCTTCATTCTGTTAATGTGGTATTTTACATTTATTTATTTATTTGTGTATTTTAAACTATTCTTATATCCCAGGAATAAATCCCGCTTGATTGTGGCAAATGATCATTTTAATGTGCTGTTGAATTCAGCTTGTTAATGTTTTGTTGAGATTTTTTTTTATGTTCATCAGAGATATAGGTGTTTAATTATGTTTTCTTATAGTGTCCTTGTCTGACTTTAGTGTCTGGATAATGAGCCTTGCAAAATGAGCTTGAAAGTTTTCTCTCTAAGATTTCTTGAAAGAGTTCCAGAATTCAGCTTTGAAGACATCGGGTCCTGGACTTCTCTTTGATAAGAGATGTTTTATTGCTGATTCAATTTCCTTGCTCATTATAGATCTGTTTAGATTTCCTATTTCTTCATGATTTCATCTTGGTAAGTTGTAGATGTCTAGAAATATATCTACTTCTAGTTTACCCAATTAGTAAATTCATCATTGACAAAATACTTTAATCTACCATTTGTATTTCTATTTTATTGATTGACTTAATGAGAGCCTTTAGTATTTTCCTCTCTTTTGTGCAAAACATAGGTTCTGATTAGAAATTGAATTTAATTTTCATGCTTCTTTAGCCTCTCTCATTCTTGAATTTTTCCTTTTTTAAAAATGACTTTGACATGTTTAAAAAGTGCATATCCCCCCACCACAACTGTTTAATAGCACCGTAAACTTATTTCGACAGTTTTGTGTCTGTACATGGAATCACACACTATGGATATCCTTGCGTGTGGTCTGGCTTTAGGCTTGTTTCATTTTTTCGGTGAGCTGTGGTTTGTGTATTCTTATCATTGCATAATGTTGTATTGGGTAAAGATACTAGAGTATTCATTCATTTTCTTGTTGGTGGGCCTTTGGGTAGTTTCCTGCATAGGGTTATTAAGACTTTGGTGCTAAGAATGTTCAAGAACATGTCTAGATGTGTGTGTATGGAGGGAGACAAGGTAGTTTTATCTAAAGCTTTAGTAGATTCTGACAGTTTTCTGATGTAGTTATACCAACTTAAACTCCATCACATGTATATGAATGATCCGAATGCTTCAAAGACCAAAATAATTAAGTACCACTAGAGTCAGAGCAGGGACTTATAAATCATTGAGAAAACTCTTTTATGGGTCCATATCTGCAATAAATACATGAATAACTAGGAAAAATAGGGAGGGCTTCTTCTTAAAATAGAATATCAAGTGCAAGTAGTAAATGAGGAGAGAGCACTAGAGTTGGAAAATGGCTATTTGTTAGATGAAAGTAATAAATAAGTTCAAGAGATCTATTGTACTACAGGATAACTATAGTTAATAACAATGTATTGCATAATTGCTGCAAGAAGAGATTTTAAGTGTTTCATCACAAAAAAAATTATGTGAGATAACGCACTTGTTAATTAGCTTGATTTATTCCTTGCACAATGTACATATTTCAACACATAGTGTCATACACATTATATATATATATATATATATATATATATATATATATATATATATATATATATATTATCAATTAAAAAAGAACAGGACTTCAATAACACAACAGTTATACTGAGCTTTTTGTTTTGTTGGTTTTTCTCTTTGGATAAAGTAGTTTATAGATGTCAGTTATGTCTGGTTGATTGATGGTGCTGAGTTCTGATAGAAAAATCTTGAAATATTCAACTAGAATAGTGGATTTATCTACTTTTCTATTTCCATCAGTTTTGTCTCATGCATTTTGATACTCTGTTGTTAGCTGGGGGTTTGACCCATTTATCATTATGTAATGCATATTTTTTTTTTAAAATAGGAGGTGTCTTTTTAAATAAGAGGTGTCTGCTTTTTAAAAATGATTTTAGTTGTAGATGGAAAGTACCTTTATTTTATTTATTTTCTTTTATGTGGTGCTGAGGTTCCAGCCCAGTGCCTCACATGTGCTAGGCAAGTGCTCTACCACTGAGTTACCACCTCAGTCCTGTAACGTCCCTCTTCATCCCTGGTGACTTTTCTTACTCTGATAACAGTTATGTCTGAAATCAATATAGCTATTCTTACTTTCTTTTGATTAATGTTAGTATGGTATATTTTCCTTCATCTATTTATTTATTTTAACCTATAAGTGTCTTTATATTTACAATGGGGTTCTTGTAGGTAAGATATATAGATACAGATTTTTTGACCCACTGTGACAGTATCTACTAATTGGTCCATTTAGACCATTGATTTTCAAAGGATTATTGATATTATTGATTATTATTTACCATAATTATTACTGTTTTTTTAATTTGTTGCACTTGTTATTTACTCCTATTATTGTCTACTCCATTTCTGCCTATTTTTGGTTTTAATTGATATGATATGATTTGATGGTTTTAATGATATGATTTTACTTTCTCTCCTTTCTTAGCCATATTAATCATGTTTTTATTATTCAGTGATCATCCTAGTGTTTGCAATACATAATTATAACTAATTCTAATCCGGTTCACATAACATTAAGCTGCTTTTCTGGTCATGAAAATAATTACTCCCTGCAGTCTGTTTCATCATTGCTGTGACTCACATGTGCATGCACATACAGCTGAATACATTGTTGCCTTCATTGTCTGAAGCAAACTTTAATCTGTTGCATCAACAAACAATAAGAAATGTTTTTCTTTTCCTCTCACTTATTCAATTTCTCTGAGTTTTTAAAACTTTTTCTTATGTCAGTCTGAATTTCTGACATATCACTTTCCTTCTCCTTGAAGAACTTCTTTCCACATTCCTGACAAGGCAGGTATATTGGTAACATATTCCCTCACTTTTTGTTTGTGTGAGAAAGTCTTCATTTCTTCTTTACTTTTCAGAGACAATTTTGCAGGAACAGAATTCTAGGATAGTGAGTTCATTCCTCTCAATACTTTGAATGTATCATTCCACTTTCTGCTTGCATTGTTTCTAAAGTGAAATCACATGTAATTTTTATTTTCACTCCTCTATGGGTAAATTCTTAAAATTTTTTTTTCTGGCATCTTTCAGGATTTTTTTCTCTTTCTCTGACTTTCTGTAATTTGAATGTGATATGCCTGAGAGAGAAAGGGAGCGAAAGAAAAAGAAAGAGGGGAAAGAGGAGAAGAGATGGAGAGAAAGAGAGAGAGAGAGAGAGAGAGAGAGAGAGAGAGAGAGAGAGAGAGAATTATATTTATCCTAATTAGTGTTCTCTGAGATTTCTCGATTTGTGATTTGTGTCTGATGTTAACTTGTTAATTTGGGGGAAAAATCTCAATCATCATCATCATTATTCCCAATATTTCTTCTGTTCCTTTCTTTTTTCATCTTCTGCTTACGTTCCTATTAAGTCCATCTATACCTGTAAGAGTGGTCTCACAGTTTTGCTGCTTTTTTACTTTGTACCAGAGATTGAACCAGGGGTGTTTAACCACTAAGCCATGTCCTATACTGGTTTTTCTTTTCTCCTCCTCCTCCTCCTCCTCCTCCTCCTCCTCCTCCTCCTCCTCCTCTTCTTCTTCTTCTTCTTCTTCTTCTTCTCTCTCTCTCTCTCTCTCTCTCTCTATCTCTCTTTTTTTGAGACAGGGTTTTACTAAGTTGCTTAGGGCCTTATTAGGTTGTTGAGGCTGGATTTGAACTTGCAGTCCTCCTGCCTCAGTCTCCTGAGCTGCTGGGATTATAGGGTGTGTCACAGACTTGGCTGTTCCACCTCCCCCTGCCCCAGCCTTTTTTCTATTTTTTAGTTTTGGAGATTTCTGTTGAAATATCAAGCTCAGAGATTTTTCCTCAGCCATGTACAGTCTATTAATCTGCCCATCAAAGGCATTATTCATTTCTCTTACAGTGTTTTTCATCTCTAGCATTTCTTTTTGTTCCTTTCTTGGAATTTACAACTTTCCACTTGCATTGCCCGTCTGCTCACACATGCTGTCAACTTTATCCATTGGAACTCTTGGCTATTAATCATGGTTGTTTTAATTCTCCGATTTAATAATTCCAATATTCCTGCCTTTTCTGGGTGTGATTCTCATAGCTCTGTCTCTTTAAACTATGTTTTTTCCTAGTATGCTTTGCAAATTTTTGATAGATTGAATTATGTATTGAGTAAAAGAATTTTTATAAATAAGCCACTGATAAAGCGGTATTAAGTTGTAGAGTTGAGGAAGCCTTCTACAGTCCTTGCATAGACCTCAGTCTTTTAGGAAACCTGCTCCTCTGGACTGTGAACTTCATAACTTCTTCCTAAATTTCACTTTTGTGGAAGGGATAGGATGGCTGGACGAAGCTAAAGTGGGTTGTTTTCCTCCCCCTAAGTTAGTTAGGCTCTGATACAACTCAAGCAGGTTAGACTGGTTAAAGTTTCTCCTGAGGATTAGATTTTGTTAAGAATAGAATGCTCTGGCACATTTCAAAATTATTCCTTTTCCTCTCTCTCTTCTGAAAGTACAAAGGGATTTTTTCCCCCCAGTAGTCACTATGTGGGTAGGGGTTGGGATTTAGCTCATTGGCAGAGTGCTTGCCTATCACGGGTAAGCCCCTGGGTTCTGTCCTCAGTCCTGGGAGGAAAAAAAAAAAAGAAAAGAAAAAGAAAACCTGGTAAAGCTCCAGGAGGTGAAGCCCACAAATGTGTGAGGCCCCTTTAAAACTGGGACCCCCCTGGAGATTTTACTCCAAGTCTTGCTCACACTCAGCATCTAGTGATTCCTCAAATACAGTTTAGGATTTCCTGCCTTGGCAATGGTTCTTGGGAAGGTTTCTAATCCTGTGTTTCTGCTCTATTAAGTCATGATTCTCGCTATTTGCTAATTTGGGGAGCATCAGTATTCCCTGTGGCCATGCATTGGTTATGATCTCACTTCTCTCATGGGTCTAAGAAGAGTGGATCTTTCAGGTTTTTACCTGTTGTTAGGAAGGAACAGTGATTATTATGTGTTTATCATAGGGGTGGACTCATAGTTTATAATTTACTACTGTACTTAATTATTTTGGTGCTCAGTTGCCCTAGGTTTGGCTAGTGAAGCCCTTACTAGTGGGCTCCTTTGTTCTTATGATATGTGATAACCCTAGTCATTTGAGGCACTTAATGTCTGGCAGAAAAAGATTACCCAGACTTATCTTGTGGTTATATTCTTTAGTCTCAAATTCAATCATTTTTATGAAGTGTCTTAGTTCAGGGAAGTTAATAGGGACCAAGATCTGGTGCAAGATATGCTCACTGCTTCTGGAAAATCTTTGTTTCTGTACCTTTAGGTTGAGAGAACAAGGATGTTTCCTCCTATATACATACATACAAATACACGTGGGCCTGCATGACTACATGTAGATAAATACAGATACATGTAAACATATATATTTTAGTGAGTTTACAGCAATTTCTTTTTCTATGTATCTCTGCATTCTTTTTTCTTGTCTTTTTTATAATTCATATTTGTATTTTTTTTTCAGTTAGAGCTCTGGGTCTCTACAACAACACTTTTACTTCTTTTCTCAGTACACCTAAAATAGTTGCTTCATCCTTCCCTCTACATAAAACAAGTCTGGGGGTGGGGAATTAGAAATTGTCTGTAATTTTGCTCCCTGGCCGATCATCCACCATGAACTGAGGACACATAGTCAAATATTACATTCATTGCTAGGATTAGTTCTTTCTTTTCCTGTTTTCCGTGTGTGTGATTTTACAATTCATTTGTAACCTAATTGGAATGATTGTTTCCATTTGTCCTCCCTTGTGTTTCTCTTGTCCCACTCTTATTGCCTTAATTAATTTTTGAGTATAGGAAAGGTCATATTTCTAGAAGAAACACTATACAGAAAGGCATCTTGAAGAGGTGCTGTTTTTCTCCTTCTCTACTCCCACATTCCTCTTACAGGTAAGCAACTAATTGCTTTGCTTATTTCTCACCTTTCCTGTGATTGTTTTTGTAAAGGTAAAAAGATAGTTATGTATTTTCTTGTTTTTCCTTCTGTTTGTACTAACGGTAGAACACCACACGCGCTCTTTTTAAAAACAGCTTTATTCAGGGATAATCTACATAGCATGAAATTTACCCACTTTAAGTGTGTCTTTACACATCTTTTAGTCCCAATACATAGTTGTGCAAGTGCTATGATTTGAATATGGTTCACACTCCCCAAAACTCATGTCAAAATTTGATTGTCATTGTGGCAGTGTTGGAAGGTGGTAGGACCTTTAAGAGGTGATTCAATCACGAAGAGGGATTCCTATAGTTTTTGCAGGACTGGATTAGTTTTGCCAGAGCAATTGTTGTGCGGTGAGGTTGCTCCTAGTATTTTATCTCTTCTGCAGGCACCCACTTGCCTTCTGCTTCTCTGCTGTGTTATGACGCACTTGAGGCCCTCACCAGATGTGACTGCTCAATCCTGACTTCCAGCTTCCAGAACTATAAGGTAAACAACTTCATTCCTTTATGAACTTACCCAACCTCAGGTCTCCTGTTTTAGCAATAGAAAATGGACTAAAACAGCAACCCATTGCAATAATTCAATTTTAGACCACTTCTATAATTCAATAGCTTCTCTCACAACTATTGGCAGATGGTCCCCAATCTCTAGTCCCAAGGCAGCTGCTGATCTTCATTTTGTCTCATTTTCCCCTTTCTAGACTTTTCATATGAGTGAAATTATGCAATAGGCAGTATTTTGTACCCAGCTTTTTACTTAACATAATGTTTTGAGGTGCATTTATATTGTTGGGTGCACCAATATTTGTCTCCATTTTATTGGATAAAACAAACTAGTTTCCCATCATATATTTATACCACCAGTTGTCTGTCTTTTCACCAGCTGATAGATTTTGGATTGTTTCCATTTTTTTTTTTGTTATCATGAACAATGCTCTATGAACATTTGTTCGTGTGTGCGAGTCTTTGGACAGACCATGTGTTTTCTTTGCTTTGGGGTAGCTACCTACGAGTAGAATTGCAGGGGCATATGGTAAGTGTATGTTTACTTGCACATACAGAAGCTGTCAAACTGTTTAACAAAGTGGCTGTATAGTTTTACACTCCCATGAGCAATGCATTTATATTATTATATTAAATGTGAGCAAGTTGCTGAAAATTAAGTAAGCCAGATATTGTACTTGAGATCTTGCTTGTTTTTCACTTAAGTGGTCCTTTTCTTCATGGGTAGTTGAAAGATAAAATAAGAATAAAGAACAAATGTGACCAAATTAAAAAAACACAGAGACCCAGAAAACTGTTTCCTCTCCCTTAATAGTGAATGGAAACATCTAGGGCGACATTATGAAGGGAAGAACATCTTAGCCTCTTAAAAGTAAAGTTTAGTTGCATTACAAATCTGAATTACTTCTCTCCAGTGAGATAGTTTATGGAAGGAAGCATCTCTTTTTGATGATAGATAGGTGGAAAATTGATGAAGTTAGGGTGAGGTCATTAATTCCACATTTAGATTATTGAGAGAGAATTCAATAATCTAAAAGTTTTTAAGAGGAGAAAATTTAATATAGTTCCCAAGCTGTGCCTTTTGCTTTGAACAGGGTGCTTTGGTGGTTGTAAAAAATCAGCCATAGAAGAAGAATCAGCTGCTCATTGAGTACGTCCAACCAGAGTGGGACAAACACCAGATATTTGCACAATGCTCCCTAGCGCAACAAGACAAAACCTGCCCCTGAAACAGAATTGGAGACAACTGTAACTTCTTAAGAACCAACACAGGTTTATGCTGGCCATTATTTAGGGGATCACCCATATAGTACATTGGGAATCCTGTAGGATTCAAGGTAACCCGAGGATTCATATCAGTAAACAGACTTTCAGTTTATTTGTAAGTTGTATTTTTTTTTTTCCAATACTGGGGATTGAACCCAGGGCCTCCCACATGCTAGGCAAGGACTCTACAATTGAGCTACATCCCTGATGCTCTTTGAAATCAACTTCAGTTACATTTAAAAATAATCAAAGTTTGTCTTTAAAAAAGACCTATTTACATTCCTTTTCAATGTTTACTTCTCTTTGTTTCTGATATTCCTCTAGAATAAATTCTCTGTCCCACATACCCAGCTTATGTATCATTTTGGGGGGCCTGAATGCAGTCAAGATAAATACGAAGCAGTAAAACTCTCTTTGATGAAAGATTCATTTAAAAATATTAAGCTTCTATTATGTGCTTCAGCAAAATGAAGGAATAGTGGGATAGTAAAAGATTTTCGTGATACCCATCCAACTATGTCATGTAGGTGGGTAGTTGCTTTCTCATAGTTTCAGCTCTCATCAGGTTCATGAATTACTAGGCCCAAGGTTTTTAAAGAATTTTATTTTTTAAGAGAGAGGAAAATTATGCCTGAGAGCTTAGGTTGTATTGGAATAAACCAAATAAAATATTTTCTATATCAGGAAAATATTTATCTCTGTATCTGGTTAACTGTAGCTTTACAGAGATATAAGTAAGTACTGAGTAATTATGAAAGGAGAAAAATTGAAGGATAAGATAATACGTGTCCAGAAGGAATGGTGGATATAGCTGACAAAATGTGCCTAATTATCATGTAGTGCCCATTGTAATACCCATTCTGTGTAGTTTCCTTATTTCTAGAAATCATTTTCCACTTATATAGGCACATGTGCACACGCCACATTGATTTTTATCATGGGTTTCTCTTTTTAAGGTTACAGCTGTGCCATTCCACTGATGGGAGGGTATTTGAGAAACGTTGGAGAGGAAACATGCGGATGTTAGTACTTCCAGCATGCTTGGGCAGTGTGTCAATTCAGGATTGATGCCACGGTGTTCACAACACCCCGTGTGCACTCTGGGCTGGCCGTGTGATGAGTTTTGGCCAAGAGTCCAGTATCAAACACAATATGACAGATGGTGGGAAAACTATGAATGTACACCTGGGATGCTGCTAACTCCCAGTGAATAGAATACTTTTGACCATCCTATCTTATTCCTGTGGTTACAGAACTTTATTTTGGGGGCAGAAATCTGGCAGTGTGGTTGCCTTTCCCTCTTTTTGGTGGTAAATGTTTTAACAACTAGTTCTCTAGGAAATTAAAAAGCATTAATTTGCTGGATTTATAGCATTTGCTGATTTCTTTTAAAAAAAATGTTTTTATTAAGCCAGGTGCAGTGGTGTATGCCTGTAATCCCAGTGGCTCAGGAGGCTGAGGCAGGAAGATCCCAAGTTCGAAGCCAGCCTCAGCGAAGATGAGGCGCTAAGAAACTCAGTGAGACCCTTTCTCTAAATAAAATACAAAATAGGGCTGGGGATGTGGCTCAGTGGTTGAGTGCCCCTGGGTTCAATCCCCAGTACACCCCCCCAATTTTTTATTAGTTCATTAGAACTATACATACCATAATATCATTTTTAAATTTTTATTTGTTCTTTTAGATATACATGGTAGTGTGGGGTTCATTTTGACGTAATCAGACACACAGGGAATATAATTTGCTGATTTGTGTGGTGTGAACACTTTCACTGTGGCTGATTTCAAGCCACCAGTCTGATGTCACTTATTATGGAGTTTGGAAGTTATTATTGTGTAGTATTTCCACTGAATAGATGCAATAAATATAAATAACCCCATAAGCATAAGCAATAGCCAGAGATAGGAAATAACTCTGGCATGATGAGTTTTCAGTATTGACTACCTTTGATATTAACTTAATTTAATTTCATATGCATGTAATTTTAGTTTGTAACCATGTTTGTGTTTTACAGCTAGTGTGCCAAATTCCTATAACTTTAATTGTTGAGTCTCACAGAGTGAATTGGCTGTGGCCCCCTTCTGTGCTTTATCTTATCAGAGCTGTACTGATCTCCACAAGAAGGAGGCTCCTGGAGGTACCTCATCAGGAAACATGAATGTAGTGGAGAAGCAAGCTAGAGGGATGGGAGTTGGGGTCGACTCAGCCAGAATCTCTGTTGGGTTTTTATTGCAGGATTTCCTGCCCTTTTCTATTGTGGATCTCCAGGTTTCATAGGCAATGCTGACTGCATCGTGTACGGAAACCAGCTCACAGCAACACCCTTGTTTCTTACGACTTACTCTTTTCCCTTCTATCACCTTCTTGATACTCCTGGCTACATGAGCTCAATCTCTAAATACTGCACATTTCAAATGTTCTATTTTCTAGTATTTCTTTCTTTAAATCAGGGGTAGAACTGTGGCCTCAAGTTCTGCCTCCACTATCTACTCTTGAGAGTGAAGATCCCAAGCATAATTTCTTCATTGATGCTCCATTTGTAAAAATGTTTCATTATTTAATGGTAACATATTCAAAAGCCATAGTTCAGGGCTGTTACTCTAAAGTTTATGCACTTGGCTTATCTGAGCTTCCCCCTGCCCCTGCATGTGTGTGGATTTCTCCGTATCTCAGTCTCCACCTGATCTTCCCCCTTATTTTTTTCTCTCTTCCTCTGTCTATGGCTCCTTTAATTAGTCCATATACAGAATTATTATTTGTCATTTTTATGAAATGGAATATTATATTCTCTTTTCTTTATTTTAATTCTGTGTTAATATATGTCTACTCTTTTGAATAAAAAATAACACGAATTTTACTTAGGAGTTCCTGATTAGTTTTTGGAGGAACTATTAGTTGCCTTTGAAAGAGAAGAGTACTTTTCCCACACCTATCCTAAACACTATTTTTTCAGCTGGACCAAGATATTATCAAAACATGCTATCAATAGAACTGCCAGCCATTTTTTTTTAAATAAAAATCAAAAGAAAAAAAGAATCTAGAGATATACTAATACCCCAAATTCTATACAACACTAGAATCTGAAGCAGCCAATGACATTGAATATGAACTTTCACAGTAGCTTGGCCTCCTGACCTGGTTGCTGTTCTTTAAATAGCAAGAAAAGATGGCCCAAGTGGTAAAATGTATGCCACATATGTGCTTGAACCAGGGAGAGGAGTGCGCAGCTGGATCACACTAGATGTGTGAGAATGGCAGCAAGCATGGATACACTCACAGATGCTACAGGGACAGCCAAAGTGGTGCCTGTTGTTTAGACAAAGAAGCTATTTTTAAAGTTTAACACAAATGGAAAGCTTTTGGCTCCACAAGATGGGGAAGCTGGATTTCTTTTTTTTTTCTTCTTCTTTTTTATCTTTCTTTTTCTTTTTTTTTTCCCTCCCCTCCCCTCCCATCTTCTCTCTCTACCCCATCTACTGTAATTCATTTCCCTCCTTGTTTATTTTCCCCTTCCGGGAAGCTGCATTTCAATTGGATGAGACCCTAGTAGAATCCTCATCGTATTCTTAGGAAACACATTTTATGAGCTAGAAGTATCCAAAAGCAAAACTGTATAATTATAATTATTAATACTTCATAAAATAAGATCCAAAGGGAAATCATTGTGAGGTCACTCGAGTCATTCAACCAATGGAGATAAAACTGAAAACTTCTGGAGGAGAGAGAATGAAGCTTGTTTTCTTTTGGACTCCTCAAAGTGCCGAGCACAGGCAAGATTTCATGAAGGGCTGACAACCTCAGACAGCTTTGTTTTGCATGTGGAACAATAGATGTCTCTTAGGTGTTGGGGCCGAAGAGCTCCATCTCCTTCAACCTCTGACAGTTGCATTCAATTAACAACTATCTTATGGGGACTGATGATAGGCACACTTTTCAAAATGGCCACATCAATGATCCATCTCTTCCACTTCCCTCCCCACCACACAGGAAAACTGTGTTGTTAGAGAATGTATTTCTAACCTGGGGCCAAAGTAGAGGTCTTGGCTCCTTTCTTTGAAGATTTTCCAGGCTCTGTATTTCTGGGGAGAGGGTTACTGCATGGGTATTAGTGTGCATCGTGACATTCAGGGGACAGGAAGCAGCAAAGAGCACTCTTCCTTCTATCAAGGAATAGAGGATTTGTGCAAGATGGAGCTCAGTGACCCTTTGTACGTGTGAAACATGGCTGACTGTCATCAAAAGCTCTGGAATATTTCTCCCTAACATTCCTTGATGGGGGTATAAGTAGATGCCCTTTCCTTCATGGGCCAATTTGGAATTACGAGTAGGAAGAATAAATATTTCTTCTCACAGTAAAACAAGTGAGCGTGGTTTTAATTTAGATCAAGGAGATTCAAGGGAGATCCATGAGTGTTTTTTCAGTAAGACTTCTTCACAATGAAAACAGTTCTCACGGAAACATGACGTGAGAGCCAGTGCCTAATTCAAATCAGGTTTCCATATTGTTCATGCATGTGCTATAGGGAATAAAAAGAGGGGGATGAAATGAAAATAAAATTAGGAGAATCTAGGCACAGAAAGCATAGAAAATCAATACATTAATCCATTAAGATTGACAATAAATATTCTATGATCAATCATAAATGATTTGTCTTCACACCACATTAACAAAGAGAGATTGAGTTGAAATGTATATTCACGTAAGCATCCAGAAATGTGTGGGAAAACTAAAGTCCTTCTCGTTCCACTGGACGAGTGTCCTATTTGGTTTCAGGACTTTCCTGAAGAATTAAGTTTCACTCTTCCTTGTCAGAATGCTCAGGTGTGGAACCAAAATCTATCTGCAGAGTCGCTCAACTTGAAACGCGGGTTATCCTCTCCCTTTATCACCCCCTGTGCCTGAAGTCTCCATTCTTGAGCTATCCGTTGCTCCTTCTCAGATGAAAACTTCTTTAAATCTCACCTGTTAGAGGAAGTTGCTTTTTTCTTTTGCCAAATGATCCAAATAATTTGTGGATTGAGCTGATTGTTCCTCCAATCCCCCAGGTGCCTAATCTTGTAGGGCACAAAACCTTATTCCCCAGGGCTTTATTCAGAGGAAGATTCTTTTGTGAATCACAATACAGCTGGCATCACTTGAGAAAGTGTGACGAGACTAATTGGATGAGCTGGAAACCAATTACTATTGAGTGAAGGAGGAAGTAACAACTGAGGATGGAATACATTGAACTCAGGGATATATATCTGCTGCACTTGATGCATTGGGACCCTCAGTCTGCTACTTGACCCCCATTCTAAAGATACCATAAACATTTCAAAGAGAGGTCTACTTCAGTGAATTTTAATATTAGCTTACCAGCTATCAAATAGGATAAGAAGGATACATAGTGAAACTGGGTGTAAATGAAATTTTAGGAAAGGTACAGCTAATGGCATTGTGAGAGGGAAACTTTATTTGTGTAGGTCCATAGCTAAATCTTGAATCGTTATGCCTCATTTGGCTCCCTATTGATTGGGAAGATAGAGTGTGTTTCCAAGGTAATTTATAAACAAAGGCGAGTCTTGATTTGGATTCTCAGTAAGTACCAGAGGGTTCATATAACCTTTATCACTTAGAATCATGCACCAGATACGTGGATTTTTAAACCACAGGAAATAATGGACCTGGAAAATTGCGTTTTCTTAAAAAAAAAAAAAAATCTTCAATAGCAGGAGCAACACATATTTTGTGGTCACCTTCTGCCTGTGTGTGTCACAGAAGTTTTCCTTGCAGAATCACTCTCTGATTCTCCTTGTAAGGCTGTATCACATGGGCCCAGGTGGAGGTTCTGCCTAGGAGTTCTATTAGCATTTACTGGAACCAGTGTGGAGGAAACACAAATGACTAAAGTCATTGCTTTTAAAACCCTTTTCACAATTGAATTTCCCGTGGAGAAGCAATATCCCAGGAGCATAATAGATCCCCCTCCCCCTTTCTTCCATTTACACAGATACTTTCATGGCGGACTAATCAGTTGCAATTCTAATCTATATTTCTGATTTGTTTACATGCATCATGCAGGCTGGCAATCTTTTGAATTTAAATGTGACTTAAAGTAAAATAAAATAAACCACAAGCAAATGACACAGAATTGCTAACAGTAGGGACCTTGTTTACATTCCACATTCTGAAAATATTTTGTTCAGCTGGCTAGGAAAACCACATGGTTGAGACAGACTGGGTGATGATTTGGTTTATTGCCTGGCTGGGACCAGGATAGAAAAAGGGATGGCATGTGATATGGCTGTCTGTCACCTCAAATCCAGAGAAAGAACACATTTCCAGTACACATGTGATCTATGCTTTAACAGAAGAGCTCTGATAATCCCAGCCAGATCATCATGTGCACCTGGCACTGGGCCAGAACAATGCACCAGTCTTTTGGAGTCTTCAGATAATAACCATCTCTTCCTGTAGTCATCAGCGGATGCCGCTTGTTTTTACAGGACTCTGTCTCTCTCTCTCTCTGATACCGTTGGTTCTTCAGGTCCTTTGTTCCTTCCTACTTTCTTCCTGCTTTATCCTCTTAGACATTCATACTTCTCTGAACCCATATTGAAAGGTCTATCGAGAGGCTTCTGAATGCTTATCATCCCCATGAGTTGTCCCAAATGTTTATTCCAGCTCAGTTCTATGAAACTTAGCAATAGCTCAGGAGCAGTCAGTAGGGGGACACAGCACTCCCAGAGGGCACTGAATATGCAAAGATGCTTCTTAATGTGGTTCCTGTCTTCCAGAGACTGAACATCTCGAAGGACAAACTTGTGCCCGGATGCAATGTAAAGTTACTTGGTGTAAGAAATAAGAAAGGAGGGCAGAGGTGTAGGTGAGGATGGAATTTAGAAGAATTGGATTTTAACCTAGGCTTTTCTAATAGCAGGTCCTCCTGAGGTACAACTCAGAAAATTAGTTACAGGTTGAGTCTCTTCTTGCCTGAAATGCTTGTGACCACAGTATTTCAGACATTTGGGACATTTTCAAGTTTTGGAATGTTTGTATATATAATGATATCTCTTGGGGATGCATCCCAAATATAAACACAAAATATGTTTCATACACACCTTACACACATAGTCTGAAGGTAATTTTATAGAATATTTTAAATAATCTTGTGCATTAAACAAAGTTTTATGGTGTGAAATGGTCTGTTTGTGGCATCATGTTTGTGTTCAAAAAGCTTCAGATTTTGGAGCATTTTGGATTTTGGATGTTTGGATTAGGGATACTCCACTTGTATTTTATTATCTATTTGTTAGAGATATCTTGCCCACCTGAAATAAACCAAGGGAAAATTTTCTTTAGAGACCTATGTTTGCTTTCACATTTTTTTTTCTTTTATCTTTGAAAAAAAATCCATCTCCTTAAGCACATGTGGCCTGAGAGCTTACCAAGGAGTACATCCTGCTTAGGGATTTCAAGAACGGGGAGTGTTTGGAGTAGGTTGCAGAGGCAATGGAAGCAGGCATCTCCTCTCCCAGCCAAGCCCATCTGGAAAGGAGAAAGCGTCTAGGAGCCAGTGTGAGCATCTGATTAGCTGAAACAGTTCCCAGTCACACAGGTATTTCTGCAGTTCTCCACCCTCACTGTTGTCTTTCTTCCCTCTCTTCCCCCAGGCTCAAATTCTCCTCAGCTGACCTCCCATCTCTGCACTCTGCATCTGAGGAGTGGGCTTGGGGCAGCACCACCTTACTTTGCTCTTCTTAGGTCAGCCTTGGAGAAGTAGGGGTGTCCATGTTCAGAGAATGCTCCACAGAACCTTCAGCCTGCCCCTGCTTTCTGCTTGGTGACTTTTCATCTCAAGCGCCACAGATTGTGTCCTCCATGTCTCTCAGCCTCCCCCTCCAGCCTCCCAGGCTGTGGAAAGTGCCTCTTGAGAGTCATCAGCGGGTGACAAATCAAACCCCAGGACAAGAAAGGAGAAAACAAGTGGAACTCTGAAGAAATTCACCAACAAATTTATAAATACCTAGAGAAAAATGCTTCCCCCATGAAATAGATTCACTCATGACACAGAAGAGTAGTGTACTTAATATCTCCTTAGTTCATAATGAAAGAGGATATTTGGAACACACACACACACACTCTCAGGAAATAAAACTTTAATTGAAAGCAATAAAAATGATTTAGAAATTGCAGGATTTTTTTTTTTCTTTTTTACAGCTTCATTGAGGTTGAATTCACTTGCCATTGTCCATGTTAGGCACATAGTTTGATGAGTTTTGGTCAGTGTGCACAGTGGTGTCATCACAACCACAGCAAACTTTAAAAACACTTTTGTCACCCCAGAACCTTCTCTTGTGCTCCTTTGCAATGAATCCCCACCCTCACCCAACCCTCAGCTCCAGGAAACCAGTGACCTGCATTCTGTCACTATACTTCAGCTTTTATAGAAATGTTTATCAATAGAGTCCGACAGGATGTCCACTTCTGTGTCTGGCTTCCTTCACTTACCATTGTGTTTTTAAGATGCATCTATGTTGTTTTGCATGTCAGTGGTTCATTTCTTGTTGTTACTGGGTTCCTTCTAGGGATAGGACACATTTTGTTCATCCATGGATAAACATTTGGACTGTCTCTATTTGGGGGATTATTACAAACAGTACAACTGTGGACATTCACATAAAAGTCTTTGTGGGGGCACATTTTCATTTATTTTGAGTAGGTACTCAGGGATGAAAATATAGGTAAGCTGGTATGTTGGTATACACATATGACAAATAGATGTTTTTCCCCCCCTTTTTTTCCCTTTTTTTTTTTTCTTTTTTTGCAATTTTGGGAATTAAACCCAAGGCCTTGTGTATGCTGGGCAAGTGCTCTGTCACTGAACTACACCCCCAGCCCTAGATGTTTGATTTTTTAAAGCAAAGGGGTTACAGCATTTTATACTCTCACCAGCAGAACATGAAGGTTCTAGTTGTACCATATTCTCATCTATATTTACTATTATCTCTCATTTTAATTTTAGCCATTTTAGTGGATATGTAGTGGTGTCTCTATTACTTTTTTATTTCTCTATTAACCAATGATATTCAGCATCTTTCCATGGGTTTGTTGCCATTCATTCTTCTTCTTTTGTAAATGTCTAGTCAAAACTTTTTTGCCCATTTTCCAATTGGATTTTTTTGCCTAATTATTAAGTTTTAAGAGTTTATTTTTATATTCTGGATACAAGTTCTTTGTCAGATATATGACATGTGACACACACACATATGTCTCTATATGTGTATTCTGTTCTGTGGCTTACATGTTAATTTTTTAAATGAATTTTTTTCAAGGAGCAAACATTATTAATTTTAGTGGAGTTCAGTTTATCAGTTTTTTTCTCTTATGGTTTGTACTTTTTATCCCCCACATAAGAATTCTTTGCTTATGTCAAAGCCACAACGATATTCTCCTGTGTCTTTTTCTGAAGCCAATATTTTGACTAAAGTAGAAAATATGGAAAATGGATCATGGAGAGCTGCCAACCTATAAACTACTGTTATACAAAATAAATGGAGCAAAGCATTCAGAAATAACAAATGAAAGGGAAGAGGGGAAAAAATTCTTTTATAAATCTGCAGACATTTAAATTTTAAATCTAAAACAAATCTAAAAACAAAAGCATATGATGAGTAATCATAGGCAGGTCAGAGGCAGAGAATAAAAAGAGAGAAAATATACCACGCATGTTCCAAAGGCAATAAAAAACCAAAGTATATACTAGAGCTAGACACTTCAATTTAGAAAGGATCTTATATTTGAAGCCCTAACCCTTGAATCTAGGCTGATTTATCAACTCTTAGATCATAAACCTGCTGGTTCCTGAAATGAGAGACCATGATGTTTTCCTGACTTTGACCTGCTGTCTGCTCTGGACCCTGTGATATATGCCCACTGGAATCCAGCCTTTGCCTCTGCTTTTACCCTTCAGGTGCTCATCTCATGTTTTCTTAGATGTGAATGATCCAGCAAGCCTCAGAGAAATAGCCACAAATCCAGGCCCCAGCCTGGCCACCCAGCTGACAGTTCATCCTTCCATGAGGTGGGCGAAGGGAAGACTTTGGAAGATATTTCTTCCAAAGAACTAAGGCCAAATTAGCTTAACAGCTTCTCTCTTATAGTGGAACAAATGAGATAAATGAAGCAACATCTAGAGAACTTGGCATAAAAAAGAGAATTTAATAATACAGTGGAAGGCAATTGGGGGAAAAAACCTTGAATATGCATATATTCAGTATACACATGATCCTAGTATGACTTCTGCAAAGTTGCTTTAAAATAGGTTTCAAATACTAAGAGAAGAATTAAATTTATGGAGTGTGTGGGTAAAAAGGACTGAGAGTAGACTTCAAAGTGACTGAAGATGGGGATTCGGTGAAAGATGTTAAACACTGATTAGGACAAGTTCTGTTCTTGGAAAGTTACAAATAGTGTTAGCAGATAAAAGCACAAAACTGAGTGACTCAAAGGAGAGTATCAGGACATAAGTGATTCCACAAAGATGAGTTAAGACCTTACTATATGCAAAATGCTGAAGGAGACCCTCATTGTTACACAAAATTACATATAAGAGTTTGTGAGGGGAAAGGGGAAAAAAAAACAAGGGAGAGAATTAAGCAACAGCAGATGGGGTAGAGAGGGAAGATGAGAGGGAAGGGGAGGGGGGGATAGTAGGGGTTAGGAAAGGTAGCAGAATACAACAGTCATTAATATGGTATTATGTAAAAATGTGGATGTGTAACCGATGTGATTCTGCAACTTGTATTTGGGGTAAAAATGGGAGTTCATAACCCACTTGAATCAAATGTATGAAAGATGATATGTCATGAGCTTTGTAATGTTTTGAACAACCAATAAAAAAAAAATGCTGAGTTGGGCACAATCAGGAAGACAAGGACATAGAAAAGCACAGGGCTGTCCCTGGGGAGCTTATGATGTTGCTGGAAAAACAAAGCTTACTGTCTCAGGCTGTGACTAGGGAGCAGCTGGCCAGAAGGCTGGGTGTTGTCCAGGAGCCCGTATCAGGGAGTACACTAGAGCATAGGGAGTTGAATAAAGTGGATCCAGTTCTAAAGAAGATACTTTCTAGAAGACTATGGAAAATCTGTATCTATCTCTAGCCAGAAAGAAAAAAAAGGGTTTGTCAGGCAGGAAGCCAGGTGGAAACAGCTACATCCCAGGGTTTGGTCAGGCAGGAATATGGAACTCAGGGTGATTTTCCAATTCAGCAAAGTAAAGACATGGTTACCATGTCTTGGTGGGCATTCCTTGTTCTGAGGGCAGCCTTCTGTCTGCGTGTCTTTGGCATGTTCTGGGCAGGGGGGCAGCTTGCTGTGGACTGGGAAAATCTATCATTGAAGGTGCTTATAGGTGAGTAGCGCCACTCAGATTAGCTATTGAAATGTGTATGAGCACCTGCCATGTCTGAATAAGATGCCTCACAGTGCCCATGTGGAAATAGCTCTGGTTTGGAGTGAAATATAGACATGCCAACAGATGATTTCTGTACCGTGGATTATGGTAAATGCAGAGCAGAAGTTTGCATATTGCCTTGAGTGCAGAAGGAGAGACACTCAGCCTCATGTCAGGGCCAGAGCTGCTGAAGAAATCATACTCAAAAGAGAGAGGAGGGAAAGAGGAAAAAGATCAGGACATAAAGTGTGCTAGTGACAATGTACAGTTTGGTGATGCTGAAAATTAGTGGTGTGAAGCAAGGGATAATGGGGGCCATCCCCAAAGACTGGTGTATAAAAAGATGCTTATCCCACACTGAGTCTGCACCAAATCCTTTGGGGGGATATGGAGCCACACAGGAATTTAAAACAAGAGAATAATATTGCCAGACCTGCACATTAGATAGCTCATCCTGGTGGCAGATGGAGCAGAGAACCTATCTGATCAAGATGAGATCGGATGGGAATCAAGTACATCCCAGTGAGCAATAACAAAGACTGGATTGAGATCAGAAGAGACGGGGAGAAATGAGCAGACTGGAGGAATGTTGAGGAGGTAAAGCCTGTGGTAGGTGAGGGAACTGGGTTTTCTCCCAGGTGCCTGACTGGGCGGCTGGATGGATCCTGATGAAATGAACATATGATACCGAAAACCAGCAGATAAGAAGCAGGGATAGGAGAGATAGGAATGCAGGGAGATTTCTTGCTCTTAAAAAATAGCACTTTATTATTACAAATGCAGTATGTGAGCATCGCAGTAAACTAGAAAATGCAGAGAAGCCAAAAGTAGAATAAAAAGATCCCCTTCAATCATCCATTATCACTATTACATTCTTAGCCTACACCTTTCTAAATCTCCCCCCCTCCCAGGAGATCATACTTTCTGCACTGGCCTCTGAGTTACTTCTTTTTTTTTTTTTTTTTAAGTTAACAATCTCTTTATTTTCCTGTCCATAAATTTTCTTCTTATCTTTGTCCTCAAAACATCCTTTATGCTTGGTTTGTCTAAATCCAGTTCTAACCCAGAACCATGAAATGCACCTGATTGTTACATATCAGACATTATTTCATTCCTCATGGTATTCCCCCCCCCCCCCAATAATACTACCTTGTTAAAGAAACACTGGCTATAGAACACCTGCTGTGGTCAGTTAACTGCAGAACGTCCCATCTTTTGGACCTACCTGAGACAGCCTAGAGGAGGTATCATTTAGTGTATTTCTCCATCCTACAGGGAGATCCTTCCACAGTCACCAGTGAAAGGAAGACAAGTAATAAGCATAGAAAATGACAAGCTTAAACGAGGCAGAAAGACAGGAAGTGCAAAATCTTCAGCAAAGAGGAGTGGTGTTTGAGAAGACCCTTAA
Source organism: Callospermophilus lateralis (assembly GCF_048772815.1). Classification (NCBI taxonomy): domain Eukaryota; kingdom Metazoa; phylum Chordata; class Mammalia; order Rodentia; family Sciuridae; genus Callospermophilus; species Callospermophilus lateralis. Next base: position 33,436,213 of record NC_135317.1, on the reverse strand, counting down.
ATATGGGTAGAACGTGAATAGTTAATCAACAAGAATCCCAGAGAGATGGCACCATGAATAAAGGTTCAGATAAGAGAACACATAAAGCTCTGACCTATACTTTAGGTTAATTCTGCCATTTGGAGAATGCTGGCAGAGCTAACCAAAACTACTGAATAGTAATGGGTACTCCTCCTGATTGTCTTGATACATGCTGGAAACATTATTGCCAGAAGTGTTTAAAAAATATATCTTTCAGATTACCTCACCAAAAAATACTGGTGATTCTATCAATTTTACCACCAAAAAGTGTTCAGTCAAATGAAATTCGTTTAGAATGTGTATTTGATACAAAAACAGATTTCTATTCTTTTACCTTCTGATCATGTTTCATTTGGATCACTTAAAGTTGTACTCTGGCCCAAGAGTTCAAGGATGATCTAAATCTTTGGAATGCATTGTACCTGAGACAATGCTACTGAATATCTTTTTCTTTGATATTCTCTGGAAACTTCTCATTATTAGAGTAGATAGTTCCCATTAGAAGCTAATTGAATCAAAAATAATGTAGAGCCGTGCTTCTGAAAATAAATAATAACAAATGTCTGTTTAAATTTATGTTGGTAATTGATATATTCTTGTAAGATTGGATGATTGAAATAAACAAAGCCTTCCTTCCTATTAGTTTGTTAACCTAAGATTGCCATTATAACCCTAACAAGAAGATGTTTAGATGCAGTCTTAGAATGTTGAGAAGTCTAACCTAATAAAGGAATTTACTTACATTCCAAGCCGCAACGTCATCTTCGCCTCTTTCCTTTCCTTAGTTACACTGAGCAAACCAGTCCTGAAATCCCATGAATGCTTCATCTGAAATGTCTCTTGTTATCATGCTATTCTACAGTTCTTATTTTGAACTCATTCCAGACACTCATCATGTAGACGATTGTAGTAATAAGTTGACCCCTTTTTCTGGTGTTCTACATCTTCACCTACATATCTTCTACCAGATAAATTATTCTGAAACTCAAACTCCAGCATACTACAAACTACTACTACTACTACTACTACTACTACTACTACTACTACCCCCCCACCCCCACACTTAAACCCTTCAAAGAGCAAAAGACAAAATCGCATTCCATTAGTCCCACAAAGAAAACTTCTGACACAGCCTGACTTGTCTCCCTCTTACCCCTTAGACTTGCTTCACAGTCATTCCCAACTCTAATTCTTTGCTCCTGCCACGTTCCTGTCTGGATGCTCTTCCTTCTCTGACTGTATCCAAGTCCCACCTGTATTTTAAGGTTCATCTCAAGTCTATGGAGCTTTTCTAAATGGTCGTATGGCACAGTAACCTCCATCTTTTATGACATTGCATAATCCAGTTGATTCATGTCATTCATTTTGGTTTGCTATTATTTCTCACTTGGCCTTTTGTTACAACTTAACTATTTTCATGTTTAAGACTACACAATCACCTCCACTGAACTTTGCTGGAAGAAAAGTCCCATACTTTGTGCTATCCTTTGGTTTAATGGGAATTCATTTTCTATTAAATATTTCTTTTAAAACAACAACAACAAAATGTTCATTTTTAGGCTGCCCAATTATTTTGTCTTTCTGTCAACCGAGTTAAAGTCTGTTGGAACATTAAAAAAAAAAAAAAAAAAAAAGAAAGAAAGAAAAGAAAAAAGAGAAAAGAAAAATAAAAGAAAGAAAGAAATTAAAAAAAATTTCCAAGACTAAATTAAAAAATAAAAACAACTTTGCAGATCAAGCATATGGCAAATTTAAGACATCTTTAAAAGTATGCCAAGAAAAAAAAATGCTACCTTTAAATATGAGAAACAGTTCCCACATACAGAACTATAATGGCCTGTTTCTATCTTCAAAAAAGTGGTTTACTTCTGTAATAAAAATCCATTTCCATTAGCAAAGTAAAATTCGTATAACCTTAAACTCTGGGCTGGACTTAAACCTGATTGAATGAACAACTCCTACATCATTGCTTTATTCTCTTGTGAATTTTCAAGTGCAATAAAATACAATTAAAATTAAAATAAAGCAGAGATTTTGTGTGTTTATTTGCTAGAGACTCCCATTTCTTTTGTATGCTTTATGACTCTACCATCAATACTAATGTCTCTAATTGGTTTCCTTAAATTCTAGCAGAGAATTCAAGTGCAAAAAGAATTTTCTTATATAATTAAGTATTATGCTTTTTGGGTGAGTAACAGAATATTTTCTAAGACAAATTAAAATTTTTTTGCTATGATATATAGAAAATGTCAGACTTTTCTGCTAAATATTAATTAACAATTTATTCATCTAGAACTCAAAGAGAATCATGTTTTCAAGGTGAATTTTCCAGAGAGCTCAAACTTACCATTAAGCATATAACTATGGGGAAAAAAAATCAGGGGCTTTGGTGTATCCTAGTGGTAGAGCATTTGCCTGGCATGTGTGAGGCCCTAGCACTGAAAAAGATGTAAAAAGAGAGAGAAAAAGGAAGAAAGGAAGGACAATGTCAATCAAAACAAAAACTTTAAAAAATGAATATACCTTGAACTTGACCTTCCCTCAGTATCGTAGGGTCCTCATCACAGACATCAGGTAAGATGTAATATTGGAATCAAATGATGTCTTCAGAGATCATGGAGTTTGTGTACATCTACTTGTATTTTAAATGGGTACATACTATTCTGTCTTGATACCTGAGTTTCTGTTTATTTCTCCATAAACTTGTTCTTCAATTCAGTTACCCCAAACCTTCCTTTGCCAAGGCTTCAAGAGTTTATCTTCACCTTTGCCTACTTCTAGGCTCTTGGTTGTGCTCCATGTCCTCCAGGGTTATATTTTGTGAGAAATGTGATGTACAGGGAAGAGGAGATCTAATGGTTCCTTCTTCTACCCCAAATCTCTTCTGTTGGGAGAAATAAATCTACCATGATAAGTTTATAGAAACAGAGGCTCAAATGAACTCACGGATGTTTGAAGGAAATGGCAGGATCCATGGAGTGGGGGAGGTGAATGTATCTTGTGAAATCCACACTGTATTCTATCTTCCAAAAGTGGTTTACTTCTGTAATAAAAATCCACTTCCATTAGCCAAATAAAATTCGAATAACCTTAAACTCTGGGCTGGACTTAAACCTAATTGAATGACAAACTCATACATCATAGTTTTATTCTCTTGTAGATTTTCAAGTGCAAAAAAAAACAATTAAAATTAAAACAAAACATAGATTTGATGTGTGTACTTGCATATTTACCTTAGTGTCTGAGCAAGCTCAGGAAGAACTGAGCCAATGAACAGACTTTCCAATGCAGAAATACTCTTGAGAGTTAGACACATCTATATGTTTTTCTCCCATCGGGCTCCAGGTACCTTACATAAAAATCTACCCTGAACTAGACAGTCAAGATAAGACAGGGACTCTGGAAGCAGAGAGATGAAGACAATGTATGAAATGTCACTATCTTTCCAAAGAAAATACCCCGTCATTCCAAGATCCTTGGGGAATGTTGAAGAGCAGCCATTGACCCAAAATTCTAGATCTAGATCCCCAAGTTTCGCTTCCCAGGACCCCCATATGCTGATCTTGGGGAGACTCTCCCTTACTCTGGTCTGAGCATCAGTAAAACCTGGGGACTTGATTTCCACAGCACAGCTGAGATATTGCAGGGGCATGCATATATTTGCCTAATAGATGTGTCACATTTCTGTCTACTTGCCTCACCTGACTTGGATCTTCATGAGGGGAGAGGCTATTTGCAACTCTACCCCAGAGCAATTGATGTCCCCATCAAATGTGTGATAAGGAGATAAGCCACAGGGGACACTTTTAGAAATGTCTTCTTTTTTGTTCTATGAATCTCTGAATCTTAGACACCGACATTAGGTGAGGCTACCCAGAATTACTGTTAACCAGATGTATTTAGCTCTAGTGGGTCAATTTTCTTCTAAAAATCTTTTATATTTGTGAGATGGAAGGTGAAAAGGGTTAGAACAAGTATCATACATTTACCTCAAATTAACTGAATTTTGTGGAGAAGAATGTGAAATTTGTTACATCCCCAGCCCTTTTTTTAACTTTTTTTTTTTTTTTTAAAGAGAGAGGGAGAGAGAGAGAGGGAGGGAGGGAGAGGGAGAGAGAGAGAATTTTAATATTCATTTCTTGTTATTTGGCGGACACAACATCTTTGTTTGTATGTGGTGGTGAGGATCGAACCTGTGCCGCACGCATGCCAGGCGAGCGCGCTACCTCTTGAGCCACATCCCCAGCCCTTTTTCTTAACTTTTTAAAAATTTGAGACAGGATCTCACTGAATTGCTGAGGCTGGCCTTGTACTTGTGCACCTTGTGTCTCAAGCCTCTGCTTCATTTAATTCCAATGACTATTTTATATTAATAACTTTCACATTGTACCACCAGAGACTTAAATCTCTTTGGGTTTAAGGACCACCTACATGCCATTGTTAGATTTTTGTATTTAGATAGGTTACTACTTAATTTAACTTTTTAGCTGAATGAATTCTAATGCTTTTTACTTTATTTAGGCTAAACTGTCTTCAGTATACAACATAATTTTAGTTCAGTGCTCAAAAGGGAGGCTTAAATTCCTGGCTTATCTGAATACCCAGGAAGTACTTAGATAAATTTGTTAGGTGGCAGGGGAGGAAGAGGGGTCTGTTAGTTGTTTGCCACAAATTATAAGAGGTTTAAACAGATGGTGGTCACAGTCACATGTCTAAGTGAAATGATGTTTCCTTTTTCAAAAGTTCCTTGTGGTTTCCTCCCGATTAGCATAAGCTTGTGATTTAGATTATCAGATTTTTATCATTTTACATCTGCAAAGATACAAAGGCTACCTCAGCACTTATTGTCTCATACAGGGTATTTATTATTTTATTAACATATTTTAATTGTACCTATTTATGGGATTCCCTGTGATATGTCCACACTTGCATACAGCGTGCACTGTTCAAATCCAACTTCCCTTTATCTACCCATACCCCAATCTCTAGTAATCACTATTTCATATTTGACATTTTTTAGCTTCCCCATATGAGAGAGAACATGTAGTACTTGGTTTTGTTGTTGTTGTTGTTGTTGTTGTGTGTGTGTGTGCGTGCCTGGTTTATTTCACTTAATATAAAGTCTTCCAGTTTCATCGAAGAGGTTTAAAGTCAATTAGGAAATTCTTTCAAGGCCAGTTAACACTGCCCACAGTCATCCTTACCCCTCCAAAACATTTTAATCTAGAATAGGTTCTCCTGTTTCTCTTGGCATTTCTGGGGAGGTTTTGTTACTTACAGAATTGGGACACTGGTAGTAAAAATTTAATTTAGACAAAAATAAATCTTGCTATTTCTCAATTATTTACTCTTTTTACCAAAAAGGAAAATTGTGTTTTTTCCCTTTTTTGGTTTCATCTTTAAAATATTTCTTTGATGCCCTTCTGATCTCACCAGTGCTTTATCTAACCCTTTGGCAGAGCTTTGGAGAAACAGTGCTTACTATTGAGTATTACATTTGTTAGAGAAGACGAGAGTCTGAGAGTCAATATAGATCATTTCAGCTTTCTCTGTACTTACATTTAAATGAGTGAAAAACAGATCTTATAAATATGTAAGTCGATAGACAGGGTTAACTACCTCTTTAGCAGTTTTAAATAACAGCTTACTTGTACAAATGCAAGGTTGTTGGATTTGTATACTCAGACCATTTATAAGAGATTCCTTTAGTGTGGGTGGAGGAGAGTGTGAAATTTGAAAGCTTATTGTGGAATCAGTCTTTTGTGATTTCAGAGTAGATGGATAAACTATTATATAATAGCTTCCATTTCATGGTGACTTTATAAGCGAGGCACTGTCCCAAGCATTTTCCATGCATTATTTTATGTATTTTTCATAACAATTCTATGAAGAAGATACTATCATTACCCATATTACATGGGTTAAAAAAGCAGAACCAGAAGAAGGTTAAGTAATTTGCCTGCCCAAAGTCACGTAGGTCTCACAAAGTGGCGTTTAACGGCTAACCCAGCTTGTCAAGGGAAATTGATCATGGCTTTGGCTCGTGGCACATTTCCAGTCTGTTTTACATTGGGATTCATGGTCTCTATCTGTTCTCTTTGGGGGCAGGGTTTCAGTTATATTAGAGGGTCCTTCCCTACACAATTTGTAGACTTAAAGATTTTGCATGCTATTTAAAAATAGTCTCTTCAGGTGTTCCTATTAATAATTTTGGTAGAAGGAAGAAATGCCAAATAAATATGGGAACTGAAATGAGAACTAAATGAACCTGAACACTTGATTTCCTTACCAGGTATTGGAGACAGTGACCCCAGCTCATGGCATTCACAATCGCACCCCAAGTCACATCTCTGCCTTTTGCCTTATCTCTCCTCCTCCTGCAACAGGCCCTGTACCTCTGACCACGGTGACCAAAGGTGGGTGATTCATGGCACCTCACCCTGCCTGGCTCCAGATATGGTAAGGTTGTGTTTATTTAAGAATCATAACAAGCAGGTTATATTATTTGGGTTAATTTACGCTCTCCCATTTTAACTAAAGAAAAACAATTCATTGTTGTTTTTAATTCAAGGAATCTGGCCAATAAACTGAGCATTTCTGAGAGGTACTGTTAACTGATCTGACCACTTTAGGCATTAAAGTCCTGCTGAAACATTCAGTCATAGTACACCCAGGCCAAACTGGTCTTAATAACAATGCCAGAAAGACTTTCATTTTACCCGTAACATTAGAAGGCAACACAGAAATGAATTGAAATCGACAGAACCCAAATAGCTTGATAGCACCGAACGTTTCATTTGTACCACAAACTCCTCTTGTTCTGATTCTAGGCTAACCAAAGTTCTTACAAATTTGTTTTTCACACAGTTCATTTATGGGTATGTGTGTGTGGGAGCGGTATTGGGGGTACAGATACACCTGTATTTTTCATTAAAAATGAACCATTTGGCATGTGGTTTATTAACTTCATCTCCAGTGGCCTTGGTTAAGGCGATTCAGCCTTTCTGAGCCCAGTCAACCTGAAAGAGAGACCAGCATGAGCTTGTGAGTGTGCAAGTTGATGGGCCATGCCTTGGACAATGGTGGATTGGAACTAGTGTCACTTGGGTGGTCATTCTGTAGCCTTTCCCCCAGGAGACACCCAGATGTGGCTGTTCACTCTGTTTAAAACTTTTATACCACTCTTATCTCCCAGAATGAGACTATAGTGTCTTCCCTGATTCACACCATCAAGATTATGTGACTCAATCAGCTATTTGGGTAAGAAGACAATTGTCTTATGCAAATTCTCTCTAAAGATATATTAAAATAAAAGAGAAAAATGTCTTAACCCAAATTATCCTGTGTGATTGGCATAACTGTCTCAAGTAGACACAACCTTAATCACTGAGTCTGAATATTATCCCATTTATAAAAAAGGAGGATCATGATTATCTAAACTACTCATTATCTGTAAAATTATTTTATGCCATGTTGTGAATAATCCCAGAAGGAAAAGTGTCACCTAAAAACAAAGTAAGAGAGAAGGATGGCTTGGATTCAGTGAACATATATTTTGAACACCTTCAATGTATTCAGGTGTCCTGCCAGGTGCTTTGACATGTTACCTCATTTAATTTTAAGAACAACTCAGCCGAGTGAACAATGTCTAAATTTCACCATTGAAGAAATGCAGGATGGCTTCTTAATTTTGATGGCTTAGAAACTCGATTAAGATCAGGAGTAAAAAAAAAAAAAAAAAAAGGAAGAACCAAATTTTAAACTGCACATCTCTATCTGCATCCTCTAAACTACATTATTCATCTCTAGATCACTTGGTCAAATATTATGCTGCCTTTTGATATTTTTTTTTAGAGCTCTGAACAAAGTTTAAAAATAAGTTATCTGCATTAACAATAGGAAATATTCTAATTAGAAATAGTTAAATAAGGATTATTCTGTGTTTTTTCTCTCTCTCTCTCTGGACATATGAATTGTTAGAATCATCTGACATAGAAAATTCTATAGCTCATTTAATCGCTATGGCAGATGTTTCACTTTGAAATAAAAAAAAAAAAAATTCCTCAGAAGATTAAAAACTCGACTTGTTCTTGGCTGCCACTGTGGACCCAAACTCAATTTTGGATTCCAGCTTCTAATTCTGCCTACAAGTCCACGGCTGACTGATGAGACTGATTTAATATACTCCAATTCAAGAGATGGTCATTGCAACTACTATGTGATAGATACCCCCTTAAGAAACCCACAGAAAAGGCATAATGTACAAGTAAATAAACAACTATAATATAGTGTAATAAATACCACTAAGTCCCTAGGCTGTCACCGAGAAACCAGAGAAACCACAGTATGGCTTTGTGAAGATTTATTGGCTGTTCTCATTGTTGGTAAACTCTTGATCCAGGAAAAAAAAAATCATTCTACTGGATAAAACAGGTGTTTGTCTTCAGGTGTGCCATTGTTTATTTCTTTGTAATTATATATACTTTTGGATTTTTAAAAATGAACATACATTACTCTGAGAATCCAAACAAATAATGAAGTAACTAGAAGAAAACGTGAATACAATTACACCTTGCTGCACAATCACCACCTGAGTCAGACTTTGCCTTGTTCCTTTTCATTGGGTGACACTGTGATGGCTGAGTTCTTTGGGTTCATGGGAACAAAACAGGTGTAATGACAGCTTAGAACCTGGAAGATTAAGAATGACGTGCCCAAACTCAACCTGTGACTATAATTATTATTTTTTTCTTTTGTTTTTCAGTTGGGGATAGGAATTGGAAACTGAAGTCTGATTATGGTTAGGCCTACAGAATGGTGATTATTTCAACAATTGAATGCGTTTCTGTACCTTGATGAAGATTCGAGAGGTCAATCCATTCAGAGTTGGTTGACTTGAGTAGCTATGGCTGTTGATACACATGAACTCTGTGTCGGATCAGTTCTGTTTTTCCTAGGACATCTCTTTTTCCCATATTGGTCTGATACAAGCACAGAACTGAAAGGAAAAATACACCAAATCACACTGTCATCCTCTCGATGAAGGAGTAGGAGTTAGGACAAAGCCAGGATGAAGGGAAGTGGTGTTTGAACTGCCATCGAGCTGCAGAAGGTTTTGGAACAGGCTCCCCTAGGGAGCAGAGTCACAGTGGTGTTCCTGGATGTGTTGATAGGCAAACTATAGACGGGCAGTTTAGAGCCAGACAGAATAAGCACATGCTTCAGTGGCATAGATGTTAGGCTCTTCAGGGAAAGGACCTGTTTTATTTGATTCTAATTTTCTGAAAAGTGCCACCTACATGTCAAGCGTGGCAAATAGCCTGTAATAATCTGTTGTACTGTGCTTGTGCTATCTGATTTTACATTTCTCCATGAGAAGCCATAAAAGATGCCTTTATATTGGTGGTGCTCCCTGATTTGCCTGTGGCTAGGACTATTGGATAAGCCCCTTGGACTGCGAAGAGACAATTGGAAAGTGTTAGAATGTATTATCTCTGAAAGGGCAATCATAATGATGGTTTCCAAAAGGTCCCTACCTTTGGGATGCAGATGAATTGTGACAGCCAGAGATGGAAAAAGCCCTTATTTTTGTGTTTGCTTCCCTGGAAAAATGACATGCTGAAAACAGAATAAATACATTCTAATAGTTTTCGTGTTCTATATGAAAACAGAAGCTTTGTTGATTTTTTTCTTAAAACAATGAAAAACAAAAATTTATTTCACAGTGTATTAGGTAGTAGTTTATTAATGTTTTTTTTTGTTGTTGTTGTTTATTGCTTTTGACCTACACACATAAACCACTTTGTCCACACCCATACAAAATAGTTCAGGACAAGAAATAAGGCCATTTTAAAAAAAGGAAGTTGGGCAAATGTTTGTGCATGTGTCACAAATATGTATGATTTTTTTCTCTATTTTCCTTTAACTGATTCAGTGAATATTAGAAAGAAAATTATTTCTCCCCCTCCTCCTCTTCCTTTTCCTCCTTCTTCTTTTTGATGTTACTTGAAGAATTTATTGAATAAAAAGACAAAGGGACAAAGTGGGTAGTATATTGATTGTCCTGGTGAAGCAAAATGAAAGTTTCCAGACCTTGAGATCACTAAACACATGTGGTTAAAAGAAAAATCTTGAGAAGGCACCCTGGCAGTTAAGTTTCTAGATAACACACTCACATATCAGATTAATCCTCCAAGCTTCGGTAGTTAATAAAGGAGGATTTATTGCATTGCAATCCTGGTTTCTTTTCTATGAAATTTATGACCTTCCCATGTAGTGCCAAGAGCACCTGAAGGCTATGTCATGAACAAATCCCAGCCACTGGGCCAAGAGAAAGCACAGGTGTGAAGAGCAGGGCTGACAGCAGGAGATTAGAATAATCATATACCTGTTACAAGCAGACCCTATCTGCTGTCATCACCACGGTATATGTTCTGGGGAAAATATAATACACATGTGCTTATGTCACTCTTCCTTAATATCAAAACCTCATGGTGGACTGAATCTGCAGGCAGATCTGTGGTTTCCTGAGCCTGGAATAAGAATTAAAATGGAAGGATCGATACATTTGACACTGAATCAAAACCTTCCACATTGTCAATCAAAACCAGGACAAGGCCTTAGTCGAACTTAGACCACTCGGGAAGGTTTTAAAAAACATAAAGGGTTTCTTTTCACATGTGGCTTCTGTAAAGTCCATGGTGATGGTAGATCAATTGAATTAAGGAACAAAAATGAGGATATGCCAGTGGTTCAGATGTGAATCGGGGCTTTTCATGTCGCTTCTCCACATGGGTTACCAATGCTTGTCGTCCATTTGTGGGTTGAAAGGGAATAAAATTTAAAAGCCCTCATTGATTAAAATGTGTTATAGTATTGGAGAAATACTTAGGACATTCCAAAAACATGTTGAAAAAGATCTAAAAAGTAAACTCTTTCATAGTCCAAAGATGTTGGCATTTCTATTGTTTTCTTGAACTCTAACATTTTTGAAAATACCTTAGGACCTTTAACTATCCACTGCAATTAAGAAGAAAAATAGAATTCCTACCTATAGAAATCTAAAATTTGTCTTAATGTAATTTTGGGCTTTCTTTTTAGTTAAAGTCTTAGTGTTTTCTCACTTTCACAGAAAATGACACCATTCTTTACCTTAGGACCTTCATATATCTAATATAAAGCTTTTATGGAAATTACCAAATCATAATACCTTTAAAATGCAATTAAATCAACATTTACCAAACACCTAATGTAGATCAGGCACTACTAGATACCTAAAGATAAGGGGACACAGTTTCAAGCAATTTAGACAGGTGTTCCTTTGACAAATACAATTTGATAGATGCAATAACAACCTAATGTTAGGGAAAAATAGGAACATATGGAAACAAAGTGGAGGAGTAAATCATTTTAGGGCAATTCCTCAAATATGCTTGCCAAAACCCCTCACCTGAATATTTGCTGGCAGGAAGTTCCCCCTTACACGTATGTAAATCCCTTAGTAACCGGGGAGAATATGGAAGACATTCAACTGCCATCACAGCAGACCATCCTCTAATGGGGGAGGCAGGTATACACAGAGACACAGCAATAAAAGTATTGGGCCACCATTTTTGCTTTCCACAAAATTGTTGTTTGCCTAAGGACTAATATCTAACAACCATCTATCTATTGGGTCACTATTCCATCTATCATTTGGGTCTGTCTATTGGGTCACTATTCCTGACAGAAGGGCTCAAACTAGAGTTGCTAACTATAACAAACAGGCACAGGAATCATCTGCAAGCATTAAAGGGCTTCTTTTCTCAACAGTTAGGTGGTCCTAGGTTACTTCTTTCTTAATGTGAAAATCATTTTTTGGCTGGTATTTTTACATTTTTGTGGATATAAACATTTCCAGGTGTCTCACACAGACTTGCACATCTAAGGAACTTTGCTGGGTTAACCATCTTTTCCCACTTATTAAATTTAAATGGAACCACAAAGAACCCTGAGGAGCCAAAGCAATTCTGAGCAAAAAGAACAAAGCAGGAAGAATTGCACCACCTGATTAGTAGGCTATGTAAATCAAAATAGCATGGTGCAGAAACAGACAAATAGACAGTGGAACAGGTTAGAGCTTGGAAGTAAACCCACACATCTACAGCCAACTTATCTTCAACAAGGTGATAAGAACAGGCCTTGGAGAATGGATGTCCTCTCCAATAAATGGAAAATTGTACATCCACATGAATGATAATTAAATTAGACCCCTATCTGTCCCCATATACAGAAACTATTCAAAGTGGATTAAAGACCTAAATGTAGAACTCACACTATGAAACTACTAGAAGAAAACTTCGTAGGAAATGCATCCGGACATTGGAATGGTCAAGGATATTTTTGGATAAAACTCCCAAAGGTCAGGCATCAAAAGTAAAAATAGACAAATGGGATTTCATCTTACTAAAAAGCTTCTGCCCAGCAAAAGAAACAATCAGCAGAGTGAAGAGTCAATCTGTAGAGTGGGAGAAAATACTTGCAAACTATATATATGACAAGGGGTTAATAACCAGAATATGTAAGAACTCCAACAGCTCAATAGCAAGAAAAGAGTCAAATAACCCAATTTAAAAAATGACAATAGATCTAAATAGACAGTTTTCAAAAGAAAACATACAAATGGCTTACAGGCACATTAAAGAAGAAATCGTTGGCCAGTGCACAGAGTGAACAGCAGAAAGAACAACTGGACCGCCTTCGGAAAGATATGGGCTCTGTAGCCTTGGACACAGGGACTGCCAAAGAGAGCGGATCTCCTGTGTTGGACCCCTCTGACTTAATCCTGACTCAAGGAACCTTGGATGAAGAGGATGAGGAAGCTGACAGTGATACTGATGACATTGACCACAGAGTTACAGAGGAAAGTCACGAAGAGCCAGCATTTCAGAATTTTATGCAAGAATCAACGGCACAGTACTGGAAGAGCAACGACAAATAGGAGATTGCAGGAAATTTCCGTTGATTCTAGAAGTCCCAGATTCTGGGACTCCACATGAAGAAACTATTCTTATCGCTGATTCAGGACTAGGATGAAGAACAATTTTCTTCAGAATAGCAGAATTTTTCTTTTGAGAGAATCTTATGTCTTAGAAGAAGTCAGGGAGATGATTCTTGGAGCTGGCAGGTAGATATGTCAAGTCTGCCTTGGCCTTTCACTTACATTTATGCAAGGAAGGATGTAATGACTGCTTTTGGAAGCTGACATGCCTTCAAGCCTAAGTTTTATCATTTGAACTTGCATACTTCTGCTGGTGATAGAATACAGAGAGAACTTATCCTGGCAACCACTTTAGATCTTAGCCTCTACTTTCCCAGCACCATGTCCTCAACTTACAACCTGAGTTGTTCTTTTAGTAGAAAGGGAGAGGGGACACATAAGCTTGTCCAGGGTAGCAGTGGAGTCTCCTTGGCAAGTCAGAGTTGTTATGAAATATGTCTCACACTAGCAGCTCATTAGAGGATACCAAGTTTGTTGAAGAAAGTGGGCAGAACGTAAGATTTCTGAATAAGAATTCTCTTAAATGGTAACTTGGATAAAGAGTTTCTAATTATAACTTTATCCTAAAAAAAAAATGCTCAAAATAATCATCAGGAAAATGTGAATCAAAACACAATGAGATATAGTCTCTCTCCAGTTAGAATGGCTATTGCATTTATAATATATATATTTATAGGTATATTTAACATATGTGTATATAACTAAAAAAGCAATATTTGTATGAATATAAATTAATAATAGCAATTGCAAAAAATAAAATGGAAGCTGCTCAAAATATTACAAGTAAAACTACCATAGACCACTAATTCCATTAAGTGGGTATACATGCAAAGGAAATGAAATTAGACTGTTCAAGAGACATCTACAGTCCCATGTTTATTGCAGCACTATTCACAATAGCCAAGAAATTAAGGGTCCATCAATTGATAATGAATTTAAAAATGTACTACCTGTACGTGATGGAATACTATTCATCCATTAAAATGATAAAATACTGCTATTGGTGTTAACATGGATGGAACTAAAGGTTGTTATGTTAAGTGAAATAAGGCAGGCATAGAAAGACAAGTACTGCTCAATCTCATTCATATATGGAATCTAAAAAAGCCAATCTCGGAAGTTGAGGGTAGCATGATGGTTACCAGAGGCTACAGGAGTAGGGGAGAGGGTATGATAGGGAAAGGTGAATTGGTAGGCATTAATAGTTACAGTTAGATGAGAGATAGAGGTTCTGGTATTCTATTATGTAGTTGGGTGACTCAAGGTGACAACAGAACACCTTGTAGGTATATTTTAATGCTTAAAGGATTTTGGAAGTTTTCATCATGGTCCTGGATTCAAATATCATTACTACAAAATAATAGTAATAATAATGATTATAGACTTTTTAAAAAAATGAATTTATAATATAAAGATGATGCTACAAATAAACCAAAACATTGACTCATTAAGAAAGTATTAGGGTGGGAGGGGAGGGGAGGTGAAGGGGAGAATGGAAGGACAGCAGAACAAAATAGACATTATTATTGCTGTGGGTATATACGTGACTTCATGACCAATGTGATTCTGCAACCTGTACACTCAGAAAAATGAGAAATTATATCCCATCTAATTCAAATGTATGATATGTCAAGATCATTGTACTGTCATGTGTAACTAATTAAAACAAACAAGCAAAAAGAATATTGTGAATGGGGTAGTTTTCCTAATTTCTCTTTCAGTGAATTCATCGCTGATATAGAGAAGAACATTTAATTTATGGGTGTTGATTTTGTGTCCTTCTACTTTGCTGAATTCATTTGTTAATTCTAGAAGTTTTTGGTGGAGTTTTTTTGGGTCTTCTAAATATGGAATCATGTCATCAGCAAATAGTGATAGTTTTAGTTTCTCTTTTCTAATTGTATCACTTTAATTTCTTTTTTTCTGTTTAATTTCTCTGGCTAGAGTTTTAAGAACAATATTGAATAAAAGTTGTGAAAGAGGAAAAAAAAGAAAGTATCAGGGACTGGGGTTGTGGCTCAGTGGTAGAATGCTTGCCTAGCATGTGTGAGGCACTGGGTTCAATTCCCAGCACCACATAAAAAAATAAATAAAGATATATTGTGTTCATCTACAACTAAAAATATTTTTTAAAAGTATCAGGTAGTGTATGAAACATAAATTCAACCTGAAACCCAATTTCGAATCATTAGGTTATCTAAAGCAATCATGTCATTGGTCATCATCACCCCATTCCCTCTGCTTTAGACTGAAGTTCTTTAAAATAGTCATCTGCTGAGTCTGGCACAGTGCCTGGCAATGTAAGAAGGCAATCTATAAACATGGACATGATGAATGAAATGAATGAATGATTCATTTATATAGTCTCTTAAGTATCCATCCACCTATCGTTTAGTTGCATGTTGCTTGGGGATGGGATAGTTTCTAAGCAATGCGTCATTGGATGATTTTATTACTGTGGGACCATCATAAGTTCTTCAGGATTGTTGCAGTGATAGGCTGGGATAAGCCTGACTGCTAAGCAATAGCTGTCACTGATTTTCCACTCTTACAGTTCTTAGTCACTTTCAATTTGGCTTTTATATTGGTCACTCAATGTGGCCTTTTGCCTGCAACATTAGCAGTGGAGTTGACATACTTAGGATCCCTGAAAATCAACATTCATCCCTAGAAAAGCAACATTCATATTTATTTAAAAACAAATACAGGGCCCTATGTATAAACGTGGCTATATAACCAATGTGATCCTGCAATCTGTACGTGTGGAAAAATAAGATTAAGATACGTACCCCATTTGAATCAAATGTATGATATGTCAAGATCATTGTAATGTTTTGAGCAACTAATAAAAAAATTAAAAACAAAAAAACAAATACAGTAGGGATGGAGGTGCAGCTCAATATGGAACATTTGCCTCACATGCATAAGGCCCTGGGTTTGATCCCCAATACCGCAAAACCAAACCAAACCACACATTACTTTTATGACATCAATATTTGATAGTCAATGAAAAAAAATAAATCAGACATTTACATTGGTGATAATAAAAATTTTATTTGTATTTAATATAAAATTATACTTAGTACTTTGTATCTAATATAAAATTCTGTTATTTGTGAACATCAAAGCATAAATCAATTCATGTTTATTACTGTCCTGGTAAAAAAATCTCTCTCTCTCAACAAATATTCAAAGCAACAGAAAATATTGTCATCTTTTACAGAAGACCTTTATTTCCCATCCTGATAAAAAGTTGATAGGTTTGAAGATAGAAAAAATTTTCTGTTCCCAATAATTAGGTATTTCAAATCCCCCATAGTAAGTGCACAATGAAATTTCAAAATAACACTGTTGATTTGTTCTAACAACAGTATATATTCGTTTTTCTAAAAGTGAAAAAACTCCAAAGAGTATAAAAAATAAAATCAATGGCATTAAAAAATAAAATAAAATCGATCTCATTACTTAGAAATCACCATGAATAATTTAGTGCATTTTGAATCTACCTTTTTTATTAATATACATGAAATTATATACTTTTAGATTACAAATACATATATAATTATATATGTATATGTACATATAATTATTTTTACATGTTGTTTTCACTTATAATATGAAGAGCATTTTGCCAAGCCATTAAACATTCCTTGAAAACAAAATTTCAAAATGGCGCTCCCGTTTCCCACCATATAGAACTACTTCAGTAACTCTCCCACTAGAGTTGGACTTTCTAGAAGTGTCCTGTTTTGTTTTCTACTAAAAAATAGAATGAAAATATTTTATCAGCTAGTCTCAGAGTTCTGTTTAGAAAAGAAATCATCTTTGTTCAGGAAACTTTGATGCTCTGCCTTTTTAGTGGTCAAAGAACTTGAAGAAAATCCAATTTTTTTTTCACATATTTTTTAGGTGTCAATGGACCTTTATTTTATTCATTTATTTATATGTGGTGCTGAGAATCAAACCCAGTGCCTCGCACATGCTAGGCAAGCACTCTACCACTGAGCCGCAACCCCAGCTCGAACAAGTCCAATTTTAAATTGTGTGGATTGCTGTGACTTAAAACATTCTCCCACACCAAAATCAGTAAGAAACTGCACACCTCAGCTTTGCGTGAGAGGCTTGTGGGGGAATCAAGGAAAAGTCCCCAGTTGGGGCAGAGGTGAAGAGCAGAAAACAGTTGCTGTGAGTCATGAGTGAGGTCAAGTGTCCAGACGTGAACCGAAGTGACAGCCAGAATGCAAGTGCCCAAGAATGTGCAGAAATATCAGAGGAGGGCACTGTGCTTCCCTAAGGACAGAGAACTCAAGGCTCAGGCCAATTTTATTTTAATTTTAAAAGGTCGAGATGACCTCAGCTGACATCTATGAAATAAATAACAGAGACAAAACAGCACAAAGTTAGGTTTTGATTTCAGATCCACTGGGGAGTCTGTGTCTTCTAATAGCAGGATTTTAGCATATACATATGTTTTCTTGTTTCATACTTTCAGTTTAGAAAAATATCCTTCTACTCTTTAAAAATTCTTATTGGTTTTATTTTTTTCGCTTTGCTTTACTTAAAAGGACTGTGCTCACTTTCTTCTTTATACCCTAGAGTGATGTGGAAGCCACGTATTGTCACAGGTCAAACTCCCTGCAGAGTGTGGCTAAGAAAGTATACTAAAAAACCGTCTATAGCCTGCCATGGTGGCACCTGCCTGTGATCCCAGCTACTTGAGAGCTGAGGCAGGATTGCAAGTTGAAAGTCAGCCTGGGCAACTTAGGGAGACCTTGTCCCAAGGTAGAAAAAAAAAAAAAAAAAAAGACAACAGCATCTGTAAGAGGGTGAGTGATGTAGAGGGCAGAGAAAGAAGCTGAATCATGATGTAGTTGCAACAGAGACCTCTGCCCAAACTACATGGGGCTCTGAAATTGGGATGGTCCTTCAAAAATGTTCCAGATTGAAGTATGAGAGGGAGGAGGTGGAAGAATTGGGGGATGGCTAGGTATTTATACTCCTGTTTTGGCCAGTGATGGATGAGGCTGTTCTGTTCTTGGAGAGGGGTCATGTCCTAGGAGCAAGGAAGTTCTGTCAGCTGAGGGCAGTGCCTGGGGAGAAGCCCAGGGTGACCTTTGAGCAGGCAGCCCGCCCAGCAGCCAGGGGAATGAATACCTCTGTTGAGAAGATGGGATCTGAGTGGAGTCCATGCTATGCCCTGCACACAGCTTGTTATGTTTCTACTAGAACTTAACCTTGTAACTAAAAATGCTTGGACTGCCTTTCTTTCTTTTTAATACCAGAATTTATATTATAGTTTACTGGAAAGAACTTTTCACTTGTTTTGGGGGTCAAATGAAAAATTTAGCAGGATTTTATTTCTTCATTTCCCAGTTTGGGTTGACATAATCTGGAATTTTAGACTGACACAATTAACAGCACCATGGCATCATGTTTCTACATTCTTTATCTTGTCTTTAAGAATTATTTTTGTCATTAGTATTACATTTTGCAACCATTCCAACATCTATAGTGAATTAACCGTGTTTAAACTTGTAAAGATTAAATACTAATTTCCTCGGCTGCCTCCACATGAACAAATTTATGAATGGATGAGAGCCCCCAAGCCCGTGAGAATTACATATGCTTTGCTGTTTAACACCAAAGACAGCATCTCCAAACCAGCATTCATACTGCAAGTCCAGTCTTAAAAATCTGATTATGGAAGTGACGTTCTGACCTGATCCCCGCAGCACGATCACTTTGGTCTCATGAGAAAGCGACTTGGTGTTGAAGTCAGTAGTTAAAAACTACAGAAGGTTCCAATTCTTCCAGTCTGTAAGGGAGACAGCAGCCCAAAAGAAAGAGATCAGAATCATATTCTCTTTGATACACCCATGCGTCACATTCTCTGTGGTTCATTCTTGTACCAACTTGGATGAACTTGGGGGAAAGTATCAGAAATATGCAAGAGCATAGTTATGAGCCCAGGAAATCCATGATGGCGACATCGACGGTGATTGCTACTGGACCAACTCCAGAAACCAGGGTCTGGAACTTCGCCTCACCTCTTGTAGGCATCAGCTTTTTGACAAATTGCTAGATCTTTTGGTACCTCCACTCCACTGTTCATTCACGTGGGGAGTGCTGGCGGGGGCCGTCACTCTCGATGTCATCAAGAGTGTCACTCATGGGCTAGGGGTGTGGCCTGGTGCTAGAGCTCCTGCCTAGCAGACATCAGGGCCGGGTTCAATCCTCAACACTGAAAAACGGAAATAAGACAACAAAAACAAAAAAGGAAATAAAACAACAAAAACAAAAAAGGAAATAAAACAACAAAAACAAAAACGGAAATAAAACAACAAAAACAGGTTCTTGCATGGCGAACCAGGGAGTCTGCATGTCAACCCTCTGACAACGAGGGTGTGTTTCACCTCGTATCATCAGAGACGTCCAGGCCTTGGATCCTCAGAAAGTTACCCCAGTAGGATTTCAGACAGGGGAATTAGGTTCCTATGCCTATCTGTTATAACTTGTTTTTATATATATTTTTAAATTTAGCTTTTAAATTAAATTTATTTTTAACTGATATATAAAAACATGAAAGTTATACATATTAACGGGTTATCGTGTGAAGTTTTGATACATGTAAACATTGTGTAATCAGATTTAACGTATCTGCTTTCTGAAACACTTATCCCTTCCTTATAGTGGAAATATTTCTTCTAGCTTTTTGACATATACAACCCAGAATTGCTATCTATGGTCACCCTATTGTGCAATAGCATATCAGGATTTCTTACTCCTATCTAATTATGATTTGATCAATCTCTCTGTATCACTCCTTTTCCCCTGCTCTCCCCGACTCTGGTAACCACCACTCTGCACTCAATTTCTTTGATTTTAACCTTTTACTATCCCACATATAGATGAAATCATGTGGTACTTGTTTTTCTGTGCCTGGATCATTTCACTTAACATAGTGATCTCCAATTCCATCTACGTTGCGGCATAAATCGGGATTTTATTCTTTTGTATGGTTGAATAGTATTCCATTGTGTATATGTACTATATCTTCTTTATCCATTTATCAGTTGATTGACACTTAGGTTTATTTTAAGGAGAGTGTTTTAGCTGCTTGAGTGTGAATTGAATTTGGATGGAGATGCTGTGGACCTATTTCATGCAATGTGGTGATATCACTTGTAAAGTTTTGAAATGCTGACATGACTTTTTAAGTCTGAGATATATCATGGCAGGCTTTTCATGCATTCAAATCATGGGTGACACCTTGTATTCAGAAAATGATACATTAGGCCAGCATTGGGTTTTTTTGAACCCTTCCAGCTTAAGAAGATCTAAATCTCTTTGTTTTGTCTGATAAATATGTAAATAATTTTTAAGAGAAACTGTCTTTAATTTGGTTCTGTTTTTCCCCCCAGTTGTCACATGTGGGCATTACTTATAGCTGTGTATGTTCATTTCACATTAAATGTTTTAAAGTTCTCATATTATTTACTCTCTAATGATAAGAAGTCATCAGCATTTCCATATGTATGCATTTTTTTTTTTTCCTGGAGCTCATCTGACTTACTAGTCAAGCAGCCCTTTCACTGACTAAATTCCCACAAATAACATCACTGGAACTGATAACAAGGAATATGGTGCCTGTGCAGGTATTTTCTGTTTGTCTCTTGTCCTAAGAATGCCCTTCCCATTTCCATGTGACATATAGATTGGAGCAATTAATTAGGCAATTTATAAGTAATTCCTTCTGACAGTCTAGCCACCTTCCTTTAGCAAAAATATAAGATGAGCAATCTGGGGGACACATATTAAATTCACTAATTAAATTAAATGCAAAACCAATGACTTCTGGGAGTCATGTTTCTCTTGTAAAGCAAATGGATGTTTGATAATTAATAATTAGATTGTAATAATCCTTCTAATTTACAAACAGTGCCTGACTTTAAGGGTAAGTTCATAAAAACAACATTAATTGTCAAATGTGCTCGAATGCTAGTGCCCAAACATTTCTATTATTAGATTATCAGATGGCAATTTCCTTGTGGATGTTATCAATAAGATTTTTTTTCCCCTGGAGTTATAAGACTTGTCCTGTATCTTTCAAAATCTCAGAAGAAAGAACATACAGATTAAAGCAACATGCATACTAATATCCTGGCCATGCTGTGGTGTGACAAGAATGGCATTTGTCATTTTCAAAAGATGTCATCACATGGAAGGATTGCCCTTTCTGCAAAGGACACATACCTGGGCTTGGTAATAGAGTCAAATAGATTCTCTGTGATGGGACTTGAAGGCCAGTGAAAGGCTTTCTGCCCCATAAGCATCTTTCCTACAGCTCCTGGTCTGCCTGACAAACCCTTATGTTCATTGAAAACATTGGTGAATGATTAACTTTGCAAGTGGATGCTGAATACACTGGGTGTTGAACTTATGATAGGGTGATGTCTCCATTAACCCACTGTAAGTTGGAAATCTCTTATGTCAAAAATGCATTTAATGTGCCTAACCTACCAAACATCATTGCTTAGCCTCACCTACCTTAAACATATTCAGGACACTTACATCTGCAACAACTGGGCAAGTCACATAACACAAAGCCCATAACGTGTTGAATATCTCATGTAACTTACTGAATACTGTACCAAAAATGAGAAACAGATGGTTAGATAGACACACTTTTGCAACGTCTTATAGTTGAAAAATCTAAAGTTGAATGGATATAAGCTGGACACTGTGGGTATATGGATCCAAACATCAGGGTGGAGGTTTGAGTTGGTGGTATGTATTTTGGAGAGAAGATTCCCCAAGGAGATTAGGTAAAGTGCAAAGACACAACGTTAACATGGTGGCCTGAGGAATACAGTGTTTAAGTGGCAGGAGTGGGTGAAGGACGTGCCTGGGACTGGACAGAGCAGGGGAGCTCCGAGCAGGAGAGTCATCCTAGAAACCACTGAAGGAGAAGCTGGTGCTTCAAGGTTATGGTCTCCAAGAGGAGAGCGGCCTGGAGGGAAGGAGAAGAAGGAAGAAGAAGCGGGAATATGCAGTGATCAGGGATCCCAAGACCAATCTGCTCTGCAAATGTGCTTAGGTCTGGGTCTGAACCCCTCCTACCCCCCAATCCCACCAAGGGGCACCTCTTTCTCATCCCAGAGGACAGAACCCGGACAGAGCCAGGTCTGGCTCACATGCATGGACCCAGGTATATTTCAGCTAGCAAATCAAAGAAAACCCTCTCAAGAGATAGACACAGACATGAACTTAAAGTCTGAAAGAACCCAAACTGCAAAGGCAAGTTAAGAATCAAACAACTAGTCGAGGAACAGCCATGAGCACGCTCTGTACCAGAGCTTGGGCAGAGAATTGCTGGGCTCTGACAGGAACAGGCGCCACCCCAGACAATGCAGCCACTATGACTGCCCGGAACCAACATGGCAGAGCTCCAATCACCAGTGAGGCCCTTCATCCTGGGAAAAGTCTGTGAAGAAGCAAGCCCTGGTAGGAGGGAGAAGGAGAAGTGGAAATGCAAATCAGTGAGTGAAAAAATAAAGAGGAGCCAAACGGTCCAAACTGAAAACCCAAATATTTTCCCATTTTCAACTTCCGCAGTAAGTGGAATAATATATAATATTAGGGAGCTCGAAATTGCTATGTAAACAGAGGGCAGTCATACGTCACCTAAGGATGGGGATGTGTTCTAAGAGGCGTGACCTTGGGTGATTTTGACGCTGTGTTTGCTGTTCATTACTATGATACACACGCAATCAATTTACACGAAAAAAGGTTTGCTTTGGCTTAACAGTTTTGGAGGTTTCCATCCATGATGGGTTGGTCCCATGGCTTTTGGGCCTGTGTGAGGCAGCACTCCATGATGGGAGTCGGGGATGGAGCACATGGCCCACATCATGGCCAGGGAGTAAAAATGGGAAAGAGGAAGGGACTGCGGTTCTGCAGTCCTGATCAAAGGCACACTGCCAAAGACCTAAGACCTCCCGCTAGGCCTTACCTCCTGAAGTTTCCACCACCTTCCAGTAGCACCGTGCGGGGGACCAGGCCTTTACCCCATAGACCTTGGGGGGGACACTTGAGACTCACACGAGAGCAGACATCTAAGCTCATGGAACCACCATGGTATATGCATCCCTCTTTGACCAAACTGTCATACAGCATATGACTGTATTTAGTTACTTTTCTTTTTATCTAAGAGGAAGATGTGGGGTAACAAAGGGATTCTTGCACCTTTACTTTTACAATCCAGCCTGGTTCCTGTGCTCACAGAGCAAGACCGGGTCTGGGGAGACAAACATTAGTCAAATAACCATATTGCTAATGGTAAAACTAA
This sequence comes from Callospermophilus lateralis, assembly GCF_048772815.1. NCBI lineage: Eukaryota > Metazoa > Chordata > Mammalia > Rodentia > Sciuridae > Callospermophilus > Callospermophilus lateralis. The sequence goes on along the minus strand of NC_135317.1, from coordinate 33,412,805 downwards.
AACCAAACATGTTTCATAGGAGGGAAACATGTCTTAGAAAGAGTCAATGAGACACTTTGCTAAGAAATTGACAATTTCAAGTCAAGGGAGCATGAACAAAGGCCCTGTGGCCTGAAGACCATGACCTAAAAGGCTATCCTGGGGGTCTGTCTGAAGAAGGGGTGGGATAAAGAGTTTTATCTTTATCTTAGAGCCATGGACACTGCTGAAGAGTTTTAAGTTTTCTAAAACTCACTCTGGCTTCTGAGTGAAGGAGAGTGCTAATCTGTGGTAGTGCAGGGGAAGGCACTTCAGAAGAAGCTACTGAAGTCATGCACACAGGAAGTGATGGTGGTGTGGTTCAGGGAGAGAATGGATTTGTGAGATGTGCAGGAGATGCAGTCAACAGGACCAGCTGTTAGAATCAATACGCGAAGGAGAGAAAGGGAGGTTCTGGGAGATTCCTTGACCTCTGGCTTATGCAACAGGAAACAGGGTGGTGTCTTTTGCTGAAACAAGGGAGTAGAAGAAAACCCTGGGTTGGTGGGTGGGAAGATGCAGAATTTAATCTGGGAACTGTTGGTGTGCCACCAAGACATCGCCTGGAGATGACTGGATGGGACGGAAGTGCTGATGAAGGCCTGGTCTGGGGTTTCTCGTTTGTGAGTTGCTGTGTGAGTTCCTGTTCGCCAGAGCGTGGAGAGTGAAACCAAGAGAGGGCTGCCACCGAGTGGTGAACATTTCACAGCCACAGCCGGGTTCTTGCCAAGGAGAAGAGGCACCCAGAGAGGGAGGGCGAGGCCAGAAGAATCCTGTCTCACTGAGGCCCAGGGACAAAAGTGTTCCAGACAGTGGGGGTATGATGACAGTGCTGAGTCCTGCTTTTCAGTCATGTGAGCTGAGGACTGTGGAATGTCCAATGACTCCAGGGACTCGAAGGTCCTGGGGACCTTAGCAAGACCCGTTTCAATGAACAACGGAGTGGAGGCCAGAAAGAGGACTCGGGGAGTGTGGGGGACAGCCAGGGAGAGAGAGGGTGAGGATAGAAAACTCAGGCACAATGTGATGAGAAGGAGCTGAAGAGGTTGGATGGGCACAAGAAGCAAGGATGTGGGAGGCCCAAGGGAGGCCGGAGGGGGAAAGTCTACCTGAAAGGGGAGGGACACTGAAGAGAGGGGGGGTTCCCTGGAGGTAGACAGGGAGGGGTGCAGTGGAGGGCGGATAGGAAAGTTAGGTACTCAGACTTCAGTCTTCAGGCAAGGTCTCTGCTGAGGTAGGGAGGTGGGAGGGGTGTGTGTGTGTGTGTGTGTGTGTGTGTGTGTGGTGAGACTGTCATTGGAGGGAAGAACTTCACAACTTTTTTTTTTTTTTTTTTTTTTTTTTTTTGTGGAAAGAAGAAAAGGGAGTTAAACGCAGAAAGAGGTTCCAGCTGAGATAGGTTTGATTTGTTTGCAGGGAAGCCAATCTACTCTGCGTGTGCCCCTTCTTTCCTTCCTTCCTTCCTTCCTTCCTTCCACCCTTCCTTCCTTCCTTCCTTCCTTCTTTCCTTCCTTCCTTCCTTCCTTCCACGCTTCCTTCCTTCCTTCCTTCCTTCCTTCCTTCCTTCCTTCCTTCTTTCCTTCCTTCCTTCCTTCCTTCTTTCTCCTTTTCTCTTTGTGGTACTGGGGATGGACCCAGGGCCTCACGCGTACTAGGCAAGCACACTACCACTGAGCTACACCCCTACTCCTTTTGATTTTTATTTTGAGACAGAGTCTTGAACTTGGGATCCTCCTCTCTCAGCCTTCTGAGTTGCTGGGACGACAGGATGCGCCATGGGGCTGGCTGCAATGTGGCCTTTCTTTAAAAGACATCATTTGCCGCCTGGTGTGGTGGCGCACGCCTATAATCCCAGCAGCCTCGGGGGCTGAGGCAGGAGGATATTGAGTTCAAAGCCAGTCTCAGCAAAAGCAAGGCACTAAGCAGCACCCTTTCTCTAAATAAAATACAAAATAGGGCTGGGGATGTGGCTCAGTGGTTGAGTGCTCCTGAGTTCAATCCCCGATACCCCCCAAAATCATGATATCATTGCTGGGGTCTGAGATAGAGATGGTTGGGTTCATCAGGGTCAAAATTTTGGCAGAAGAGGTCAACCAAAAAACCTTGACAGTCAAGGGAATGCAGGATATTGGCAAAGGAGTTATAAATTGTTGACTTCTGAGCTCCACTAGATGAGGAAGGCCAAGAAGGCAGCCGGAGGTCAATTCACTGTGAGACTGAGGGTGGACATAGGAGCCTGGAGTCCTGATGAGGCTGAGGTCTGATTAGTGACTGAGAGGCGGGTGGCCAGAGTGAGTGGCAGCCCTGATGCACGGGCCCTGGAGTGGATGACTCGAGGGCAGCTGGGGAGCTAGGGAGGAGGGGAACAAATGGATTGGTGTGAACAGCAAGCGCTGGGCATCATGGCTGGCCTTGGAGGCCAAATGCTAAGTAAGACTTTGATAAACGACAGGGGAGATAAGTGACCAGGAATCAGAACTAGATAGACAGCAACAAGACAGAAGAATAGAGCTGGAAAAAACAAAAGTGGGGTTTTTGCAAGAGGAAATAACAGCAGTGGATGGAAGCAGAAGCAGAGCTAGGGGACAGCGGCTCTGCCTCCTCCTCTTACTTAGGTACATGTGTGGTGTGGGGTCCAGGGGACACATTGTGAGGAATAAGAAGTGTCTTGAGCCAGGTGTAGTGGTGACACCTGTAATCCCAGCAGCTCAGGAGGCTGAGGCAAGAGGATCACAAGTTCAAATCCAGCCTCAGCAAAAGCAAAGTGCTAAGCAACTCAGTGAGACCCTGTCTCTAAATAAAATTCAAAATAGTGCCTGAAGTTCAATCCCTGGTACCAAATAAAATAAAATAAAGTGTCCTGAGGTGGAGTCAGATTTCATTTGAGGGAAAATGAAGGAAGGAAGCTCTGGAGAACTGAGGAATTGAGGTGAGTTTCTTGGATGACAGTAGAAAATCCGCAAGCCCCAGGCCCAGAGCATCATTGTGAACACAGGCAGGAAAGAGGGCACACTAGACTGTAGGTCAGGAAGAGGGGAAAGGCCTTAAAGGAACAATGGAATGAAGAGAAAGAAACTGTTAACCACAGACCTCTACCAATGTTAAGCCAAATCAAACCAAGAAGAGCAGAGCCCCTCAGGAGTTCTCTGACCCCCAGGCCAAGGGAACTTTCAATTTGGAGATCAATCTGTCAAAACTGGGGTTTGAAACTAGGATTAAACAATTCTCTTAACATTTAATCCTAAATATTCACATTGGAGCTAAAAAAAAAAGTTTTTTGTACTGTACTGAAAAAAAGAACAGTCATATTAATAAGGAGAAAATAGACACATGCTTGACAATTAGAGATGCCAATTCAATCCCCTCTTGGATTTTTCTTCTTCAGAATGAACAATTTCAGTCCTTTACTCTTTTGCATAAGTCTTATTTATTTGATCCTGGTTGAATTTAGGGATAGGATATTCTCCCAAGTTCTCAATCCATCCAACTGTGGACTCAAACGAACACAGTGCTCCAGGAAAAGTCTGACTAAGTCTAAGCATCACGGGAGGATGACCTCACCATTTCTCTGGGGACTTGTCTTTGTGTCCTAACTGTGCAATTAAAAAAAAAAAAAAAAAAAAAAAACTGGTGTTGGAACTGACTCCAGTTTATCTGTTTTCCTTACGGGCTCCTTTTCTGACATGCTGCAGCCTGTCACTTCTCATCTTCTATTTGTATAATGTGTTTCCTTCTCTGAAAGGTGCTACTTATGCTGCATTTATCTCCAGTGAACTTGAGAAAACATTCTGACCACTTTTCTATTTTGCCCTTTACCAGAAGCCTGGGGCTGGCCTTCCCACTCCTCCTCTGAGGCAGTGACTCATGTGCTCAGGTTCCTTCATGCCAATAAACTTTGAGGACATTTGTTTGATAAGCCTGAATGGTTATCTTTTGGTCCTGGGCTAATGCTTTATAATTGGGCCCTTTCAGTCGAGGTGGGGTCTTGATGGTCTTCTTTCGGACCTTTATCAGCAGAGAACAAATTCCCTAATGTTTCAAACCTCCGGTCAAACTTGTAAATGTTACTGTCAAAGAGGGATATTTCTAGCTGGGTGTGGTGGTGCACACCTGTAATTCCAGCAACTTCAGAGGCTGAGGCTGGAGGATCAAAACTTTGAGGTCAGCCTCAGCAATTTAGTGAGGCTCTCAGCAATTTAGTGAGAATCTGTCTCAAAATAAAAAATAAAAAGGACTGGGGACATGGGTCAGTGGTTAGGCACCCTTGGGTTTACTCCTCAGTACAAAAACAAAAACAAAAAGGCTATTTCCAAGTTAATTGGGCAGACAAGAACTTATTCTTTAAAACCCATAATCAGTATTGGATTATTATATTTTTAGGTTTTTGTACATATTGTATATTTCAGGGTCCCTTATGTCATCCCGGAGATTGCTAACCTGTAAGATGTTAGGTTGATTTTTAACTTTACCATTGCACACAGCAAGAGGATCCTTAAGCAGTCAGAGTGAATGTAGAGTCAGAGAATGCTGGAAAAGAGACACCTCAGTAAATACAAATCCTCCCTCCAGCCAGGGCTGATTTCTTCCTGTCCAAGTCCTAATGGATGTTACTTTATCTCTCTTGCTTTCCTCTCTTTCTCATGTTCGTTTTAAATATCGTTACAAACATTTGCATATAACTCTTGTTTTCCCTGGGAAACTACAGCCCAACTGTGGGAAGGTGTGATGAATAATTTGTCTCTATTTCACTCACAGTATTTTAGATAATGCCTTACAAATGTCAGCGCGCAATACCTATTTGTTGACTGAACAATGAAGGGACACATTTGATGTAGGAAAGTTCAGTTTAAGGGTGGATTTTTTTTTTATTATTTTGATTTTTTAATATTTATTTTTTAGTGTTACATGGACACAATATCTTTATTTCTTTTTTTTTTTTATGTGGTGCTGAGAATCAAACCCAGTGTCTCACACATGCTAGGCAAGCGTGCCACCACTTGAGCCACATCCCCAGCCCCTAAGGGTGGTTTTTGATTTGGCAAATTAATTTAGTTATGATCAAAGTCTTTCTTCTTTCTGGTAAGGATTGAAATGATTAACAAAAGGAAAATACTTGATTGGAAATCCAGAAATGAAGATGTAGAGGAGGGGAAACCTCTGTGAATTTTCTTTAAAAAAGCAGTTAAGTCAGTTTTCCCAAGTAAATGTAAGGGAAGTCACAGGTCCACTTGCCTTTCTCAAATCTGGACAAAATATTTGGAAATGTGTGATAGGCAGCTCTAATAATTCTTTATTACAGCAAGTCAGTGAGAACCATATGCCTGGATCCTGTTAAATAGTTCCAAACAATCTGATTATGAGCAGATAAATCATGCACTAGGTATTTCTGGATAAAGCACATATTTAAAAAGCATATTAAACATGCAAATATGATATTTTGTATACCATCTCTACACACATATAATTACCTAGACCAGAAAAAGAAATCTACTGTTTTATCATGGTTATTATAGGTATCATTAATTCATATTCATAAATTTTTTTATATGTCAGTCTGATACACTGTGCTCCAAAGGATCACAGGATCCTTCATATTTACAGCATGGAATTTTCTTTACTGAATTTATAAAAATTTCTGGTTAATGCAAAATGAATCCTCAACATTCTGATTAGGGAAAAAAAATGTCACTATATAAAAAAATAGTCATCGGCTCAACCACCTCATCGAATGTAGTTTTGCTCTATTAATGAAAGGCCAATCTCTTGTTAATGTTGTCCATGAAACATGAAATACAGAATAAATACAGAATAAAAGAAGGGGAAATAAAGATATTGTGATCCAGTATCTCCTGCAGTACTTCTTGGTTGTCTCTTTCTAAATGCAAACTCAACAGGGCTGGGTCCACTGGGATGCTGAACTTCTCCACCTGAAACTCTGGAAGGAAAACGAGAGCCTGAGCCCTTTGTCTGGTTGAGTCTGGAATGATTTCTTCAACTACAGACCCTATAAGTCTAGAGAGAAATTTGTAAACTGAGTGCCTGTTGAGTTGCTCAACCCTCCTACATCTTGAAGAGTTGGACCAGCCTAAAGAACATCAACACTAACACATAAAATATAACCCCTTTCAAAGTACTGAATACAATTGCTGTGCTTTCTGGTAGTTTCCTCGGTGCGAGGCATTCTGCTAAATGCTGTGTGCATGTATCTCATGTAACTCCTTGCCACCAGCTAATGGGAGGGCATTGTTATCCCCATTTCAATGTTGAAGAAATGCTGAATTTCAAAGAACTAAAAGACTTGCTAAAAATCAACCAGACAGAGAATGGAGGTTCTAGCATTCTAAACCAGACCTCCCTGATCTCCGCGTCCTGACCCATGGTCATCCCGAGGAAGAGAGGGCCTGCACCTGGGTCATTAGGCATCGGAGTCCAGGCTTCAGTCCAGTGCTTGCCAGAAAACTTGGGAACCTGTCCATTTTTAACCAGCCCTCCTCAATCTTTCCCTGAGGTATCTTGATAGAAGAATTGTACTACACGATGTTCTGCAGAGAAAAGAATTAAAAAATAAACACAGAAAGGAAAGATGCTGCGATGTGAATTCACCTCTTAGAGATCCGAATTACTTACAGATTCTTAAAGGCTTGGGAAGCCTGCCAAGAAAGAAAAACTAGGTAGTGTGGTGTTCCCTACACTTATTTGCATACTGAACCTGTTTTGTTCCATAGAAACCTGTAAATAACCCTTGAAATTTGTACTCTTCACAATACATATTGGAAAATGTTGACGCAGAACATTTACTGTGCTCTTTTTGGAATCCTTCTGTCCCATTCCATGGGTTCTTGTTGTTAAAGCTTTTTGGCATCACACTACCCAAATCAAGCTGCTTTTACTGCATCCCTTTGAAGACACCGTCTGCACTCTATAAATGGGTCAATTTCCAGCTCCAAATCCATCCAGTTCTATATCCTTCTCTGTCTTATGATCTCATATTGCTGAGGTCCCACTCACCACAAGAATCTAAATTGTAACAAACATAAATGTCAAGATAAAAGAGAAAAAGAAAGATGATAGGAACAAAGGAAAATACAATGAAAGAGGAAACAACCACCTCCTTAGTGACGTTTGACAACACAGAGAATGCGTTCACAACTCTTCTTTTATGAACCATTCCAAAAGACAGCCAAATATGTTATTATGTGCACAGAACTGCAAACTCAAAGTGAGAAAAATTCTGTCTTCTGAGAGAGGGATGCTATTCAATAAAACAAAACAAATCCAATCATTCGGTTACAAGGACCACTGACTTTCTATACAGACAAAAAAATATTAATTCATGTATTCATTCACCAATATGTACTGAACACCTATTAAATGTCAGTCTTTTGTATGAACTGAAGTGGGTTAAAAATATTGCGTATTAGGAGGTCATAAGTGATGGAAAAATTAATCAGGGATGGTCTCGTTTGGGGAGAGATTGCAAAACACATTTTAAAATAAGGAGGTCAAAAAAAATGAAAAGTAAGTAAACATTTGAAACTGGAGGAAATGAATAGCCAATGTATTTTTATAGCCACAACTTTCTTCTGTGCCTTCTCTGCCATACTCTTTCCTGTTTTTTCCTCTCACCCCCATGCTGTTTCTTTGATCTTTAAGTCAGTATTTTTAAGTGCTTTGTTTTTCAAAACATGGATATTTAAATGGTTCAGGAAAGCATAAATAAGAAAGCAAAAGTGACCTGAAATGTTACCATGCATTACAATTTTGGTGAAAATCCCATTATGCACATGGATGCATACCCTTGCAATTTTCCAAGAATGGCACCATGCTGAATATGCTACCTCACCACTGCTTTTTTGGTTAGTTTGCTTTTGTGTCATTTCCAGGGCTTTCTGAAAACTATTTTTATAGGCACTCCATCATGTTTGGAGAAATCAAAATGATATAAAAATATATACATTAAAAAATCTATTTTTGTTCCTCTCCACCCTATACTCTTCTGTAATAAAATGAATATATCCTTCCAATATTATTTTATGTGTATACAGCAAATGCAGATTTATACTATTCCTCCCCCCTCTGGTGACACAAATGGTTACATGCCATACACTGTTCTACACTTTACTTCCCATTTAACAGTAGAGAGATCTTTCCCATATTAGCATGTGGGAATCCTCAGTTTTAGGCATTTTTTCTGTGAGGTACCATGGTTAACTGTTGCTCTAGTGTAGTTATTTCCGCTCAGTCTTAAATGTAAGGTGACATGAACCTTAAATAGAATATGTCTGAAAGAAAATTGAAGAGAGGATACTAATTATATTCCTGGAAATTATAATTGACGTCAATGGGAAAAGATGTTACACAGAAATTACCAATGAAGTCATCTATTGCTGCTTTAAATACTGAGGCAAACATTGAGAAGTCTTGTTTTTTCATGTTTTTCCCCTCCAATGATATGAACAGCAAAAATTCGTAGTTAATTCTATTTAAAATAGTATCTCATGGGCTTATTCTGATAATGAATGTTTTAGAAGAATGCATCTGGTCGATATATTTTACCTCTCTCAATAAGAATGGTAAAATTGATTTAAAATTCTGTATCAAGGGTCTGCAGTTGTTGTGGCTCAGTGATAGAGGGTTTGCCTAGCACTTGTGAGGCACTGGGTTTGATCCTCAGCACCGCATAAAAATAAATAGATAAAATAAACATATCATGTCCATTTATACCTAAAAAGAAACTTTAAAAAGATTCTATATCAAATTTATTTAAGATTCTATATCAAAATTTGAAATTTTTTGCTAGGTTTTCTTCAACCTAGCAACCAATCATTTTCCAAAGGATAAAAATTAACCACGGTAAGCATTAGTATAAGGTTAATCTTCAAAAGATGTTTTGGGAGTGGTAAGTTATGAAATGTAACACTGAGTAGATGAATGAATGAGAAAATGTCATGTGCTGGGTATATGCAAATCTTATTCCACTGGATCCTTAAAAACCCATGTGTTAGATATTAGCATCTCTTACAGATGAGGAAACAGAACGAGAGAGATAAAGGCTGTACCTAAAGTTACACATCTATTAAGTTTAAGGGCTACAATCCAATACTAAGAGTTTTCTCACTTTTGACTCAGGGTGCTTTAACAGTGCATGACTCTGACTTTCAGTCAAGTTGATTACACATGGCCTGTGATCATTTATTTGTTGACATTTCTTCTCAGATAAATCACCTCCCTTTAAATTAAAAAAAGAAAAATCATTTCTGCCTTCCTTTAAATTAAGAAAAGAAAAATCATTTAAGAGTTTGAGAGCTGACCAGGGGCTTAGACCAGCTATTTATTTATTCATTTGCCTTCAGGATAAAAAGAAGCACTAAAAATAAGTGATGTATATTAGATAGGAGGTCTCGTTTTCTAAAATTTAATAGAGGGGCAGCAAATTTTTGTAGACAAATCATTGCCCCTTACAAAGATAAAGGTAGAAAGGCACATATAGCAAATCATCCTAGTGAAGAGTCTCAGTTGCTTCCACAGAGAAACCAGATCTGGAGAGATTAGGATGTCACTAAAGAAAAAAGTAGAAGAAAAATGGAGTAATTAAGACTCACATCTCCAGTTTCGTAGAGCCCAAGTATACAATAACAGTTCCTTTTTGAAAGAAATACACTATAATTTACTCCTAGAGATTATCACTTGACAAAATAGACTCCATAGAATTATGTTGGAAAACAAGTTTTAAAAAAAGGAAGGATCCTGTGATTCACATATTGGAAAAATCTTGAGTTTAAGGTAGTACATCCTCTAGACAAGGTTGTGGAATGTGTTGTGTGAAATGCACATAAACTAAGGTTTCCTTTCTGATTTCATTTCTCCCATCTTCTTTGAGAATTGCAGCAATACTAGGATTTGAGGTTGTCCAATGTGAAATAACTCTGATCAGGGAGGATATTAATGCTCTCTGTATGTACAAAATAAAATTAGGGCATTAATTTTCAAGAAATAAAGTAAAAAAATGATATTAATGGAAAAAAACATAAATTTTTATATCTATTCCAGAACATCTCAACTTTGTAAGCATTTGGACCCTTTCGGTCAAAGGCTGCTTAAATATTCATGGATTCCTGTATGTATTAGATTCAGACAGGTGCCCTAAAGTGGGACAATTGGGGAATGCTGTACATCTCATCCACTTTAGGCAATGATGGGCAGAAGTAGTAATCTCCTTCCAGCAAAACACATCTACCTAAGAGAAATGCCATAGCTGGAGAACTGAAAATGTCTTTTCTACAAATTTCTTCTTCTCAGAACAAAGTTAGAACTAAACACAAGGAGACCAAAAGATGGCATCCATCACAGGGTTTAAACACATGTAAATACAGGATGCATATAGAAGCAGATTTATTATAAGGAATTGGCTCACATAATTATGGATGCTGAGAAGTCCCATGATCTGCACTTGGCAAGCTGAAGACCGAGGAGAGACCATGGTGTAGTTCCAGTTCAAATCCAGAAGAAACAAGAGAGCTCTTAATATAAATTCTAGTCTGAAAGCTGCCAGGCTTGAAACCCAAGAAAAGACAAGGTTTTAGGTCATGTCTGTGGGCAAGAAAAAGACTATTATCCCAGCTCAAATAGTGGATTAGGAAGAAGCCCTTCTTACTCAGCCTTTCCGTTCTGTTCAGATCTCCAACTGTGGGGTCCACCCACATTAGGGAGAGTAATTAGCTGTACTCAGTCTACAAATTCAAATGTTAACCTCACCCAGACACACCCTCATGAACACACACCCAGAATCATATTTGACTAAATTTCTGGGCACCCCATGGTCTAATAAAGTTTACACATAAAATTTTTCAATCTCAAATGTTTGCTGGGGAGTCAGCTAACAAGCATCAGTAAGAGATGGCTTTAGGGTTGACAGAAGCACAATATATCTTAAATTCTTAAGCTTAGAGGCTCTCAAGATTAATTAGTTAGCATTAATTAATTATCATTATTTTATTAGTTTAGCTGCCATTTCCTCTAAATGGAGAAATTTCCAAGGAATTTGGATCAGCTCAACACCCATACCTTTTAGATCAAACATTAAATCCTTTCAAATTGATGGTTTTCGAGACTTCTGAAGGGAACACCATGCATTTTTCTGTCACCCTCCCTGAGTTGACACTTTTCTTTCTCCTTTCTTTTCCCCATTCCTTTTGTTCTGAATAACAGGGAAGGACAATCTTTTAATAAAGTGTAAGAGCAAAGAACATTTGCTAGATAGTGCTGATACCTTCAAAGAAGTTTGCTGAATCTTTGATTTTTTTCCAAAGATGGCTAAGTGTAAAAATGGTGTTACATATAAAAAGAAATAAAATGCTCTTACTTCAATTCCTTTGCAATGGAATAATCTTAAGACTGGGGATCAGAACCTCAACAAACAGAAGGATGAAAACTGCTGGATTTCTTCTCTCACTCTTGCTTACTATACCCAGTTTTCTTGAACTTCCATTGGTAGATGTTTCCCTAAATACTATAATGGAAGAAAATTGTAGTTCTCCTAAGTCTATTTAAGCATTTCTAACTTTCACTGGTCTAACACTTTTGGGACAATTTTTTATTTTTCCAGAAATAACATGTAAAGAGTTTCAGGATTTGCCAATAACTTGAATATACATAAAATAGTGATTTTCTGTAATTAAGTTTTAGTTAGTGTGCTGTTGTATAATAACCATAATATTCAAAGAACATATATTTTGATAATGTAGCTCATTACATGGCCCAGAGATTACTGAAATTTTTAAGGACATGCTTGCCGCCGAGGGTTTTCAGAATGTGTATGGTGAAAAGTTGGCTCATCTAGTCCTCAACTACAAACCACGTACCAAATCCAGAGTGAATTTCAGAAATGTCAACCTGCTATCTAAAGGGCCTTCTATGGTGCCCGATTCTGCTGATAGATGAATATTTTTCACAGCCTATCAGTCCTAAATAAATAAATATTCAACAGAAAGCAAAAATATTAGACAAAGGGAGGACTACAAACCAAGAAAGAATGTGTTATTTCCCTCTGTTATCCTGGTGGTGAATGAATGATGTCTGAATCAAAGCATTCAGATTTTTCCATTAATTCGACTATTTTTAACTTGAATACATTTTACAAATTCACTATAATTCACAATTTAGTGATGTGTTCATCATAAAGAGGTCAAGAATAATATATATGTATTATATGTATATAATATAGTAATACATATATTATATATGCACAAATCATAATATATATATTATATATATGTGCCAAGTTTACAAATAAATGTCAATAATTGTCCTTTTACTCCAGAAAATAAAATATTCTTTTATATCAATGGAAACTGCAAATATGCATTGATGTGAGCTCATGAGGCCAAGATTTACAATAACTGACCTACATCCAGCCTGGAGACTCTAGTGCCATGTTGGCTGAGAGATCATGGCAGGGCCACAGATGTGATTTCTAATTTCCTAGTAGCCACATCAACAAAGGCAAATCAACCAGCCAACCAACCAACCAATTGCGATTAATATTAGTAATTAGGTTAGATAATCCAACATATCTAAAAGTTATGATTTCAACATGTAACCAGTATAAATACATTTTACATTCTTTTGTTCATTCTATATCTTTAAAATCAGTGAGTATAGTATGCTTCCAATGTATCTTAATTAAAACTAGGCACATTTGAAACATTCAATGGTCCTGGTGGCTAGTAGATAACAAATTTGGACAGTACAGCTCTAGGTATACCTCCCAATGATTGGACCATTTGCTTTTTAGACTTTTTGAAGACAAAGTAAATTGATTTTTTAAATGTTTTATGCCGCAGTCTGGCTGGGACACAAAATCACGAGCCACCACACACCTTGTAGATTCAAACAGCAACTCTTTATTCCTGAACTCACACTGGCACACTACAAGCATGTTCTGGGGAAAATCCACACTCTCCACCGGGCTCTGAATCCCAAATACTCTCTGAATCCTGTGAGAACTCATCGGGAACTCAAGGAGCGGGCGGGCGCCTGAGACAGCAGGATACGTCCTATTCCCGGCAGGGTCCACCTTAAACCTGGAACCACCCTAAACCCAAGGAGTGGGATACTCCCTATTCCCAGCAGGATACACCCTAAACCTGGACCCACCCTAATCCAGCAGGATCCTCCCTAAACCCAGTTCCACCCTGGTCCTTGAGCAGGGTCACCTTACTCAAACATTCACGCAATGTCACTGCAAATGACCTGGGTCCAAGGCAAGCCCATTTCCACAATGGAGAGTCCTCCCTCTAAGCAACATGGGGTCGGCTGATAAGGAAATTGCCATGCATCATTCTTACTTAGCTATGGCTCTCAGCAGTTTTATTGATGCATGAAAACACACAGAATAATGGATAGATCATCAGGGTATTTTGATGAGTTTTCATCAAATATAGAATATAGATGCTTTAACTAGAACCCAGATCATGAGATCAAATGTTAACAGAACTCCTGTGGTTCCCTTGAGCTCCCCTTGGATTTTCTTATGAAATCACAAATAGTAAGATATTGCTTTCTTTGTAAGCAAGCACTTCCTGAAGTTGATCCGTTTATATAACCAGGAAGAGGACTTTGCTGATGTGTTGAAAGCCAATCCTTTGGTGTTCAGGGAAATTGCACCCCTGGCTATGAAACTGGATCATGGATCTTTGCAAATACAAAGCCCTCATGGAACCATGCCAGGAAAGGAGGGTTGAGAAAGAAGGTTATCCCTGACTACTCCAAAATTGAGGTGTATTTATATTAGTCCTGGTTTTAAATGTAGGGTGATTTAGAATCGATTTTTTTTTTCTCAATATGCTTTGTTTCTTCACATAATCATTAATGTGAGTGTAGAGTAAGGATGAAAAAACAATTCTCAGGTGTAGCAATGTTTAGTCAGCTCTTTTCATTTCTATGACCAAAAGGCCTGACAAGAACAAAATAGAGAAGGAAAAGATTATCATTTAAGAGATTTAGTTCATGCTGGGAAGACTCCATAGCTCTGTCTGCGGCGAGGCAGAACATCACGGCAGAAGGGTGTGGTGGAAGAAAGCAGATCACAATATGGCTGACAGGAAGCAAAGAAAGCTCCACTCATCAGGGACAAAATATAAACCCCAAAGTCATGCCCGCAGTGACCTATCTCCTTCAGCCACATCCTACCTGCCTATAGTTACACCCAGTTAATCCAGTGGGTTAATTCACTAATTAGCTTATAGCTCTCATAATCTAATAATCTTTCACCTCTGAGCATTCTTACATTGTCTCACACATGAGCTTTTGGGGGACACTTCATATCTAAACCATCATATTCAACTTGAAAGAATTCCCCACGCAAAGACATTTCGCCGGGAGAATTCCAATTTTATTGCAAAAGGCTGTGTGCTTATATAGATCTAAGGGGAGATGGCAGGGCTTAGATAAATGGCAGGCCACCCATTTATTGACAAGTTCTTCCAGATATCAGCCCCGGAGCCCAGGAATTAGTTCTTATTGGGGCTAAGTTTCCCTGCCAGCGAGATTTGAAATTGGCGCCAGCGGGAGTGTTCACACAGGCAGGAACTTTTCGCGCCTCTGCAGAAAAGGGGAAGGTAGGAAGAGGAGGTCGTTAGGCGCCATGTTGGGGCTTTTCTCTGGGGTGCAGCTGCTGTTTATACTTTTCCCACCACAACTTCCATAGGATGTTATGAAGACTGTAAAATGTTTTTAATCAGGTAGTTTTCTCTTGACATAAGACCTGGGCATACAACATATGCTCTATAAATATTTTGCATGGCTGGGAAGATCAGAGGCAGAGCAAGCATTAACTTTTTTTAAGCATTTTTTTTAAAGAGAGAGAGATAGAGAGACAGAGAGAGAGAATTTTTTAATATCTATTTTTTAGTTTTCAGCGGACACAACATCTTTGTTTGTATGTGGTGCTGAGGATCGAACCCGGGCCACACGCATGCCAGGCGAGTGTGCTACCGCTTGAGCCACATCCCCAGCCCGCATTAACGTATTTTTCTGAAAAAAAAATTTTTTTGAAAACTGACTCTGTGGTCCATAGATACAATGTCTTTTTAGAGCCTATAGATGCAGTAGGTCTTTCTAGAGAAGGGCACAGAAAGGGTCAGAGTGAGGTCAGCATAAATCAGGGAAACAAGGCTTGCCAAGCTAGAGATCAGATCACACACATTGCTGATTTTCCTTCAAGAGCCTTTTGCTGGGGGAAGTGCTATAGGCCTTTAGGACTCTTTAGTCAATCGACAGCACAAACAGAACCCCTGTTCCTGCTGTGAGTGGCAAAGCTCCCCTCCTGCCTTCTTTTTCTGGCTCATCATTTCCACTAAGGCATCATTCTTTGGGACTAAAAGTGTTTCAGCTATTTTCAAGACCTGAGCAATGAGGGACATAATGAGGGCTGGACTGCTACATAGCTATTTAAGTGGTTAAAGATAGAACATGATATTGGCTAAAACCCAGTCTTTCCATAGCTTTGTGACTAGTGTGTCACACCCTATTCTGAAAAGAGTGGAATCATTTTATGATATTGGTGTGGATGGAATGAGGCAGAGTATTCCATGTTTAAACATTTGTTCTGTTTCATAGAATATGATTAAACCCCTTACATAGCTGAATGTGGTAAAGAGCCATATTATCAGGGAGGCTGGTAACACTAGATGAGCCAGCAGGTTAAACCTTGTCAATGACCCACAAAACCTTTTTTGGGGTAAGGAGTTTGTTTCTTGATTGAACAACTCTGGGCAACTCTGCTAGGTTGAAAAATAGCATCAGAACATTCAGGAATAAGTCAATATAATCTAAATATTTATGTTCAAAGAATATTTCAAAAAAAACAATAAGCCAAACATAAAGCAGAAATTCCTATTGCTTTATGTTAAAGTGATGTTAAATCAAATTTTAAGAAACATTTATATCTGCATTGAGCTCTGGAAAATGTTATTAATTGTCTTAACAATTTAGCAAAATCAAATGTTTTTTATGTAACTAAGACAAATAAATTTGTAACTTGTTGAGAGCCACAGCCAAGTTGGGATGGTGCCTGGCATTATGCCAGAAGGAGTGGTTGAGAGGTGACACCAGTGAGCCATTAAGATGATGATAATTAAGTTAAGCTGTGTATAACTGCTGTGATTGGATGATGCTGAATTGAAACAGGCTGTGTATTCAGTTGTATATAGACCCCTGCTGTCTGAAAGTAGGGCGGCTCCTGCTGCCTCTCTCAGAGTTCCCGTTGAGTTCCCATTGAGTTCTCTCGGAGTTCTCCTTGAGTTCTCGCGGAGCCCTGTGGAGAGTGGGGGTGGGGTTCCCTCGTGGAGTGCTGGTGGAGTTCGGGCAATAAAGGAGTTCCTGTTTGAACCTACAAGTGCCTCGTGGCGGCTCAGTTATTTTGTGCCCAGCCAGACTGCGGCAGTAACTAAGAAAAATAAATTTGTCTTACGCTGTTTCTTTAAAAAAGAAGGGGAAAAAAGCCAATGAGAGTTCTGAGTTTACTTTAAATACCGACTACAAAACAACTTGTTAAATAATAGAATGACTGGGGCTGGGGATGTGGCTCAAGCGGTAGTGCGCTCACCTGACATGCACGGGGCTCTGGGTTCGATCCTCAGCCACCACATAAAAATAAAATAAAGATGTTGTGTCCACCAAAACTAAAAAAAATAAATATTAAAAAATTCTCTCTCTCTCTGTTTTTTTAAAAAAAATAATAGTATGACTATATTATGCTTGACTTCACAAATCCAGAGTTTGTGAGTTAGAGTAGGGAGTGGACAGAAAGACTAGAACCCTCTTCACATAGAACCCTCTTCACAGTTGCTTGTGTTTAACAAGAGAGGAGATCCAGATCTGCCAAAGTGGTTAACAACAGCAGGAATTTGATCTTGGATAACCCCCAGCCAAGCCCTAAAACCCACCCATTTCAATTCCAAACTGTCCTACCTCTTTCAGCATGAGGAAGGAGGAAGAAAAGATGGTGACTTCATATAAAAACAGACAAACAAAACACAAACAAGAAAACACACACTCATCATGAAATTCTCCTTTCTCTGGCTCTTCCACCCCCAATCTGGCCTTCACCTCCTGATAAAGCTCTGGAAGGCTGAGGCATGTGATCAAAGAAAGCAACTAAAGCTATACCAGAGCTTCCCTTGTGCACATTCTCTCCCCAGTGTGCTTATCACTCCCATGAGTCCGACACCTTCCACGTACCCAGAATTACTAGACCTACACGTACAGCACAGGCCTGTCCTCTGAGCACCAGACCCACCAATACAGCTGTATGCTGAACATCCAACCACTTGGCTTATAGGCACCCCAAATTCAGCAAGTGCAACTGGGCTTCAGATGTTTCTCTGACAAACCTGTCCTCTTCCGGTAACCTCCACCTCAGTGAATAGCAACATCACATTTCTAGTTGCCCAAACCTGATGCCTGGGAGTTGTGCACACTGTTGGCCATGTCAACGCTCCATTTCTGTGCTCCACCAAGTCTAATTTATTTAAGCTCCTGCAGATCCTAAGTCCCCCCACTTAGTCCACCACTAACCATTCACTACTCATCTCAAAAGAGGATATACTTTTGCACCAGTCATGTCCCTGGAGTGGATAGAGGTCTCCTAAGTACATACACTAAGTAACAATTAAAAACACAAGTCAGTATCACTGCTTAAAACCCTTTGAAGTCTTCTTGTTTTTCTAAAACCATCTTCAAAATCCTCGATGGCCTGCAGCAGGCTCTGTATAAGCATATGACACTTTCTGCCCTGTCCACTTCTGCTGACCCACATCCCACCGTCCAGCCCTTGTAGCCCCAGTTCTTCTCATGTGATGAGCTTCTTCCTGCTCAAGCCTTCCTGTATACTTGTCCGTTTTCCTAGATCCCTCTTCTACTTCTAGGGAGACTTCCCTGATCCCAGGACTGCGTTAGGGCCCACCATTATATATGTTATTGTTCGTGTGAATTATATTTTATCTATTTAGCTTTTTCTGTGGTCTATAAGGCTCAAAGAACAGGGACTGCCCAGTGTTAATAGTGTCGGGGCTCAGAATGCAAATACTCCAAAGTATGGTGCTATGACATGCTAAGTATTTTTAAATGGAGGGCATGGAAGGGCCACAGAAGCAAGGACTCTCTGATCCCCTCTTGCCCTCCTATCTCCTGCCCCTCTTTCTCCCCCAAAATGATTCAGAGGAATCAGAACTCCTCTTCCCCAAGATGGGTCAGAGAAACTAGAACTCTTCTTGCCCTAAGCAAGACGAATAATCTAGAAAGTTCATTCCTCCCTCCTCCCTTAAAGGTTCTCATTCCAGGGGGAACCTGCACCACATAGGAGAGGGGACAGGGCACAGGAAGTGATGCTACAAAGAGAAGCCAAGAAGAGTCTGAACAGATAGGCCCTGCTGGGTTTCCCCTCCTCAATCTATTATAGCAGATCACAGCTGTTTAGTGAGATTTTTCATCACTGTGACCATAAGACCTGACAAAAACATTTAGAGAAGGAAAAGTTTATTTGGCTCACGTTTTCAGAGGTCTCAGTCTACATGGCTGACTCTCTTGCTCTGGTTTTGAAGTGAGGCAGAATATCATGGCAGAAAGCAGCTCAGGATGTAGAGATCAGGAAGCAGACAGACCTCTGCTCACTAGGGACAAAATCTATATCCCAAGGGCATGCCTCCGGTGACCTACCTCCTCTGGCCTCGTCCTACCTGCCTATAGTTAAACATCCAGTTAATTAATTCAAGTGGATTAGATTAAGGCTCTCATAACCCAATCATGTTACCTGTAAACTTTCTTGCATTGTCTCACACATGAGCTTTTGGGGTCACCTGATAGCTAAACCATAACAATACCCTGCTATAAATCCCATTTCTACATGACCATCCATTCATCAAAACTGAGCATAAAAACAGATTTCCCTGGGCCATTTAGTCTTAATTTCTGAAGGTTCCTACTTGAAATAAAATTTTAATTCAATAAATTTGTTATGCTTTTCTCTTGTTAGTCTGTTTTTTGTTATAAGAGTGTCTCTGTGAGTCTTGTGGTAGAGTAGGAAAGGTGACAAACATGTCTGGCCCTATGGTACCTTGCTGGGCACATGGTAGACACCCAATAAATGAATATTTGCTGAATGAATGAAAAGTCACTCATTGGAAGAAAATCACTGAGCAGAGGGAAATAAAGAGCAGGCAATAGGCATCTATCAGGGTTAGTCAAACTCTAGACAAAAGGGACAGTCCTCAAAAAAAACAAAACAAAACAAACAAACAAACAAACAAACAAAAAAACACATGTGCCTAAGACTTCTGACACAAGTTCCAGGGTCCCAAGAGCTATACTCATTTTAGACAAGGCTTCAAATTTGAGGGCTTGTTACAGATGCTGTAAGATTTAATAATTTGCTAAACTGACTCAGAGAACTCTGAATAGTGCTATATTTAGATTATAGCAAAGGACACAAATCAAATCTAGACACACAACACAACCCCCAAACTCACAGGCTTTATCCAGAACAGGGAGGGTCAAAAACAAAGCTTCCCTGCCTTCAGGGGATACCGGGTACCGATATGTGGCACATGGAACATTGCCAACCTAACAAGCTTGCTAGATCTTCAGGGGATAGAGAGGGAAGATTCCTTTGCTTTTATACCTCCCTAACACACACACACACACACACACACACACACTCATTCTCTATTATGTATGTATATGTATATAAAATAAATGTATATGTAAATATATACTTAATATATAAAATGTTACACACACACACATAGACAAGAGTCAAGAAAAAGCAGATTGGAGCATAGGGAAATTTTAGTCTTTATTTTGTCTATGGTTACTTTAAACTTCATGGTATAATTTCCTACTTAGGATGTAAAAGTCAGAGAGTCAGGGAAAATGTAATATAAACAAATTTAAGATAATGCCTCTAAAAACCACGTCCACTTTAATTAGTTAAATTAAAGATTACTGTAATTTTTACCTTACCCTTTTCTAATGATTTCCAGTTTACAAAAGGGCTTCATATACCCCACCCTTGAATTGTTAATGTCATAGTGTAAAAAGAGTCTAAATAATTAAAAAATCAAGTGGCAATTAACAGTGAGAGAGAAAAAAAGATTATTTAACTTATTTTATTTAAAAATTAAATTGTTCTAGAATTCATTTTTCCAGCCCAGCAGAAGCATCATTTACATAATAATTGACATGCTAATTAAGATTCATCTATGCAATCTGCTGCGTGACAATGCTTTGTTAATATAATTCAAGATATTTCATGAATTCAAAAGTTCAAATTTGACCGACAGCTGGTTTTTCAGAGTTTTTTTTTTTTCCTTTAAAATCAAACAATGTGACGTGAAAAACTTAGGTAAAACACACAAAAGTGTCTTGTCAAAAGGGAGCTCTTGTGTATTTATTTTAATTAGCTTTTTTTTTTTTTTTTTTTTCCGTTGTGACCAAAACACCCTACAAGAAACTTCAGAGAAAGACAAGTTTATTTGGGGCCCCCAGTTTCAGAGGCTCAGTCCACAGATGGCCAACTCCATCGCCGAGTCCCTTCGTCCCACCTACCTACAGTCACCACCCACTCTAACTAGGATGGACGATTAGGCGACAGCTCTCACAATCCACTTTGCTGCTGAACGTTCCTGCATTGATACAGGAGCTTTTCAGGGACACCTTACAGTCAAATTGTAGCACTACTTGATGGCTTGGGTGTCCCCAAGAGACCATGTGTTGGGAGGTGGGTCCCTGAGGTGGGAGGTGCTGTGGAACCTGTAGGGGGTGGGGCTCAGTGAGAGGGTCCTTGGGTCATTGAGGACCCCGCCTTCTAGATGGATCAAGGCATTTTGGGTGGCCACCCCCTGGCATTTTGAAGTGAGCGGGTTTCTATAAAAAGAGCAATACTGTGACCTCCCTCTCTCTATGCTTCCTGGTTTGAGATGTGATCACTCTCCCTCATGTGTTCCTACCACCCAGTGCGGGGCCACCCCAGAGGCTTGGCTATGCTGTTTGGACTTTCAACCTTCCAAACTGTGATCTAAATGTACCACTTTACTTCATAAGTAGATTGCCTCAGGTATTTTATTTTAGCGATGAAACACTAAAATACCCATCTCCCTACTTAATGAGTAGAAGTTCCATCCAGTCCTTTTTGAAAAGTGCAAAACTTCTGTGCATCTATATGGTTTATATTTGTTCTTTTGTACATAATATGCCCTTTTCCCTCTGGGTTCTTTAAAATTTTTCTCTTTATCATAGAGTTTTGGAAAATTGATCGAGAGGTATCCTGGTGACTTTTTAATTGTTTTTATTCTCATAGTGATTTGTTAACATTCTTAGATCTGTGGATTTACACTTGTCATCAAATTAAAAAAATTGGGAGTTATTATCTGTACTCTCCTTATTCTTTTGAACCTCCAGCTACACACATGTAAGTTTCTCATTGATAGAAAAGAATTGTTGATTATTTTTCCAGCCATTTTTCTGTACATGTTTTATATTAGAGGGTTTTTAATTTGCTGTATCTTTGGGTTCATTGATCTTTTCTTTGGCAGAGTTTAATCAGCTATCAACTCCGTCTGGTGAATTCATATCCAATTTTGTATTTTTTTAGCACTGGAAGTTTCTTGTTTGTATTTTCATTTTTTTCTTCATTATGTTAATGTATTCTTTTCATTCCTTGACACATTTTAATAGTGATTTTGTTGTCCTTTTCAACCAACTTTATCATCATTATCATTCTGGATCTATTTTTATTAGCCATTTTTTCCCCTCCTGGACACAGGTCAGTACTATGCTGTTTTTGGCATTCCTAGTAATGTTTTTTTATTGAATGCTGAATGTTATGAATGTTATGTTCCTGAGTGGGTAGGGATGAAGGGAACTTCCCTTCCATCCTCTGAAGGTTTGGTAATTGAATCAGCTGAAATAAACAGACAACGGCAGATGAACAAGAGAAAAGGCGAGTACCTTTATTACAAGCATGACAGCATCCTGGGAAAGTGAGTACCCAATAACCCCATGAGGTTTAGAAGCTCATATGTGCTCTTCACAAGGGAGAGGGAAGTGGGGGGTATAGGCAATTCCAGAGGGTTAGTAAATGATTTTTAGGGGAGATGAATGGGCCTGAAGAACAGGCAAGAGCCTGGGACAGAGCTGTCTGGGCCTGGGTGTGGTGTCGACCTAGTCTTCCTCACAGGGAGTCAATCTGCCCTGTTTGAGGAGACGATGGGGAAGCCACTCAAGACGACTTGCTTCTGGAGGAACTCCTGAGTCGGATCAGGGAACTCCAGAGAAACCGCCCCCTGCCCACCACCCCCTTTGCTGTTCCTCAGGTGTCCTCAGTTTGCCCCAAGTTGCACAATTTGGGGTACCATTTCTAAAACCCAACCCGTGTCTGCATTTTTTAAAAGACTTCCTTTAAAGAGTGTTGGATTTTGTTATGACTGGCAGGCCGGTTATTTGTGGATCAACTTGATCCTTCTGATCCTATTTGGAAGTGTAGTAAGAGAGGTCTGCAGCCACCTTTCCCCCAGGCTTCCTTAGCCTATTACTAAATGGCAGGCCTTCTGTGGTCTCTACAGAATGTTCTAGGCTTTTAGAATGGTCTCTCCATTTTAGCTAGTTAAAAAAAAAATCAAGTATCTCCCAGCCCATAGGAGCTCTGGTAATTTTGGGCTCACAGCTCCTTTGTGAAGGCTCCTGGATTTTGCACGGCACACCTTCTGCTTAGTCAGAAGCTCAAGAGACCTGGAAAGTTTGAAAATTCCCTCCAAATCTCATGTTAATCTCCAAATTTATATGATGATAACATTTGGAGGTGGGAATTTTTGGAAGTAATTAGTATTAGATAATGTCATCAGAGTAGGGTCCGCATAATGGGACTGGTGGCTTTATAAGAAGAGGAAGACTTACCTGAACTCACATGTGCTTGCTTTGCCTTTCCAGGTGATGCCCTCTGCCATACAATAATGCAGTAAGAAAGCCTTCACCAGGTCTAAGCAGATGCAGGCACTGTGTGCTCTTGAACTTTCCAACTTCCAGAAATGTGAGTCAAATAAATTTCTACTCTTTACAAATGACCTTGTGTCAGGTATTTTGTCATAGTAAGAGAAAACAGACTAAACTAAGATCTTTGGTGTGGTTTTCAAGTTTCTCTTTTTGAGTATTCTGACCTGCAAACTTCCATTCACTGTGCTTTTCCCAAACTCTAGTCCCTATCTTCTCAGCTCAATGAGACCACTGTGGTCTCTTTGGTTCCCCCTTTCTGTGCTTCAGTCTGGAAAGTGCCTCTAGGCAGAAACTGGGGATCATCAGTTTTCTTTAAGGCTCTGCAGTATTGAATATTTTCCAATGTCTTAAAAACTATAGTTTCAGATATTCTGTCCAAAAATTTCTACTTATTTATGGCTAGTTTGGTACCAGGTATTCTATCATGATGGAAAGGAGAAATTGATTTTTTCTTTTGGTTGCCTCAATGAACCACTAAATCACATGAAAAATGACTTATCTCTAGACCTTTTGGGTGCATGAGATAAATTTCTTTTTTATTTTAAGACAGTCTACGAAATGGATTTTTTTCCTGCTACCACCAAAATGTGTGTGCTAAGTGATACACTATACCAAGACTTGGATTCACACCCTAAAATAGGTGTGAATATTTGGAATGTTTACTTAGTGTACTACTATTTCTGCAAATGGATCTTTAGCAATGCCAGCATTGTTCTAATTCAGCTCAGCTGGCTTCTACGCCCATGTATGGAATACCTAAATGTAAGACAGATGCTATGCTGCACATGAGAGTATAAGGGTAAAATTCTTGCTCTCAAGAAACTAAGAACCATACTTCACGTTAAGGGTGAATCACACCCTCTCAAAATGTATATTGAAGTCCTGACTTCTGGTAACTGTGAAGGTGATTTATTTTGGAAATAAATTGCAGAGGTAATCAAATTAAGATGAAGTCATGCTAATGTATGCTGTATCCTAACCAAATGACAGGTGTCCTTATAAAAAGGGAGAAACTTAGACCCAGACACCCAGAGAGGAGAATACCAAGTGGAGACAGAACCACAGAGACACGTAGGGAAGAGGGTCCCATGAAGACGCAGGCTGTATGCCAAGGAAGAGCAGGGATTCCCAGCAGCCACCAGAAACTAGGAAGAGCAAAGAAGGAACCTTCCTCTAGAACGTTTGAGAGAACATGGCCCGGCCAACACTTTGATTCTGTACTTCGAGCGTTCAGGACATGAAAGAATAAATGGTTCTAAGCCACCTGTTTGTGGCACTTTGTCACAGTAGGCCTAGAAAGCAAATATGAAGTCTGAGACGTACCACGGTGGAAATGCATGGGAAATGGGGGGCACAGTGGAGACTGTGAAGCTTCTCCCGAACCCAGGGGTACTGTGGCTCATCTACTAGGAGTGAGTGTAAGGACCTAGTTCCCGGCACTGGTCGAGGTACCTTGTAACCCTGCAGGAGAATCCAGAGAGGGAGGGGGACCAGCAAAATATTTGAAGAAATATGGCCAAAATGTTTTTCAAAGTTGATGAAAACCACAAACCCAGGTATGTGAGATTCTCAAGTCACAGTGGCTGAAAGCAACAAAGACTCATTTCTCATCTGCACTAAGTACACTTATAGCTCTGGCAAAATCTCAGGGACCCCTGTCGCCCAAATGATGGCTCAGCAGGATCTGCCTGAGCTTCCAAGCCAGTTCTCAGGATAGCCCCGAGTTCAAGTTCAGGACTCTTCTAAGGGGCAGTGTTAGCTCTAGAGCTTAGTCTTGTCCACGGGTGGTCTGATGGCTCCCCTGCTCAGTCCTGTTTTCCCCCTTCTATCTTTTGTAATTTACTCCACAATCACATTTTGATTCTAACTCTGTCAACCGCTGCTGCTTCCTGGAGAGTCGAACCTACGTCGTTCCCCTTCCCCTCCCATCCCAAGAGGAATTTAAAAACCAGAGTAAAACAAGTTGAGAAAGATGTCATGAAACTCAAGAGCATGTTTTAATGAAAACAGGTCCAAGTAAGAGGCAAATGTTCTTGTAGCACAGTACAAGGTATTATTTTTATAAAACAGACGACATAAGTCACAGTCATAGGAGGAGAACACTGCCTCGTGGTCTTCAGAAGAATATGAATTTTTAGTGGCGTCCAGGGAAGCCAGAAGCGTTCTATCACAGTGCGGGGAGAGAGAGTCCAAACGGTCTCGCCCAACACCCACGAAATCAGAGTCTCTTTGTATTCTTTCACAGCCAGGCCACATCTGGGCAGAGAAAAAACCATCAACACCCAAGTGAGGTCTGGTTTGGCAGATTTTGCAAGACCTAGAAAGGACCTGGGGAAGAGGTTCTTTTATGTTGTGGGATAACCAACATTCCCCCAAATTGGTCTCTAACGAGATTCAGCCAGCAAAATCCCAAGCAACCGTTTTCTGGTGTTGTGCTGCTTTAGGATGCTTCCTAGAACACTGGGGTAGTGACAAGTTCATCTTTGATTTCTGTAAAGGTTGCTTTCACCTCCATCCCATGGTTCAATATGGTTTAATTTAGGGGGGGCAGTGGAATGGGTGGCAACATTTAGAGAGAGGCTGCTTCTTTTCCTGATCACCAGGGAGGTCACCTTTTGAGCGTTTCCTCAGCACACAGGACATCTCCCCAATCTTGGGTTCTCTTAATGTTCCTTCCCCCAGCAGGGTTGCAAGATTCCTGGTGGAATGAGAAATGGTCCCTGCTGTGCTCATGATACGTACCTCTGTGTGGAAATTCCCCAGTAAAAATCGGTGTGTTTTAATTCTGTAGACCTCAGTAGTTTGCTAATTTTACAAAGTGATTTCCCAAAGTTTACAGGATAGAACTAAAAAATGCTTTCCGCAAGCCATTGGGCATGAAGGCTCTTAATTCTCCCAGCTTCACATCCTGCTCCTTTTCCCAGGCTTGTCCCTTCATGTCATGATAATATTTTTGCAGTCTGAAAAATGTATTTAATTAACCTTCTCTGAAATGAGATCCCCCATGGTCTCTGTTTAAAATGTGACTGTGTCTTAAAATTCAACTTTTACCACTTCTTCCTTGGACCTGTCCCAGCTGAACCTGGGAGTATGATGCTTTTGTTCTCTTATTTCTTACGTCTCATCATCTAGACTGAGAACAGGTGACTTACTGAGTTAGCTTATGTAAAAGACTGAGATTTTCTTATAAATATGGTAGATCTATTTCTAACCCTGCATGAGGGGGGTGCTAGGAGTGTTTCAGGTGGTGTCAGTACCTGCCATGGGGACAGCAGTAGGAATAGTTTGTTTCTACAATTCATGGGTTTCTTCCTCGACTGGGCATGAGAACTTTGGCACCAGTAGCTTCAACCACAGAAGAATGGGCTGGCTCTTGTCCTGTCACCTCAGATTGTCCCTGGCGGGGCTGGGGAGACCTTGACTGTCGGCTGATGGAGCCAACTGGATACACCCCCCCTGGATGCACCTAGTCTACAGGCTTGCTGAGTGCACAGGTCTCCACACACAAGTTACCCATTAGTCTTTTGTTCATTTGTTTTGCTTTCACTTTCCATTTAAAATTTTTTTCATTTACCTATAAATAGATAATATAACTGCATGCACCAAATGTTATATCTTTTTTTGGTGGGGGTGGGGGTACTGGGAATTGAACTCAGGGGCACTCGACCACTGAGCCACATCCCCAGTCTTATTTTGTATTTTATTTAGAGACAGCGTCTCACTGAGTTCTTTAGCACCTCGCTTTTGCTGAGGCTGGCTTTGAACTCACAATCCTCTTGCCTCAGGCTCCCAAGCCTCTGGGATTACAGGCGTGTACCACTGCACCCAGTGAAAATGTTATGTCTTAAAAAGTCAGTCTCCTTCCTGCCCTTGTTCTCTGGCATCCAGTTCCTCTCCCCAGATGACACAACTGGTATCACCTTCTTGTGAATCTCCCAGAGTATTTTTCTCCACAAATAGTAGCAAAATATTCCTGTGGGTACTCCTCTTGCTTTTTTCACTTAATAGCATTTTTAGGTTATTCCAAATCAATACATAAATATTATTCTTTATTTTATTTTATTTGGCCATAATTTCCTTTTTGTTCAAATTAGTTATACATGACAGTAGACAGTATTTTAACATATTATACATACATGAAGAAATATAACTTTTCATTTTTCTGGTTGTAGATGATATAGAATTACATTGGTCGTGAATCATATAGGCATATAGTATAATGATGTACAATTCATTCTATCTTTCTTATTTCTATTATTCCTCATTTTTCTTCATTCTCCTTTGTCTAAAGTACTTCTATTCTTCCCTAACATTCCTCCCACCCCAGCCTTATTGTGAATTAGTATCCATATATCAGAGAAAACATTTGACCTTTGTTTGGGGGGATTGGATTATTTCATTTAGCATGATATTCTCTATTTCCATCCATTTGCCAGCAAATGCCATAATTTGGTTCTTCTTTATGGCTGAGTAATATTCCATTGTGTATATATACCATATTTTCTTTATCCATTCATCTGTTGAAGGGCAACTAGGCTGATTCCATAGCTTAGCTATTGTGAATTGAGCTGCTATAAACATTGATGCGCCCACATCACTATAGTATGCTGATTTTAAGTCCTTTGGGTATGTATTGAGGAGTGGGATAACTGGGTCAAATGGTGGTTTCATTTCAAGATTTCTGAGGAATCTCTAGACTGCTTTCCATAGTGGTTGCACCAATTTTCAGTCCCACCAGCAGTGTATGAGTGCATCTTTATCCTCACATCCTTGCCAACATTTATTGTTGCTTATATTATTGATAATTTGCCATTCTGACTAGAGTGAGATGAAATCTGAAGTGGTCTTAATTTCCATTTCTATAACTGCTATAGATGTTGAACACATTTTTATGTTAACTGATTACACTTCTTCTGTGAAGTTTGTGTTCAGTTCCTTAGTCCATTTATTGGTTAGGTTATTTGGTGTTAAATTTTTTTATTTCTTTAAATATGCTGGAGATTCAAGTGGTAGTGCGCTCACCTGACATGCGTACGGCCCAGGTTCCATCCTCAGGACCACATACAAACAAAGATGTTTGTGTCCGCCAAAAACTGAAAAATAAATATTAAAAAATTCTCTCTCTCTTTAAAAAAATATGCTGGAGATTAATGTTCTATCTGTGGTGCATGTAGCAAAGATTTTATCCCATTCTATAGGCTCTCTATTTGCGTTCTTGATTTCTTTTGCTGCAGAGAAGCTTTTTAGTCTGATTCCATCCCATTTATTGATTCTTAACTTTACTTCTTGTGAAGGAAGCCAACATGATGTAGATGTGGGCCTACATTTTTCTTCTATTAGGTGCAGGCTCTCTGTCCTAATGTCTAAGTCTTTGATTCACATTGAGTTGAGATGTACAGGGTGAGAGATAGAGGTTTAATTTCATTTTGCTAAATATGGATCTCCAGTTTTCCCAGCACCATTTGTTGAAGAGGTTATCTTTCTCCAATGTATGTTTTTGGTACCTTCGTGTAGTATGAGATAACTGTGTTTATGTGGGTTTGTCGCTGTGTCTTCTATTCTGTACCTTTGGTCTGTGTGTCTATTTTGGTGCCAGTACCATGCCATTTTGTTACTATAGCTCTGTAGTATAATTTAAGGTCTGGTATTGTGAAGCCTCCTGCTTCACTTTTCTAGATATGATGGCTTTGGCTATTCTGGGTCTTTTATTTTTCCAAATGAATTTCATGATTGCTTTTTCTACTCTATGAAGAATGAAATTGGGATTTTAATAGGAATTGCCTTAAATCTGTATAGCATTTAGGGTAGTATGGCCATTTTGACAATGTTGATTCTGCCTTTTGAAGACCATGGGAGATCTTTCCATTTTCTAAGGTCTTCTTCAATTTCTTTCTTTAATGTTCTATAATTTTCATTGTAGAGGACATTCACCTTTTTTGTTAGATTGATTCCCAAATATTTTATTTTATTTTATTTTTTAGGGTATTGTGAATGGGGTTGTTTTCCTTCAGTGGATTCATCAAATGTAGGAACGCATTTGATTTAAGGGTATTAATTTTATATCTTGCTACTTTGCTGAATTAGTTTATGAATTCTAGAAGTTTTCTGGTGGTGTTTTTTTGGGGGGTCTTCTAAATATATAATCATGTTGTCAGCAAACAGGGATAGTTTGATAATCTATTATCCTATTTTTTCTTTATTTTCCTATTATTATGCCTTTAATGTCTTTCTTCTAATTGCTCTGGCTAGGGTTTCAAGGATGATGTTGAATAAAGGTGGTGAAGGAGGACATTCATGTCTTATTCTGGTTTTTATAGAAGGAATGCTTTCAATTTTTCTCCATTTAGAATGATGTTGGCCTTGGGTTTAGTATATATATAGCTTTTACAATGTTGAGGTATGTTTCCACTAGCCCTAGTTTTTCTAGTGTTTTGAACATGAAGGGGTGCTATATTTTGTCAAATACTTTTTCTACATCTAATGATATAATCATGTAATTCTTTGTTGATTTCCATACATCGAACCAACCTTGCATCCTCGGGATGAACCCCACTTGATCATGGTGCACTATCTTTTAAATATGTTTTTGTATGTGATTTGCCAGAATTTTATTAAGAATTTTTGCATCTATGTTTATCAGGGATACTTGTCTGAAGTTTTCTTTCCTTGATGTATTTGTCTGGTTTTGGTATCAGGGTGATACTAGCTTCATAGAAGGAGTTTGGAAGTGCTCCCTCCTTTTCTATTTCATGAAATAATTTGGGAGTATTGGTGTTAATTCTTTGAAGGTCTTATAGAACTCAACTGAGAATCCATCTGGTTTTGGGCTTTTCTTAGTTGGTAAGCTTTTGATAGTACCTTGCTTGAAATTGATCAGTTTAAATTGTGTATGTCCTTCTGATTCAATTTGGGTAGGTCATATGTTTCTAGAAATTTGTTGATGTCTTCAATATTTTCTATTTTATTAGAGTATAAATTTTCAAAATAATTTCTGATTATTATTTGTATTTCTGTAGTGTCCATCATGGTATTTCCTTTTTCATCATGAATTGTAGTAATTTAAGTTTTCTCTCTCTTTCTCTTCATTAGCATGGCTAAGGGTTTATCAATTTTATTTATTTTTTTTCAAAGAACCAACTTTTTGTTTTGTCAATTTTTTTAATTGTTTCTTTTATTTCAATTTCATTGATATCAGCTCTGATTTTAATTATTTTCTGTCTTCTCCTGTTTTTGATATTGATTTGTTCTTTTTCTAGGGCTTTGAGGTGTAATGTTAGCTTATTTATTTGGCTATTTTCTATTCTTTTAATAAATGAGCTCAATGCAATGAACTTTCTTCTTAGAACTGCCTTCATAGTGTCCCAGAGATTTTGATATGTTGTGTCACTATTCTCATTTACTTCTAAGTATCTTTTTATTTCATCTCTGATTTCTTCTGCTAGTCATTGGTCATTTAGTAGTGTATTATTTAGTCTCTAGGTGTTAGAGTAGTTTCGATTTTTTATTTTATTGTTGATTTCTAATTTCATTTGTTATGACCTGATAGAGTGCAGGGTGGTATCTGTATATTTTTGTATAGGCTAAGAGTTGCTTTGTGGAATAAGATATGGTCTGTTTCAGAGAAGGATTCATGTGCTGTTGAGAAGAGAGTGTATTTGATCATTGATGGATGAAATATTCTATATATGTCTGCTAAGTCTAAATTATAGACTGCATCATTGAATTCTGTAGTTTCTTTGTTTAGTATTTGTTTGGAATATCTATCCAGTGGTAAGAGAGGTGTGTTAGAGTCACCCAGTATTATTGTGTTGTGGTAGATTTTATTCTTGACATTGAGAAAGGTTTGTTTGATATACATAGATGTTCCATTGTTTGGGGCATAAATATTTATGATTGTTATGTTTTCTTGATATATAATCCCCTTAAGCTGTATGAAATGACCTTCTTTGTCCATCTCTTGTTAATTTTGGCTTGAAATCTACTTTATCTGGTATGAGGATATAAATATTGCTTGTTTTTGCATCTCACGCAAGTGATTTTTTTTTTCCAGTCTTTTACCTTCAGTCTGCCGATGTCTTTGCCTATAAGGTGAGTCTCTCGGAGACAGCATGTTGTTGGGCCTTCTTTTTAATCCAACCTGCCAGACTACGTCTTTTTTTTTTGATTGACTGTTCCTTTAGTGTAGTTCCTCCCTTTGCTGGTTTTCACTGTTTTTTTTTTTTTTTTCATTTCATCTTCATAGAATATTTTGCTGAGAATGTTCTGTAGTTCAGGCTTTCTAGTTGTAAATTCTTTTAACTTTTGTTTATCATGAAAGGTTTTTATTTCATTTTGAAATCTAAAGCTTGATTTTTCTTGGTATAGAAATATTGGTTGGCATCCATGTTCTTCCAGAGGTTGGTATATATTAGAAGACCTCCTAGCTTTGAAGATCTGGGTTGAGAAATGGGCTGAGATCCAAATTGGTTTCCCCCTACATGTAATCTGACATTGTTCTCTAGCAGCCTTTAAAATTTATCCTTATTCTGCATGTTAGGCATTT
This sequence comes from Callospermophilus lateralis, assembly GCF_048772815.1. NCBI lineage: Eukaryota > Metazoa > Chordata > Mammalia > Rodentia > Sciuridae > Callospermophilus > Callospermophilus lateralis. The sequence goes on along the minus strand of NC_135317.1, from coordinate 33,381,199 downwards.
TCATAACAATGTGACTTGATGTGGGTATGTTGTAATTGTGTACATTCAGGGTCCTGTGAGCCTCCTGTATTTGATTTTACATTTTATTCTTTAGGTTTGGGAAATTTTCTGATATTATTTCATTGAAAAGATTATGCATTCCTTTGGTTTGTATCTCCATGTCTCATCTATCCTGATGAATCTAAATTTGGTCTTTTCATGTTTATACCAAATTTCTTGGAAGTTCTGTTTATGTTCTCTTAACATCTTCTCTCAACTTTATTTTCAAGATTACGTATGTTTTCTTCATTGCCTAAAATTCTGTCTTCCAAGTGGTCTAGTCTGTTGGTGATGCTTTCTAGTGAGTTTTTAATTTGGTTTATTAATTCCTTCATTTTGAGGATTCCTGCTTGATTTCTTTTCATAATCTCTATCTCTTTATTGACATGAACTTTCACCTCCTGTATTTTCTCTCTGATTTCACTCCTTACATCATCCTTTACCTGCAGATCAGTTTAACTATGTACATTCTAAACTCCTCTGACATTTCTTCTATTGTGGTATCAATGGATTCCATTATTGGAGCATCTTAGTTTGGGATGATTTGTTCCCTTTTTTTTTATGCTGTTTGTGTGTCTACTCATCTAGCAGTGTGGATCTGAGGCAGTACAGTTTCTGCCCTGTCTGTAGACTTATAGTGTCCATGAAGGTTTTCTGTACTTTGCCTTTAAGGGGAAGACAGATAATAACAGCACCCAATGCAAACAATAGACAGCCTTATAGCAAATAGCTCCTCCTATGACATCTATAGTTTTCTTGCAATAAATAGAAATGATATATTCAGTTATTGCCTACGATAAAAACAGTAAGTTTGCACAAGGGTTTAAAATTTCAAATGTTGGACACAGAGAGAACAAAAGTGGTATAGGTGTATGAGAAAGGAGGCGAGAAGATAGAAGTAAAAAATTATATGAAGATTGAAAGAGGGAATAATAGAGGTTGGGTGTTAGAGGAGAAAAGAGAAAGAGAATCAAGTGAAACAGATAAGTAAGAGAAAAATATAAATAAAAATATAAAATAAAAATTGAAAAAATTAAAAATAGAAAAAAGTAAAAATAAAATGATATAAAACAAAATTGAAATATACTATTCAGATATCTCAGTTCTCAATAAACTGATGCACAAACAATAATTGGTTTCTAAAATGATAAAAATGTGGGAGAAAAAGAAAAGGAAAAGAGAAAAAAGGTCTCTATGAAAAATTGAACAATTGTTTCCATTGGAATTCAGAAGTTTCTCAGTTTCTCTTCTCAGCAGTTAGATGGGGTTCTCTGGAGTTTGATAATTGCTCCACCCTTAGGTGAATGGATGAAAAGGTTAATCCTAGAGATGATACTCCTGGAGGCAGGCTGTAGGCTCAGGTATGTTCCAGTCTAATTACTGAATGCCAATTGCTCTGAAGATTTTAAATCAGCACACCTCTAAGGCCCAGTATTGCTGGTCCACATGGAAGACTGCACCCTAGGAATCCCCTTTTTTGTTCTACTTGTGTAATGTAGGGGCCTATTCTTATCCTACTAGGTCACCTGCAGATTCCATGATTCTCTGATTCAGTCTTCAACCTCCATCTCTCCCGTCTCCACCCTTTTGGATTCTTGGTCAGGCACTTCTCTCCCAGCCAATCTTACAAACAGCCAAAGTAGAAGTGAAGGAGGAAGCCCGGTGGGTTTCTGTGACCAGTATTCTCCTGTGCAAACCTCTTTCCATATTTGATTTTCTCCTAGTCTTACTTAGGCCTACTCTCTGTCATGCTGTGTGGGTTTGCCCAGCTTGTTTTTTGAGCCAGACTAGGGTCTGGCAGAAATCATCTCTCTTAGTGCTGGCCCCCACACTGTGGCTGCAAAAATTGTTCCTTCTGCTATCTTCCACACATCTAGAAGAGAGAGATGGTGGCTTCTGTCCTGTACAAGGGTATCATGCCTTGCAGCTTATTGTTTATTTGGGCAGTGACTCTAATCTCTAAACTCTCCATATCCCTACATGTCTCAATCCTCCTAGAATGGGGGTTTCTTCAGTTCCCTTATTATTTACTGAATTCATGGAGGGACCATTGTGGCCTGTGCCTTCAACAGCTGCTGCAGCTGTGGTGCTGAGGATTTTTTTCTTATTTTATTTAATTCAATCTCTTGGGTCCCCAATCTGTTTTGAGTGCCCAGTAAAGTCCAGTAAATTCCAATAAAGTCCCCCACAATTCTTATTTATTTATCCACTTTGTTGAAAAGCTGCCTGTCTGCTTTTCTTGGTTTCGTGCCATGGAGCCACCAGGGAAGTGACCTTTCTATTCTGCCACCTTCCACCTCCTTTCATTCTTTTTTTAAACAGCTGGACATTATTCCATCAGTGAATAAACCATCATTTATTTAATCAGTCCCCTCTTAAGGAGCATTTATATTGATTTCATTCTCTCACAATTACAAATAATGCTGGAGTGAGTATTCTGGAACACATGTCATTTCTTATACATGCAATGTGCATTTAGTATTTGATATTAGCAATTTATTCTACAGAGGGTTTACTTATTAAAATCCCATCAGCTTAAGAGTGTCTGTTTTCCTATACTCTTGCATACAGAGGGTATTATCAAACTCCAACTTTTGACATTCTGATGAAACAATAGTTCAAATCATGGTGACAAATAAGGTGACCTTATTTTCAGGACACTTAGGTGTCTGTACAGGCTGTTCTCTGAGTAAATCCAGGAGGAGCATTTCACCACTTCCTTAACTAAGGCCAGTGCTTCCTTGAATCCTGTGGTGCCCAACTTGTACAGCTATGGAAGTTGGCTCTATTGTCTATGAGGTTGATGTGAAGTCAACTTTAATATGATTAAAATCCAGATCCCTTATTTATTTTCTATAAGTTGCTGGTTTTTTATTTGTAGGAGTTTTAATGTATTGTATAATACATACCACATAGGTGATAGTATGAATTTGAAATTTTTTTCTAATTCTTTCTTTTTTTTGGTATTTGGATTTTTCTTACAGTGACTTTATAGCATTTGGTTTTGTAGCTAAACTTATTCTTTTCATTTATGGTTACTTTATGTTGTGAATTATTTAGAAAGCTCTCCCTGATTCCAAAATTTTTAAAAAGTGACATATAATATTTTTAGTAAATCAGAAAAAAGGGAAAGTCTTTCTTTACAATAAAATTCTAATTAATATGTGTAGGGAGAATGATGGAAACAAAATTATTGCTAGGCAAGCAAGACAGTAATAATTGTTATAGGCAAAAATCATTGTTGGGTGCTAAAAGTAAGAGTGAACTTATGATAAGAAATAGGATATTGTACAGATTTAGAACATCTCATTAATTACACAAGGTGCTTGCTAATTACAAAGGGAAAAAAGAGTCTGTAGTATAATATAAGGTCTCATAAATCACATACAAAAACATATTTAAAAGACAATGCACCATGATCAAGTGGGGTTCTTCCCAGGGATGCAAGGTTGGTTCAACATACATAAATAAATAAATGTAATTCATCATATCAATATATTTAAAGACAAGAATCACACAATCATCTCAATAGATGCAGAAAAAGCATTTGACAAAATACAGCACCACTTCAGATTCAAAACACTAGAAAAACTAGGAATAGTAGAAATATACCTCAACATTTTTAAAGCTATATATGCTAAACTAGGGCCAACATCATTCTAAATGGAGAAAAATTGAAAGCATTCCCTCTAAAAACTGTAACAAAACAGAGATGCCCTCTTTCACCACTTCTATTCAACATCATCCATGAAACTCTAGCCAGAGCAATCAGACAGAAAAAAGAAATTAAAGATATCCTTTAAATAAGAAAGGAATAATATTAGAATAGAAAAGAAGAACTCAAACTATCCTTATTTGCTGACAATATGATTCTATATTTAGAGGACCCCAAAAACTCCACAACAAAACTTCTAGAACTAATAAATGAATTCAGCAAAGTAGCAGAATATAAATCAAATGTGTTCCTATACATCAAGAATGAATCAACTGAAAAATAAATTGTGAAAACTATCCTATTCACAATAGCCTCAAGGAAATAAAATATTTGGGAATCAATCTGAAAGAGATGAAAGACCTCTACAATGAAAACTACAGAACACTAAACAAAGAAAAAACTACAGAACACTAAACAAAGAAAAAAACTACAGAACACTAAACAAAGAAATTGAAGAAGACCTTAGAAAATGGAAAGATCTCCCATGTTCTTAGATAGCAGAATTAATATTGTCAAAATGTCCTTACTACCAAAAGCTCTACACAGATTTAATGCAATTCCTATTAAAATTCAAATGACATTCTTCATATAAATAGAAAAAGTAGTCATAAAATTCATTTAATATATTTTTGTTTACCAAAACAATTCATGATTAGTTCTCTTTTTTAAAAAAAGGTTGAGCTAATCTATTAAATGAATAAATCTAATTCTTGAAAAAAAGAGCTACAAATGTAGTCTTCTTTAAAATAATAATGGAGTAACAATTGATAGCAGCATTCAAAATATAAATAGCACAAATAAGTTGATAGAACTAAGTGAAAGATACGGGTCCCTGACCAAAAGAACTACTGAATCTGATTTATACAGACAAAGATGTTTATGGGTAAAAAGAGAAAAGGATTTTGGAAATGAATATGATGCTTTTTACTCTTGTTATTATCTTAAGTTATTTCCTTAGGTTGTTTTTGAGGCTCCGGTAGTATCAGGCTCCTATTAGGTAAAGGTGCCAGTAACCCATATCTCTTGAATTACATCCCAAAACATGGGGAAATTAATAAGGGCACATAAAATTGTTACTCAGATAATTTTAACTTATTATTATTATTATTCCTGATCATTTGAAATGTCTATTCTGATTCCATAGTAAGTCATTTTTTTAATCTTAAATTTCTTTACACATCTTCTTGTTGTGATCCTTTCCTTTGATAAGGTCAATAAATTTATTTTCAGCACTAACACCTATAAGCATTCTATTAATCCAAATGTCAGTTGGTGGAATCTATTTTTACATGGTCATTCAAACTTTGATTTTATAATTTCTTGTCAAGAAAGACATAGTTACACTTACTGTTTTAATATGTACATACAACATCCTCAAAATTCAGTTTTTTATTTATCTTTAGGCATGGAAGTCTATAAATTTAGAATATAAATGTTATTTTGAAGTATTTTGGATAAAGCATTTGGATCCTCTACTAATATTTCTGGTACTGCATAATAGTGCTCTGTAAAGTAGCTTGGACCTTCAAGTAACTTTCCCAATAGTTATAATTCATGATTAATTATGTATGTAAATATTTGTATAACTTATACATCTCCAAAATCCTTGGAGCATTACTTAGGTCATGGGGCAAATGGTCATAAAAAATGGGATCTAGAGGCTCTGCTCTTGAGGACATAACAAGTGATAGTTGATTATTTTAGCAGATATAGATCATGTCCTTGACTTCAGCCCTTAATATGAATTTTTTTCTTGATAGAAGACACTTGGGGGACCATCTTAAAACTACTAAATCATAGTACTCAGGAGTGCAGGGTGATATGACTTCTTGTGTACACAGTATTGTCCACTCTGGTGAATCAATTAAATGACAACATTTTTTAAAGAATAGACATGAAAAACATTTTTCATCACAAAAACTCTAATATTCTTCAGCAATGATCTTTTAAATAAGTATAACATATATGAACTTTTTATTTGAATTAACTGATTTCCAATCACTGCAATTTGTAAGGCCAAACTTAAAACAATGATTTTTTACTTAGATTATGTCATTAAAATGTTTCATAAAAATTGTAGTGAACATGGGCAGGGGTTGTGGCTCATTGGTAGAGCACTTGCCTAGCATGTGTGAGGTACTGGGTTCAATCCTTAGCACTGCACACAAAAATAAATAAATTAAAGGCATGCTGTCCATCTACAACTACAAAAAAATTTTTTTAAATGTAGTGAACATAATACAATTTAAGTTCTTCTTTTCTTATAGTTATTCCTTTAATTTCTTTCATCTGTCTGATTGCTCTGGCCAGTGTTTCAAGAACTATGTTGAATAGAAGTGGTGAGAGAGGGAATCCCTTTCTTGTTCCAGATTTTAGAGGGAATGCCTTCAATTTTTCTCTATTTAGAATGATGCTGGCCTGAGGCTTAGCATAAATAGCTTTTACAATGTTGAGGTAAGTTCCTGTTATCCCTAGTTTTTCTAGTGATTTGTACTGTATTTTGTCAAATGTTTTTTCAGCATCTATTGAGATGATCATATGGTTCTTTACGTCTATTGAGAAAGTAAAGGAATAACTATAGGAAAAGAAGAACTTAAACTAGCACTATTTGTTGATGATATGATTCTATACCTAGAAGACCCCAAAAACTCTACCAAGAAACTTCTAGAACTAGTAAATTAATTTAGCAAAATGGCAGGATATAAAATCAACACCCATAAATCAAAGGCATTTCTGTATATCAGTGACAAAGCCTCTGAAAAGGAAATGAGGAAAACTACCCCATTCACAATATCCTCAAAAATATAAAATACTTGGGTATCAACTTAACAAAAGAGGTGAAAGGTCTATACAATGAAAACTATAGAACCCTAAAGAGAGAAATAGAAGAAAACCTTAGAAGATGGAAAGATATACCTTGCTCATGGATAGGCAGAATTAATATTATTAAAATGACCATACTATCAAAAGCACTATTCAAGTTCAATGCAATTCCAATCAAAATCCCAATGGCATTCCTCATAGAATAGAAAAAGCAATCATGAAATTCATCTGGAAAAATAAGAGACCCAGAATAGCTAAAGCAATTCTAAGCAGGAAGAGTGAAGCAGGTGGTATCGCTATACCAGACCTTAAACTATACATCAGAGCAATAGTAACAAAAACAGCATGGTACTGGCCCCAAAACAGGCTGGTAGACCAATGGTTCAGAATAGAGGACACAGAGACTAACCTACAAAATTACAACTACCTTATACTAGACAAAGGTGCCAAGAGCATGCACTGGAGAAAGGATAGCATCTTCAACAAATGGTGCTGGGAAAACTGGAAATCCATATACAACAAAATGAAATTGAATCCCTGTCTCTCACCAGGCACAAAAGTTAACTCAAAATGGATCAAGGATCTAGGGATTAAACCAGAGACTCTGCATCTAATAGAAGAAAAAGTAGGCCCTAATCTCCAACACATGGGGTTAGGCCTCAACTTCCTTAATAAGACGCCTAAAGCACAAGAATTAAAACCAAGAATCAACAAATGGAATGGATTCAAACTAAAAAGTTTTTTCTCAGCAAAAGAAATAGTATGTGAGGTGAATAGGGAGCCTACATCCTGGGAACAAGTCTTTACCCCTCACACATCAGATAGAGCTCTAATCTCTAGAGTATATAAAGAGCTCAACAAAATAAGCACCAAAAAAGCAAATAATCCAGTCAATAAATGGGCCAAGGACCTGAACAGATACTTCTCAGAAGAGGATATACAATCAATCAACAAATATACGAAAAAATGCTCATCATCTCTAGCAATTAGAGAAATGCAAATCAAAACTACACTAAGATACCATCTCACTCCAGTCAGAATGGCAGCCATTATGAAGACAAACAACTGCTGGCGAGGATGCCCGGAAAAAGGCACACTCATACACTGCTGGTGGGACTGTAAATTGGTGCAGCCAAACTGGAAAGCAGTATTGAGATTCCTTGGAAAGCTGGGAATGGAACCACCATTTGACACACCTATTCCTCTTCTCAGACTATACCCAAAGGACCTAAAAAACAGCATACTACAGGGACACAGCCACATCAATGTTTATAACAGCCCAATTCACAATAGCTAAACTGTGGAGCCAAACTAGATGTCCTTTAGTGGATGAATGGATAAAAAAATAAAAATGTGACATTTATACACAATGGAATATTATTCAGCAATAAAAAAGAATAAGATCATGGCATTTGCAGGGAAAAGGATGGCATTAGAGAACATTATGCTAAGTGAAGTTAGCCAATCCCAAAAAAACAAATGCCGAATGTCTTCTGTGATATAAGGGGGGTGACTCAAAATGGGTTTCGGAGGGAAAGCAAGGGAGGAAGATTACCTCTAGATAGGGAATAGGGGTGGTAGGGAAAGGGAGGGAGAAGGGGAATAGCATGGATGGTGGAAGGAGACCCTCATCATTATACAAAATACATGTATGAAGATGTGAAAAAAAACATAATACAAGATTGTAGGGCCCTCATGATGTAATTATATGTATGATCAACATCAATGGACTCGAAGGGCCACGTGTGTTGTTCAATAACAGAATTTGCATGCTAGTTAGTAAGACCAGTAGTGCAACATTTATTATGCTTACTTTCTTATGTATAAGGACCACATAGTCATGCTGTGTCTACAATAAAAACAAAATATTTAAAAAATGGAATATATGTTGACCCACATTTTCTTTTCTGCAACAGTAGAAATATGTTTACAGAAGATAGAGCCTAAGATTGAAGTGAAGAATTTACCCTCTTCTGAATAGAAGAAAATTAAATCTGTATTTTCTTTTTGACATTTTTTTCTTTTTTCTTTTATACATTTTTCAATGTATAAATTTTTCCATGGTGAAAAATTAAATTAGATTGAAGTGACTTCATTTTTTGATTCTTATGAAGGAGTTCTATTTAAAATAACCCCTCTATCCCTGCAATCAATTACTCAAGGAATTACTAACTCCTTCCAGGTCACTTAAAGTTTAAGATCTAGACAAAGTTAAAAATTCTTTAACTCTTTAGTCTAGATGAATAATCTCTTGTGAGTTATAATTTTCATCAATTTAAGTAATTTCACTTATTGTAGATTAAACTCTACTTGCAACTAAAAATCTTTATATCTTTAATAATTAATATTTTTCAATGTTAGATAGATCTATCTGCTACACTGTAACACAAAACAAAACCCAAACCAGGGAAACTCTTGCCTCTCTCCTTACTTCAAATTATCTTTTTTTTTTTTTTTTTTTAAGAAAGAGTGAGAGAGAGTGAGAGATTGGGAGAGAGAGAGAGAATTTTAATATTTATTTTTTAGTATTTGGCGGACACAACATCTTTGTCTGTATGTGGTGCTGAGGATCGAACCCGGGCCGCACGCATGCCAGGCGAGCGCGCTACCACTTGAGCCACATCCCCAGCCCACTTCGAATTATCTTACAGTTGACAATTATGCATCTTTCTCTGCCTATTTTTTCTGATTGTAGAAATATTTTCTTCAAACTTTAGTTAGTTATAAGTTTCAAACACTCGCCTTTGATTTTAAAACTTGTTTTACTTGATATTTCCTGAAATAGAAATAACAGAAAGTGTAATTTTGAAAATAAGAAAACTGACAATTCTGTCCACAATGGACCCCAAAATTCAATAATCTATGGAAATTAAAGTTAATATACCCCAAATGAAGCCCGATTGGGACTAGATCCATGCAGGGTGGCCTGTCCCTTTAAATATGGAGGGTCCTCTAAGTTCAGGCCGGAGGACCCCTCCATAGATGAGAATCATGGTCATTACATGTCATTGGGAAGGGTGAGCTCAGACTTCCTTTTCTACCAGTAATCAAATATTAGTGACTCAGCCAAAATCTCTAGCCCAATTAGGTAAAGAAAATCCAGGAACCATCAGCCTCAGACCCAACCTCAATAGTTTTATGTGCTTTTAAATCACTAACTACTTAGCACAACAGGTGAAGAGAAGAACTCGTAGAACCATCTATCTACTGTCTATGCACTGGTTTTCTTGGGGACATCCCTCAACGGCATTACAGTCAACACAGTTTATTCTGGTAATTCTGATCTGGGTTGTATTCAGATCAACCTAGCTATTCTCAGTTTAAGGGAACCTGCCCTAAACATTTGTCACCTTTTTTCAAAGACCAATTAAATGTCAAAAGTCAAACCAGGGGGATCACTTCACATCAAGGGGTTGCTGTGACAGCAGTCTCTACTGTTACCCACCAGCGTGGATTACACATGGGAGCAGAAGTCCTTCCAGGGCATCCTTCTCAGAATGAGATGTTATCTCAAAGGGATACATTGTCTCAGACATCTGTTATGGCTCTTTTTTTTTTTTTTTTTTTTTTTTGAGTGGGATGTACCCTCTTTTCTTGTAAACCTTAGGACATCCAGCAAGCAAGCTGATATTTCCATAGTAAATCATAGAAAACAAGGTCAAAGTCAAAAGAATGTAAAAACTAGACTAAGGACTAAATGACTGGTCCTTATGGACCTAGTTCACTAAGTTAAGCTGATTTTAAAGGCTTGAAGTCAAGTACACAATGAGCATTATTTACTTTGAAACTCTAGCATTCAAGCTTTTAAATGATCTTCTTTATGGTGTGTCTGCCTCCCATGAGAGGGGATCTTATTTTAAGCGGTGGGTGCTTAGTAGCATTACCCTTTTGAATAGCCTACAGGGCTCCCCACTGTTCCATCACCGTTCACAGCACAGTGTCAATCTCTGGAGCCCTGAATTTTTTTCTCCCCTGGTACAAGAAGACAAATGCACTGAAATTGTGCCAAGATTTCCCTTCAACCATAGCATGAGATAAAGAGGATTTACAAGCAAAGAACTCCCTTGACTGGCTGCCAAAAAAGCAGATAACTTTTAAATAACCCAGTGTGGTGGAAGAAACTGCCTCGTGGTAATCTACTGTTGAGATAAATAGCAACCATTTGCATATTGGCAAACCGTATGCTTAAGCTCTAGAGAAGGTGAAAGGTTCCCATGTAGCTTATGGCTCCCCTATATTGAATTCATCACTACAGAAAACAGAAGTCTCACATTTTTATTACTGATCTTTGACCAGTTTCAACTGATTTACGGTAATCCACCATGTGACTGATACAATTTGAATGGAAATAAATTTTAAAAATACTTTAAAAAGGAATGAGTTGTGATAAATTACCTAATGTTATCCAAATGTATCTTTTCATTTGAAGAAAATTTAGAGCTCTAAAGTAGATAAATAAGAGATGATTGCTTTCTTTACTGAAGAATTGCCGAAGTTCAGGTTGCTATAACAAACAGCACAGACAGAATGGTGTAAACAACACACATTTACTTTTTTGCACTTCCAAGATTAAGGCACTGACTGATCTGGTGTCCAGTAAGAACACAATTCCTGGGTTCACAGAAAGCTGTTATCTCACTGAATCCTCATGTAAAGAGAGAGAGATCTCTTGTCACTTCCTTTAATAAGGGGATTAATCAAATCACAGGGGTCCATTTTCATGACCCAATATAAACTAAACGTACTCACCTCTCAGTGGCCTCACCTCTAAATACCATCACATTGGGGATTAAGTATTCTACGTGTGAATTTGGGGGGGGAGACAAAAACATTCTATTCCCAGCAAGAGTTATTTTCTATGAAAAATGATTCATCCTCAGATTTCTCTCAACAGTGAACCATATTAATGTTCTCGAGGTATAATTAGATTTCAAAAATTCCTTTCAAAAACCTATTTTCCAGAACCTATCTACTGAACTGAATAGTGTTTGTTATGCTAAGACTTTCAAGATGTTAACATGGGAGAGAATGATACTATTATGAGCTGTAATTAGTTTTCAATACTAATAGCACCAAAGTGTTGGTGGGTGGTGAACAAGGATGATAGTACCTAAGGACATGGATTTTAAAACACAGAGAACATAAGAAGACAAAATGACTCATCCAGGGATATATCTATGGTCACTGTGACACAGTCCGAGGGGAAAGGTGTTGAGTCTGAAGGTTGGTAACAATCTAGATGAAAAAAAGCATCACCTGTGGTGGCATACGAAAATCCATCCAGATTTCTCCCCTCCCTTAGTCCTAGTTCATATTCATCCACAATTTTAGTTGTAACATTAAAGACCAACATAGTGATCTTGCTTCTGAACTATCTCAAGCCATACTTACCGGCTATTTCATATTTACTATCTCAAGCCATATTTACTGGGGAGGTGGGAATAACTTTAATTATAAATTGTATAGAGACACATTTAATGATCTCCTCTTGTATGGATACTGGCAAGTTACTGGACCAGGACTACTGGGAACAAAATTCTATAAATCCAACAAATCCTTAGATTAGTGGTTCTCAAATATCAAGTCATATATAGAAAATGATAATAATCATTCAGATGATCTAAAATGGATAGTCAATATGTAGCTAGGTGAAAATTATTAAATATTATTTACATGATGTATTCATGATAAGGAAGATGCAATGAGGAATTAGTATGTCCCATAAGAGGATATTCAGGTAGAAAACTCATAAGCCAAAGGATGATATGTTCAAAATCCTGAAACCAAAAAAAAAAAAAAACATGCCAACCAAAAATACTGTAGCCAGGACTCCAACTTTTCAAAAACAAAGAAGCCTTAATGACTTTCTCAGACAAACAAAAGCTGACCTATCAAAGTTTCTTACAAGAAATGCAGAAGGGGCCTAAGCCAGACCCTCACCATGCCATGTGAAAACCCACCATGCCCACACACTGGCTCCCCATCAGCCAATGCAGGGCTCCCCAGGGTGCCTCCATCTTGGGACTCTGCTATTACTGCCATAGTCCTCTCCACGTGGTAGCCTGCACCTCGGGACACTCGACAGAGTCTGGAGATAATCACCCACTGCACACCACAGTGCTGCATCTCTGAACATGCCACACAATGCCACCACACTGTCCACCCTTGTTGCCCCACCTCTGAAAGTGGTTGCCTCCATCTTGAGACACCTTCATCGCCATCTTGGGTTACCTCTACTGCCGCCATCTTTAGTCAGGGCAACTCTCATCTTGTGACACTGGCTGGGGCCTAGAAACAATATCAATGTATCTATAATCCCCTAACCCCCACCCCCAGCCACTAACCCAGAACAGTGCCTGCAGCTATGTGGTTGGCTCATATCTCTCTGAGTCTGGTCTCAGGCTGCCCGATACAGAACAGCTGTCTGAAACAGGTGCCCAGGCCCCAGAGCTCAGCCCACAGGGCTCTAGAGAGAGAGGCTCCTGGTGGGGAGGTAGAAAGGGAGGGAGGCACGAGAGATACAGTTTAGGGACTATGTTAAACACCAGGAATTGTGGGGTCTACAGGCAATCTAAGGGGCTAAGGCCAGGTACCCACATCACATGAGTGGGCCCCAAAGGAGATCCTTGGGGTGCAGTCTTCCAATGAGGACCTACAAGTGCTGTACCCCACCTCTAGGAGTTCTGCCTCCAGGACCAACCTTCCCACCTGAACACCTTCACCACCCTGTGGGTGGAGACTAACCTTCACCACTCTATGGGTGGAGATATAGACAACCCCACCTACTGGATGAGAAGCAGAGAAGATACTGAATACCAACTGAAATAATCATTCAATTTCCCTTCAAGATTTTTTTTCCATTTTTTTCTTTCTTCTTCTCTCTTTACCTGCCCTCATCTCCCCAACATTTGTGAAACCAAGTATTTTCCATGCAATTGGCTACTGAGGACTGGGATATCTGAATAGTGTATTACAGTTTTGTTGTCTATTCTTTTTACCTTTTATTTATTTACATTTTTTCTTTTTCTTGTTAATTTTTTTTGTTTGTATGATTTTTGCTTGCACTCTCTCTATTCTCTTCCCACTTTTCTGCCACCCAAGAATCTCTTTCTCTCTTTTCTCCTGCTACCAGCCAGAAGAATCTGATGCCTTATAAACACTTCCTAAGATCAATACCTCTATATCCTCACCTCCTATCTCCTTAACATCTCATCCTTGGTTCTCTCTTTGTCCACCATTAGAAACTGTAGACCATTTAACAAACTTATTGTTTACATTATAGATAATAATCAAATACATCAATTCTGTCTGTTGTAACAAAATTGTAAATGTTTTCATAGGAGCTCTTTGGTTTAAGCCTGCATATTGTTTGCATTGAGACCTGTTAATATTGATCTTCCCCTTAAAGGGGAAGTATTGGAAACCTGCAGGGACACTATAAGTCTGTAGATTAGAAACTCTAATACCTCAGGTGCTCACTGCTAGAAGGGAAGACACACGAAAAACATGAAAAAACAAGGAAGGAATGTACCCCCCAAAAGCCAAGATAATACATTATTAGAATCCATGGCCAACACAGTAAAAGAAATGTCAGAACCTCAGACAATGAAGATAAAATATATAATTTTGAAAATAAAGTTGATCAATCAGTTAAGATGGTAAGAAACCATGAACAGAACATTCAAGAATTATGGGATAACAACAAAAGACCAAATTTGAGAATTATTGGGATAGAAAAAAAGGAAATATCACAATGGACCCTATCGAAATACAGAAGATACTTAGAAACTATCTTGAAAATTTATACTCAAATAAAATAGAAAATCTGGAAGACATAGACAAATTTCTAGAGTCATATGATCTACCCAAACTGAATCAGGAGGATGTACACGATTTAAATAGAAATTTCAAGCAATAAAATAGAAGATGCCCTCAAAAGCCTACCAACAAAGAAAAGCCCAGGATGAGATGGATTCACAGCCGAGTTCTATGAGACCTTCAAATAAGAACTAATACCAATACTCCTCAAATTATTCCATTAAATAGAAAAGGAGGAAGTCCTTCCAAACTCATTCTATGAGGCCAGTATTATTCTGATACCCAAACGAGACAAAGCAAGAGAGGGAGAAAGGAATAAAAGGTCTACAAAACAATCAAAAAACAATTAGCAAAAATGGCAGCAGTAAGTCCTCACCTATCAGAAATTACTTTGAGGGCTGGGGTTGTGGCTCAGAGGTAGAGCACTCACCTAGCATGTGTGAGGCACTGGGTTCGATCCTCAGCACCACATAAAATAAAATAAAGATATTTGTTCATCTAAAACTAAAAAATAAATATTAAAAAAACATTACTTTGAGTGCTTATGGATTAATCCCATAATCAAAAGGCATCTATCTCAAATAAACAACCTAACATTACACATCAAGGAACTAGAAAAATAAGAATAAACTAAGCCCAAGGTTAGCAGAAGGAAAGAAACAACACAGATCAGAGCAGAAACAAATAAAATAGAGACTAGAAAAACAAAAGATCAACAAAACTAAGAACTGTTTGGTTTTTTTTTTTTTTTTGAGAAGCTAAAAAATGTTGAAAAACCCTTTGCTAGACAAAGAAAAAGAAGACTCAAATAAATAAATCAGAAGGAGTAAACATTACAATTCCAAAATAGAATCGTAAGAGGCCATTGTGAACAATTATATGCCAACAAATTGATAACCCAGAAGAAACAGATAAATTCCTAGAAACAAATAATCTACCAAGACTGAATCATGAAGAAACTAGAGATCCTAAAAGACAAATAACAAGTAAAGAGATTGAATCATTAATTAAAAGTTTCCCATCAAAAAAACACAGGACCAGATGGTGTCATAGTTGAATTCCACCAAACATCTAATTAAAAAAGAAGAAGAAGAAGAATACCAATTCTTCTCAAACTCTTAGAAAATACTAAAGAAGTAAAACTTCCAAATTCATTTAAGAAGCCAGCATTGCCCTAATACCAAGGCCAGAAAAAGACACAGAAATGAAAACTATAGGCCAGAATCATTGATGGATGTGGAAACAAAAATCCTCAACAAAATGCAGACGTTTCCCAACTCATCATGTTTCAACATGTGACTTTAAAAATTTACAATGATGTGAAAAAAGCAACACCCAGTCAATAGACACCAAACTCCAAATTTTGAATTTTGATCTTCTCAAGCTAGTGATATGTGGTACAATACTCTATATGATACTAGGCAGTAGCAGGGAGACATAGTTTCCTGTGAGCTGTGTAATCACGTGAATAAACAACTGAGACTCTACAGATCATTTGAATGGAATTAAGGACCAAAACCATGTGATCATCTCAATAGATGCAGAAAAAGTGTTTGGAAAAATTCAAAGTATTTTCATGGTAAAACTCTCAACAAATCAGATACAAAGGAAATGTTTCTTGA
Organism: Callospermophilus lateralis; assembly: GCF_048772815.1. Taxonomy (NCBI): domain Eukaryota; kingdom Metazoa; phylum Chordata; class Mammalia; order Rodentia; family Sciuridae; genus Callospermophilus; species Callospermophilus lateralis. Next base: position 33,365,182 of record NC_135317.1, on the reverse strand, counting down.
TACAATAATGATACAGCAAGCCCACAGCTAAAATCACACTCAATAGTGAAAAACCAAGAGGTATTTCTTTAAGATCAGAAAAAAGACAAGGATGCTAACTCCCATCACTTGTGTTCAACATAGTACTGGAAGTTCTCGCCAGAGCATTTAGGCAAGAAAAAGGAATAAAAAGCATCCAAATAGAAAAGGAAGAAGTGAAATGGTCTCCCTTGATGACATGATCTTATATATGGAAACTAAAGATCCCACTAAAAACTCAACAATTTAGTTCAGTTACACAATACAAAATCAACATTAAAAATTTACTAGCATTTCTGTATATTAACAATGACCATCAAAAAAGAAACTAAGAAAATCCCATTTAAAATAGCACTCAAAAAACAACAACAACAACAACAACAATAAAATACTTAGGAGTAAATTTAACCAAGAAAGTGAAAGTTCTGTACACTAAAAATTATAAAACATTGATGAAAGAAATTGAAGGTGTCGCAAACAAATGGAATGATATCTCATGTTCAAGGATTGGAAGAATTAATATTGTCCAAAGGTACATTCTATCCAAAGCAATCTACAGATCCAATACAATTAAAATGTCACATAAATAGAGAAAATAATTCTAAAATAGATGTAACTGTGAAGGAACTTGAATGAACAAAGCAATCTTGACCAAAAAAGAGGAAAGCTGGAGGCATCACACTACCAGATTTTAAAATATATTAGAAAACTATAGTAATCAAAACAGCTTGGTACTGGCATAAAAAGGTGTACCAACAACGGAATTGAATGAAAAGACCAGAAATAATTTTACACCTTATCAATGGATCTTTGACAAAGGAGCTACAATGGGGAAAGGGATCTCTTCAATAAATGGTGTCAGAAAAAAATGAACATTTCCCTACAGAAGAATGAAAATGGATGCTTATCTTACCTCTTAAATAAGAATAAATTTCATGGATATTCTTTGGAAAACTGGAAATGGAACCACCATGGACTCAGATATTCCTCTTCTTGGACTATACCCAAAGGACCTAAAAACAGCATATTACAGGGACACAGTGACATCAATGTTTATAGCAACACAATTCACAATAGCTAAACTGTGAAGCTAACCTAGATGTCCTTCAGTGGATGAATGGATTAAAAAAATGTGGCATTTATACACAATGGAATATTACTCTGCAATAAAAAAGAATAAGATCATGGCATTTGCAGGGAAATGGATGGCATTAGAGAATATTATGCTAAGTGAAGTTAGCCAATCCCAAAAAAAGCAAATGCCGAATGTCTTCTCTGATATAAGGGAGATGACTCAAAATGGGGTTGGGAGGGAGTGCAAGGGAGGAAGATTACCTCTAGATAGGGAATAGAGGTGGTAGGGAAAGGGAGGGAGAAAGGGAATAGCATGGATGGTGAAAGGAGACCCTCATCATTATACAAAATACACGTATGAAGATGTGAATTTGGTGTCAACATACCTTATATATAATCAGAGATATGATAGATTATGGCATAATGGTGTATTAAGAATTGTAATGCAAAAATAAAGAAAGAAAGAAAAAAGGAATAAATTTTATATAAATTAAAGACTTAAATTTAAGATCTTAAATTATAAAACTACTAGAAAAAAACATAAAGAAAAGTCTCCATGACATTGGTGTGGGCAGTGATTTCTTGGCTGTGATCTTAAAAGAAAGACAGCAAGAGCACAAGAGACCAATGGGTTGGTATCATATTAGAAAGTTATTTTTTTTCCATAGAAAAGGAAACAACAGAGTAAAAGATAACCCAAATAGTGGAAGAAGGTATTTGCAATAATTACATCAGATAAGAAGCAGATATCCAAAATATATAGGGAACACAAACTACTCAATAACAACAAAACTACTCAAAAACAACCCTATTAAAAAATAAGCAAAAGGACTGGGGCTGTGACTCAGCCATAGCGCACTTGCCTGGCATCTGTGAGGCACTGGGTTTGAGTCTCAGCACCACATATAAATAAATAAAATAAAGGTCTATCAACAACTAAAAAATTTGAAAAAAAAATAAGCAAAAAAGACCTCACTAGACATTTCTTAAGAAAATACATACAAATGGCTGATTTATTTTAAAAAATATATCATATTTCTAATCAGAGAAATGCCAATTGAAACCACAATGAGATATCACCTCCCACCTATTAGATTGGCTATGATCAAAATGATAAAAGATAACAAGTAGTGGCAAGGCAATTGAAAAACAAACAAACAAACAAAAAAAAGGAACTCCTATACAGTGTCAGTGGTATTGTGATTAGCATAGCCATTTAGGAACGTAGTATGAAATTTCCTCAAAAAAACTAGAAATGAAATTTCCATATCATAGAGCAATTTCACTTCTGGGTGTATATCCAAAGAAATTGAAATTAGTCTCTTGAGGAGACATCTGTAGTCGCATGTTCATTGCAACATTATTCAGGATAGCCACAATATGGAATCCACCTTTGTGCTCATCAGTGGAGGAGAGGATAAAGAAAATGTGGGACAGGATGGAATAGTATTAAGCCTTAAAAATCAGAAAATTGTCATTTGTGACAACATGGATCAAAGTGAAGGACATTATGAAAGTAAAAATAACCACATCTTGGAGAAAGACAAATAAGATCTCACTTACATGTGGAATCTAAAAGAGGATAATTCAGAGAAGTAGAGAGTAGAATGGTGGTTTCCAGAGCCTGGGGATGTGGATATGGGTCCAAGGGTACAAAGTTGTTTTACAGGAGGAACCAGTTCTGATGTCATGTTGCACAGTAGAGTGACTATTGTTAATAATAATGTATTGCAATATTTCAAAAAAACTAACAGTGTGGATTTCAAATATTCTTACCATAAAAAATGATAAGTACTTGAGGCAATAGGCTAATTAGACTGATTTGATTATTCCAAGATGTATACATGCATCCAAGCATTAAGATGCTCATTAAGATGTTCATTAAAATGCTCCTCCCATTTTACCCCATAAATACTTAGTCAATTGAAAATGAAATAACATTTTAAACAAAAATAAATACACAAGTAACAAATATTGAGCCTATAAAACATTCATAAATAAAGTAGCCTCAAATGTTAAATGTCAAAGTTGAGTTTGACCTTGCAAATATTTTTTTTCCTCTCTCTCTCCTGATTTGTAGCTCAAATTTTCTACATGTAATTCCAGTTCAAAACCTTTCATATTCTTGGTGAGAAAGTATGTTTACAGTAGTGGTAGCAAGTATCCGATTATGTTTTTCTTTGATGCATTAAAATGGCATTCTTGCCATTTATAGGTACTTTGAACTTTGATTTTTAAAAATTATATGTTATAGTTTTTTATCATCTTAAAAATATAATTACTCTTTTCTTTCTTTGACCTATGGAACATTGAAATTGTTTTGTGGTAATGACTAGTTTTAAATCCCTTAAAATGATTTTATATTATTTCAAAACCTTAACAAAATTTTATTTTGGCATAAGTAGATAATGCTCTAGTGATATTCCTAACTCGTTGGACTACACATTGGAACATTTAACTAAATATCATTAACAATTTTTTCTTTTAATCTCTTAGTGTTGATCATGCACAATATTACCTTTCCTGTGATCCTTGCATTCTTGGATTATGTTCATTGAGATGCTTAAAATTCTATTTAACATATTTTTAAAGCTTAACCTAATATTAGGTGTAACTGATTTCATAAAATAATTTTGGTTTGTATTTTAAGCTTGGTTTAAAAGTTTCAAATCTTTTTTTTTTTTTAAGGTATACATTTTGAGAGGTGGAGCTGTTCTGATTTGCTCGGCACATTGTTTCACTTGGTAGCCTGTCAGAGAAAGCAGGGCTGAGGGTGGTACTGAGTAGACGGATAGAATTAATGGAGAAGATAAATGTCAAATTAAGACAATCTTCATTTTACTGCCCTAAAATGACTTAATCTTCTCAATTCCTTGATTTCCTTGGCTATGTATTTCTGCAGAATTGTTTTAAAAGTCATCTCTGAAAGTTGAGCCTAGAACCTACTCCTTTAGCCTGTAATAACACTATAAGTCTCTAATTTCCTGCTAGAATTGATTTTGTTTTCTGCAAGGGAACTTCAAGTGATCCAATACATAAAACCAAAAGCAGTGTTTTTATGTTAGAAGCTCAAGGAGGTAAACCTGGGGCTAGCTGTTTGACCAGGTTGAATTTGAAAACAGTGAGGGTCCATTTATTTTGAGAGGATGTCTTATTGGAAGTCATCTGTGGTCTCAGGAAAAAAAAAAAAAATATATATATATATATATATATATGAAATTTTTTCTATTTTATTTTTTGCTTCTTTTTAAAAATTTATTTTTTAATTAATTAGGTATATATGACAGCAAAATGCATTTTGATTCATTGTACACAATTGCAGCACAATTTTTCATTTCTCTTGTTGTACATGATGAAGCATCGCACCCTATGTGCAGTCATACATGTACCTAGGGTGATGATGTCCATCTCATTTCATCATCTTTCCTGCCCCCATGCACCCACCCCACTCTCTCTCCTGTTTGCCTATGTTGGAGATATTTTTGACAGGCCAGGTGGCCACAGTCTTAGCACAATATGGTAAACAAAAGGATTACAAAGGACACAGGGTGGGCAGGTTATTCTAATTACACTGGGTAGTTCTGAGATAGGTTTAGAGTTTTACATTCCTAGTAGAAGTCATTACTAGAGTCCCTGTGACTGCCACACAATGATACCTTACCTCTTGTAAGGTCTCCACACAGTCTGGCTCTGTCAGTCTCTGATTTACAGTATGCAACAATGCATAGCTTCATCAGGCTTCCAGAAAAGCTTAGGAGCAGTAACTGGGCCAGAAGCAATGTGCAGCCCAGTGTCTAGGTTAGGGTTTCTAAATTCATTAATTATTTCTGTAGGTGCCAAGGCAACGATTCATTCTGGAAAACTTTTCTACATGGGGTATATTTCATAGTAATCAGACTGTTGATGAGTAAAAGACCTTATTAAAATTCTAGGCAATAAATTCAGAATGAAAAAAAAAAAGCTAAAGCAAAAGAAAGAAAATAAGGAAAGAAGGAAGGAAGGAAGAAATCCAGATTGGAACAGATGAAATAAAAATGTCTTTAATTTGTGGGGGATATGACTGTATCAAAAAATCCTAATGAATCTACAAAATCTTACTACAAGTAATAGTGAGCTTAACAAGGTCACAGTGTGCAAGTTTAATATAAAAGAAATAAAATGTATTTTAATACTATAAATGACCATTTCAAAATTGAAATTTAAAAACTACTCTTTACAGTAGCATAAAAGATCCACAAAATACTCAGATGCAAGCTTTAAAAAAAAAAATGAGTTCAGGAGTAAGGGATGTATCTCAGTGGTCAAGCATTTGCAGAGCATGCATGAGGCCCTGGGTTCAATTCCCAGCACCACCAAACAAATGAACAAATAAACAAAAACCATGAGTGTGAGTTCTATACATGCAGAGGAGAAATCTTTAAATAATCAAACAGATGGACAGATACACTGTTCTCGTGAATTAAACAATTCAATATTGTTGTCAATTCTCTCTTAATTTATCTATAGATTTAATGCAATCTCAATCAAAATCCCCAGCAGATTTTTTGTAGAAATTGATAAATTAGTTTCAAACCACGTTGGAAACACAACAGACTTAGGATGGCCAAAACAACTTTAAAAGAAACAAATCCACAAGACTTACTGTAAAGCTACAACAATCAAAGAGATTGAGTTATTCGTGTAATTCTAGATTTCCTGATCAAAGGGACAAAATAAAGCCCAGAAATAGACCAACTTATAAAGGATGAAGGTGCCAAAGTATTCAATATGTAAAGAATAATGTTTTCTTCAAGTGGTACTGGAACATTTGGACATCCATATGCAAAACTGATCCTCAAACCATCGCATAACATATACAAAAATTAACATGACACAAACTATAGATCTAAATGGAAGAGTCAGAACTATAAGACTTCTAAAACAAGATGCAAGAGAGAGACTCTTATTTTTTCCCTTTTGGGTGAGGGAAAGATTTCTTAAGTAGGGCAAAAGCGAAACTAAACATAAGAGCAACAAAATCTAACCTTCAAAAAAAAATGAGTGATTGGAAATTTATCAACACATAATAATTCTGAAGTTTGAAAGATGTTTTTAAGAAATGATAAACCCTACACTGGTAGAAAATATGTATCTGATAAATGTATCTGATAAATGTATCCAGAATTTATAGAGAACTTTTCCAAGTCAATAAGACAGACAATCCAATTAGAAGTAGGAAAAATATTTGAACAGATACTTCATAAAACAAGGTACAAAAAATGGCTAACAAGCACATAGAATGAGATCATCATTAGTCATGAAGGAAGTGCAAATTACAACCAGAAGGTGACACTGTTATATGCCCACTGGAATGGCTAAAATTAAAAGGACCGACAATATCAAGTGCTGTAGAGCATATGATGCAATTGGATTTCTCCTTCATTGCTGGTGGGAATACAAGTACAGAATAGTTCCTGTGGAAAGCAGTTTGGCAGTTCTCATAACATTAAACATATACATGGCATAAAACTCAGAAATTCCACTCCTGGGTATTTTCCCAAGGAAGGAGAAACATATGTTCTCACAAAAACCTGTATATAAATGTCCAGAGCAGGATTTATTTATAGCAGTCCCAAATTGGAAAGGACCCAAATATCCATCAACCAGTGAATGTCTGGATGTTGAATCTCCATGCTGTGCAATACTACTCAGCAATAAAGAGAGATAATCTACTGATACACGCAACATCATGGACAAATCTCAAAAGCACTGTGCTAAATTAGAAGAGTCAGACACAAAAGTCTACATATTATGTGACTCCACTTATAAGACCTTCTAGAAAAGGCAAAATTATAGGGAAAGAAACAAAGCAGTTGTTCCCAAGGAAGTGGGATGGAGGAAGAGGTTTGACTTCAAAGGGGCATGAGAAAAACTTGGGATGATGGAAATATTCTGTCTTCATTGTGGGTAGTGGCACAGCTATAAGTCCTTCTCAGAATTCACCCAACCATATATATTTAAATAAACATGACAAAAATAGGCATACTCAATGAAGACTAAGTCTATGAGAAAAAAATCAAAACAACAGTTTTAATTATTTCATTGACACTCTTTATGACTTGCTATAATACTGTATTTTCAGAATGAGCTGGTATGATGCATTGGTTTAGAACATGTCTATAAATGTCAAGCCAACCTCAATTCAAGTCTTGCTCCTGCCATTTATTAGTAAAGGGACTTCATGCCAATGACTTCATTCATACTTCCTAGGATTATGGTGGGGAGTTAATGATTAATTTTAACCACTTCATGACTGGCTCATAATAAATATTCACCAAATGCCAGTTATTCCCTGCAGGTACACCTGCCACCTTTAGAAATGGCCTCAGTGAGGAGACACACATACAAACAAATAAATGATAACATCATGTAAAAATAACAAATATATCAAGTGTAGGGTATAGTAATTGCACAAAATGAGAAATGTTTCACTGTGTTGAGGACAGTGAATTGCTGCAGGAAATCATGACCTTGATAAAACTGAAAAACAAATAGTATTTTTCAGGCTCATTGGGGAGTGAAGGGCACAAAATGTCATGGTGTGCTTGAAGAATGATGAGCAATTGGCTATTTTTTTTTGAGTGATGAAAGAAATGATTATAGAAGGGAGGAGTCAGAACAAGAAGAGTCTTGAATTCCAATTTAAGAAGATACTTGCACCCCATCATGCACCCAAGCAACTGGGAACCTGCAAAGAGAGATAAATTAGACTTGCATCTTACAAAGATTACTTTGATAACCCTAGAGACAAGAGATCAAAGCTTGGATGAGACTAGGAGACAAGAGAGCTGTCAGAAGGCTTGCTAGAGGAATCCAGGTAGAGGACGGTGACATTTTGTATTTGGGCTGTGAGAATGGAAAGGTGAGAATAAACTCAGAAGATGTTTAGAATCTAATAATTGTACATGAAGGAGAATGGGTGGCAGATTTTGTGTTTTGGTAGGTATGTGGGTGCTTGTCCCTTTGATAAGCAGAAAAAAAATTGTTTTTCTGGTGAAATGATGCATTTAGGTGGGTAGTGTTGATGGTTGAGGTGTCTGTGGACTTGTAGCTGGAGCTGCCCAGCAAGTAGAAAGATACATGAGCCTAGAGCTCAGTGCCAGAATTGGGTGTGGAGTTGTATATGTGGCAATTGAAGTCACAGATATAAATAAGATTGTCCCAGAAAAAGCATATGGTGTGAGAACAGATCTCTGGGGAACAGCAACACTTGAGGAATAATGGGCATGGAAATAAGAGGACAATCAAGAGCAAGTGGAATCACAGAAATCAAAGACGGAGTTTCAAGTACAAATTATCACCAAGAATGTTATATGCAGGAGCAATGTCAAGGAACACAAAGACTGAGAAGTATCTGAAGGATTTGAGTAGTTTGAGGGCCAGGAAAAATACTGATCATTATAGTCTGAAGTGCGAATGGGAAGTTGAAGATGCAGAAGTACCTAGCAACCTATGTTTTTTTTTTTTTTTTTGGTAAAGTAATGATCAGAAGGAGAAAAAGAACGATAGACTGGTAGCTAGAAGGAATCTGAGATTGCTATGGTTTGGATAAGTGTCCCCCAAAAGTCTGTGTGTTAAAGGCTTGGTGTCACTAGTGGGAGGTGCTGTGGAATCAGGGTCTAAAGGGAGGCATTATGTAATTGGGAGTGTGTCCTCAAAAAGGACTGTGGGACCCCAGCCCCTTCCTGTCTGGTTCTTCTACTTTCTAGCTCATGAGATATGCATTTTGCTCTGCCGTGTGCTCCTGCCATGATGTGCCACTCTGGTCAGAGGCCCTAAAACAAGGCTACTCAATCTTAAGACTGGAACATCCAGAACTAGGAGCCAAAATAAGTCTTCTTTTTATAGGTCAATTGCCTCAGTTTTTAATTATAGTAACAGAAAACTGATCACCACCAGGATCAAAGGGAGTTGTGTTTTTTTTTTTTGTTGTTTGTTTGTTTGGTTGGTTGGTTGTAAGGCACTGGAGAGACTTAACTATATTTATAAATTGATGGGGAATGAGGAAACAAGCTGGAAAAGAAAAATAAAAGACTGAATATACAAAAAGGTATTACTCAAAGTCCAACGAAGGCAGAAATCACACCAGATACTTCACAATAAAAAATTTAATATGAAGAACTGTTAGATATAGATGACACCGTCAGGTAATTTAAAAGGTGGGAAGGGAACATAAAAACATATCAACATAGCAATGCTGAGGGACTAATGGGGGCAGGAGTTGCAAAATGTAAAGAAGGAAAGACTTTTGTTAAAGGCAAGGTAAGAGTGGGGTTGGAGTTGTAGTTCAGCAGTAGAGCGCTTGTCTGGCACATGTGAGGCCCTGGGTTTGATTCTCAGCGCGGTATAAAAGTAAGTAAATAAAAATAAAGATCCATCAACAACTAAAAAAAGTATTTTAAATAAAGTAAATGCAATGTAAGAGTATTTTATAAAGATGGCTTAATTAAATAAAAATGAAAGGATATTCTGAGAGTTGCACATACCTGGCAAATAGTGGATGTTTAATAAATGAAATGATGAGGGAATAGAATGATCAAAAAATCTATAGGAGAAAAGTATGGAAAAACAGGAGGGAAGAGAAGTTTTGGCTGGGACTGGAGTGGTAGAGAATGCTTGGAATCTACAAGGTAGAACAGGAAAGCAGCAGGCAATCTTATGGGGGCAGCTTTACCTGGGCGATTGGGAAGAGCGACAGTAAGGGGAGAAAGGTGGGTAGGAGGAGGTTTTAAAGAGTCCGGTTCGTTCATTGGGGGAGGATTGGTCAGCTTCAGAGCAGAGAAAGTTGGCAATGAATGTCCGCAGCCTCGTGAAGGCCCCTCAGAAGGTGGCGATTTGGTGTCTTTTGCACAGATTCCGGCTGAGGCTTGAAGATGAGAGAATGCAATAGCATCTGCTTATAAGGCTCAGCTGCTTGCTCCCCATTTACAGTTTTTACCTGGCTCAACAAGAAGAGAGGAGGATTCCCGTGGTTTTTTTTTTTTTTTTTTTCTTAACATTTTGAAAAGGTCTTTTAAATTTTTTCAAAATTTGTTCTAATTAGTGCATTCCTGATTTTTACTCTGGCCCAAAACATGGACTCGCTGAACGGAGGACGCACTTGGCTCCTCGGCGACTGAAAGCTGCCCAGGGCTGGGCAAGAGGGGGCAACTGGGAAGCACAGAGCTTGCTCCCTGGCGAGAGCGCGCAGGCGCAGAATGGCGTCGCCTAGCAACCCAGGGACAACTGTGGACCCGGAGGTGCGCCTGTATCCGCAGGTGCGGTTTAGTGGTTCTGAGCAAAGGCTGTTCGGCGGAACCTCCCTGCAGGTACACCTGCCTCTGGGGATTGGAGAGGCGCAGAGCAGAGCCCACTGCAAAACTTGGGGAAGGAGAAAGTGTCATTTGGATGGGAACTGCTGGGACAACTGAGGGAACACCTTAGAGGAGGTCACTTCCCTGCAGTGTTAGAAGGACTAAGGATGGGTTTCCTAAAAGTCAAGCCCACCTCACCTTTAAAAGGTGACAAAATCGAGGTCCCCAGAGGGGATCTGAAGGTCTAAGGTGACCAGAGAAGCGGGGCCCACTTGCTTTAGCGCCCCTCACCTCTTTAAGTCTGGGCAAAACAAATCTCAGCCTTAGAAAAGATTTGAGATATTAGGAGAAATACAAATGACCAATAAACCCATAAAAAGCAACGTGGCTCTAGAAGAGGCAGATTTAAAGCAGACTTGTTTTCCTATCCAATATCCAGAATTTGGTACCTTTTCACACAGTGATTTTGCTGCCGGGGATTTGTCTTCAAGGAACAGTTGGAGATGTGGGTGGAAATTTTAAGAGATGTGCATTGCAGCTTTGTACATAATTTCAGAGGATTGAAAATAAGAGACTGGCTAGATAAATAATGGACTTTGAAATATTATTTCAATGGCATGCTACATGAATCTGTTGTAGATGATCTTAGTATAAATATAGACTAAAATTTCATGAACTTACCTGAAATTTAAGAATTTAATAGGAAAATGGTTCCAGGAATGGAAAGTGTAAATAGGGAATAGAAATCCAGTTAGAATTGCGAGCTCACTATAGAAAACACAGAAAAGGAAACTGTGTTGAAATAATACTAATCTCCCTGATTGTATCTTAGGGTGGTTTTTATTTTATTCTTTGTCTCATTCTATGTTTTCCAAATTCTCTACAATGAAATGTATTAGAGATATCTCTTGTATAGTCCCATATCAGCTGTTTATTTCCCCACTAACTACCATACCCAATGTGGTATTAAAATACAGATGCTTCTAATTTCATATTATTGCCTAAAAAATGGCTCTATCAAATGCAGTTATGTATGTTTAGGTTATTTTAGCCTCTGCTCTTTGTTATGCAATTGCTACAAATACTATTAGTAATATATGTTTCTGAGTGAAAATCATATGATTTAAAGCAACTTTATGCAGGTAGAATTTAATTGCTTCTTGAATGTTATTCATAGTAATAATATTCTTTTATAAGCCAGAGGCTGCTATATTTTGGAATTATAAAGAGCTATTAATTCACTTTTTGTTCCTAGAGATTGATAGCTCTTTATTTGTTCATAATGGAAATAGTTCATGTGTCCACCTGAAATATTATAAGCACAAGGTCTAGGGCCAACATACTTTTCAAGCACCTAGAAAAGATATTGAGATTTGAAAAAAAAATATTGGCTCTAATTTATGGAAAAAAAACTAAGAAACTAAATTTTTATTAATATTAGATTTTCATTACATCTAAAACCAATTTTCTCATTTTGCAAGAATTTCCACATATACATACTAATTGCTGAGTAATTTCAACAGCAAAATTTTTGATGAAAATTGCATTTAATGGAGGATGTGAGTTCATTTTGGTATTTTAAATACTGGATATAGTGTAAGGTAGCGCATTACAAAATAAATCTTCCAGTCCCTCAAAGCGCTTACACTTTATGTGACCTAAAGTTAGTGACCAGGAATAAACATCTTTCAGAGGTCTCTATAATAGTTACCATGAAAGTGTGGCTTTTTAATGTGTTTGATAAATTTTCCTCAGTGTTTCCAACACTAGAAGTTGCTATTAGCCTTTTATAAGCACTTTGAACTAACCTTGACACTGTAGATTATCTCCAAGAATTTCCTGTTTCCCAAGGTTTCTTTTGGAGATATGGAAATTTCTGTATAGCTAGTCCACACCATCCAAGACTGCCAACATAACCCAAAAACTCTCATTGAAGAAAACTAGAGAGATTGGGTCACTCTAATAGGCACCAACATCTTGGGAGGCTCTATACCCAGTTGAGTTACACCTCTGTGGTGTGTTAACTATATATGTTTATTATTCTTTTGACTTTTTTCCACATAGCCTTAGGCATACAAGGGCAGGAAGAAAAGAGTCGTACAAGGGACAGCCCTAACTTCTTCATATTCTTAATTGTTTTTTAATTGAGCTACAGATTATATTAAACTTTTTATAATCTAGGAAAATAACACAAATGTTGATTCAGATGCAATAGACCTTGTATACCATTCATGAAATAGTTATTCCCAAGAAAAGTAGAGCTAATTATTTTTATAGATATTGAATGCCTAATATATACTAGACATTGTTGTAGGTGCTTAGGAGAGATGAGTGCCAGAAAATAGACAAACATTTCTACTTTGTAACAGTTTTTCAGATCTCAAAAGTAACTTGGATTTAGTCTCTCAAGCAGGTAAGCTATAAACATGAGAAAGCATTTTCTGTTATGTGAGCAGAAGTTATATCACTAATATATTCACCTCCTATCTAACCTGGAAACCACAACTTACGCTCAACAATCTTAACAATAAGTTCCTTTAAAATTGTGGTGTTTAGAATAGAGATATTGGTGACATGTTCATATGTGTGCAATAATTTCCTACAGGTATTGCAATTTCTTTTATTAGGTAAAAATGTAAAGTAGAAAGTAAATCCCCTCCAAGAACATGGGTTACTGAGAGATTTGCACACATTCACAAAGCAGAAGTGTCACTTTATAAAGCAATTTTTTTTGCATCTTTTTCCAGGATGGGTAAAAAGATAAAAAAGGAAGTAGAACCTCCTCCTAAGGATGTGGTAAGTTTCTGATTTGAATACTAGTAGCTTTAACCACCAGTTTTAAAAATAAATTGTTCGGTTTGGCATGTACCAGTACATACATGAATACATGGTGGCAGAAGTCCAAAGTCTGACTAATGATAAGATTAGTCAGAGAAATCTAACATTAGATAAACAAACATCTACAACATTGTCATTATATAATTAGCACAATTAAGGAGTAATTGTTGGTTTTTCCAGTATGTGGATGGCATGTTTATAGTCTTGTTAATGAATAAATAGTTTTAGTTCATTCTTTTAAATACTTCAGGGTTACATTTGCCAGTCTTTCATTAATGTGAATTATCCAAGTGAATTTTCGAAAATTCACTTTAGAAGTCATGGTATAGCTCTAAGTCATGTGTAAAGGATTGTCTGTGGATAACCTTGGACATGAGAAGTCCTGTACTTTCTAGTTCTAACAAAAGAGTCTCCTGGAATAATTCCCCACCACAGTAGGCCCTTCTTTCTCTCTCTTTTTTTTTTCCTTCTTTCTCTTAATAGCACAATTTTATTTGCTCCCTTTAATCAATTGCTAAAAGATTGTGTTAAAAACAGAAAGTGACCTTTGACAACTTTTGGTTTAGAAACATTTCAAAACAGATGTTTGTTGTGATTTTCTTCAGATGGAATCTGAATAGAAAAGAAATGAAGATAGTGCCCAGACTCCGAGACTTTTAAACTTTGCAAGAATCTTTGAGCTTCCTGCAGAAACTTCCCCTCCAGAATGGAGCATTGTGGTTAAGACCAAAAGCTTTGTCCCAGCTTGGCCTCTCATGAGCTGTGTTATTTTGGCCACTTTGCCAAAATTGGCCAAGTTATTTCAGTATTTTCTTATCTCTTACATGGGAATTGTACTCTCAAACTCATTTGGATCGTTGTATGAATTAAACCAAAATGCATTACTTAAAATTCTAGGTGCCTAGGAGCTAGCATTCAGTAAATAAGATCTATTATGGGAATCCCCTGGATTGTGCTTTACACTCACACACACACACACACACACACACACAAACACACAAACACACACACACACACACACACACACACACACACCCTATCAACCACATAGGTGTGATACTTCAACAGAGGAACAAAAACCATAGAAGCACCTGTCTGCTTCAGTTCAGGAAGCCTTTGCATACACAATCACTGTGGTCGTGTGATGTCGTTTCATTCTGGCTGCTTTCCTTTGGACACACTCCTAAAATGTGGCAGATCCTATTTACTCCATGCGTCCTAGGTTTGCATTACCCCGCTTTTCATTGCCAAATAGCATTATTGGCATCTTAGCAGAAAGTCGACTCAGGAACATAGCTCTTGGCAAGAAACACATTCTGATTAGAATAAACAATAGATATATTTGTCTAATACCCTTTCTATAATTTCATAATGTATTGCTGGGATTGTTATTTCTACTCCAGTCTTTGGGGATACAGTGGAGGACTAAAGAAATTCAATCTTCCTTCCTGGGTTCCCAACATCCTTGGGGGTAGCCAAAGACTCCTGTGACAATTACCAGTGGTCCCTGACTATTTATTGCCTATTCCAAGGGCCTTCCATCCTTCTCCTACTCTGACTTTATGTTAACAAAGCTGAGAGAGTCGTGTGAAAATATCTAATCCCTTTTCTTCCTTATAAATTTAAATTCTTCAAAACAGGTATCCTAACCCAGAACTTGTTTCAAATTCTTCCTCTTCACCGTCTATGAAAGTTCTGTTCTACAAACTGTAAATGAAAAACAGATTTAAAAGAGGAATATACAAATGCATAAGAAAATAAACTAATAAACTAACAAACTAATAAACTAATGGTAATCAGTTCACCATATATTTCCTGAGCATTGTTTCCAATGATTTTAACTTTTAATTCGCATTTTGTCTACTGCTTAAAATGGGTAATAGAGAGAGCAAGGGTATTTGGAGATATGATTAGAACAAGACAGTTCCTTGGTTTTCATAATTTTCTCATTGGTAATAACATTCATTAACACACACATATGTGGTTTCTGGATCTACACTTCCTTCTCATGAAAGGGACACCAGCTAAGAAGTTGCCTAGATATGGAGAAGACACCGTTTGAATGACCAACACGGGACATTCTGCCTTCCCAAATCACTTTCATGTTGGGCTGAAAGGTTGTTTGTGATGCTTTAATAAAGGAAAAGTTCCTGTGGAATGATTGCACAAAAAAATCCCTAATATAAAGAATTCTACAAAGCATTCTTTAGTATAAAGCAAGATATTCAGTGACTAAGAGCATAGATTCTGGAGTTGCACTGCTTAAGTTTAATCCTCATTCCACCCACCTTCTTCCCACGTCGGGCAAGTTTCCTACCCTCTGTGTACCACAGTGAGGATGGAATGCTACCTACTTCATTGGGCCACCCAATGAAGATCAGATAAGAATAAGGTACTTAGAACAGTGCCTAACACATTTAGCAAATATTGTTGATAGTAAAGATGTAGTTGAGGGTGCTGTTCATCGTTCTGCAGAACAGATGAGTTTGTATCAACTGTCCAAGCAGGCAGGGATATCAGATGTGGGAAGCCAGTTGGCCATGAATGCTCCCAGGAGCCTGGTGTCCGGCCACCATGATTCATGCTCAGGCCTTTTTGAGTTTGCAAGGGTGGAAATTGTGTTCTCTCAATATTTCAGAGGGGACTGAGCATCAGTGAATAAACCTACCGTATCTTATGTTCTCATTAGACTGACACCTGGCCATAAAATCTTAAGGATTAAAGATCAAGTTACCTGAACATTTGTGTTAATGGATCAGCACTTTCTAGCATGGTGATTATCAAATCAAAGCAACAGAAAATAATAGAACATGTTCCCTCACTTGGGCTCTAAATCCATTTCCTGGTAAGAGTGGGTTGTCTCCTGGGGAAGTGCTTTTCCCAGACCTTCATCATCAGTCTCAGAACTTAACCTTTAATCATTTGTCATAGGCTGATAGCACTGCCACTTTTTGTTTTTTAACAAAGGACCAAAGGGAGTTATTTTCTGATCTTTCTCCCTCATCACAGATAGACAAAAACACCATGAATTAATTAAAAATAATCAACTCATAAATAACATACACATAAATAATAATACACATAAATGACATGCACGTGTGGTTCATTATCAGTTTGCTTTCTTTGCTCTAAAAGTTTGCTGCTTTTATTTAGGTTGTAAAGTAAACTAAAGGCAAATTCAGCTATATTTATTTTAACCATTGGATGTTTTAGCAGATTGTTACCAATGTCTAGATTTCTCTACTAAAAGTTCATATTAGATGAGTGCAACTTACTTCCGGCTGTCTGTCTGGCTCTATCCTAGGCAACTGGATCCTCATGATCTGAGGCCACTGATGTGGTAAACACATTCCATTAAAAATCAAAAGAGCCTTTTATTTGCACATATTGCCACCATAAAAGTCACTCGACTCTCATGATCTATCTGTTTCCACTGAGCTCAACTTAATAGCTTTGTACTCTTTTTAGCCTTGGCTGTATGATACAGTAATCATTAGCTATATGTAGTTATTTTAATTTAAGTCTATAACAATTAAAATTAACAACCAAAAAGTGATTAAGAATTCAGTTCCTCAGTCTCATTGGCCACATTTAAATTGCTCAAGAGCCACACACGACCTATGAATGGCATATTGAACAACACGAAATCGAAACATTTCCATCAGTGAAGTTTCATGGACACCATCATTCTTGACAAGTCTTATTTCTTCAACAGAGATATAAAATGTCTTTATGAATCTCTGGCCTCTCCAACTGACGGGGCTTAAAATGCAAAGCTTAGCCAAAAATGCTTCCCCTTTCTTCGATTCTTTCTGTAAATAATTTTGGTTCGTCATTTATTTTGTACAGAGCGCGAAATTATAATTTCACAACAAGCTTGTTGGTGACTGCAGCTTCCTCATGGGAAAGCAGATGGGACGTGTAATTACAGCACAGTATTATTTATTTAGTCATGTGGCATTCTGTTATAGCTATCATTTTATTCTCAGTGCCTTTTTAAATAAAAAATTACTATAATGCTGTAGGCACCGTAGGAGAAACAAATGCCATGCCAAGTATCTCCATTCTCTGCCAAACACTGGTATTTCTTCTGCTTTGACAGCTCTTTGATTGTAATTCTCATGGTCTCTATCTTCCCTTTAAGCTTCTCATACCCTAAATTGCCTTCTTAATGATGTCCGGAAGATATGGCAAAATACTGGAGTGTTTTCTAAATCATTCAGACAGATTAAATGATATTTACTCTAGTTTTTGTTTAAATGTATTTTCATGTATTCTACTCCTTTAAGAACTATAGTCACTCTATGCAGATCACAGCATGGCCATGCTTAATCATAGATTTAGTCACATGTTTATTTAAAAATATTAAAGTATTTTTAAATAGGCCCTAGGTCAAGACAGACAACACACAGGCCTGCAGTGCCAAGTACTCAGGGAGCTAAGTCTGGAGGATTGCCTGAGTCGGAAAATTCAACGCTATCCTAGGAGACACAGAAAAACCCCACCTCAAAAAGATTTTTTTTTGAACAATTACTTGGGAGACTGAAACAGGAGGATCACAAGTTTCAGGGCAGCCCTGGCAACTTAGCAAGATCCTGTCTCGAAATGAAAAATTCTGTAGAAGCAGGGGATGTAATTGAGTGATACAGTGCCCCTGGGTTCCATCTCTGGTACCACACAATAAGCAAACAAACAGACTTAGAAAGTGAAAGTTCTCAAACGGAAGGGAAATCTGTTCTGAATGCAGGGTCCAGTGACCAGCTGGAACACTGGGGAAGCTGTTTTTAAGTAGGAAAGGCTGTCTAAGGAATTGGTGGACAATCAGGGAAATTTACGAATAGGATGAAAATGGGGATCCTTTCCCCACAAAAATGCACTGCAAACCTCCTTTTGTACAGATGCAGTACCAAAAGAAGCCCATCAATGGCTCCATGAACTCAGATTTAGGTTTCCTGACAACAGATGGCAGTACCCAGTCAAAGCACTTTAAGACCACATGTATAAAAAGTTTCCAGGGGTCCTTTAATACATTCCTTTACAATCATGTGTTAAGTACTTCCATATTCCAGTACTGTTCTTTGGTAATGCAGATAGATAAATACTAACATGGTCCTTTGCCTGAAGAAATTCCTTCACTAATTGGGCAAATATTGAGAGCATACCATTCCAAATGTTCTATATCTTGAGCATAAAGATGGAAACAAAACAAAGTTCAGCTCCAAGGCAACTGGATTACAGTGAGAGAAGCAGTCACTTAACAATATAACTCAGGAAGTAATGATATCAATAAAGAAAAATAAAGTGGGATGTGAGATAGAGAGTGATGGGACTACTATGAACAGGATCTAGGTCAGGCAGAGTTCCTAGTGGGGTCACATTTGAAAAAGACTTAAATGAAATGAGGGAGTATGCTGTGCACATATCTGAGGGGGGAACCATAGCCAGAAAACAATAACCAAAGCTTTACATAGTGTGCTTAAGGAATGCCAAGGAAGTTGGGGTAGGTGGAGGTTAGTAATCAAGTTGTGGGAGCTGGGCCACAAAGATGGTGGGAGCCGGGTAATCACAAAGAGCCTTTTAGCCTATGTTAAAGAAGTTGGATTTTTTTTTTTTCTAATGAACAAAAAGTAGAATTCACTGGAAAGTTACAAGGAGAAGAGTAGTGATGTCTGGTTTATTTTTAAAACAAAAAAGAATATCAATCTATCTACATTGTGGAAGAAGGGTGAAAACCAGAAGGCCTATCTGGAGCCCATTTCCACAGCACCATTAGGATATCTTGGCAGTCAGGACCAAGAGATGGCAGCGAAGGAGGAGAGAAGTGGGGATCTATACTGAAAGCGATGCTGAGAGGATGTACTGATAGGTTATACCCGTAGTGTGGGAAGGAGAGGAGTTGAATGATTTTTCAAGATTTGGGGCCTTGGCAACTGAGTGGATGATGATACAACATACTAAATAGACAAGAAGTCCAAGAAGCAATGCAGTTGGTGTTATGTGCTGTTACAGAGAAGTTCAGAAGAATGTAGCTGTGATAAAATAAGAAAGTTCAAGGATTTTCACCTCCAAACCATAATGAAGAAAAACAATCAACATTTGTCCAGAAAACTGCAGGCCTGACAAGGAAATAAACCATAATCTTCTGTAGTCTTAAATATTCTTTTAATCCTTTAGAAATGAAATTAAACTATCAAGAAGTGGTAGGTGACATAGTGATCACTAATGGTGTACCCAGAGAGAGCTAAATAGGTGATTCAATAAGGGGGAAAGTCAGATTGGATCGGGCAGCCAGGTGTGAGAGTGAAAAAATGGAGAAAAATACATAGTTTGTAAGGTTTTTGGCTGTGAAAGGGAAGGAAAAGTAGGATGGTATATGGAGGATGATTCATATCTAAGGAAAGTTTGTTTTTGTTGTAATAAGAGTTTTGAGAAATTAAGAATTCTGAAAGACTAAGGTGGCTGCAGTTTGTAGGACAGGGTACCATAAAGGAGGGAAGAACATAGAGAAATAGCTCCTGAAATCTGGTTAATGGTCCTCATGGGTCGTTGAATTTTAAGCTTTACAAGGGGGAACTACACATGGCAAGGAACATGCATGAACAACTACCAGAAAGCTGTCAACTGAATAATTTTTAAAGTTCAGACAGGTCCAGGAAACAATGCAATTTTGACCAGAAAGAGTAAAAAGCCTTATTGAACACTTGAGGCATCATCAGATAGAGTCTCAAAGAGGATCATGCCTTAGTAGTAGCATGACTAAACTGATTCTGTAGTAAAGGCTCCATAGGGCTTCTGTAATAAAGCTGAAAACAGGCCTTAAATAGATCTAGCTGATCCATAGAACAAAATTCAATATATTTTAAGAGATGATTTCTCTCTCCTTGCTACCATAAAAAAAATCTATACACTCAACTACATAACTTTCACAATGTAAGTTTCCAACAAAAAATGATTAGATATGCAAAAAAGGAAAATATGACCCATAACCAGTAAAACAGTCAATCAATAATCCACTAGAGGAGATAAAATAGGATACTCTCTCTCTCTCTCTCTCTCTCTCTCTCTCTCTCTCTATATATATATATATATATATATATATATATATATATATGTTATTCAAGAGAAGACACAAACAGAGGAACAGGAAACAAATGGGGCAAAGTGAAAACAAATAGCAAGATGATGAATTAGAGTTCAACTGTATCAATAATTATACTAAATATAAATGACCTAATATTCCAATAAAAAGTGAGAGATTGTCAAATGAGTAAAAAGCAAGACCCAGGAAACTCCTTTAAACATAAAGATGCATATAGATTAAAATTTAAAGCATAGAAAAAGAAACATACATGCTTCTCTATATTCCCTAATTATAAGGAATCTAGGGTGACTGTGTTAACATCAGACAAAGTATCTTACATTTGCAGGACAAAGAATATTACCAAAGAAAAAGATGGAAATATTATAATGATAAAATTTTTATTTAATTAACTGACTATCTTGTTATTTATTTCTTTTTGGTACTGGGGATTGAACCCAGGGGTGCTTAACCACTGAGCCACATTCCCAGCCCTTTTTATTTTTTATTTTGAGACAAGGTCTCGCTAAGTTGTGTAGGGCCTTGCTAAATTGCTGAGGCTGGCTTTGAATTTATAATCCTCCTTTCTCAGCCTCCTAAGCCCCTGGGATTACAGGTATATGCCAGCAGCCCTGCTTATGTGATTTTTAAAGCTCATATGTGAACCTGATATTTTTCTCTTTGCATTTCAGTTTGATCCATTAACAATCGAAAGCAAAAAAGCAGCAACCGTGGTGTTAATGCTTAATTCTCCTGAAGAAGAAATTTTGGCTAAAGCATGTGAAGCCATTTATAAATTTGCTTTGAAAGGTTTGGATTTTTTCAGTTTATCTTTCTACTTCATTAGATACTTAAAATATTTACAAATAATAGGCACTTTTCTCCCTAATCTTTCACTTACCTTCCTATTAGATGAATTCTTCCTGACAGCTGGAATCTCATTTAATGTACCCCTGAAAGCAGTGTTTCTCCCTAAGTGCCTACCATAATTCTAAGGGGTAAGTTAGTCACTGGATAGAATAGTCATTTGGAAGGTTTTATTGTTGTTTTAAAACTTGTAAAGTCCGGAGAATTAAGGAAATTGAAAAAAAAAAATTGCAAAAATGCCACAATACTTAACAGAGCCCTAGTGGTTAGAGCTGGAAAATAAAATAGTGTTGGATTATAACCCAAAGTAAAATAAAATGAACATCCCTGAGTCCATACCATACTGATATACATAAGTGATTAAATGGATGGATAAATAAATAAAGGAAGGAAGGAAGGAAGTAAAAACAAATCTCCCATGAAGAAGAATTCCAAGAGCTTACATGGATACTCTGCCCTCAAATAGGTGAAATATAATTTTCCAATTTTGATGGTTTGGTCACACATAGTGACTTCTTCCCAAAGAGTGTCAAGTAGAAACAGAGAAAAAAGAACAAATTTACAACAAAGAAACCTGACAAACACTATCCCAGCTAAGTGATCAAAATCTATATCAATAGTGATGTCAGGTTGACAGTATTCATGGTTGGTATCATGCGATGAAAGTGGCCTCTTCTCTTTATGGTATTTCTCTCTAAAACCCATAAACTCAGTCTAATCATGATTTTAAAAAATCAGACAAGGGCTGGGTCTGGGGCTCAGTGGTAGCACTGGGTTCCATTCTCAGCACCACATATAAATATATAAAATAATAAAGGTCTATCAACAACTAAAAAAAATTGAAAAAAATAAGACCAATCCCAGTTCAGGGATATTCTACAAAATACTAACCAGTACTTCTCAAAATGGTCATGGCCATTGAAAACAGGAAAGTCTGAGAACCTCTCACAGCCAAGAGGAGCCAAGGAGACCTGGTCACTAACTGTCATGCAGAAATTCAATAGGATTCTGAAACAGAAGAAAGATATTAGGTTAAAACCAAGGAAACCAAAATCAGGCATGGTGACACACTCCTGCAATCCCAGCAATTCGGGAGGCTGAGGCAGGTGGATTGCAAATTAGAGGCCAGTCTGGGCCATTTAGTGACACCCTGTCTCAAAAAATATAGAGGGCTGGGGATATAATTCAGTGTTAGAGTACTCATGGGTTTAAGCCCCAGTGCTGCAAAATAATAATATTTTTTTTAAGTTAGAAGGGGTTGGGGATGTAGCTCAGTGGTAGAGCACTTGTCTAGCATGTGTGAGGTCCGGGGTTCAATCTCCAGTAGTGTTAAAAAAAAACAAACAAACAAAAAAAGAAAACATAAAACACCACCACCACCACCAACAACAACAAAATAAAGGAAACCCCCAAAGCCTATGGGGATATTAGTAATAGTGTAGCAATATTGGTTATTAATTGAAAGAAGCATACCATCATACTAATGTCAAATGTTAATAACAGAGGAAGTTGGGTCTATGATATGTAGAAGCTCTCTGTACCATCTTTGCAATTTTTCTGTAAAGCTAAATTATTGTAAAAAAATAAGGTTCATTTTAAAATTATAAAGACCACAAATCAGACTCTATCAAAGGATCTATTCATAGAGGATTTATAAATATATAAAACAGTTATATTTTAGTTAATTCTAAATGATGATAAAAATTGGACTTTTATTAAATTATATGACATTTCAATTGAGAATATTTGAAGAGTTTAGCATAGCTTGGTATTTTCAACAAAACATTTCAAATCAAGATGGGAACAATTTGATTTTAAAGAAATGATGCTTTAAACACTGGGGACTTGGATAAAAGAACAACAAATTGCTCAATTAGCAAGTTACAAAGTACTTACCTTGCTTTGTGATGATGGGGAATTCAGACAAAACCCAGGGTGGTTGTGGAAGGTATGGTTTGTGAGTAGATTGTATAGAATTGAGTTCAAACTTCAAGGAGTTATTGGGATATGTGTCTATGGCAGTGTGCATCCCACTCAGCCTTAGAGTCATCTTAGGTCATCTGGCTAATTAGGTCACATGTACCTAATTATATTATATCACTTTTTTTATCATATGTGGTAAAAAAAAAAAAGGCATGTATTTCGTGTGAAATCAATACAAAAATATTTAGTCTGGTACTTCATTCTGGCAGTATTTTCTGAAAAAAAAATTTTAAGAAAAATGATGGGATTTTCCCTTCTGACCAAGATGGAGTAAAGGGCCAAATTTATCTGTCCTACTGCATGTGGAACAACCAAGAAAACAGACAAAATGTATCAGTTGGCAAGACACTGACCATCAGACAAGGGCAGTAACCACTGAGGGACAGGAAACACAGGAAATATGTCCTATGATTGCCCCAACTTGTTGACTTCAGAGAATTTCCTGGCCACAGAACAGAAAGGGTAAACCTGGTGGACTCTGAGTTGAGAAGGCACCTAAGAGTCCAGGGAGACAAAGGCACCCAGAATTTTCTGGACCAAGTAGCAGAGAAGTGAGTTGCACAAAGAAAGAACACAGGAGGCCTGTTAACTACTATTCAAGTACTCATGGAGTACTGACTGAGCAATGTGTGTGCTTATGAGGGAACTACTTACTTAGAGACTCCCAAAACGATGGAAGTAACAGGGGCCTGGAGTTCACACAGGCTAGAGTACCTGTTCCCATCAGTCAGACTGAAAAACCTCAAGATTCATGGAGCATTATGTAGAATATACAGAGTCACACTTTAGTAAGTGAAACAACTAGTCCTACATTGAGAACTGTTCTGTTAACCACCTAACAAATGTTAAAAGCAAGACTTGAAAGGATTAAACTGCTTATGAGTAATTTAATTGTGCTTCCAAATTTCAAGAACACAGAAGTATTCATTGCTTAACAAAATAGAATTCAATGCACTAATTAAAAAAAAAACAAACAAAAAAAACACCAGGCATGAAAAGAAGCAGAAAAAAGTTTATAATAAGGATATAAATCAAGCAGTAAACAAAAACTGACTCATATTAGAATTAGCAGAGAAAACATTAAAAGATTAATCACATCTCTATTCCATATGTTGAGAGTAAGTAGAAACATGGAACATATAAAACAGATCCAAATATAACTTGAAGAGATGAAAACTTCTGTGTCCAAGATAAAAATACATGGCTTAGATTAACTGCAGATTAGACATTGCAGAAGAAAATGTTTTTTAATCTAAAGACAGAAAACCTATGCAAAATAAGGCACAATGAGAAAAGATATTTTAAAAAGATGAACAAAGATCCATTTAGCTATGAGAAAAATTCAGGGGCTCAATATGTGTATAACTGGAGTGTGAGAAAAAGAGAGATGAGGACAGAAAGAATAATTGAAAAAATAATAGCCAACATGTCCCCAAATCTGATGAAAACTCTAGGTCTAAAGATTGAAGATGCTCATCAAACCACAAGTACAAAGAATATGAAATAAACAAAACCAAGGTTCATCACAAAATTAATCACTTAAAACTGTCATGTACATCCAGGAGATCCAGGTCCTAATTAGAATAAGATATATTTTGTGCTCATATAGATTCTACTGTCATGTATAACTCAAAAGAACAAATGAAAATAAAATAAGAACAAAAAAACAGGATGAAGACAAAATTCTTAAAAGCAGCCAGTGGGAATATATGGTGTGCTATATTCAGAAGGACAAAGATAAAGATGACAGCATTTAACAAAAAATCAGAACTATGATTTATCATCAGCAACAACACAAGCAAAAGTCAGTGGACTGACAAATTAAAGTACTGAAAGAAAAATAAAAACTTTCCATCTAGAATTTTATAATCACAAAACTATTCCTTACAAACAAAGGTGAAATAAAGTCTTTTCCTAAAACAAATAAAATCTGAAATAATTGATTACCTGCAGACCCACACTACTAATTATGTAAAAAAAGGCCTTTGGCAGAGGGAGGTGACACTAGAAGGAAATATGGATCCACCCAACAGAACACAGAGCACCAGAAGTGGTGTCAACCGAAGACTGTTTCTGATCATTTTTATCCCTTTAAAAGCAAATTTTTACTTTAAACAAAAATAATAAACATACATTGTGCAATCTGGAACATATATGGAAGTAAAATAACGTGGCAACAGCAGCACTCAGGTAAAAAGGAAAAACAATGGAAGTACACTCAGAGTTCTAGTACTAGATGTGAAGTGCAATCCAACTTGAGAGTGGATGTCAATATACTACACCCTGCCAATGAAATTACAAACAAAACAAATATATATATATATATTTACAAATATATATATATATATATACATATATATATATATATATATATATATAATCTCAAATAAGTCAACAAAGGAAGTAAAATAAAGGAAGAAATAACACTCAAATTTGTATAAAAGAAAGCAGAAATGAAGAAAAAGAAAAAGACTAATGGGGCATATGAAAAATAAATAACAAGATGGTAGGCTGTACTGATAATCAGATAAAATGTAAATGGTCTCTGCTTTCCAATTCACCTGGAGATATTGTTGTATTGGATAAAAAAAGACCAAACTACATGCTGCCTTCCAAAAAAAATATACCTAGAATATAAAGACACAAATAAAAGGATGAGGAAAGATATCACATACAGGTACTAGCCAAAACAAACCTAAGTGGGTATGTTAACATCAGGAAAGCAGACAGAGAAAAGAGGCAGCGATAGATAAGTCCTTTTATAATAATAAAGAGGTCAGTTAATCAAAAGACCGAAAAATTATAAACTGTTAAGTAGAACATATAGTTAGAGGATAGATTAATGGAAATTGGTTTGTGTGATTATGGAAGCCAAAGGTCCTGCGGCCATCTGTAATCTGGAGAACCAAAAGAGCCATTGCTGCCAGTCAGTCGTAAATCAAAGGCCTGAGACCCAAGCCAGCTAGGATACGGTCCTGGAGCCTGAAGGCCCAAGAACTAGGAGCTCTGATCTCCAAAGTTAGGAGCAGATGGATGTTTCAACTCAAGAAGAGGGAGAGGATTTTTGCCTTCCTCCTCTTTTCTGTTCCATTTGCATCTTCAATAATTTGGATGTTGCCTGACCACATTGGTGAGGGTAGATCTTTCTTACTCAGTCTACTAATTCAAATGCTGTCTCTTCCAGAAGCACCTTCACAGACATACTCAGAAATAATGTTTCATCACTTGTCTGAGCATCTTTTAGCCTAGTCAAGCTGACACATAAAATTAATTATCACATATGTAGAGCTTTCTATTGAATCTCTGAAAAGCTCTTAGAATTTGTAAGTGAGCAAGGTTGTAGTAGGCAAAATCAATATACTTAATTGCACTTCTACAAATGAGCAATAAACAATCAGAAATCAGTGTTACAAAATGCTGTTTACCACGGCACCAAAAATTATGAAATACCCAGGAATACATTGACCAAAAGATAGGAAAGACCCATATGAAATATTACTATGAAATATTGCTGGAAGAAACTAAAGAAGATTCAAATGAATTGAAAAGATGTCCTGGGTTCATGGAGTGGAAGATCTCAATTGTTAAGATGTTATTTTTCTACAAGTTGATCGTTGATCTATAGATCCATGCAATTTTACCAAAATCTCACCAGTCTTTATTTCTTAACAGAAATAGAATTTTAGATTTCTAAAATTCATATGTACATGCATAGGACCTAAAAAGTCAAAACAACGTTAAGAACAAAGTTGGAGGGCTCACACTATCTGATTTAAGACTATGGTAAAGCTGTAGTAATTAAGACAGTGTTATCATCGTAAAGATAAACAGATCAATGGAACATAATAGAAGGTACAGAAATAGACTTGCATATATATATGGACAAATTTGCCAACAAAGATACAAAGGCAATTCAGTGAAGACAGTCTTTTCCATAAATAGTTGTGTAACAATGAAAACTTCTAGGCTAAAACATGATCTTTAAGAACATCATACTCCAGATAAATCATACTCCATTAAATTCATTCTGAACACACACTTGACCAAAAATGAGATATGGATGGCAAATAAGCATAGAACAATGTTCCACATCACAAGTATTAGGGAATTTCAAATTAAAACAAACAAAATACCACCACTGTTTTAGTCAGCCTTTTTGTCACTGTAACCAAAAGACCTGACAAGAACAATGTAGAGGAGTAAAAGTTTTGGAGGGGCTCCTAGTTTCAGAAGGCTCAGGCATAAATGGGTGAGTCCATAGCTTTGGACCCAGAATGAGGCAGAATATTATGGTGGAAGAGTGTGGTGGAGGAAAGAACTTCAAAAACATAGCAATCAGGAAGCAGAGAAAGCTCTACTTGCCAGGGACAAAATATATATCCCAAAGGCATTCCCCCAGTGACTTGAACTCCCCCAGCCACATCCTAAATGCCTACAATTACCACCTGGCAAATCCATTTCAGTGGATTAAGCCAACCATTTGGCTTCAACTCTCCTAATCTTATTTTTTCACCCCTGTATGTTCTTGAATCATTTCACACATGAATTATTATGTTCAGACACTTCATATCTGAACATAATAACTACATATCTATTAGATGGCTAAAATTCTTAACAGCAACACCATCAATGCTGTCAAAGATGTGGAGCAAAGGAAACTCTCATTCATAGTTGGTGAGAATGCAAAATGGTATGGCCATTTCGGAAGACAATCAGGCAGTCTTAGAGAAGTAAACAATCTTTCCATATGACATAGCAAATTCCCTGTAATTAAAGTGACTATTACACTCTGGAGTTCATATTGGAAATGAAAGATATATTTTCAAAACTCGTGAAATTGAAGAGCTGAAATTAATCAAGACCTAAACATTATTCCAAACTTTGCGGCAGGATATACCACTCAGAGAGGTATGGATAAACTGCTTCTGAAACTAGGCTACACTCTGGCCTTACTGGACTTCTGCTTCTGGGGCTTCTTGCCACAGCTAGATTCCCCAGTGGTCCTGGGCTGAGCTCAAATCCCAGTGGACCCGGTGGCTCATCTCTACATGCATGTTGGCTGCAGGCTCGTCTTCCATGATAAAAGGAGCTATGCCTCCATTTAGTGATACATTAGTTCCCCTTGATCATCACACATACTTTAAGTGGGGACTGTCCATGCTAATGAATTGCTTTATAATGAACTATTCATGTGTGTATGAAATACTATTATGTGACCAACACTGTGCGGCACACCAAGGATACAGCAAGGGTGTTTGTCCTGGAAATTTAAGTTATCAAATGGAGTGGGCAAGCAAAACACAGAGGTGTTAAGTGGTTTGATGAAAATAAAACAGGATAAAGAAACATAAGAAAGACTTGGGCATGGAGACATTAGATAGGGTGATGAGGTCCCTCTGTGTTGGTGCAGTGTAGCCTCTGAACTCAAGAGGAGATGAAGACAGCTCTGTAAACATCAGGGAGAGGAGAGAGTAGCAACATCCAAGGTAACTGACCTATGAGTTTATTCTGAGAGAAATATGAGCAGAAGCAAAAAGGTATGAGAGAGGCACATGGCAAAAAAGAAATTGCAATGATACAAAGAAGAGTGTTAGACTGATGATCTCAATGTGTGATTTCATTTTACCTGTGATGTCAGGAGAGGAAAATAAAGCAACCCTCCTTGAACTCGGAGCTGTGGAACCTTTAACCAAGCTTCTCACTCATGAAGACAAAATTGTAAGAAGAAATGCTACTATGATATTTGGAATCCTGGCTTCTAACAGTAAGTACCAACTTTTTAAAAAAACAACAGTGAATATCAACTTTTAAAAAATAAACAATCTCATGTATTGTATTGTTCTTCTTTTAAATTTAAGAGATTTGCTTTGCTTATGTTTAACCTGACTTCAGTGTTAACAAAATAGCTACATCAGTACAATGCAACAAATGGATGATTCATATTTTAAGGGATATTTTTAAAATATAAAAATAGGTGCAGATATACACATACTAAAGCTTCTCTGAAAACTGATGATACAGTGTATCCCAGTCTTACAAGTAGGAGGAGTAATCATTACCTCTTAAAACAAAAATGGATTTCTTAAGTTAGTGTAATGTCATTTGCTGCCTACATGTAAGTTATACTTCATCTATATTTCATGGTGGATAAAGCCTAGAGTAAAGAGTTTTGAAGAATTGATTTTTGAAACTGCAAACTATTATCTCAGGGATTGGCTGTATCACAATTCTGTATCATATTGTTGCCAAAAATTCAGATGTGGACATTTATTCTTCAGTCAATTCTAATACTTTCTTGAAATATTTTTATGTATTTGATAGTGTGGTATAATAACATTAGTTAAAATATGCTGTTATGTCTATTAGAATATTGATTTGGGCCAAAACCAAGCCAATAAAGGAAGTCATGGCTTGACTTATGAACAGTGCAAGTCATTTTCCTATGCTATCAGGGTAGTTTTTGAGCCAGCCAGACCACAAAAGCTTTGTAACTGACAAAAAACTTAAAGGAAATTCTTAATGGAGTCTGAATTCTGCCATGAAGTTCAGGCTGCTGGGAATAAACTCTGACAGTGGAACATAGCTCAAATCACAATAGTTTCCCAGTCTCACCAGGGGCTCAGCAGAACAGGAGCACAGATTCCTTCCCGTATTCCCATCTTCCATTTTCTCTGGATGCTGTGCGATGACAGGGTGGTATCCTGGTCCCGTGTGCCCAGCAGGGCTATGGCATCAGTGTTTCCAGAGACCATTATAAGTGAGGGATGGAAAGAGGAGAGGAAGGGGGTGTTCTGTGTGTCGTTACAATCTCAGGTACACAGACTGCCTGTGAGAGCTCCTGCTGTGCTGGAAACAGGCAGGATTATGCTGAGGTTCCCTGGTGTAGGCAGCACCATCAGGAGCCATGACAGGGGTAATGCTGTGAGTCAGGGGCTCTGAGAGCATTTCCACAGATGGCAGCAGGATGAAGAAGTTTGGGGGGGATGGACGCCCTACCAACTCTTACATGGCACTGGCGATGTGCCAGGAACTGTTCTAAGTGCTATTTGGACATCGAGTCATTTATTCCTCAGGAGCCGCTCTGCAAGGTAGGTACGACTCTTATGCCAATTACATGAGTCAACTGAGGTGACAAGAAATGAATAACAGAGTCATCATTTGAATGGAGCCTTTAAATGGATCTCACGGATGAGCTGTATCATAATTGTGCACAGTCCCATGTTGAATGTATAACTGAAAGTGGAGAGAACATATAACCAGAAAAGGGAGAGGGGCATCACTGCATCTCTCTTGCAGCATCAGGTGACACACACCTTGGTTTGCCAAACAAGGTCTTTACACACCTCAGAATTTGAGGAACAAGGGTATTTGTTATACACCTATTGTATACACCTATTGTATAACAACACTCACCTTGGATGGTGGAGTTCACTCCATTCAGTGTACCTGAGGGTCTGAGTATTATGCCAAGGCACAATGAGGTCCTCCACCTTGGGACAGCACATTTCCTAGAAGAGTGATTATTTTTTGGTAGTTCAAGTCTATTCACCTCCATATGTCTAGCTGTGATTTTGCCTGACCTCCTTTAGCCACTTCCAACAGAAACAGAGAAAGCAGAAGTTTTGAATAAAAGACATAGTCCTGAATTCCTCAGGAAATGATGTCCAGTAAAAGCCAAGTGTATTCAGCAGGTAATAAGAAAGAATTCATACAGACACCATCTACTTTGGCTGCTGCAAAGTGAACTTTCCCAAAATTCTCATGATGCTGATTTTGGCTTACAGATGAAGATAACTGAGCAAGAAGATCAATTGTAAAACTAAAGGATCAGAGATACCTTATTCCTCAGAAAAGTGAACTTTAAAACAGCCAATATACTTATCTTTAAGCATTTTGGGCATTTTCATTAAATGGAATGTAAGCAATCAAGACGTATTAACTGAAATAGGTTAGGATAATTCTTCTTTGCATTCTATGTAAGCTTTATTAAAATCAAAAATTTAAAATACCCTTCCAGCAAAAGAAAAAGAAAAAATAATTACTATTGTATAATAAAAGTGTAGGGCACAATAACCCAATTCTACTGATATGTGCTCTAGGCACGTTTGGCATTTTTACAGTCATCACTTGTGGTGTTTGGAAGGTAGGTAGCCCAGTGGTCAAGGGATATAGGTGAGAATCCCTGTAGGTCAGCCCAACCTGGACTTGCAACCTAGCCCTGCCACTTACTTATGTAATTTTTGGACCTCAATTCCCTTGTCTGTAAAATTAGATAATAATCATATCTCTCTCTTAAGGGACTGTTCAATAGACATTGCCATTATTATTTTAATAAAAATGGATGTTCTGTTTCTTCCTTTGTAGGTGATGTTAAAAAATTGTTAAGGGAGTTAGATGTCATGAGTTCTGTTATTGCCCAGCTCTCTCCAGAAGGTAACTTTGTATTCTACATTTACTTCAAAAATGGAACTGGTTTCTTTTTAAATTTTATGAAATTGCCTATTGTAAATAGTTCACATTGAACAATCACTTATGAGTTGTCATTAAAATCTTGAAAACCACAGCTTAATTTTGAGTTTTATGGAAAAGGTGGGCTCTAAGTAAAATTTGTGGAGCTCTTGTTTTCAAAGCATATGTTAAAATATGGGTTGAATAAGCATTTAACATACTTTTCTTATTTATTTTTGATATACAGAAGAAGTAGTTATCCATGAGTTTGCTAGTCTTTGTCTGGCAAACATGTCTGTCGAGTATACAGGTAAAGTACAAATATTTGAACATGGTGGGTTGGAGCCACTCATCAGACTACTGAGCAGCCCAGACCCTGATGTGAAGAAGAATTCTATTGAATGCATTTACAATTTGGTTCAGGTAAGATTAACTTCTAAAAAGTGTTAAAAGTGTTTTGATGGTTAGGGTTCTAGCCCCGTGGTAGAGAGATTTCCTAACATGCATAAGGCTCTGGGTTTGTGTCCCAGAGCAAACCTTTTTCTGAGAAAAGAAAAAACATTTTGACAGAAACTATTACAGGATTTGTTTTCCAATTTTTAAAAGTTTTCTTTTTATTTTTAATAAAAAACTCACCAGGTTTGCATTATCAGTTCTTCTGGATACATTTAGTATTTATCACTCAAAAAATAACATAAATTTAATGTAGATATATTTTCACATTTTATAAGTAATTGCCTCCTGTGAAAGCATATTTTAGAAATATATTTCTGTTTTTTTAAATATTTTTTAGTGTTGATGGACCTTTATTTTATTCATTTATTTATATGTGGTGCTGAGAATTGAACTCAGTGCCTCACACATGTGAGGCAAGGACTCTACCATTGAACCACAACCCCAGCCCCATATATTTCTGTTTTAAAAGAATAGCATAGCATGCATATTAGGGTGGGATTAATCTATGTAAAATGTGCTTCTTCTAAAACAGGAAATCTAAGATTCCTGTTGAACCAAGGAAGTGACCTATTGATCTAACCTTGGCAATTTAAGCACATTGAATATAATCTCTCCCCTGTTCAATATACCAAGACTTTGGATTAGATTTATTTATCAAGGAAAAAAAAAAAGAGCATTCATTGTTCACAATAGCAAAGGCAACCTCACTGGCTGTTTCCCTCTATAATGTCTTATTTATTTTTGATACACAGAAGTATTTATCTGAGTTTCTGAGTCTGTCTAGCAAACATGTCTGTAGATTATACGGATAGAGTGCAAATATTTGAACACAATGGATTACAGCCACTCACCAGACTACTGAGCAGGCCAGACCCTGATGTGAATACGCTGCCACCTTCCCCTTCCTGCCGCCCTGCCCTCTGCCCTGTCCCCCACCCACAACACCCTCTCAACACCCACACCCTCACACCCGCAGCAGGTCAGTTTCCCGGAAGTTTAACAGCCTTCTCTGCTGCTTTTTCTGCTCATTTCCTTAATAATCAACACACACATTTGATAAGATTGAGATGAGGCAAAACTACAAAAGCCCCATTTTAAATGGCTATCAATAGAGTGTGAAAGGAAGATTTTGAAGCCAGAGTGAGAGAGAGGATTTGTAGCAAAGCAAAGTGTCTGGGAAAAGAGAGAGAAATAGATTCAAAATCTTTCTGGCCTTGGTGTGTCTGCACAACTTGACCAGGCCCCCACTCCTAAGAGAGGTCCTATAGAGAAAGCTGGGCTCCTTTTTGCCTTCTCTGGTTACTTAGGCTTTCCCTCACCCAACAGGCTTAAATATTCCTACGCATGTGTTTGTGTTTTTAATCTCCAGACTCCTTTTACCTGTATTTCCCTATTTTTTTTTTTAATCAAGCAGGAATGAAAAGCAATTGTCTCCACAATTTTTTTTGGTGGGGGAGGTGGGGGGAGTAACTGGGATTCAGGGGCACTTGACCACTGAGCCACATCCCCAGCCCTATTTTGTATTTTATTCAGAGACAGGGTCTCACTGAGTTGCTTAGTGCCTCGGTTTTGCTGAGGCTGGCTTTGAACTCACAATCCTCCTGCCTCGGCCTCCCCAGCCTTTGAGATTACAGGCTTGCGTCACCATGCCCAGCGTCCCCACAGAAGTATTAGCTAACAGCAGGACACCAGGAATGCTGTAGCAAAGTTCCACAGTCTGGCTGGCTTAAAACAACAACAATTCTGAGGTTAGAAGTTCAAAATCAAGGTAGGGCTGCACCGGAGGCTGGGTGAACTGCTTCTTCGCCTCTTCCTGGCTTCTGGTGGGGACGGCCGTGATGGCATTCCTTGGCTTACATCTGTGTCACTCAGGTATCTCCCTTTGTCATCTTTCCCATAAGGGCACCCATCTTATAAGGACACCCTTAAGCACCCAGCCTCCTCCAGGATGACCTTACCTTACCTAATTACCCTTGCCATGACTGTTTCTAAATAAGGTCACATTCACCCAATAAATAAGGTGGGGAAACAATTTAACCCATACTAAAGAGCAATCTATACTTTCTGTGTCTAAAGAAAGCTGAATATTAGAGGTCAGTTGAAGGATGTCCAGGAGGAGGAGGCTTAGTTGTAAGTGGAGGTTTTTCCACCTTCAATGCTATTCTCTACTTGTCACGTTTTGGGTGAAAATATCATTTAACAATCAGACTTGTTAATGGGGCTCTTAGTGGCTTCTTGCCATGCTTTTTCTTCTGTTCACCACCACCTCCTCCCTGCTCCCACTCACACAGAATTATTGATACACTTGCAGAACAACTTGTCTAAAATATAGTGATCTCTTGATATCATAAATGTCTTAAGGAAAGGTCATGCATCTGCTCTAAACCTGTGTAAATTTGCATGCAGACAGCCTGTCAATAGCCTGCATACACACAGATATTCATAAACAATCCATTTGAAGATAATAAGGAATCGGTACCAACATTTCATCTTATCAAATACTATTTGAAACATTATATCAGAGTATGAAAAGAATTTTATCATGCATAGGTTTTATCGTAATGCTATTTATGATAGTAGGAATTTGCTGCTTCATAAAGAAACACTGGATACTATAAAAGTCATTGGTCATGTTTATTTCTGGTTGTTGACAATGTCTGCATATACCAATGGATATTTTGGTGTTGTCCACTGAGAGTTTCATTATTTTTGTGAATTATTTTGGAAGCAATCTGGAATAAAAGATGGAGAAGTTGTAACTCACAATGTTCTTTGCCAGAAAATAGAATTTCTCCATTCTTGGGACTTTATTTTGCTTCAGAAATTACTGATGTGATTATTTGTATTTCATGGCAGGATTTTCAGTGTCGAACTGCAATTCAAGAACTAAATGCAATCCCTCCTATGTTGGAGCTCTTGAAGTCAGAGTATCCAATTATTCAGTTGTTGGCTCTCAAAACCTTAAATGTCATTACAAATGATAAGGAATCCCGTACAATGCTAAGAGAAAATCAAGGATTGGACCAACTTATTAAGATCATAGATACTAAGGTATTTTCAAAGAATATCTTTTCTAAATGTTTTATAAAATACTAATTATATGATATTTAAATTAAATTTTATTATATTGAAGCATGGTACATAAAGGTTATTAACCTGATTAAATCAGACATTTTTTAGATTTTGAGACAGGATCTTACTAAGTTGCTTAGGACCTCACTAAATTGCTGAGGCTGGCCTTGAACTTGTGATCTTCCTGTCTCAGCCTCCCAAGTAGTTGGGATTACAGGTGTGCACCACCATGCCTGGCTTCAGACCAATTATTGAGGCCATTTTAAGCTAATTTAAAAAAAAAAAACAACTTTTGGCTTAGAAGATTTAAAAATTTGAACTCTTGTTCTATGATCTTCCTTCTAATTCCCCAAAACACCTAGAATTAGTTTTTTAACCTTTATCTGCCACGATTTTCTCTGGAATAAGACACAAAGAGTAATTTATCTTCTAAACACATTTTGAGAAATATTGGAGCTGAATTTCTGTAGTTCCCACTAAACTCCTTAGGAATGAACTGTACACTTTCAGACTCTGTAGGCCTTCTTTATAATTTCCCAGTTACAGAAACCAATCTAACAACTTATCGAATTCTTTACTTGCCTGAAAGGGAGTCAGGTAACTTCTGCAAGGGTCCACTGTTTAAACTTCAGAGTGAAATGGTAATATGTAGATTTCAGATCCACTTTCATAGGTTATTACGTGAATAAATTTAATGAATTCTAATGACAAAATCTACTCTTAGTACCTCTTAGAAATTCGGGAGCTAGGGACAGAGTAAAGATTTCCTGAATAACTTAATATTAAGTTTCACTTTATCTAAGCATTAAAAAAATTAATAAATCTGAGAGCTTAATTATACCAAACTGGTAAAATACAGAAGGGCAATACTCGCACACGTGTGTTTCTCAGCTGTGTAAATCTAGCCATCTTTGGTTTGTTGATCCCCTATTTACCAGTTTCTGAGCAAAACATTTTGCATTTGTGATATAGAATTTGAATGCATGATAAACCCAGTATTTTTTTTTTACCAATTTAAAAATGGAAACTGAAAATCAGAGTGGTTGTTTTATTTTCCCTATGTTGCACAAGTAGGAGGAGAAACTGCAGGGATGAACCTAGACTTGTCTGATATATCATGGTATTTTCACCTGTTTGATATTTTACCTGTTGTCTTTTAAATAAAATATGGGATGGAAACATCTACTATGTGGTGGGCATTGTTTAGATGTTTTACATTCGATTTTATTAATTTTATAATTCTTTTGAGAATGTGATAATATTTTTCTATAAGATGAGAATAAATGATAATAATTGTATCATTGTACATGTCACATGTAATTATTGAATCATTAACCCCATTTTACAGGTAAGAAGAATGAAGCTGACAGATTAAATAACTTGCCCACAATCACAGAGCTAGGACATTTGCAAGAAGGATGTGTTTTCAGAATTAATGCAGGTGTTTTAGTTGGGAAAAATTCAAAAGATATCAAAATATCTAAAGTAAAAAATGGAAGCTCCCTCCCCCCCCCCCCCCACACACACATGATGCAGTATGGGCCCAGATGTTTGCTCTCATTACTTTTGTTCACCATCATCCTGGTTTTTCTTACCATGGTGACAAGGCCAAGAGAAAAATAGGAATAAAAGACTGACTGACTGGGGAGAAAGAATAAACCTGTATTTATTCACAGATTACGTGACTGTATGGAGAAAATCCAGCGAGACTACAAGATCCTGATAGAACTAATAAGTAGATCTATCAAAGTCAAGGGATAAAAGCTCAGTACATACAAATTAATGGAGTTTCTACATACTACAAATAAACAACTGAAAAGAAAAATTAATACAGTTCCATTTACAGTGCATTCCTAATGCATAAACTACAAGGAGATAAATTTAACAAAATTTGAGCAAAATCTATTCTCCAAAAAAATACAAAACAGTTTTAAAGAAGGCTTAAATAAATGAAGAGCTATAACATGCCTGTAGATTGGAACACATGAAATTAATGTCATTTCCACCAGATTGCTTTTGAAATTAAAATTTCAGTCAATTTTTTATATAACCATTTATTGATTTGGTTGTATTTAAGTATACCATTTATTACTTGTTTTCTCTTTGTCTGATCTATCGGCTCATTCACTCTTCTGCCTTCTATCATGTTAATTTAACTTTTAATGTTGCACTTTAATTTCTCTATCAGCATTCTAGCTATATCTGTTTGCACTTTGTGCTTGCTCTGGTGATACAGTAGATAACTTAAAATGATCATATTCTACTTAGAATTAATATGAAACTACTTCAAATAAAATATTGGAAACTTATAACAATATATCTCTGGTTTTATTTTGTTTTGAATAGTCCTGTATCGTATGAGTTTTAAAGAAATAAGGAAAAATCACATATCCACATTTGTGTGTCTTGTATACTCTTTAATATTTAGTTCTTTATTATCTACCCACATATTTATCATTTGGGGTATTGTTTATTCTTTCCTATAGATTTAAGTTTCCAACTAGGTCATTTCCCTTCAGACAGAGGAGCTTCATTTAGCATTTCTTATAGTGCAGATAAGCTGGCATAAATTAGCTTTTTAAAAATTTATTTGAAAGTTTCTTTCTTTTGCCTACACTTTTGAGAAGTTGTTTTGGCTTAATGAAAAACTCCTGGTTTGTACTCTTTTTTTTTTTTTTTCTGTTTAACCCTTTGCTATTTCTTCTGAAAGTCACTATTTCTGATATGAACTTGGCCACTAATTATAATATTTCCCTGAGTATAATTTGTCTTCTTTGGCTGCTTTTGAGATTATCCCTTTATCTTTGTCTTCCTGCATTTCTCCTCTGCATAGAAGTTATATATAATTTGTGTATACTGCTTGGGATCTATAAATTCTTCGATCTGTAAATTATCGTTTTCCATACATATGGGAATTGCAGTCATTATTTATTCAAAAAAAATTTAAAAATATTTTTTAGATGTTAATGGACCCTTTATTTTGTTTATTTATTTATATGCAGAGCTGAGAATCAAACCCAGTACCTCATACATGCTAGGCAAGTGTTTCTACCACTGAGCCACAACCCCAACCCTCAAAAATTTTTTCTGTTACTTTTCTCCCCTCTAGGACTCAATTAAAACTTTGTTGTCTTTCTTGATATTGCTTTATAAGACTTTATATTGATATTGCTTTAGAAGACTTGATATTGCTTTAGAAGACTCTGTCCTTCATTTCTTTCTTTCTTTCTTTTTTGGATTAAATAATTTCAGTGATTCGTATTCAAGATCTCTTTTGCCATCTTCAATCTTCTGTCTGATGAATTTTTCTTTTTAATTTTGGGCTTTTCAAAACTGAAATTTTCATTTATAAGTTACATATCTATTCAGCTTTTCTCTTTGTACATATTTATAACAGCTCCTTTAAAGTCTTTGACTACTTAATCTAACATCTGGCCCTATTTAGAGTGGAATGTAACTGACCACCTTTTTCTTTTCTTTTCTGTGTTTCACATTCTCCTGTTTCTTTCATGTCTAGTAATTTTTGGTTCAAAATGAACATTGTAGGAAATCCCTTCCAGTGATTCCAGATTCTGTTGTGTTTTCCTGAGGATTGCTGGTACTTTGTTCTAGTAGACAAGTAGCTACAGACTCTGTCCCTCTGTGGTGTCCAATAGCTGGTATCTCTTAGGGGGATGGCTCATGGTTTCTCTGTGGCTCCCTTGCTTCTGGGCATTCCCTCCTTTAAGTCTGTAGCTCCTCTATGAGCCCCAGGCTCTGACCTCTGATACCCTAAGCCAGTGAGTCTTCAGCTTTCTACCTGCTGTGCTGCACATAGATTGAGAAATCACTATATTTGAAAAGCAGTAAATTTACAAATTTCACCAGCATGGTTCCCTCTTTTAAGGATAAAATATATTGCTTTCTAGTCCCTGCCTGTTTATATTCACTGGGATTCTTGGCACCTCCTCCATGCACATATAACTTAGTGGTCATCCAAAGGCCTGGGCATTGTTCATACTCAGAATTTGGATGACATCCTGTACCAAAGTTCTCCAGAGACACAGAATAAAACAGATAATTAAGAAATTGGCTCACTCAATTGTGGAAGTTTGGCAATCCAAAGTCAGCAGGGTAAGGCAGCAGACTAGAGACCAAAGGAAGCATTACAATGAGTCCGAAGGCAGCCTATTGGCAGAATTTCCTCTATTTTCATGGAGGTTAGTGTTTTTCTATTAAATTCTTTGACTGATTGGATGAGGCCCACTCACATTATGGAAAGTAATCCACTTTACTCAAAATCTACTAATTTAAATATTGCACCTTAAAAAAAATGTCCTTACAGAAACATCTAGAATGATGTTTAAACAAACATATGGGTACCATGGTTAGTTAGTAAAACTTAAAATTAACATAAAAATTAACCATTATAAGTTTGTACCATTATGCCCTTTGTTCAATTTGCCATTTCTCTCTCTCCATATATGTCCTTAAATCATAATCTTCAAATAAAAACAAGGCCAAGGCCATATATTGACCTAACATGATCCAGCTATCCTATATCCAACCAAAAAGGCATCAACCCTTTCCCAAAGTCCTTGGGTGATCTTTACTTTTCTTCTTAACGTTTAGTAACTTAAATGCTACAATTTAAAGTTAACAAAAATTAAATACTATAGTATAAAGTTGATACATCTCATGTAACATAATGGGATAAGAGGGAAAAACAAAGGGATATATTAATACATATGTATATGTGAACATACATAAACTTTACACATGAACATACAGATACACATGTGTACATACAAGCACCTCCGTAGGAATACTCATGATAAAGTCTTCACTTCTATTACTAGCAGTCCAATTTCCCCTGCACAGTAACTCTGTTGTTTTGCTTGTTGACTCAGGAACTTGAGGAACCCAAAGTGGGAGGGGCCATAGTCTTACCTTCCAATTCAATAGAATCATCATTGTTTGCCCTGGTGAAAGTGTTGCTCCCCTTAGCATTAAGATCTTTAGATCAGCAGAGCATACAGGTTGCAGGGACAAGAAGCAGAAATTTTGCTAGTGAGTCATTAGGAGTAATAATGGTGACGCCACTCCCATTTCCACTCCTTGGTTCCTGGACCAGCTATGGGAGAATTAGCACCATATGTCAGACACTGATTCACAGCCTATGAAGCCTGGTAGAGAACTTGACTGAGCCCTGCAAGGTACTAACACCTGCCTAGTGTTGTAACTTGAATCTTTAAAAGAACATTCCAGCATTCTATCAAGCCACTGATTTGGGAAGTCAGGGACAGGGTAAGAACAGTGAACTCCCTAAGCATGGGCCCATCACTGCGCTCCTTTGCAATGAAGTGAGTTCTTGGTCAGAAGCAATGCTGAGTGGAACATCACCACAGTGGCTCATCCTTCCTGCACCTCCCTTTTAGGATTTCTTCCTGAAATTTCTAGTTGCTGTAAGGCTGCAGTTTTCGACTGCTTGGGGAGATTCCAATCACCTGGAAAGCAAGCCACAAAATTCACAATCAGTTCCTTCTAACAGTTGCAGATTTTAAGGAACTTTTCTTCCTGCAGTGTCTGCTGTTTCGAAAGTTATTTCTTGGCATGTGTGAGGTCCTGGGTTCAATCCCCAGTTCTGGAGAAACCTTTTATTTTTTCCTCTAGATTTTAAAATGAATTTTGGTGAAAGATTAAATGAGCAACTTCACTTGGCTACCATTAATGGAAGTGTCCTCTATAGCCTTATTTTTAATTCATAAGACATTTGGAATATGTCAGTTGGAAACGAAAAAAAAATGGGGCAAATGGTTGGGAGAGGGTTGTTATTTTGGTAAAAACAATTCCCATTTCCTCAGGCCTTTGTCACAACAAAATTTCTTACATTATGTTCAAAGTGATCTCAGTTCCTCTTGTAGTAAAATTTGGGAAGAGTAAATTTCTTTTAATACAACTTTATAAAGTTGTGTTTGCTTTTATTTTTAGGAATTGAATGACCTTCACATAGAAGCACTTTCAGTGATAGCCAATTGCCTCGAAGATATGGAAACTATGACACTAATTCAGCAAACAGGAGGTCTTAAAAAACTCCTAGCGTTTGCGGAAAACTCCACAATTCCTGATATTCAGAAGAATGCAGCGAAAGCAATTACTAAAGCAGCTTATGATGGTATGTCTTGTTTTCAACAAACTAATCATACATTTTTTCCTCTTATATTCATAATTTTGATTAGTACTGACAAACACTAGAGTGCCTGCTTTTATATAACCATTCAAGAATAACACTGCACTTATTCCCTAAGGCTAAAACTCATTAACTACCAATGAGTTAAACTAAAGATAGCTTTATAAGAGATGTAATAAACTCTATGACTTAATTATAATCCGAATTTTTAAGTAATTCATTCCTAAATTAAGTTCTAAGGCCTTTATTTGTCTTGAATTTGGAGTGATATAGAATGTGTGCATTGTTTGTGATCCTGAAAACACTGTTTTGAGAAATCTACATTCAGAATGACATCCATAAGGTAATTTCAAGTTTCAGCTGGAGTCTAGTAGTGCCATGAAAAATAATATGCTCCTACTATATACATAATACAATTTTCATTTCAGTGACAAGCTATGTTGACATAAATCTGTAAAATATGAGAGATTAATTACATCCCAAGCACTGAAGATGAAATTATAGTTTTAATTTATGTATATTTGGAGTATTTTGTTTAATAAAAGATGTGATTTTATTTTTCCCCTTCTGCATCACTATTCTTACAAATGATGACAGCTTTGACTATTTTAAGTGACTTATATTCTAAATATATTCACTTGCATCTGTATGAATGTCTGTGTATATTGTATAAAACATTTTTTTTCCAGCCCATACTGGATTTCTTCAAGGCCAAGTTTTAATGCAGTAAGCAGAATTTCATTTTCTAGTGTGTAGTCAACAGAGAAGCGCCTCGCGGAGTAACATTATCAATGCCAAATCTGAAGACAGGCTATGAAATTAAGGTTTTTAATACTGGCAAAGTTGGCTTATTCTGTATCCATCAAATGCAACTTGGATATTATCAGAGCTGGCCAGTTCTGTTTTTTTTTCCTTTTCCAGGATTCTTAGCCAATTGAGACCCAAAGAAAGGTATACTGGGAAGACAGGGACAATACCAAACCTAGATTTTGGCCTATCTCGACTTCTCGGTGGCCTAGTGTGGCTAGGTCATTCTGGGTCAGTTCCAGCCCAGATGGGGGTGGTGAGTTTCATATCTCCTGTCTTGGGCAGCCCTGGACAGAGAGCTTTGGTGTTTCAGTCCAGCACTGGTTCTACCACTGGCCCTGCAGTGACCTAGTTATGTGTCTCCGGGTGAACCACAGCCTCTCCAGACCTGTATATTAATTCATCCACGAATGATTTATTAAGCCCCCACTTTCTGTCAGTAAACCCAGAGCAGCCAAGTAAAGAAGCAATCACAATGCAGTGTTTAAAGTGCTTGATGACGGAAACCCAGAACCCCCCAGGAAGGTCACCTGATGCAGATGGAAGTCAGAGACGTCTTCTTGGAATATGTGACACAAGATAGAACCTAGGGCAAATGACAGAAATTGGCCAAGCAAAAAGTTGAGTAGGACAGAGGAGGAGGACTAAGAGTTGTCTAAAGAGGAACAGTGTATGGAAAGGCCAGAGGAGGGCAGAGTTGGGAAAGTTCTGGACCCGGCAGTGTGGTAAGTTCAGAATGGCGGTGAATAAAACACAGAGAAAAACTGAGAGTTCCAGCTACAGAAATAGAGAGAAGCCAAATGCTAAGGGACATTTATAAGCCATTATTTAACAGTTTGGAAGAGCTATTGAAAGACTTGGGGTGCGGTGGGGGGTGGAGGGGAGCATTGTAGCTTTTTACTTTCTAAAGAAAGAGGACTCTTGCTGCAAAATGGAGAAGAGATTGGAAGCATGTGGGACCAGACATAGGAGACCCCAAAGGGGGTTGCTGTGGTAAGCTAGATGGGGCAGCAATGAGCCCCAGCAGAAAGGAAAATGCATGTCCTCACTAATATGTGGAAGCTAAAAAGTTGGTCTCAGAAGCAGAGAATAGAATAGTGGCTTCCAGAGCCTGGGAAGGGTGGGGTAAGGGGCTGGAGATAGGAGAGTTCAGGAGTACCGCAGTGTAGCTGGGGTGGGAGAAATCACTTCTAAAGGTCTATATAGCACAGTGGAGTGGACGTGATTGAGAAAAAATCAGTTGAATATTTCAAAAGACTTTCATAAAGGATTTTGAATGTTCCCAACAGAAAAAAAGAATGATAAAGTTGTGAGGTGATAGATCTGATCATTGTACATTATATACTGTACATTGTATACATGTATTGAAACATCACACTCAGTACAATCACTATATGTCAGTTGAAAATAAAAATGTATGTTAAAAATATCCTACCTTCTAGACAAATGTATATGTATGGAAACAACAATCAAAACACATGTATGTAGTTTTTCCACAATTAGGAGTTGACAAAATACATATAGATACATAAAAAGTGCCCTGAAACAAAGATGTGGGGGTTCTGATGGATTCAAGGTATTCAGCAAGGAACCACCAAACATAGCTCTTGGCGCATTATGAGGATCCTTAAGTACTTGTGAAATGGCCACCTGTGCTGAGGGAGGGACAGGTGCTATCAAGGATAAGGACGAGTATCTGACTTGAATGGCTGGGAATAAAATGGCGCAACTCAGAAATGGGGAACTCAAGAGGAGGAGAACATTTTGTTTGAAGGAGAAGAAGCGAGTTCCATTCTTTTTTTTTTTTTTTTAACTTGTGATGAAATAGTCTTAATATAAAGTTTGCCATTTGTTTTTGAAATATATAGTTCAGTAGTATTAAATATGTTCACATTTTTGTGCTACTATTTTGTGCTACAATGTTTTAATTCAGCAAAATTGAAATTCTATACCCATCAAACTGTAAGTCCCCACTCAACCTCCTCACTCCCACCATTCTACTTTCTGTCTCTATGACTGTGTCTAGGTAGTTCACATATGTGGAATCATACGAATTAGTCCTTTTGTGGCTCTTTAGCACTTAGCATGTCCTCGAGGGTCATCCAACTTGTAGCATGTGTCAGAATTTCCATGCTTTTTAAGGTTGAATAAAATTCCATTGTATGTATAAACCACATTTTGGTTTTCCAGTTAACCACTGATAGACAGTTGGGTTGCTTTGGGCTTTTTGGTTGTTGTGAAGAATGCTGCTCTCAACATGGATGAACATTGTTTCTTTGAATCTTGGCTCTCAGTTCTTTGGGGGTACATACCTAAGAGTAGATTGCTAAGT
Organism: Callospermophilus lateralis; assembly: GCF_048772815.1. Classification (NCBI taxonomy): domain Eukaryota; kingdom Metazoa; phylum Chordata; class Mammalia; order Rodentia; family Sciuridae; genus Callospermophilus; species Callospermophilus lateralis. Next base: position 33,320,708 of record NC_135317.1, on the reverse strand, counting down.
CATATGGTAATTCTATCTTTAACTTTTTGAGGGAATGCCATATCATTTTCCATAACAGCTGAACCATTTTTAATTCCCACTAACAATGTACAAAGTTTCCAATTTCTCCACATCCTGGCCAATACTTGTTACTTTGTTTTGTGATAGTAGCCATCCCTGGAATGGGTATGAAATGATGATATTTCATCATAGTTTTGATTTGCATTTTCCTGATACTTAGTGATGTCAAGAAGTTTTCTGATCTACTTATTGGCCACTTAACTATTTTCTTTGGAGAAATGTCTACTCAAATCCTTTACCCAATTTTTAATTGGCTTATTTTCTTTTTGATGTTGAGTTGAACTATATCCATTGTGGACATTAATCTTTTGTCTAATATGTGATGGGCAAAAATTTTCTCACATTCTGTGGGTTATATTTTCACTCCATTGATTGTTTCCTTTGAAGCCTTTGAGTTTTTCATTTTGCTCTAATCCAACTTATTTATTTCCTTTGCTTTTGGCATCATATTCAAGAGCTCATTGCCAAATCCAAAGTCACGAAAGCTTTTCCCTTTTCTAAAAATTAATTTTATAGTTTCAGCTCTTATATTTAGGTCTTTGATCTACATTGAGTTAATTTTGTATATAGCATAGGAAGGTGTCTAACTTGTAGATATCCAGTTTTTCTAACATCATGTTGACATTCATTTTTTTATTTATAACACAAAGTAATTCAAACAGATAGTCTCTTAAGTCCTTTTTGGCTTTAGTGTTTTCTGATTTGTTTCCTTGTATTAGTTTAAAATAACTACATTCCAGTTTCAAATTGTGTCTCCTGTCTTTATTTTAGAATACAATGACTAACTCTGTATTTACTTCATCTATGACATTTGTAATTACATCATGTTCCTATCAACCATGATTTTTCCAGAGTGAAGGATCCTTGTTTTAGTCTTTCCCTGTAGATCTGTTCTCAGACTATCCTGTGATCATTCTCTTTCCTCTTTTGGAACTTTCTCCAATTTTATAATACCCTCTTTGAAGTGTGTTGATAAGTATTATGAGCAGTATTTTTAAATAGGTACTGTGATTTTTACATAATATAAAGATGGGTTGTTTTATGATTATTTTCTATTTCAATCCCACCAACCCTTTGAGGAAAAGACCTGCAGTGAGCTCCAGGGCCCCTTTCTCGGTCAGGATCCAGAGCTCAAAGATGTTCATTTTAAATTCCAATATTTTAAATTCATGGTTTTAAAAATAAGAATTTTCCTTTGAGACTTGTATGGCATTTTCTTTGAGTCTGGAGCATGATCCATGTGCACAAGTGATCTATAAATCTTAAAAAGGGGTATTCGGATTGTGATTGAACCAATGTTTATATGTGCTATGTGCAAGACACTGTTCCAGAAATAAGGACAGAAAATGAAAGTGATAGATGTGTAAGTATTTGTTGAATAAACAAACAGATGTATTTCCCACAGAATGGAGGGTTTGATATTTATCTTTTAGTCCACCTTTATAAATTATAGTAGACAGGATTTTTTGTCCTTATTTATTATTTTATCTACTTAATCTATCACAGATGAAGAATGGTATCCTGGAAGTTTCTCATTGCATTATTTCTGTCAAATTTCTCTAGTAACTCGAATCCACTTTGCTTTATTTATATTGCTTTACATCCTATCCTGATTGTGTGTTTTTAAATCTCAATTACTGCTGTTTAGCTTCAGATTCTAACTTGGTATTAAGATTGCTGTGTATTATCAAAAGTGATTTTAGCAGAAGAAAGTTCTGTAAACTCCAGGTGATTTATATAGAGACCCATGAAGGGACTACTTTGAGAAGTGCGGTTAAGATTCTGAGAACCCACCAGAACTGGGAGTGAGGGACATATTATCAGTATTGGGGAAACTTCACTGCCATTAGATTCAAAAGGTCGAGGTGGAGAAGGTGTCAGATTTATTTTCACAACTACTACATTTGGCCTTATTACTGACCTCATGTTTTCTGTTTTCTGACCTTTGTTTTTCTACACTGTTTTCTTTCTTTTTACAGTTTTTTCCAAACTTTTAATAATAGTTATTGTCAAGATAAAATTACTATACTTAGTAAGATATTTAGCCATTTTGCTTGTGCAAGTTATCCCCTTCCTTGTGTTTGCAAATTTAATAGGGGGTTATATATTCCCCTCCCCCCAAACTCTATAAGCCTCTCTTTTCAAAGATAGCTTTGCCATTGCCATCGATTTTACCCACATTTGCCATTGGATTCATATACACATTGAATCCAGTTCAGTGCCCACTCCAGGTTCTCATGACAAAGCTTCCCTATTCTTAAGATTTTATTTTTGATTTGTTTTTCAAATTAACCACAGTCTAGTTTTTCAGTTAAAAAATTATTTTTTTTGCAGGAAGATCCATGATTGGCGTGCTTTTAAAACCTTGCCCTATCTGTGAATATGCTGTTGCGCTCAAACACATGTGACAATTCAGCTGCATTTGATATTTCCCGAATTGCAATATTTTCTGTTTGAACCTTGCTTTTGAAGAGTCCTAGTCTGAGAATAATCCAATTTTTATTATTTTGTATGTATGATGTTTTCTTCCTATACTTGAGTAGAACCCTTGATCCTGTGAGTTCAAAAATTTTGCAAAAATGTGCCTGAATCTCTCCTCCCACTCTCTCTACTACACAGCAAAGCCTCTTAATCTCCAGAGTGGGGACCCCTCTCCCCAACTCAAGAAATGTCTTTTTTTCTAGTACTCTTTTCATTATTTTTTCGTTTGATTTTTTTTTTTTCTTTTCTTTTCGGAAATACTTATTTTTAGACCATCTCTGTTCTTTCTTCCATACCCATGATGCTGTCTTTTATGATTTCCAATTTCAGTGTTCAATGTGGAATGCTGAACGGAGCGCTCTGCCTGAGCCTGGCTTTACGGAAGAGACAAGGCTCACGGGGTGCCCTCTGCCTGTTTTCCCCATCAACTGAGACGACAGTGGAATCCTTCAGCCCAGTTTTGGGCTTTCCTTGGGGGCTTTCCTTTAAATGTGGCATCACAGCACCAACATTCTATCTTCCCCAACCCCACTGGAGGAAGTTGATGGATGTCTGGAATATCCCAAGGGCCCATAATTGTTGACCAGGGGTGATTTACAGAATTTCTTCTCTGGCCCTTGACTCATGTTCTTCTTTTTCTTTTTTTGTTTTGGCCTCTTTGACACTAGCCAATTCTAAAGAACTCTACCTCCTCCTCTCATCTCCATCACTTAGCTTGCTTGTGGTTTCTCTTTCGAAAACTAAGTCCTTGTAGAATTTGACATTGACTTCTTAATTCCTTAACTGAGTTCTAAAGAAAATTATATCTTCATTTTTTTTAGCTTGATTTCTGAGTGGCATCCACTGCTGATTATCCTTCCTCTTTAAAACTCTTTTTGCCCCTCCGTTTCTAAACCACCTTCCCTCTTCTGACTGTTCTCCTAATGAACTCTCAGACCAACTCCTTCACCTTTACCAGCTCATTCTCCTCTACTGACCATTTCAGAATTAGACCTGTCTTCCTGTCCTCTGTCTTATTCTTTTTTAAATCTCCCTGAGCAATCTCACTTATGACTCATGTTTCAATTGCTTCCTTATTTGCTTACAAATCTCAAATCTGTTTCTAATTCTGTCATGTCTTCTGAATTCCTGCCTGTATTTCTGACAGCTCCCAAGCACATCCCACGACATTGCCCAAACACAATTTCTGAGGAGTCTTGAAGTCCTCAGAGAATCTGGTCAAAAAGTAACCTTCTCAAATTTACATGTGCACAATAATGTAATTTCAGGAAGTTCTTAAACTGTCTGAAGTTCATCTGTCTTCAGAATTCATGGTCCCCAAATTAACAGCTCTTAGAGTAGAGGATCAGAACCAGATAACATCATCTGGCAGTAGAGATTTTTCCTATGTTCTATCATCACACAGGCATTGGTTATCAACTTGTTCTTGTCAAGACATTCTGTTGTGTTCTAAAACATATAACTTGGAATAGACTATAATTTTATAGTCAACTTGCTCTGATTCTGATTCTAACTTTGGAAATATTGTTTTGGCCTATTGGTATCTTCATTCTTCAAATGGATAGATTTAGAGAGAAAATAAAATTTTCTAATGTCCTTGCATTTCAAGGTTATCAGTAAAAATAACTAGTTTCTCTTTAAAATATATACTTTCATATGATTGAATCTATTACAGCTCAGCCTGCTTTAAATATCTGTTTCCTTGTCTCGACCCCTTGCCCGCAAGGAAGACGCAACTCAGGAATCTTCTTTCAGCAGTTTATTCAGGCCCTTGATATTTTTTTTAATTTCTCGTCGGATGCCCCTCCCAGCCTTAATAAAGCATCCCAAGCCCCAATGCGAAGCTGCCACGTGGAACTTTCTCACAGGGTGCTGAGAAACTATGCACCAACTCTCCCAAACAAGGAGTTGTTTGTTACAGACCACAGTGGAGCTAGCGCCATCCTGCAATGGCGACCATAATCTACAGAAGCGGCTCACCACATTTCCTCACATCAGACCTTTGTTATCTGTTTTCTCACATCATACCTTTGTCCATTCCTACGGTGATGAATTAAAGCAAACACCTGTGCATGAACCACAGTAAGCTGACGCTAGTGTTATGGAATACCAAGCAAGCACAGCATAAAAGTGAACTTCCATTGTTTAGCAGAACCTTCATTTCCAGATAGGAGAGATTTACATCTACGCTAACATCAGTAAGCCAACTACAGTCTGTTTCACAGTACTCTCCTTTGCCATTGTCTCACAGGTTTCATTTATTACTGTAAAAATTGCCCCACTCCCATGGTGCTGGGGATGGAACCCAGGGCCTTGAATGTGCTAGGCAAGCACTCTGTCACTGAGCTATGTCCCCAGCCCCAAAGTTCATATTTTTATAATTCAATGTATTCAGCTGGTAACCTTCCTCCATCCTCCAGTCTCCTTTCTTCCTAAATTGATTCCATCTTTGGTGACTATACCAACACTGGAAAAATATGTCAAATGCATCTTCAAATTCAGTGTCTAAGTAGTTTAATCTTCTCAGAGTCTAGAAGATCTGAAAGCTTAATTCTTGATATTTCCAGAAAGATCTATGATTCCATAACATCTCAAGCTTTCTCTCTGTCTACATATCCCAAGGAATTCTTAAGAGTAAACCCTTTTCTGATTGGAAAAACAGGGGACTGAAAAAAATCTCTCCCTTTTAAGCCACTTGCCTTCACCATAGCATCTGTGGGCAGAACTGCCTGTTTCTCACCAGAATTCAATATGGTACCTGGCCAGAGTCAACATCCCTAAGGACAGTGTAATTGGTTAGGTTGGCAACTTCCTCATTTTCCTGACTGTTCTCCTTTATGTTTATCAATTTATTTCTTAACTCTGTTAACCTGGCCAGATCCTCTTCCTCTGTGCCTGATTCTAGACTCTGTCTTCCTTTCAGGTCCTACTTGTATTTTTTATCCATTTAAATACACACACACACACACACACACACACATTTGTGTGTATGTGTGTGTGTATAAATTCTTGGTTTGCTTTGACTTCTATCTGCCAGACCCAGTCAACTTAAACTAGATATGTTTTATTTTATATTCGTTACAAACACAAAATCTAAAACTTAAGGATTCACAAAGTTATCTCCTGATATTTCTGTATTGAAAATAAGTATTCATGAAAAGGTATTAAACTTTTTTCCCATTAAAAAACTCCATTTCTATGTAGTTCTGGACAAATTTTACTCCTTATACTGTTAGACAAATGTAACTATCAATATTTATTTCTAGTTTTCTTTTATTTTCTATCATCACAGTTTTGGTTTATTTTTTTTTTTTTATTTTTTTTAAGATGTGGTCATGCATCGTCACTGTGTGTCAAAAACGCAGTTGGAACACACACATGTGTCAAACGCATTCTTTAAGTTTTGTTTGTGGAGGAAAGTTTTAACATGCATTCCCTGCTGCGGGAAGCCCAAGTCAGTGTGCATTTGACCTGGTACCCGTAGGAAGAAGGTGTTAATTACCATGTTGCCACGAGGTTTATGAACTGGCATTAACATCTCAGCAGGAGCAAAGGTGGCACAATAGCCACTTCTGAGCAGAGGCAAGAAAAGCATCATTACATGCACACTTATTTTTAGCAGCAAAACCTCATGCTTTTTATTTTAGCGATACTGCACAAGTGTTATTTGTAAAGGCCATTACTCTATTAGTAGCATAACTGTCTTGCCATCTTTATTATCTGTGTAATTAAAACACAAATACTTTACTTCTTGGTGTAGCAATTCAATGAAAGTACTTAGTTAATATGTTAATTCATCTTTTAAATCTATTATAGGCACGCTGCAGTCAGCACTTTGGAGGTTTGGTGAACACAGCTGGATTTTAAGAACACTCCCAGCAGGGTTGAGAAACTAATTGCCCACAGTATTTATTTAAATTATTTTTAAAAATCTTTCCAATAATTGCATATATACAGTTTTTTGAATGCAATAATTACATACTCCAAAGTCAGTCTATTCAAATAAATTACTACTGTATTTTGGCCAATTTTCCTGATAGAATCTGCTCTAAGAGTGTTCTGTTTAGGGAATTTGATTTAGAACCATCAGGGAAGTCTTAATGATAAATCTAAGCATTTTAGGTCAGAGGCTCTGGAAAAGTTTCAGATAATGTTATTTTTCAGTGAAAGCCAGTAAGGACTCCATAAATTGTAAACATTTTAGGAGCCACATACTTGAGATTTAAGTATCAACTGCAGCTTTTTTTTATGAAACACAGTTCTGACCTGCCTGAATTCTAATGTTAAATGAAAGGAGCAAGGGATTAAAATGATAGGATTACAGGACATGGTTCATGATTGGTTTAAGATGAATGAGCAGCAGTGTTAGTAACTTAGCCTGTGTCAGTTTGGGCCAGATTGCCTCGTATACATCTGTGCATCAGATGAGCAAAGGCAAAATCGATTTGCAAATAGAGATCCATCAGACTGTGATACTTCTGTGAAAAGCAGTGATTTTTTTTGTATCGTTATTGAAGGAAGGGAAAAAATCACAATTTTAAAATGGAAACCTAGTTTCTGTTAATGTCTGAAAATCTTTCTGGAAAAAAATAAACTAATTAAAATATTTATAAGCAATGAATTAGTTCCATATGCAGAGGCTGTAATATAAATTATTATCAGCAATTTTGGCAGAGTTGCATATTCTAACAGAATATTCTCCTATATTCTAACATCTTCAGAGCACATATTCACATGAAGTTCTATTTTACTTATGATAATTGAATTTATAAAAGGTTAATTTCACAAACTTTACAAAAGTAATTAGTGGAGAATCAAGTTTATCACAAAAGCTTTTTGAAGAAACTGGAGGTAATTTAGCAAAGAATTATTTGAAGATTTTTTTTTTTTCCACACTAATCTCGGATACCTCTTTATGGCTTTAGGGCTTTGTGTCCCTAAAAAAGATAAAAGATAATAAATGATTTAGAATTAAGTAGGACAAAAAAATGTTTTAAAAACATAATTAATGGAACACAAAATGAAAAAATAAGTTCTAACTTAGTTTGATGCAATATTTAGTTTAGTAATGAGACTGTCAATTATTTTTTAAAATATCAAACTAAGTCAAAAGAAAAAAAATGTTTAGGGAACTAAAGAACCTTAAAAATTCTTTCTCTTCAGGCTGGGGATGTATCCCAGTGGTACAGTGCTTGCCTACCACACATGAGGGTCTGAGTTTGATCTCCAGGAATCAAAAAGCAAACAAATCTAGTGTCTAATAATGCGAGGAATATCACGATATGAATATAGAATCATAAATTTCTTTTCAAATAAAGAAATATTCTAACATATTTCTAATTGTTTGTGCTAATTTTTCAATTAAATAGTTTCAATTTTTGCTACTTAAGCATGTATTGTAATTTGAGAAAAAGATGATCATGAATTTTTGATATAAGACTGTAACGTCCTTAAGACTCAGGTACATATTCCAGCTCTCATTGCTACTCCCCTGCCCTTGACTGTGCTTCTCCTGAAGTCTTGGGCATCCAGCCCACCAGTTTCTACATTATATGCATTCTTCAGATATTGGGTTTTGTATTTAAAATAACCATCAAATAATCAGGCTCTTGTCCTTAGTGAGAAAACAGAGTACGTGAACATATTAGCATGTGCTTGGTGTTAAATAAGTGCCTGCTATATCTAATAACTTGCCTCTTCCTTATTACAGAATTTTCTTTGCCATGGTTTGATGTACAACATTTAAGGGAACAAGAGGGAAAGGTAGCATCTGTGACTCATTTTGTATGATAACTTTGTTCTAAAGGTTAAGTAAGTTTATATTTTGCTTAGTTTAGAGTCTGGCACTATAGTTAGCAAACAGTTGGTATCATACTTTGGAATTAGTAGTAATACTTGCATATTTTTTGCAGTCAAATGCTGATTTTTTTTCCTTTTGGTTTCTGAAAGCTGAAAATAGGAAACTTTTTCATGAACTTGAGGTTGAAAAGTGCCTGGTAACCCTTTTGGGTTCTGAAAGCGATGGAACTAAAATTGCTGCTTCCCAAGCTATTTCAGCAATGTCTGAGAATTCAAGCAGCAAAGATTTTTTCAATACTCAGGGTAAGCAAACTGGAAACGAGCATTTTGAACTTTTTTAGATTACCATGGTCTAGTGTAGATGGACATTTTTAAAGTATCTTTTTGCCTTTCTTTATCCATAGGGATTCCACAGTTAGTTCAGCTGCTCAAAAGTGACAATGAAGAGGTGAGAGAGGCTGCGGCTCTGGCCCTGGCAAACCTGACCACTTGCAACCCTGTCAATGCCAAGTAAGTGCAAAACTGCTGCTGCACCTGGACTTGTCAAGGATATTCCAGGATCTAAGGTGTCTTAGTTTTAATATTTTAAGATAGTTACATATTTTTTTCAGAGAGGTCATCTTACATTATTCTTCCTGATCCCTTATGAAAATAGAATCATCGGATTGGCCTGTTTTCCAAAGATATTACAAAATCTCAGCAGTTCCCAAGTTTGTTGGGGAAATATGCTGGGCATTCCTTTCAGGCACCAGGCTAACTCTTATAAATGATTCTGGTGCAAAAAAAAAGTGGACAGTGCTGGAACTATCAGAGACAACGTCCTGGAAACATTTGATAAATCCATAAAAATGATCCATTTTGAAAGAAAAATGTAAACATTAAAGAAGTATAGAAACATTTTTAAAAGTCAATTAAGAGGAACATATTATAGACAAATGCCATGAAGAATGTTTGGGGGACAGGAATGTCCTCTGTATTATGAGCACTGAGGTTTGTGATTTATATTCATCTTAAAAATTAATGATCAGGGCTTGGGATGTAGCTCAGTTGGTAGAGTGCTTGCCTCACATACCGAGGGCCCTGGGTTCAATTCAATCCCCAGCACCACAAAAAATAATAATAATCATTATCAAAGTAACCCATCAACAAATGAGGAAACCGAGATTCTGCATGCTTACGTAGTTTTCCTGGATGCACACGTTCACTAAATAGCTGAGCTGGAAGTTCAACCCAAATGTGTCAAATTGTAAAGTCTGATCTTTCCTCTATAGAAGACAAGATTGCCTTAGAAAACAGGAAGAATTTTTTGAAGGCAACTTTCATAAATAAAATAATTATTTGCCCTCCTTACATCTCATTTGCTATGTGAGTTAACTTTCATTTATTATTGTTTTGTGACACTGTGGCTAAAATTACCTTCTCCTAACCTGAAATGCATCCTTCTCTTCCCCCATTCAACCTATTTCTCAACCTTTCTTTCCCCTTCTCTACTCCCACACAAATATTTTATAAAGCCTTAATGGAATGACTAAAATTCTAACAAAGCCTGATTTTTAAAAAATAGCAGAAATGCATAACATCAGAATGAAACTGTGCTCTTTTGTCAGCTACAATCTTTGACATAATAATTTCCTAAATGAAGGGTCCTGATTATCTCTGTGAAAGCACATAAATTTCTAGAATATTGAGTCATAGGAAGTAGTAATTTGAAGATAGCATATTCTGTAATTTTTCCAGAATAGTCATGCCACTATCAAAAATCTTACAGTGACATTAAAACACTTCTATCTCTAGTCCACTTAGACTTATATATTATCTAAAATACTTAATAGGCCCCTCAAGTGTATAGATGCGTTGATTTGATGTGAGTTTGTCTGGCTTATATCACTTCACAGTTTTGTATAAAATCACAGACAATCAGGTTGGTGGGTAGTTTTAAAAGGGCTGGCTTCAGAGTTTCTCTTTCAATTTAATTATCTGTGTCACAGATTTTTGTCCTCTGACTTTATGTTCCATTTCTTCAACATAGAAAGGTCAATTAGGACTCAACAGTGACTAACCTCTCTCTCTACAATAGTCAACTTTATTTTTGTAATTTGATGTTATTCTTGTTAGTGATTTTTTTTTTGCTCTTGTTAAATTTTAATTGCAGCTTTTAAAACCTATTATATACTGTCCATTCCTTTTTATTTATTTATTTATTTTCTAGTTTGTATTTGGTAAGGGGTTCCCTGGATGTTCGTTGAGGTCTATAAGAGTTTTTACTTTGAACTTTTTGAGCTAAAAAGTACTGAAAATAAATGGTTTTGAGGAGTCAGATTTGATCCATTTGTGCCAAAAGCTAAAGACCGGAGTTTAAAGATTCTAGAGGAATGAGCACAGATAAGCCTCGTTGTCAATCCTTCCAGCAAGCCTCCCCAAGTATTAATTACTAAAGCCAGACACAACCGGGGTGACAACACAGATAACTGGCTTGTTTTAATAGAAAATGTTTCTACTCAAATAAAAAAAAAAATCTGTTAAGCTCAGCATGGATGGGTGTTTCCAGCCTCCCTTTTAAGAACAGGCTACTGTATCCTCTTCCCCAGCAAGCACCTCGGCTTTGCTGCTAGGGTGCTTGGAACCAGAGTTTCCCAATTGCTTTTCTGTGGTATATATAGTAAAGGAAGAAGGTAAAAGCTCAGAGCTAAAGTTCTCTGTGTGCATTTAGCAGCTATTTGGGTATCTGATATTCTGTAGCCTAATTTTAAAAAATATACTTAAGCACTCCATATACCAGTTGGGGGTATGTTAGAGCTTAACTCATCTCCTAAAGCCCATCTTGAAATGAATTTCTAACTCTTGAACTCAAGGTTGCTTCTAGAATTCATTTCATGAATTGAGCAATCACTGGTGTGTTATGATACATGATATTGGTGTAATTTCCTTTATGTGATGGGTTTGGTCCAAGAAAGTGGTAGGGAAAACTAAATTTTCTAAATTAAAAAAAAAAAAAAAATCAGCCAGAGGAAGGAGAAACATACTTTGTGATGTTTCTTTGTGAAATTGACAAATGCTTTTTTCTTTTAATTAAAATGCTTTTATAATTTAAAAATAGTATTTTATAGTTTGGGGAAATTAATTTGTCATCTAATAATTTGATCTCACATTTTCAAGCATCTTGATTCTTATGTCAAGAGTGGCATGACAATGAGCAATGATGAGTAAATAACCAGACTGTCCCTACCCCTTTGAGGAAGGTTTTTGACTTTAAAACCTTAATTGGTGCCCAAAGTCTCACCTATTTGGTGGTATTCTCTGTGAATAAGCCTTCTTATGTCCAGCTTTCTGGACATTTCAAATTTTACTTCTTCTATGACTAAAGCTTTAAAATTTTTGCAATGAATTTGAATTAGCATCTTCTAAAATCCTTCCTCCCACCTTTGTAACTGACCATACAGCTTTGGAGAGGAGGTTCAGGAACATCATTATAAGTGATCCTCACAATGTTCTCAGGGCTCTTTAAGGACCATGGGACCATGGGCCTCATTCACTAGGTGCAGCTTGTGGGTGGCATCCCTTGGGGATGCAGGTTGACCCCTATCGGCAGGCTGTCAGTTGTTAGTTTTCACTGCTGCCTGTGTATCTGGTTGGCAGAGCCTCTACCTTCCTCCCAGCCAAGATTCCCTTCAGATCCCTTCCTTTCTGTAAGTTAAAGGGTTGGCCCCCAGGTAACCAGCGGTATCTAATTTTATATAAAAGCCACTAAGGAGAACCTGAACATACTTTGGCTTCTCAGAGAACCTCTCTGCCCACCCTCCACTAGAGTTCTCCTATATGTCATGTATATTGGAAGCTCCCAGGTAGTTGGGTTATGCATAAATAAGATTGTAGTTTAAAAAATTATTAACAGGGGCTGGGATAGTGGCTCAGCAGTGGAGCGCTCACCTAGCATGGGTGGGACCCGGGTTCGATCCTCAGCACCACATAAAAAATAGGGGCACTGTGTTGTGTCCATCTACACCTAAAAAAATAAATATTAAAAAAAAATATTAACAAACACAAATCCCTTTACTTACAAATAAGCTAATATTGTGGAGTAAACCTTAAGATATATTCTGGAAGTGCATTCAAATTCCAAGAGTGCTTTTCTGCAGGTCTTTTAAACTGGCTGCCCTCTTGTCTGGGATGCTCTTTTCCAGAAAGCCTACAGCTCTTTCTCTCACCTCTCCAAGTCACTGTTCCAAGAGTCACCTTGGCAAAGAGGACTACTGTGAACACAGTGTTTAAAATCGCACCCCAAACACACATACTCTTTCTTTTTTCAAGTACCAGGGATTGAACCCAGGGATGTTTAACCACTAAACCACATCCCAGCCCTTCTTTTATATTTGGAGACAAAATCTTGCTAAGTTGTTTGCTAAGGGCCTTGCTAAGAGGCTGAGGCTGTCTTTGAACTTGAGTTCCTCCTGCCTCAGCCTCCCAAGTCTCTGGTATTACAGGCACGAGCCACTGCACCCTGCTTACACTCATATTCTTAATCCTCTTTCCTGCTACCCTTTCCTCAGACTTATTATTTCTAATATACTGTTTAACTCACCTACTTTGTTATTACTTATTTTCTGTAGCCTACCACCATCAGCATCCATGTTCTTTTTCTATTTAATTCACCAATACATCTCAAGCATGTAAAATAGTGCTTATCCCACAGTAGGTACTTTGGGAAAAATAGGCTTACATCAAAAAATACAACCAAATGCAAAGAAATAGGGGAAAAAACAGGGAGTCTATTTCAAAGTCTAAAACATCCAGCAATGCCCATGACTTAAAATAATCAGTGTTGTTTTACTTGTTTGTTTTAAATGTAATTTGGATCACAGAAAGAACAGTGGGGTAAACAGTGGTTTACCTCTAAAAGACTTCTATCAATGGTTTTCATTCTTTATCATCTGCAGAATAAAGGTTTGTGGGGGAAAATATGGGCAAGACAAGGAACAAGAATAAAAAACCTTAATTGAAAGCATTGCAGAGAATTGGTAACAGTTAGGTTCATTTAATAGAAGTGAAAGGAGAAAGTAAAATTATTTTTAAATGAGTAAATTAAGAGCAGATAAAAACAGTACCCATCTAAAGGAACAGATGAAAATGGAAACCAAGAAGCAACAATGAGTTTTATATAAACATGTGATCCATTTAGTTAACTTGGACACAGATGTCCTTTCTTGGTACACCACTAATCTATTTGATAATGCTCACTGTGTAATACTTTTTGGAATAAAAAGCTATTAATTTTTGAAACAGGAAGTGTTATTTGGGGCTGAATTTCATGTGTGTTTACCCTGTACACTTTTATCCAATTAATCATATCAAAATTTTATATTATTTATGCAAGTACTGGGAGAATTATTCGTGGTTTACATCCTTCTGAGGAGCCAATCCTACATATGAGGTACTTTAAACTATTAATTTATAACATCACTGCCATCTGTTGGAGCTGATCAGAATTAATTTTTAAAGTCATTTCAAGAATGAATAGTTTAGTGTTTTTAATTTTCCTTTACCAGTGTTACTAAATTTGGCCATTAGTAAACTATGACAAGATTAGAAAATGGCAGGATATTTTTCAAAAGATGCAATTATTTTAGAAAATAAGATGCAATGAATAAAATAAAAATATAAAAAGTAACAGTGAGAATCCTTTTGAAACTTACAGATATGTAAGTGAAAACTGGTTTTGCTGTAAGTAAATGTATAACTAAGACTCCACTGATTATACATAATAAATATGTTAGATCATACTCACCCTAATTCTTCATCCTTATTCTATGTTATCTCGCTGAAGAACTGGGTGATTTCTTTAAATCTTAGAGACCATTTTATCTCCATTTCCTTGATTATTATTTTTTATACTCTTTCTTGACTTTCCACAATAGCAGTGACCCAAGAAAGTTCTAAATGGTAGCATATATAGTGGCTACTTAAAAAAAATGATTGATTGATTGCTGGGTCACTGCCAAGCCTCCATAATACGGGAAACAAAGAGCTCTTCTCTAGGGACTGTCCTGCCATTGTGTGACCTATGGCCAGGACCACACAAAGGAAATGATGACATGAGTAAGGAGTATACCCCAAAGGGGCTCGAGAAATCAATAGAATGCCCCCAAATTATATGGATGTGTGTTTGAGTGCTTTGGAAATTTTTGAATGTCTTCATTGTAAATGAATGTCCTTATCATATATAGATGATCTGTTTGTTATTTCTTATCATCAGTATTAAAAATTGTCTTTACTGACATAGAAATAAAGACTAAAGAGTTTTCATGCCCACTAGAATTATTCATGGAGTATTATGCCTATGAAAGCCATATCGCTTATAGAAAAAATGTAAATAGTATCCCACATTCAGAACTTTATATGGTATTTCAGAGTCAGAACCTCATATAGTGCATCAGGAAAAGCCAGTGCCACACTCACAGTGACCAAACTCTTGAACGGTCACCAATATTGTTGAGGAGGACAGGGTCTTAAGAGATCACTACCCATTATGTGTACAGAGAGCACTTGCCAAGCCCCCACCCATTCTCGCCCCTTTAAATAAAGGAAGGAAATATATTTGTGTATTTGTTTTTTATGATTTATTTTATTTTTTTTTAACTTAGATTTTATACCAATGCTTATTCCTTAGACTTGCCCATATTTTACTGTGGAATGAGAACTGTGAGGCAGAACCAATGAAGGCCATTTTGAAGGAAAGGCGGGGAAAAAGCTCTCTCAAAGTTGGCAAAACACTAAGTTTCTCTTCTCCCTCTCCATCCGTTTGCAGGAAAGGGTGATACATATCCCTTTGAAATGGCTAAATATGGGTACTACCAACCTTTGAAAAATAAATTTTAACTCCCGGTGCCTAGATCTTTCCTCTGGGCCAACACTCAGGTTCACTTAGAACAAGTAACCTTGTTAGTTGGAGTACTTTCTATTAAGGCAACATTGACCACAGAAAAAACACGCGAAAAGTGCAAACTCATATTATAGACCCGATGCATAGGTTGGACCTGATGCTAAAGATGTGCAGTTATTGTCTTTGTCGCCCAGGATATTTCCTAAGAAAGACGCTTTCCGCAGAGCTCAGGTTTTCCCGGCTTGCGCAGCAAGAGGAACCGTGTCTTCATAGTGACCCCTAGTGGCCGTTCTGGGGGGAGTTGGGGGAGGGGCAAGAAGCAATGGCAGAGTCGCTGTATCTCAATGAAACTCACGCTAATTTAATTCGAGACACTATGATGATAATATTTTAATACACTATTAAAACATTGTGATCTGGGAAACATTTCATTGTGATGCTTTTCAAGAGATGCTACTGCTAAGTATTTATTTAATAGATGTTTTGGGTTTGTGTTTGTTCTTTCTAAGGTAGAGCCATTTCAAAATATTTTGACACCTTTGTTGTACGGGCAGATGAATATCTGCTGTGCTGTATGACCACATAAGACAAATATAATACATTCGAACCACATTAATAAATCTAATTGCTATCATAGTTTCCCTAGAGTTGATATTTGCTATTGATTCTATATAATAGAAAAGATAATTTGGTTAAAATTCTTATTAACATAACTTTGTTATAAAATTATAGATCCTTTGAATTAGTGTGATCACAATGTGTCTTGTCACATAAAGAGAGCTAGTTTTAGGAGGTTCCATTTGTACAAAGAATGATTGAACTTTTTTATTAAGAATGAGACTCCAAATAATTGAAAGTGTTATTTAATACTTTAAAAGTCCTTTGGGATTTTAGAGATAAAATAGATGAAAACCATCTTCATATTAATCTTGTGTTATTCCATCATTATTTCCATTCAACTTTACTGCGGATGCTTTTCATTTCTACTCCTTAGAAACTAGATTCCTCTCTGATAATCTCAGTTATTACATTGATTATATTTGATTGAAAACAAACAATGATTTCAAAAACATTCGAAATGAAAATATGAACTTTGCAATAAACAGTTGACTCCATATCCCCATTTGGGGTCAGGTGATTCCTCCTAAACCTTGACAAATAGTTAGCATTTGATTAATTCCTAGCTTTGTGAGGCTCGGAAAATCTTGTAAAATGTTCAATTAGAAAATCATCTGTGTGATTTTTATAATCTACAGAACAAAGACTGATATTTGCATACCATCATTTTAAAGTTCCTGGTACTTTCGGGTTTAATTTCTAACATTACTGATTTTCAGAGGAAATGATCAGTTTGGATATCTTATATTGTGTGATCCTCTCGCTTTTAATTGGAAGCATACTTGAGCATATGTACATTTATTTTTATTCACCCTTAACGTGTGTGTTGGGGGTGGGGTCAGTAGGAAGGCAACCTAGGGCTTCATGCCTGCTAGGCAAGTATTCTGAGTGTTCTACCACAGGCCAGCAGTCCTGTTTCTGTTTTGTTTTGTTTTTTTTCCTGAAAACACTGTGCTTGTTAATATCTAAGCAATTGATAAATATAAAATGATAATGGATTGAAAGTCAGAAGACAGTGTTTTTAATCCCGTGTCTGTTTATTAACTTGCTTCATGAACAAATTTTAATCTGTCTGAATTTTATCTTTCTTGTTATTAAATAAAAACCTCCAAAGGAACCCAGATTATTACCCCACTGTTTTGTTCATCTAAATGATTTCCCTCAATGCCGCATTGGATTCTAGAACTCTGCTTCCAATAGGGGGTGGAGGGGATCCCTGTCTGTGGCTTTTTTACTGTGTCTCAGATTCACCTACTAACCTAAATGTCTTTTGTAATCAGTTCACCATTCTCTGGGGGTTCTTCATGTGCTAGGCTGCTCTAGCTGTAGGAGCACAGTAGGGAAGGGGACAAATGTTCCATGAAGCTGATTTCATCAAGCTTACATTTTAGTCAGGGAGAGACAATACACAGGTCACTCTCAATGGTAATTTCAGAAGTGATAGCAGTATAAATAAAATAAAGCAGCACAGTGTCATAAAAAGGGTCATGAAAGGGTCTTGAAAGAAGTCTTAGGGAATGACATGGAGCTGGTCAAGGAAGCGCTCTCTGAAGAAAGATATTTGAGCTGATGAGAATAAGCCAGTCCTGGGCCAGGGATATAATAGCTCAGTGCTAGAGATTTTTTATTTTCTGTCAAACTAGCATATTCAGCGTCCTTATTATTTAGTTAAGAAAATCAACAACATGGTATCTCTCCTTTTTTTGGGATTGTGTCTTTTGCCATCTATAGAAAAGGGTAAATAAGCTGCAGAGGACACTGAATACGAATATCCTAAACCCTGACCACAATTCCTATTTTATTAGGAGACAAGTCATCCATGTGAAGTGAAGAGAGTTGTTTTTCCTGATGGCAGGTAGTTAATTACTGGCAGGGCAATCTAGCTTTTGAAACCAAGGGGAGCATGTAGGGAAATGAAGAATTGTGATTGAACAGATAGGTCAATAAAGACTCCGTGTTACTCCATGTAAGGAAATTACATTTGATTTCCCCAGACTTTGATTGACTGCCTCAGAATCAGTAACAAAAACACCTGTGCTATTTTTGGAAGGACCAGGTTAACAAGACTAGTCTCTTTGTGGTTCTTTTGGAGAAGCCACAATGTCAGAGGAGGTGAAACATAAAAGAGCATTCTGGAAGTCTCAAATCATATCTGCTAAGGCCCATCAATATATGTAAAATAGCACTTTTTTTTTTTTTTTACTTGGGAGCCCAGGGGTACTTCATCATTGAGCTACACCCCCAGCCCTTTTTCTTTTATTTTTTTCTTTTTTTGAGACAGGATCTCCCTAAAATGCCTAGGCTGCCTTGATCTTGTGTTACTCCTGACCAACCCTCCTAAATATCTGGGATTACAGACAAGCACCAGTATGTCCAGGGGATTTCACATATTTCTTAGGGGTTTTGTTTGTTTGTTTGTTTTGCATTTTTCTTATTTTGCTATAGAAGTCAAAACAGTTTTGACTGGGGTTATATTTTACTTTAATAATTATATGTTATTTTAAAACCCTTCATTTAAAGCATTTACCTGCAGTTAATTGTGATTCTCTCCCTTAATAGTAAAAAGAAAAGAAAAAAAAAAACAAAGACCAATAAACTCCTTTAAGTCATATTTCTTTAAAAAGGGGGAACTTCTCTTGGCCAGTTTTGTCAATCCTGGAGTTGAGCCAGAGTTTGAGGGCACACATCCCACCATTCTGCAGCTCTGGGGCTACAGTCAGGTGATGGCTGCTTTGGGTCCTGAAAGTGACCAATTTAGCAAACATACCCCACTTCTCGGATCTTTGCCTTTGTTGAAAAGCTGGCAGGAACAAGAGCCAGGAATCCTGTTCTCCGCATTCCAAATCTGGAGGTGCCAACCAGGAGACCTGCTTATCATATTAGACAGGGTTCAACCACTGCTGATTTACTGTCAGCCAGCAAGGCTTAAAAATGCCACCTCTGAATTGCCACTACACATGCACCTCTCCTGACCACTTGCAGCACAGTCTTGCCACCAATATGTCTTCCTCAGTGTGACTAAACTCTCAGAGACATATGAAAAGTCATGCTGGTGGGAATGGTTGTAATCACTGTTAACAAACAAGGTTCTTATTGCCAATATTACCATCTGTTCCATCGGGTTCCACATATTACCCTGTATGTGGGCTCTGTTAAACAGATTTCCATACTACTCAAGGTCACCCTTGATTCATGTAACCAGCCTTTACAGATGGGTCGCATGTGAACCTCAAACTGCAGCAAAGATCCAGTTCCAAGAGGTACCAAATGGTGTCATCTGATGACACCCTCAGAGTCAACAATGTTTGCAAAGACAAAAAAGAGGCATCCCTCGATATGTGGATTAAATATATTCCTAAGATCCACAGTGCAAACTTTCATTTATGGAACTTCACTTAAAAATTACCCAAAATTACTGGAGAAGCATTAAGGATGGGGAAGAAATGAACCAGTTTCAAGGACAGCTGTAAGTGATAAAAGTGGAGAGCCCGATTTTGTTGGATCATATTCTTTCTTGTGAACTTAAAGCTGAGCAAAGCACCTTTCCCCCTCACTCCTCTTTAACGCATGCAGAGGTTTTTCTTCACTCACCTTGAGTTAATTTAGGTCAATTAAAGTATTTTGATCTTCGCAGAACTAGAGATATAAATAAGACTCAAATATTGTCTCTAAGAAATACAACCAGATGCAGGCAAAGCACAGAGGAAGGAGTAATTGACGAAAAGGGTCAGTGATGGTTATGGGCAGCTGCAGAGAAAGGGAGCGTTACACAGGAACTGAAGAGGGAACTAAATAGAGTTGTTCAGGCAGAAGTGCAGGAGGGATAGGGAAGGGTATTTCAGACAAAGGGAACACAAGTGCAAAGACAGCCACGAAATAGCACAGTATATTTCAGTGAGCAATTGACTCACTGACTCATTTGTGTAATTGAATTTCTCCTCAGTAGCCATTCTGTGAATTTTTTTTTTTTTTTTTTTTTTTTTTTTTTGGTACCAGGGATTGAACTCAGGGATGCCTAACCACTGAGCCACATCCCAGCCCTCATTAAGTTGCTTAGGTTCTCCATAAGTTGCTGAGACTGGCTTTGAACTTGTGATCCTCCTGCCTCAGCCTCCCAAGATGCTGGGATTATAGGTATGCACCACCACACTCAGCTGTAAATGTTTTTTCATTGTGGGGCTTTGGGATGTGAAAGACTGTTTAATTATAAACCATAACAAATGCAGTAAAATACTATTTTTAAATTGTTACCTTTCTCTAATTGTGAACATTTATGCCAAAACATTTTTTTTTTTTTTTTTGGTAAGGTACTAGGGATTCAACCCTTTAGCACTTTATCACTGAGTAGACTCCCAGTCCTTCTTATTTTTCATTTTGAAACAGGGTCTCACTAACTTATTGAGGGTGTCACTAAATTGCTGAGGCTGGCTTTGAATTTGCAATCCTCTTGCCTCAGCTTCCCCAAATTGCTGGGATTACAGGTGTGCACCCCACTGTGTTCCTCATTAAAATATAATTTTTTAAACAAAAAGAAAAGTTCACATTTAGTAAACAAAGGCACTGAGCTCACCTTTAAAAAGAGACCAGTTTGGGGATCAGGTAATGTTTCCATGGCCAGGCACCATGATGCATACCCACAATCCCAGCAACTCACGGGGCTGAGGTAGGAAGACTGCAAGTTCAAGGCCAGCCTCAGTCACTGAGAACCTCAGCAATTTAAATGAGAATGTATCTCAAAATAAAAAAAATGAAAAGGGTGAGGATGCAGCTCAGTGGTAAAACACCCCTACAACCAAGAAAGGAAAAAAGAAAAAGAGAAGAAAAAAGTAATCCCTTGGGAAAGACATTTGTATTAGAGTATGAAAGTTGAATGGGAATTATCCAGTGGGAAGAGGATATCAGGAAGTGGGAAAAGCACATGGGAGTACTCTGAAGTGAGAAAGAGCCCAGCATATTGAAAGTCTCTGTGGAGGCCATATGAAAAATTTGGGGTTTATCCTGAGCGATGGGAAACCTTGAGTGTTTTAAGTAGAGAAGCAATATAATTACATTTATGATTTTAAAAGATTGCTTTAGCTGTCAGATGGAGAAAGGACCAGGGTGGGGATGAGATTATAGGTGCTCCTCAACTTACAATGAGTGTTCCTATAAATCCATTGTAAGCTGAAAGCATCTGAGTCCAAAATGTATTTAATACACTAACTTTCTGTGCACTGTAGCTTAGCAACACAGCATCCTGTAGCTACCAGTTGTTTACTCTGATGATCACTTGGCTGACTAGAGCTATGGCTCATGGGTGATACTCAGCATGGTGAGAGAGTACCTTACAGCACATTACTGACCTGGTAAAACATGCAAATGCATGGTTTCTATTGAATGTACATTGCTTTCACAACATTGTCAAGTTGAAAAATCATAAATTGTAAGTCAGGGACAGTCTATTTATATCAACCCACAAAAGAGGCTGTTGGATTAAATTTGGTAGAATGATGGACTGAAGAGTGAGATTTGAGAAATAATGGAAGAGGAGAGTAGTCAGGACCTGTAATAGATTGGATATACACGACATGTCAAACTTCATCTTTGTTTACATGTCACATGATGTAAACAGATGTTTTTATACATTCCTAGGTTTGCTTTTTAGGTTTGTTTTCGATTTACATTTTAAACTCTTACTGGATTAAACTTCAACTGGATGGAGACTAATGATAGTAAATATCAGAAAATATTTTTAAATTATTTGCGGTGGCATATGGCCCTATAATTCTGGATTTATAACAAAGCTGTTTGACTCCTG
The DNA here is from genome assembly GCF_048772815.1 of Callospermophilus lateralis. NCBI lineage: Eukaryota > Metazoa > Chordata > Mammalia > Rodentia > Sciuridae > Callospermophilus > Callospermophilus lateralis. The sequence goes on along the minus strand of NC_135317.1, from coordinate 33,299,076 downwards.
TCCCATTCATTTGGATAATACTATACTACTTAGGAAACTGGAATATGCTTTTAAAATGTGACAGTCTTCAGCCTGTTTCCCTATTAGAGGCAGAGAAAAATAAAATTATGCCTTTGGCTTAAGAGAAACAAAATTAACACATGTTTTTTTGGTAAAAAGTACAAGTTCTGTACTTTTTTATGAATAAAATTAGTTTTCTTAAGTAAGAATAATACTTTAATTTTCTACAATAAGTTAATTTCAGGTGTTCTTTTTAGACTTAGAGCTGAACATACCAAATGAGGGACAGATAATGTGCAGATAATGCCGGTGGTTCTTCCCAGATGTGAAGGCAGAATTTGTCTTCCTGTGCTGATTTTTATGTCAATGTAATAAAAGCTATCTTCCCTGTGTACTAGAATCTCTGGGTTTTTAAACAGCTAGATTTTTATGTACTTCCCTTTACTGCCTCCATAAAGAGCAAAGAAAAGAGCAGAATGCAGAGATATGGAGCAATGCAAAATGTGTCTTCATGCAGGAGAAGGAAGCCAAAAGCAACGCAGAAGGCTGAGAAATCTGTCACACCTGATAGAAATTCCTGTATTTGACCCAGTAATTCTTAGTTTCTTGGTTTCAAGAGAAACTAAATGATGGGGTGTGATCCTATGTACTCCTTGAATTTTTTAAAATCTCTTGAATGCACATAAAAGACAAAGCCTTTGAGGACTTATTTGGTATGCATGTTCTTAAAATACTTCTGGCTTCTATCACAGAAGCTGTTGAAATACCTCCATTGTGTGCTCTTTCTGAACTTGCCAAGATGTTTTAAAAAGTGAACATTGTCAAAGAGAAAAAAAAAAAAAAAAACCTGTCTCTTGATAAAGGAATCATGCATTTTGACCAAGGCATGTTTATGATAATTAAAAAATATAAAGTATATGATTTAAGGGACTGATTGCATTGGATTCCTGAAAAGTTACTCAAAGGGGAAAGAAAATGATTTCTGAAAATATTTAAGCATATATTAGTTAGAAAATATACTGAATTTAAGATCCCAGGGGCTGGGGATATATCTCAGTGATAAAGCATACGATGACCATGTTCGAGGCCCTAGATTTGATTCCCAGCAACAACAATGGTCTTGATATAAGTATTTAAAATTCAATTTTTTAACATATATAATTTGAAAAAAAATGTAAAAAAATGAGAAGTTTCTGGTAAAAATTAGAAACTCCAAATTTTTCCTTATTCATAAGACCAAATGACCACCATGTCAATTAATAATACGAGAGAGAATTAAAAGTAAAATTATCTTAATGAGTGTTTATTTTATCAGAGAGAGAATTAAAAGTAAAATTATCTTAATGAGTGTTTATTTTATCAGAGAGAGAATTAAAAGTAAAATTATCTTAATGAGTGTTTATTTTATCCCCCGGGAAAGGAAACTGAATGCTAGCCCTTGGGCGATCATAGTGAGATGCAGGGCCTTCCAACATTTTATACAAAACAAGTAAACATGGGCTATATAACAGTCAGACAAAGTTTAATTTTAAGAAACATCTTCCCAGAGAAAGAAAAAAAGATATCTCAAGAACGGTTAACTGTACACTAAGGCCTGGAGAAATGGAACTAGGCTTTGCTGAACCTTGGGATCAGTACCGTGTTTTTGATGGAATTGGGTTGATGGACTGGAATACATAAGCCAGAGTGGGAAGTGGCCCTTCAGAGCCAACACCCGTGGAGCCCGTCATTCTCCAGGGCTGCCTTCCCAGCCCCCGGCATTCCTGTCCAACCCTGTTGTCCAGCTTCCTTCCACACCAGTTTGTGCCAGAATCACAGCCTCCCTTCACCATGGGCTACCAGTCTCTTTACCAAGATCTTAATTGTCATTGGCTCTCTTAGGGACAATTGTCATAACTTCTGTTTTTGAGGTCTCCAAGCCTCACAATCAGACAATTTAAGTGACAGTGCCAAATTAAATGCATCAGAATGCAGGGTGGTGGCTTAAATCATGTAGTCTCACTTTTTTTTTTCTTCCAGTTTTGGTTATCATGTGATCTTAAATGGAAAAAAAATGTGTAAAATATAAACTTAAAAGAGTTGTTCATATAATTGGAATCTCAATTTTTTTATGATCTTGATGATCTCTATTAACACAATGATTAAAGTGGATTTTTAACACGTGATTCTGGGTCCTCATCTAAAACCAGGATGCTCTGTATATCTTATTGTTTGAACAGCTCGATCTCATCACTTGAACATCATCTATTTAAAGCAATTCCAAATATTAAAGAATCTAATTAAGTGGTCTCCCACTCATTAAATACTCTAATTTTCATTTTCACTCTTTTGTGAGATTTTTAAATGATTAAAATGCAGAGACCATAGAAAATATCATGTTCTTAAAAGAGGTTTTCTCATTGTGAAAAGAATGTTAAGATATTAATAGCTAACTGTAGCCCTTGGAATAGGAAATTTAAAAATTAAATGTACCTGCATTCCTAAAATTATCTATAGCAACATCATGATTTCGATCTTTGACATTCAATTTCTAAAATCAAAATTCATATGTAAAAAATTTGCTGGTTTCAACCATTTTAGCCTCTGCCTACAAATAACACTCTCATTTCAAGAAATGGAAGATGAGCTAAAGAATTTTAATTTAAATCAGGAGTTTCCATGTTCCCTTATTTTCCCTATTTAAAGTTTTGTTTTCCCTAACAGAAAGAGTCTAATAGATTTTCTTTGAACAGAATTTCCTAGTATCACTGAGGGAAAAAAAAAGTTATAATAGAGCTCCTTTCGAAGTAATATGCATACTTTTTTCCTATGCCCAAAACCTGTGGAAATAGGGGGGAAAAAAAGATTATTTTAATTCATTCACACCCGAAATTTTCCCAGACTCCGCTTACCACCGCACCTAATTCTGGGTTCATCGCATGACAAATTAATTTCTAAAATCGTCATTTCTGTGTGCATTCGCTGTATAAGCTTTGTTGAATGCTCCAAAGATCATTTTTTGAACTCAGATGAATCACAGTTGTTTCTCCCTCATTTACTCAGTGCTGCTGCTGAAGCCGACGGTATCGATCCACTGATAAGCATCCTGTCTAGCAAACGAGACGGAGCCATTGCCAACACCGCCACCGTGTTAACCAACATGGCCATGCAGGAGCCCCTGCGCGCCAGTATCCAGGGCCGCGACATCATGCACGCCCTCCTGGGCCCGCTGCGCTCTGACAACCCGGTGGTGCAGAGCAAAGCCGCGCTCATGGTGGCTGCCACCGCGTGCGACCTGGAGGCTCGGACAGGGGTGAGACTTTTCCCAGCATTCATTCTGGTTTTCCTGCTCAGTACCTATTAGTGGATGCATTTGAAACATTTTCAGGTATGCGAACCTTTCTGTGATTTAAGTCCTTTCATAACTGGAACACCACATTGAAAAAAACAAGTTGGTATTTTGTGCAGTTTGGGGGTTGATTGGTTGGTTTTTCTAAGCAGTGCTGAGCAAGGAACCAGGGGCCTTGCACACTCTAGGCAGGCGCTCACAAGTTGGCATTTTTAAGCAAAGAAGGTGAGCAAATCCTAGCAACCCAGCAATTCTGTTTCTATGTGAGATTTCTAAAGGAATCTCTCACCTCTGCGTACCAGGAAGCATTATTTATAATATCTAAACAACTCATTTGTCCTAGTGTTAAGAGAACAGATGAATAAATTATGGTGTATTCACAAAATTGACTCTCATGTAGGTCAAAATGAAATGAACCACAGCTTGACATCAGCAGGAATGAATTCCATCAACCTTACGCTGAATAAAGACAAGTTGTGGAGAACAATACTTATGATTCCGATGCAGCATTCAGAAATATGCAAAGCTAAGCTTTATGTTGTTTAGGCATCCAAATATATAAATTAAAATGATAAAGATAAGCAAGGTAATAATTAATCCCAAATTCAAGAAGATGGTTGTTCTGGGGAGATTTAGGGAGTGGATGCGATTGGGAGAAACACACAAGGGTTCAAGATCATTGAAATGCACCATGGTAGACAAACAAGACTGCCTTTTATTAGGATTATTTAAATTACACATGTAGATTATATTCTGGTGTTTCTTTTGTACATCATAAACTTTAAACATAGAAGTTTCTTTTTTGAAAGCTGATCATATAAAAATCTTGGTGCTTATGGTAATACTAGTATATCTTTACTAAAACTTGATATAAACTTACTAATATCCTTTTTCTCTCAATTTTCGCCTTTTGAAATGTGTCACCATTGAACTTATTCAAACACCCAAGGACTTTGTTCCTCTTCCCCAATAAAAATAACAAAAGTTAACATTTATTGAGCACCTACTCTGTGCCAGGCTCTGTGCTAAGCATTCAAGACTTGCTTGAAATAGGCATGTTTGCAATCCAGTTTACAGATGAGGAAGAGGAGGCTTAGAGAAATAAGATGCACAAAGCAGAGTTGGTAAGTGACATGAGAACACACCCAAGTCCAGAGCCCAAGTTGATACTCATGCTGTCTTACTCATTTTTTTTTTTTTTTGTTGTTGTTTCTTAGATATCTATTCTATCTCCTTCCCTTATTCCTGTTACTCATCCATTCAGGTATCCACCAGATATTTATTTGTCAAGTACTACATGCCAGGCACTCTGCTAGGCACTGGGAACACAGTGTTAAACTCAAGTGTCATGGCCACATTTTCCTGCATGAGTTTGCAGAGCAGTCCTTCTAGTTCCTGGAAGATTGCAGAAGGCTCTTTACTGCTTTTGCTCTTCATACCTCCTCCAGACCAATCTTTCAAATATGTGACCTTCATCACACCATTACAAGTCCACCATGGTTTTCCACTGCCACATAGTAAGGGTTAAGCAGCTTAGTGTTACATTCGAGGGCCCTGAATGAGCCTCACCTGCCTATTCAGCCCAAACTCCAGCTCTTCCCAGGTGGGACTCGACACCCCAGAAATACCACACTGTTGATTGTTCTATCAGAACGTGCCATTCTCTCACTTACACCTCCTTGATTTGTCTGCATGGAAAGCTAGTCTCCCAGTGATCCATCTGATAGATTCCTCTTTCTCTTTCAAAAGGCAGCTCAGGGGCTGGGGAGGTAATTATTGGGAGAGTGATTGCCTAGCATGCATGAGGCCCTGGGCTGGATCCCCAGAAGCACAAAAAGAAAGAAAGAAAGAAAGAAACAGCTCAACTGTCCTATCCTCCATGAGGTATTTTTTTAGTCTTCAAAGTTGAGTTCATCATCCTCTGTTCTTCCATTGCACCCCACACATCACTTCCTTTTCATCCCTTTTGCACTTTATGGTTCTTGTGTGAAGGACTATAGGCTCTTTGAGGTTTTGAAGAAGGGAACTGAGTTTTTTCTTCCCTGTGTCTGTGTCATTAACATATACCTAGTACATACTGTAGACTTACTAGATAGTTGTTCAATGAATGAGAGCATCAGTGAACAGAGGAATTAATAAATGAAGGAGGTATTTATCAAGGGAACACATGGAGTTTAATAAATATCTTGTATTTTACCCAGAAACAAAGATGTTCAGAAATTTGACTTGCTAAGCGTAGGGAGCTAAAAGAACTTTTCTGAGCTACCCAAGTTACGTTTGCTAATGTGAAAGTCTTGCCAGAGTATGAGTTTGAGACAAGAATAACTGAAAGTGGAACATGGTCCACGAGGGCTCTCAACTTTGGATACTGTCTTTGGTACTAATATTTGATAGAATATTATTTTGATCCTTCAGGCTCCTATAATACAGTATTGCATTTTATTTATTTATTTGTTTGCTTATTTATTTTTTGTGTGATACTGGATTGAACCCATGGCCTTGTGCATACAAGGCAAGTACTCTACCAACTGAGCTATATCCCTAGTCCCAGTATTGTATTTCAGACCTGAGACAAGAGCTCTGTCAGATCTTTTTGTTTTCCTGATTAGAACAATTTTACACATTAGTAATTTATTTTAATAAAGTAATTAATGTAGCTCCTTCAAATTCTTTTCTTGTTCTTTTTCTTCTCTACTTCTTAAAAAAATAAAGAAATTGTGCAGATAGCAATGGTGGGTCCTTTTCTAAGAATTGCTTCAATATTGCTTTGGCCACACTGCTGGCTTGGTGACTGTGTCCAGTGATGTGGGTGCTGCTTGCCCACATTGATTGCTTCTAATCCAGCCTTGGGATTGTATTAGTTTCCTGTTGCTGCTATAACAAATTATCACCACTTAGTAGCTTAAAGCAATAAAAAGCTATTATCTTACACTTTGGAAGGTCACAAATCCAAAAATGGGTCTTATAAGCCAAAGTCAAATTGTTAACAGGACTGTTTTCCTTCCGGAGGCTTTAGGGGAAAGTCCATTTCCTTACCCTTTCCAGCTCCTCAAGTCACCTGCATTGTTTGGTTTGTATTCCCCTCATCTATCTGCACAGCATATCACTGCAATCTCAGCTTCTATCACAGTTTTTACTGCTGTGGCACTCCTGTCTCCTCTTTGGAAGGATCCTGGTATTCATATTGGGCCCACTGGATAATCCAGGATAATCTCCATCTCAAAATCCTTAGTTTTATTCCATGTACCAAGGAATAAGCACACCATTGTGCGGGGACCGTTACTCAGTCTACCATAGGACCGAGTGAAGATTTAGTGCTCGGGAGCAGAGAACCTCAGCACAGAGCATCTCTTGTGTAGGCAGTGAGAAGACAGACTCCTTCCCCACACCCCCTTACCACATGCCATCATGCTGAGTTCCCTCTGTGGGGGTCTCTTCTTATAGAAACTGGGTTCCTATCTATAAAGGTTTATAATTGATTTCCCCCTAAATTTAATAACTCTAAATAGAGACACATTTTTAGATCATAAAAACCTTTAACAGCTGAGCACGGTGGTTTATGCCTGTAATCCCAGCAGCTCAGGAGGCTGAGGCAAGAGGATTGTGAGTTCAAAGCCAGCCTCAGCCATAGTGAGGCACTAAGCGACTCTGTGAGACCCTGTCTCTAAATAAACTACAAAATAGGACTGGGGATGTGGCTCAGTGGTAGAGGGCCCAGAAAAAAAAAAAAAAAAAAAACAACTTTAACAATCAAACAATGAGGTTTTTGGAGGTTTTTTGTTTGTTTGTTTTGTTTTGTTTTTAAGCATGAATGTTTATATTCTTAATGTGTAAAATTTTGGTTTCTGCTTTTAGTTAAGAAATTGTGGTGGACTGGAACCCCTGGTAGAGCTCCTGTATTCCAAGAATGACGAGGTGAGAAGGCATGCCAGTTGGGCTGTGATGGTCTGTGCCAGCGAGGAGCCAATGGCGGTGGAGTTATGCCGGCTCGGGTGAGTGGATGCCATCTCGTCTCGGGCTCAGATGAGGAGCTGAAGATGGGAAGCACTGCCTAGAGACGGGCGTCCTTCCCCATCCCTCCCCATCAGCTGCCCCACTGCCCTTTACCCAGCCAGCTTCATTATTTCCTTTCTCACTTCTCCATCTTGATACATGTTTCTCCTTCATTTTGTTCTGCTGTTGCCAAACCCAATCTTATTTGTCTCTCAATTTTAAGACTAAAATAAAATAGGCAGGCCATGATATCATCTCAGTCTTTCTTCCCCAGCCATCCAAACCTTTTTTTTTTAATTATTATTATTTTTTTTTTTTTACCAGAATTATCTAATTAACCTACCTGGCCTAATCTGTTCTTCTTACAAACAGTAGGTGAATATAGTTGCCCTTAGCATAGCAGCAAATAGGGTTATACAATTACTCTACTAATTCCTAACCATTTTTATTCTTTGTATATATTGCCTGGTTAGCTAAAAAGGTTGGGGTCCAATACTAGTTTTGTTTTAAATAGACAATAATTCTTTTTCCCCCCCTAAAAGTGTTTGTGTTAGCTAGCTTTCTATTACCACAACAAATGCCTGAAATGAATCAACTTACAAAGAGGAAAGGTTTGTTGGGCTCACTGTGTTGGAGCTTTCAGTCCATGATCAGTTGGCCTTGTTACTTTGGAGCCGGTGGCATCCTAGCAGGAAGTAAGTGACAGAGGATGGGACTGGGGTTCCAATATTCCTTGCAAAGGCATGCCCCCATGATCTAACTTCCTCCTACTAGATCCACTCTGAAAGGTTCTACCACCTTCCAAGAGCACCAAAGACTGGAAACCAAGCCTTCAACACATGAGCTTCTGGAAGACACTTAACCCAAACCACAATAGTTTTGTTTTGTTTTCACAACCGTTTGAATATGAGTCACTACCTGGCATATATGTTCTCCAAAAGGGTTGATTTGTCTTCATAATTTTGTCAGGATTACGTTATCTAGAAGAATGGGGGAGGCATTCAGCTTTACATGTCAATTCCTTCAGGACCTTAAGCATGTAAGTAAGAGAGCTCAACGTTGGATTGCTCCTAGAAAGTAAATAATGTCTTTTGCTTTTATTGACAGGGCTATAGATATCCTTGAAGAAATTAATCTATCGGTGAGACGAAAAAATAAATTCAGTGAGGCAGCTTATAACAAATTGCTCAACAATAATCTCTCTCTGAAATATAGCCAGACTGGCTGTTTGTTGTCAAATAACATAATTAGTGATGGATTCTATGATTATGGTCGGGTAAGTGACAGCACTTATTTGTGTTTTAGTATGTAGAGTAATAATTTTTCCTTTAATCATGATGCCATTACATGGCCATTTTATGAGCACCAAATATAATTCATATTTTTAGAGACAGAAATTTGAAAATCAGCATATTATCCTTAACTTTGGTTATAAGATTTCACATTTTTAAACAGTTTTAGCCAGAATCTAATTATGTGTAGTTTAATCATCTTGCTAATGCCAGTCTCAAGTGTCAGATAAGCTACAAAAGGGTCATTTTAAGTTTTGGTTCTATTACTTCTTGTGCTTAGTGAATAAAAATATGTTTTTCATTTCATTAATTAGATTCTAATTGAAACTAACCAAATCCTAGTACTAGACTTTAAAATGTAGAAGAATATTATCTTACTTAATTGCATTTATGATGGAATTTCAAAAGAATATACAGTATAATTCAGCATTATATTGAGAAAAACAGAAAGAAAAATTTCTTTTTCATCAAAAAGAGGACTTTTTGATGTGGCTGCTTAAGTTGAAATTTCTTTTTTTTTTTTTAACTTATTTTAAAAACCAAAGGCAATAGAGGCGTGGAGAAAACTTTAGAACCTTGCAAAACTGAGAAAACAACATGATTTAAAGACTTCAAAAAATTTGATCATTACCTAAAGTCCCTGAGGTCAGGTAGAGCCTCTGTAAGAGGAAAAATGACGAAGGGAGGAAAACCACAGAGGAGCCAGAGAGCTAGTGGGGGCAGAGCTCAGAAAGTCCCATCACGTGTGTACTTCCTGAGGCCCTGGGGGAACTCGGAAGAGCAAAAGCCATATGCTTTGGTGGGCAGGTGCAGGAATTCAGAACTGGACTGAGCAAGGCTGGAAGCAGAAGCCTTCTTGGACCAATTGGGTTCAAAGAAGCAGAGAAGACAGGACCATAAAAGATAGCTAAGCTGTATTTGCAAGGGAGGTCTCAACTATGGCAGTAGAGAATGTGAGAAAATTTGAATAATGAAAAACAACTAGTCTAAAACTTTACTCTGGCTCCTCCTCCAGCACCACCACCATACCCTTTAATACCCTGTGACACACGTACCCAGTGCAAAAGCCACAAGGGGTAAACATCCTTGACAGGACAAGGTGAGAGAAGAGTAGCAACTCAATCAGAGAGATAAAGGGCTGCCAAAGACCATCAGAAGGACTTGGGTTTTAATCTGAATGAAGTGGGAAACTGGCGAGGATCTGGGGCAGAAGGATGGAGTCTGTCTTCTTTTAAAAAGATCACTTTGCCTTATTCTAAAAGGATCATGAAAAGTATCTTAACTGGAAAGAGATCTCAGAACTCAGAGGTTGATCCTAGACCATCCTCTTCTACCTGGCTGATAAAAATTGCCTGTCTAAGGCTTTGTTTACAACAGTAAATTCTCTCTGAGGCATGTAGATAGATTGTGAACTCGGATACTTTCAGGAGCTAAGAAATAGCTGAGACAGTAAAGGTTGTGAGGAACTGGAGGGAGGTACGCCACCCAAAGGCAAGAATGCCCACAGCATCAGTTCTCTCTCTCTCTCTCTCTCTAACACCATGTTTTCCTCAAGACCTTATAAACCATGAAATGCCTTGCAAATATAACATACTGTTAATATATGAGAGAAAGAGAGAGAAAGAGGGAGAGGGAGATACACACACACATAGATATGACGTGTATGTAAATGAATTAAACAAACTATCAAGAATATAGTCCATTAAAATTTATTTTAAAAAATACTGACTCAGACGGAGAATACTTTTAAATTCTTGAACTATCTTACAGATAAATCCTGGCACCAAACTTTTGCCATTGAAGGAGCTCTGCTTTCAAGAACCAAGTGATCAACGAGCTGTACTCTTGATCAACAGTAAAGCTTCTGATAAGTGAGTCTTTGGGTCGGGGCAGGGGTGCAGGAAAACACATTTTTTGGTTTTTTGTTTGTCAGCATGTGACTATGTGAAGATTACCAGCACAGTATCTTTCTCTTCTCCTGTATCTAACAGTACCATTGAAAACAAACAGTGGTCCATAAAGTCACAGTCAGACACTGAATAACCAGCCTCCATTACCAGTGCAACCTGTTCTCTGCTCTTTTCCTTTGACACCATGTTATCCTCAATTTCCAGTGAATTTCTGAAGTCAGGATTCTCCCTCCTGGAGTAACTGCAGAAAGGGTAGATAGGAGTCAACCAAGATGAGTTCTGTTTATGAGTCTCTAGAACTGTGTACTTGAGTGTAACAACCCAGCATTTTTCTTTGAAATAAGAAGTAAATGATAGAACTAAAAAAATCAAAGCTCAACATTTTTTAAAATGATCACATATATCTATATAGCTAATATAGTACCAAGGTGATACATTTTATATAAATATTTGTGTAAATGCTTTGTGATATTCTTTGTGTCTTAATTTCTCCTTTATGCTTTTAAAATAGTATGTTCCTGTTAAAAGTCTGCTCCAAATATGGCTTTCAGAAAGAAATCTGTTCTTTTGACAATATTGACAAATTATTTTAATTCATAAATAATTTCAAATGTGGGCTTGGATTGTGGCTCAGTGGTAGAGTGCTTGCCTGGCATATGTGAGGCACTGGGTTTGAGTTCTCAGCACCACATACAAATAAAATAAATAAAATAAAAATTTAAGAAAATAATTTCAAATGTGTCAAATTTTAGTTCTCCACCTCCATCTATGGATGATAAATCATCAGATGTTGGCTATGGACGAAGTATTTCTTCTTCATCTTCTTTAAGAAGAGGAAGTAGAGAAAAGACCAAGTAAGAAAATGATGTTTTATTTATACTCAAATAACTCTCCCCTTAATCTGGAAGTGAAATTCTTTTAGATTTTGGCAACATGATTCTGCTTCTTCTTACAGTAATATAATTGCATAATTGCTTTTTAAATTGCTGTCGCAAAGATCTCTGAAATAGGAGCTGGGAGATTTGGGCTTTCCCCTTTTGTCTGCTGTTGACCCTGCAGTATGTGGAACGACACGAGTCAGTTCTGTGAGCAGGTCTGGCTTCCTTAGCTGTGGAGGGAATGATGTATAGCCCCTGCTTCCTAATGGCAAAAAGAATCAAATCAAAAGGGGAGAGGCCTTATAAACCATGAAATACCTCGCGAATATAACATATTGTTATTTTCTGAATGATCATAATTGTTTGCGATATTTTCCAAATGACTCAAAAAAAAAAAAACCCCAAAATTATTAGTTTTCGTATTAGCACTGGATTCGGATCTCCCACAGAAGAGAGAACAGAGCCTGCTTCTGGAAGAAACACTGTTGCTAGCAAAAGTGCTGGGAAAGAAAAAGGACCCAGGTAGGAAATGTGTCATTCCATCTTCTCATTATAAACACTCCTGGCTTTTCTTTCTTTCTTTTTTTTTTTTTTCTTCTCTCAGTGCTGGGGACCAAACCCAAGGCCCTGGGCATGCTAGGCAACTGCTTGAACACTGAGCTCACCCCCCAGCCTCAGAGGTGGCTTTTCACAGGAGGTTTTAGGGTCTGGTGGCGTGCTCAGTGGTAGAGCGCTTGTCTAGCATGTGAGCCCAAGACCCTGGATTCCATCCCCAACACCATGGAAAACCAAAACAGGAAGGTTTATTTCTGAAATGGGTATGTTGAAGGAGACAAGGCTCCTGAGATGTAATTTAAAATAACCTTTATTTTGCCCCTCCCTGTTTCTTTAAAATTTACCCAGAGAGAATTTCCTCAAACTTCAGCTGAGAGTTTAGGTCACTGTGGTCACTGAAAAGAACTGTAAGGTCCCACAGTCACTTGAACTCAAAAATGAAAACAGGAACTGCGGGTTCTAGCCACCTTGTGAGTCCAGCCCTGAGTACTGGTTGACCTGCCCAGCACATTCCTGCCTCCCAGGCCCGCTTTGGCCTCCAGCTTGCCCTGGCCTTTCACTCCCCTCGTGGTCAGGAGTCTTGACCCTTTAAGGCAGAAGCATCCAGAAGAGGGAAATAGGAACAATTAATGTGACTTTGGGCCTTTTTTTCTTTTTCCTTTTGGTACTAGGGATTGAACTCAGAGGTGCTAAATCACTGAGCCACATCCCCAGCCCTTTTATTTATTTATTTATTTTTGAGACAGGGTCTCACTAACTTGCTAGGGCCTCTCTAAATTGCTCAGACTGATCTCAGACTTGCCATCCTCCTGCTTCAGCCTCCCAAGTCCCCAGAATTAACAGGTGTGGGCCATTTCTATAAGATTTTTTCCCCATTTTACTTTTTTTTATTTTTTAAAATTTTAATTTGTTATGTATGACAGCAGAATGCATTACAATTCATATTACACATATAGAGCACAATTTTTTATATCTCTGTTTGTACCCAAAGTAGAGTCATACCATTCGTGTCTTCTTATGTGTACTTAGGATAATGATGTCCACCTCATTCCACCGTCTTTCCTACACCCATGTCCCCTTCCTTCCCCTCCCTCCCCTTTTCCCCTTTGCCCTACCTCGAGTTCATCTAATCCTCCCATGCCCCCCCACCACCACCACATTATGAATCAGCAGCCTTAAATCAGAGAAAACATTCGGCATTGTTTTTGGGGGGATTGGCTAATTTAGCATTATATTCTCTAACTTCATCCATTTACTTGCAAATGCCATGATTTTATTCTCTTTTAATGTTGAATAGTATTCCATTGTGTATACATACCACAATTTCTTTATCCATTCATCTACCAAAGGGCATCCAGGTTGGTTCCAGAGTTTAGCTATTGTGAATTGTGCTGCTATAAACATTGATGTGGCTGTGTCCCTGTAGTATGCTGTTTTTAAGTCCTTTTGGTAGAGACCAAGGAGTGGGATAGCTGGGTCAAATGGTGGTTCCATTCCCAGTTTTCCAAGGATTCTCCATACTGCTTTCCATATTGGCTGCACCAAACTGTAGTCCCACCAGCAATGTATGAGTGTACCTTTTTCCCCCACATCTTCGCCAACACTTATTGTTGTTTGAATTCTTAATAGCCGCCATTCTGACTGGAGTGAGATGAAATCTTAGAGTAGTTTTGATTTGCATTTCTCTAATTGCTAGCAATGATGAACATTTTTCATATATTTATTGATTGATTGTATATCTTCTTCTGATAGTGTCCAGTTTCTTGGCCCATTTATCGATTGGGTTATTTACTTGCTTGCTTGCTTGCTTTTTGATGTTAAGGTTTTTGAATGCTTTATATATCCTAGAGATTAGTGCTCTAGCTGACATGTGTGCGGTAAAAATTTGTTCCTAAATTGTAGGCTCTCTATTCACCTCACTGATTGTTTCTTTTGCTGAGAAGAAGCTTTTTAGTTTCAATCCATCTAGTTTAATTTATTCTTGATATTAATTCTTGTGTTATAGGAGTCTTATTAAGGAAGTTGGGGCCTAATCCAACATGATGGAGATTTGGGCCTAATTTTTCTTATAATAGGTGCAGTGTATCTGGTTTAATTCCTAGGTCCTTGATCCATTTTGAGTTAAGTTTTGTGCATGGTGGGAGATAGGGGTTTAATTTCATTTTGTTGCATATGGATTTCCAGTTTTCCCAGCACCATTTGTTGAAGAGGTTATCTTTTCTCCAGTGCATGTTCTTGGCACCTTTGTCTAATAAAAGATAATTGTAATTTTGTGGGTTAGCCTCTGTGTCCTTTATTCTGTATCATTGGTCTGCCAGTCTGTTTTGGTGCCAATACTATGCTGTTTTTTAATACTATTGCTCTGCAGTATAGCTTAAGATCTGGTATAGTGATGCCACCAGCTTCACTCTTCCTGCTAAGGATTGCTTTAGGTATTCCAGATGAATTTCATGACTGCCTTTTCTATTTTGATGAGGAATGTCATTGGGATTTTGATTGGAATTGCATTAATTCTGCATAGTGCTTTTGGTAGAATGGTCCTTTTTACAATATTAATTCTGCCTATCCAAGAACATGGGAGATCTTTCCATCTTCTAATGTCTTCTTTAATTTCTTTCTTTAGTGTTCTGTGTTTGCATTGTAGAGGTCATTCACTTCTTTCATTGATTCCCAAGTTTTGTTGTTATTGTTTTTTCTTCCTTCCTTCCTTCCTTCCTTTCTTTCTTTCTCTCTCTCTCTCTTTCTTTCTTTCTTTCTTTCTTTCTTTCTTTCTTTCTTTCTTTCTTTCTTTCGAGGCTATTGTAAATGGGGTAGTTTTCCTTTCAGATAATTTGTCACTGATATACAGAAATGCCTTTGATTTATGGGTGTTGATTTTGTATTCTGCTACTTTGCTGAATACATTTACTAGTTGCAGAAGTTTTCTGGTAGAATTTTTTGGGTCTTCTAGGTATAGAATCATATTGTCAGCAAATAATGCTAATTTGAATTCTTCTTTACCTATCCATATTCCTTTAATTTCTTTCATTTGTCTAATTGCTCTGGCCAGTGTTTCAAAAACTATGTTAAATTGAGTGATGAAAGAGGGCATCCCTGTCTTGTTCCAGTTTTTAGAAGGAATGCTTTCAATTTTTCTCCATTTAGAATGATATTGGCCTGTGGCTTAGCACAGAGAGCTTTTACGATGTTGAGATATGTTTCTGTTATCCTTAGTTTTTTTACTGTTTTGAACATAAAATGGTGCTGTATTTTGTCAAATGCTTTTTCTGCATCTAGGGAGATGATCATATGGTTCTTATCTTTGAGCCTATTGATGTAATGAATTACACTATTGATTTCTATATGTTAAACCGACCTTGCATCCGTGGGGTGAACACCACTTGATTGTAGTGCACTATCTTTTTGATATATTTTTGTATTCGATTTGCCAGAAATTTATTGAGAATTTTTGCATCCATGTTCATTAGAGATATTGGTCTGAAGTTTTCTTTCTTTGATGTGTCTGCCTGGTTTTGAAATCAGGGTAATATTGGCCTCATAGAAAGAGTTTGGAAGTGCTGCCTCGTTTTCTATTTCCTGAAAATAAATTGAAGAGTATTGGTATTAGTTATTCTTTAAAGGTCTTGTAGAACTTGGCTGTGTATCCATCCAGTCCTGGACTTTTCTTGGTTGGTTGTCTTCAGATGGCTTCTTCAATTTCATCACTTGAAATAGATCTGTTTAAATTGTGTATATCATCCTGATTAAATCTGGGCAAATCATATGACTTAAGAAATTTGTCGATGCATTCAATATTTTGTATTTTATTGGAGTACAAGTTTTCAAAATAATTTCTAATTATCTTTTACATTTCTGTAGTGTCTGTTGTGATATTTCCTTTTTCATCACATATGTTAGTAATTTGAGTTTTCTTTCTCCTTCTCTTTGTTAGCATGCCTAAGGATCTGTCAATTTCAAAGAACCAACTTCTTGTTTCGTCAGTTTTTTTAGTTGTTACTTTTGTTTCAATTTCATTGACTTCAGCTCTCATTTTAATAATTTCTGGTCTTCTACTGTTTTGGTGTTGATTTATTCTTCATTTCCTAGGGCTTGAGATGTAATGGTAAGTCATTTATTTGTTGACTTTTTCTTCTTTTAAGGAATGAACTCCATGCAAGGAACTTTCCTCTTATACTGCCTTCATAGTGTCCCAAAGATTTTGATATGTTGTATTTATGTTCTCATTCACCTCTAAGAATTTTTTTAATCTCCTCCTTGATGTCTTTTGCAATCCATTATTCATTCAGTAGCATATTATTTAGTCTCCAGGTGTTGGAGTAGCTTTTATTTTTTATTTTATCATTGATTTCTGATTTTATTCCATTATGATCTGATACAATGCAGGTAGTATCTCTAGTTTTTTATGTTCTCTGAGAATTGTTGTGTGGCATAATATATGGTGCATTTTAGAGAAGGATCCATGTGCTGCTGAGAATAAAGTGTATCCCTTCATTGAAAGATTAAAATATTCTATATGTCAGTTAAGTATAAGTTATTAATTGTATTATTGAGTCCTATAGTTTCTTTTTTCAGTTTTTGTTTGAAGGATCTATCCAGTGGTGAAAGAGGTGTGTTAAAGTCACCCGGAATTATTGGGTTGTGGTCTATTTGACTGTTGAACTTGAGAAGAGTTTGTTTGATGAACACAGACGCTCAACTGTTTGGGGCATATAAATTTATTATTGTTATGTCTTGTTGATGAATGGTTCCCTTAAGCAGTATGAAATATCTTTCTTTATCCCTTTTGATTAACTTTGGCTTGAAGTCTACTTTATCTGATATGAGGATAGAAACCCCTGCTTGCTTCCACAGTTCATGTGAGTGGTATGATTTTTCCCAACCTTTTACCTTCAGTCTGTGGATGTTTTTTCCTATGAGATGAGTCTCTTGGAGGCAGCATATTGTTGGGGCTTTTTTTTTTTTTTAATCCAATCTCCCAGTTTATGTCTTTTGATTGGTGAGTTTAGGCCATTAAAATTCAGGGTTATTTTTGAGACATGGTTTGTATTCCCAGCAATTTTTGTTTATTTTTGGTATTTAACTTGACTTGGATTCTCCTTTGATTGGTTTTTCCTTTTGTGTAATAACTCCCTCTGCTGATTCATTGTTGTTTTTCAATTCCTCTTCTTGGAATATTTTGCCAATGATGTTCTGTAGTGCAGGTTTCTAGTTGTAAATTCTTTTAATTTTTGTTTATCATGGAAGGTTTTTATTTCACCATCAAATCTAAAGCTTAATGTTGCTGGATATAAGATTCTTGGTGGGAATCCATTTTCTTTCAGAGCTTTGTATATGTTGTTCCAGGATCTCCTGGCTTTGAGGGTCTGGGTTTAAAAATCTGCTGAGATACGAATTGGTCTCTCCCTATATGGGATCTGATCTTGTGTGGTCTTTAAGATTCTATCCTCATTCTGTAGGCTAGGCATTTCCATGATAATGTGCCTTGGTGTAGAACTGTTGTGATTTTGTTCATTTGGTGTCCTTAAGCCTCTTCTGTTTGATTTTTCAATTCATTCTTAATGTTTGGGAATTTTTTTTATATTATCTCATTGAAGAGGTTGTGCATTCCTTTGGTTTGAAACTCTATGCCTTCCTGCATCCCAAAACTCAGATTTGGTCTTTTGATGCTGTCTCATAATTCTTGGATGTTCTGTTCATGGTTCCTACCATCTTCACTGTGGTTCAACTTTATTTCCCAGATTACATATTTTGTCTACATTTTCGGAAATTTTGTCTTCCAAATGATCTAGTCTGTTGGTGATGCTTTCTATTGAGTTTTTTATTGGTTTATTGTTTCCTTCATTTCAGGATTTCTGATTTTTTTTTATTCAGAATCTCTATATCTTTCTTGGAGTAATCTTTTGCTACCTGTATTTGCTCCCTTATCTCTTTGTTGGTGTGATCAATGGATGCCTGTATTTGATCATTTAGGTCATTCTTTAATTCTCAGACCATTTTAATTATGAACATTCTGAACTCCTTCTCTGACATTTCATCAACTGTGCTGTCCATAGGTTCTGTTATTGGAGTATCTTACTTTGGAGAATTTTCCTCCCTTTTTCTTTCCTTGTTTTTCCTCCCATGTTGTCTATGTGATTTCCTTTCTTACAGAGTAGGTCTGAGGTATTACAGTTTCTACCCTATAATCTTGTAGTATCTGTGCAGATTACTTCTACCTCACCTTGGTATTGGATTTCCAGACCCTGCCAGTGTCCCAGGATGGATGCTACTGCAAGTATAGGTGGTGGCAGCAATAGCAGGAGATAACTCGAGACAGCAGGAGAGGTGCCCCAAGATGGATGCAGTGTCTTTCAGAGATGGGGTTAAAAGAATGGGCCTTATAGTGGCTTTGGGATATTGCTCCCAGATGCAGCTGCTTCTAGGCTCTGTCTGTTGTCCCAAGGTAGAGGCTTGGGAAAGGCTATGGGGATGGCTGCAGTGTCTCAAAATGGAAGTGGGTTAGACTTGGGCTTCCAGGTGGTGGTGGTGGTGGTGCAGACCCAAATTTACTCTGGGCCCTGGCTCCCGTGCAGGTCAGCGAGGCGGGTCTGGGTCAGGCCTGAGCTCCAGTGTGTGTCTGCCATTGGCAGGATGGACTGGGGCCTACCCTGGACCCGAGCTCCCACACAGGTCAAGCGAGGCGGGTCTGGGCCAAGCCTGACTACTGTGGGTGTCTGTCAGTGGGCAGAGTTGGTCCTAGGCCAAGCCTGAGCTCTGGTGGTCAGCCAGTGATGGGATGGACTGAGGCCTACCCTGGGCCCGAGCTCCCATGCAGGTCAGTTAGGCAGATCTCCATTTCTGTAAGATTTTGAAGCACTTGGCTCTTAATCTTATTTGCTCCGGGTCACTTTGGTCCATCATAAATGCCTTCTTTTATTGGTCCCTTGTCACCTCCCCATTCTTTGTGAGACCTCCAAAGTTGAGACTCGCCAGCCTTCTTCATCTTCTTGTTTTCTTCTCTCCCGAGTTTTAGCTACCATTCAAATTTGTATGCCAGCTAACCTCTCCTCAGTCCCGACCTGTATACCCTGTGGCCTGTTAGAGTTCTCTGCACTGCCACCCTGCCAGCACCTCACATTCAATATATTCCAAATTGAATTCATTGTTTCCCCTGACTGCCAAGCCGTGGCCTCCTCGTCTCTCCCCTCTGCTGGTTAATGTTACTCCTATTCCCACACAACTGCCAACCCTGCCATCATCTTAAAGTTCTTTTCTTTTACCACTGATACCTAATGAATCTCTGGATCCTGGCCATTCCATTCTTAAATACTGTCTCTTAAATGGATTCCTCTCCTCTGTTTGCACTGTTACTTCCCCAGTTCAGGCCTCGATATTGGATCTCAAACTTGTCACTTCCCTATGATAAGACCCTCCTGGCTTTTGCCAGCCTCTGTGTAAACCTATCCTTCCTGCTCCCAGAAGAGTAACTATTTTGAAAGTTTGATCATATTGTTACCCAATTGGGCCTTTTTGCCCACCACACAGTAAGCTAATCACTGAAAGAAGTTTTTCAAAACAGACTTTTTTTTCCCCCCCATAAAGTGATCAAGCATGGACACTAGAAAGCAAATCTCATCTTGAATCCAATTCTCCGAGGATAGGGTTGCGGATATTTCTGGGTGGAGGCTGGGGAAATCAAACTTCATGGTTGGGGCAGAGGTGTTATCACCAAAGTTGTTGATTTTTAAGGTCAACTTAAAGCAAGTAACTAAGGGCAAGTGAAATGGGTTAAGTCTAGAGAGATTATTCTGTTGTGTTTTTTTTTTTTTTAATTTTAGTTGGACACAATACCTTTATTTCACTTATTTATTTTCATGTGGTGCTGAGGATCGAACCCAGGGCCTTGCGTGTGGGAGGTGAGCACTCTACCACTGAGCCACAATCCCAGCCTGGTTATTCTGTTTTTAACCCTGCTTCTTCCTGAAACAATGACCCCTGTCATCTCCCAGGTGGAGGCCAGCACCCTGCCCCATACCTGGACTAACCCTCCCGGCCTTGAGTGCAAGCAAATTCCTGTTCTTTATTTTCTTTATATTTTTGTGTTTGTGAAGGTTTCTTTTTGACCACCCCAGGTTAAACAAATACTTTGTACCCACTCCTTTGTGAATTGAGGTTTTTAAATCTTTATTCATTTTTTTCTAGCTTTATTGAGGTATCATTGCCAAATAAAAATGATATGTATTTACAGCGTACAGCATGATGTTCAAATATACAATTAAGCTAATTAACATATCCACCACCACAGGATTACCTTTGGTATGTGTGTGTGTGTGTGTGTGTGTGTGTGTGTGTGTGTATGTGTGTGTGGTGAGAACTCTTAAAACCTACCTTTGTAGAAAATTTCAAGAATACAGTACAGTATTATTATAATGTTACTATACCATCTGTCCCCTCTCCAGAACACACTCATCTTGCATAACTGAAACTCCTTTATGAATCATGTCTCTTATTTATAACCTGCACTGATTGGTGTTGATTGATTTATTGGTCTTTCTTACAAAGCAGCTGCTTACATGTTTTGGAACCAGCTAACTATTCTGTTTACCTTCCCTCCTATTCATCCTCCTATGAGTGTAGAAATATCCTTAGTTTTTTTGATCTCACAGTAAATCCGTGTTTTCTGGGGTACGTTTTCTAAAGCTTGTGCAAAAAGCTAGAAGTGCCACTTTCTTTTATCATAAACTAATGTTCTTCCTGGAGATTAATTTGTACAAGAGCTAACTTTGCAATTTCCAAGTGTTTCTTTCCACATTAATTTAGAAATAAAATTTATTTAAGTAGTAAAGACCCTATTATTACAACTTAGTGCCTTCAAATTAAATAAAAAAGTACTTCTATTTATAGCAGGAAACTACAGTTCTGGAGTTCCAGAAAATTATCTCTTGCATTACTCAATAAGATGGTCCCCCGAAGGTATACCAGATGCCATCACCAGCGAGCCAGATGGCTCTTGCTTCTTACTTCCTGCAGCAAGTTCAGTAGGAAATACTCCTGCTTCCGCCTCATGGGTGGCTCTGAGTAATGATAGCAACTGAGCTATCCACTCTTAGAAAGCCCGTTGCAAGCCACTGTGGTGTAGCCTACTGTAATCACAGCTACTCAGAAGGCAGAGGCAGGAGGATCACAAGTTCAACGATAGCCTAGGCAACTTAGCAAGGCCCTGTCTCAAAATAAGGAAAAACAAAGAAAAACATGCACAAGACCCTGAGTTAGATCCCCAGTACTACTGCTAATAATTATTATTATTATAAAATAAAGAAAAAGCTCCCTTGAAATTTTAGGATATAGGTAAAACTAGGTTTTCTGTAATTCTCACTTTCCTCATGTTGGTTTCTAATTTACTTAAAATCTTAACTCTTTATGGGAAGATATCTGATTTATTTTACAAAAAAGAAAAAGTGTTAATATATCTGAGAAATAATAATTTTTGTTTAGAGATTTCATCATAATATACAATGGATGCATTTAATGACATGTGATTTTACTTTCTACTCAGCTACAGCAAATACAATATTTAATTAGAAAATATGAAACTTTTAGTATTTGTAATTAGTAGTTTATAATTGTCAAATAGTATCTATAATTAGTAGTTTTATAATTGTCAAATAGCAATCAACAGGATTATCTTTCTACATTTTTTAAGGATATTTTTTTAGTTGCAGATGGACACATATCTTTATTTATTTTTATGTGGTGCTGAGAATCGACCCCAGTGCCTCACACATGCGAGGCACCACTGAGCTACAGCCCCAGCCCCTCCAAATTTTTCTTGAAAGAAATTAATAAGAAAATTCACATGGACTTCAGTTGATCCCTCCCACTTTATGCTTTAAGTAATATTCAAGAATAAATATAAATAAATTTCCACTCCCCTTTTACTGCTAATGGAACAGAAAACATAAGTGAATGAATATATATATATAGAGAGAGATAGATAGATACCTTAGGTAATTCTCCTGTCTTTCCTGTTTAGCTCCATATTCTCAACCTTCTTGATCCTGGGACAAATTTGAGTTCCTTGTTCTCAATAAGGCAACAAAATAAAAGCTTACAGAAAAGCTACCATGTAATCTTAATATTGCCAGACCTATTATTATAAACAAAATGTATTAAGAAGATTTTCCCTCAAAAAAGGAGACAAATTTCATAAAGAACATCATTTGTAAGGAAAAGTATGGAAATATTTAGGTAAAGCAACAATTCCTTTTAATCATAGAAATGTTTCTTTATCTATTGCTAGTTACTAAAGGATGAAATTCTGCTGGAAAAAAATTAAAATGTAGAACTGAGAACAGGCTGAAGTATTGCCTGTGAGTCAGGATCAGAAGCAGAGCTGTCCCTCTGCAAACTCTACCCCAAGTCCCACACCAGCCTATTCTGGAGAGCTGGGGAGCTAGGCCCTGGGCAGGGGAGCAGGTGTTGGTTGTGCCCAGGGTCACAGGACTGCCTCCCAATCCACACTAGAGTCCAAAACTGCCTGGGAACTTACTCTCCTTTCATTCATTCTTACACCCCATACCCAAGGTTGCTGGGGCCATACAAGACGGCTTCTTGATCTGCTTCTTCGTGACTGTGGGTGCAGCAACAGTACTTCAAAAAGGGGAAAGCATCTTTAAGCACATCATTCATTAACACCTTGGTAATGATTAAGGGGGAAAAAAAGCTCAAGCTAAAAAAACGTGAAAAGTGACAGTTTCAAGTCCTTGCCCAGCCTAGAAGTGAGAAGGCTGTGACTCTCCTAACTGGTATCTTCCCTTTCTGAGTTTCTGTAAATTCTTTGCAAAGTGGCTCTAGCACAGAGCTGAGGAAATCCTCCCTGAGGGTCATCTGGCATCACCTTCTGTTCTCCCAACGCTGGCTCTCAACCAGTGGGGATCCCTCAGGAAAAGTTTGATAAGGTGAACCTTGTGGAGAGGTACAAACGACAGATAAGACATTATGCATTAGCCCAGAGGTATTTTAACTAAATGATGATTGCACAGAGAAAGTGGTCAACCAGTCGGAGGAGGGGTGCACAGCAGGAAATGGGCTGCAGCTCATCAAAGCACATCACATCACGTCAGCAAGGTGCCTGGGGTTAGCCACAGGAAAGAGCAAGCTTTTCCATCTCTGTGTCAAAATATAATTTGTGTAAGAGTGAAATCATAACTTTTGTGCAAATGTAAAATTAATACCCAGAAAATTTTATATTTTTAAATTGATAGAGCAAAATATCAAACTTTTCTTTACAGTTCTATGAATCTTAAGAGGAAAGGAGATGTATGTAGCCATCGGCTCAGTCAGGATACAAAGCAGTTCCACCACTCCAAACCCTAATCCCTGGTATTCTCTGATCTGTTCCATGATGCTATAGTGAGAATGCCATCGAATGGGGTGATTCACCGTGGAACTGCACCCAGCATAATGCCTTAGAGATTCTTCCAAGTTGTTTTACATATCAATAGCTTATTCCTTTTTATTCCTGGGTAGCATTTCATTGTATGGCTACACCATAGTATATCCATTGACCTATTATGGATGGACATGTGAATTATTTGTAGTTTTTGATAATTAAGAATACAGGTACTGCAAACATGTAGTTTTTTTATGAATGTAAATTTTTAATTTCTGTAGGACAAATACCTGGGTGTGGGATTTATGAATCATATAAGATATATATGTTTAACTATATAAGACTGCCAAAATTTTCCAGGGTAGTGATAGCATTTTGCATTCTCGGCATCACTAAGAGTTACAGGTGCTCGATATCCTTGCCAACACTTGGTATTGTCAGTATGTTTTGTAGTCATTTAATATGCAAATATTGAAATCTCCTCATGATTTCAGTTTGCATCTCCATAATAGCTAATGATGTTGAACATTTTTTCATATCCTTACTTTCCATCCTAATATCCTCTGTTCAAATATGGGTCTGTTCAAGTCTTTTGCTCACTTTCTAAATTGGGCTGTTTGTTTCCTTACTGTTCACTTTTAAGAACTCTATATATTTTGGTTGGAGTCCTTTGTTGACTATGCATTTTGTAAATATTTTCTCTCGGTCTTTACCTTGTCTTTTCATTCTTTAAGTTGTATCTTTCTTAGAGCAAAAGTTTTCAATTTTTATGAAGTCCAGTTTATCAAATATTTCCCTTATGAATTTTGTTTTAGGGGTTCTGTCTAAAACTTGGCCTAATCCCAAATCAAGAGTCCCCCTTCATTTTCTTCTAAAAATTGGATGTTTTTATATTTATATTTAGATTTATCATCAACTTTGAGTTAATTTTTGCAGAGGATGTGAGGTTTAAGTTGAAGTTCAATTTCCATATGGAAATACTCCACACTGGCAGTCCAATTATTCCAGGAATACTTGCTGAAAACCAACCTTTTTTTCCCCCTTGAATTTTCTTTGCGTCTTTATCAAAAATTACTTAGTGAATTTCTACAGGTCAAGATAGGGTCTGGGCCATGATCCCCAAAGGTAATCCTCAGAGCTACAAACTTAAAAGTTGAAATCCCAAAAGATCAAAATCCTTAATGTCTAAAATCCTGAAAGATCAAAATTCCAAACATAATTCTAGAAAAAAGTAACTTTAGCATCTTTAAAAGAGATCTTTAAAAGAGCAGGCAAATGGCATTCATAAAGAAATAAGGCAAAAACCAGAATGTATAAACACACCACTGTGGTTGGTAATTATGCGTACCCAGCTTTATAACTACCATCTTCTAAAAACCCAGGATGGACTGCCTAAGTCTTGATCAAATCAGTCAAATATCACAGTGATTCACCACCATATATGGAATAAACCAAAGAGCCAAGATCTCAAAGGATTTTATCTTTCAAAGGGCATATGTACAAATAGTACATCTCTTTATTAACTGAGGAAGTTTCAGCATTTTTACATATGCACACAATTTTTACGCATAAATTCAATGTTGTGATAATGCATTTTAAGGAGTCAAATTTGCAAAAATAAAACTGCATAAAATAAACTGAACTTTCTTAAAAATCTATGCCCCTGCTACTGGAAATGGCACAAAAATGAAATACATACCGCAGCAAATTGTTTAAAAAGAAAAGGCATGTCAACAATTTGAAACAAAGATTAAAATTTAAACAGGAAACATGACATATGAAAAAGTGTCTTACAAGGACAGATTATGGGCAGTTGTGTGGAGGTTGTCCATAAGAGTTGACTGGTTGGCTTTCAGTATCATTGACTATATTTTAAAGTCTTACATATCAATAGGTAGCTGCTTGTTTCTTGTAGGGGATGGCTCTCCTAAAAGAATACATTCATGATAATTTTCTACATGGCACTGCTCCTTTTGAAATTCTACCACAATTGGATACACACCTTCATGAGCATTTGCCACTCAGTTCCTGTCTCCTGTGCTTTTACGCTGTTGTGGGTACATAGAAGTCCCTTCCCTGTGCACTCAAATAAGATCACAGGCTTGTCAGAAACAACACTGGTGAGAGAACAGCAGACTGTTGTGTGTCTTTTTATCCCCTGGTGCACAAAATTATTTTCAAACCGCTCAGTAACTTTGTTGACATCTTCAAGCAGATGCAGCTTCAATTCATTTAATACTCCTATAATTTTATCAGCTGGAAAGAAGGCTAAAGCAGAAAAATTGTGCATTTTTAAACTGAAATTGTTGTTTCTGTATTGTATGGGCAATCCTGTCTCCTCAGAATTCAGCTTTTTAACCAATTTTATGTCTTTGTTTTGTTGTTGTTGTTTTTTGCTCCTCGAGAATTGTGGTTTTCAGGCTTTTTGGCTTTCAGGATTTCAACATAAGGGATTGCGGCATTTGGGATCGTGTTTAGGGGCATTGTAATTGACACTGGTGAAGATGGCACATATTAGTTTTTCTCTGCTCTTCCCTGCTAAATACAACTATTGACCCCTGAAATAATGCAAGAAATGATGCAACCAAAGGAGAACTCCAAAGGTGGTAAGAAAGCAAACTGGCTTTGGACCTGAGGCCTTGGGGAGCAGCACAGCAGCAAAGTATCTCATTCATGCCTGCCCCCAAGCCAAGAGAAGACTCCCAACCTAGCAACAGAAAATATCCAGTAGTCTCTCTGTTAATACCAAGCAAGTCCAGTGCCATGGCAAGTACTTGTAGAACGTTCGCAAATATGCTGGGCCACATGACAAACTTCAATACGTTTTATTTATTTTTATTTTATTTCCTTTTTAAAAAAATATTTACTTATTTACATATTTATTTTTGCATTACAATTTCAATACATTTTAAATAATTCAAATTATACAGAATATGTTCTCTGACTATAATAGAACTAAATTAGGAATTAAAACAGAAATGCAACGACAACAAAACTCTAAACATGTGGAAACCAAATGACATGCTTCCAAATAATTCATGGAACAAAGAGGACATCTCAAAGGAAATTAAAAGGGATACAGAAGTGAATTTTAATAGTGAAAAACACAATAAATTTGTGGGGCACATCTAAAGCAGAACTGAGAGAGAAATTTGTTGGTCAGTTTTCCATTGCTGTGACAAAATAACTGAGATGATCAAAAGAAGGAAAGAGGGGCTGAAGTTGTGGCTCAGCAGTAGAGCACTCGCCTAGCATGTGGGAGGTGCTGGGTTTGATCCTCAGCACCACATAAAAATAAACAAATAAAAATAAAGGTATTGTGTCCAACTACAACTAAAAAAAAAAGTACTTAAAAAAAAGAAGGAAAGGTTTATTTAACTCACCGGTTTAAAGCATTTCATCCACATTCACTTACTCTTTTGCTTTGGGTCTGTGGCAGCACAGTATATAATGGTGAGAGTGTGTGATAGAGGAGGCCTGTTCACCTCATGGTGGCTGGAAGCAGAGAGAGAAAGGAAGGAGTTGGAGCCTTCACATCCCGTTCAAGGGCACACCTCCCATGACCTAGCTTCCTCCCGCTCAGCCTCACCTCTTCTAGCTTCCTCCCACTCAGCCTCACCTCTTCTACCACCTCCCAGTAGTGCCACAAACTGGTAACCAAGATTTTAACATATGGTCATTCAAGATCCTAACTATAGCAGAAATCTATTAAACTAAATACTTACATCAGAAACAAAAAGAATTTTCAAGTCAAAAATCTATTATCTCAAGAAACTGGAAAAAGAATAAATGCAACACAAAGCAGAAGGAAAGATACAGTAAAGATCAAAAATCAATGAAATTGAAAACAGAAAAAATAACAAAGAAAATGAATGAAATAAAAAGCTGATTCTTTGAAACAATCAGAAAATATCAATAAACATCCAGCAAGGCTGACAAGAAAAGAAAAAAGACATAAATCTCAAAATCAGGAAGGAAAGAAGGAATTGTTGCTACTCATTAAAGGGTAATAAAATAATGCACATTAGTTTAGAAACTTAGATATAATGGACCAGTTCCTCAAAAACTACTAACTAACAAAACTCAGGAAAGATGAAATAAATGACCTGCATAGTCCTCTAACTAGTAAGTTGAATTCATTAGAAATTTCCACAAAACAAATTTAACTCACAAGTTTCACCAAATGTTTACCAAACATTTAAAGAATTAGCACCAATTTTATACAATCATGTTAAGAAAAAAATAGAATGTTTATCCACTCATATTATGAGACCAACATTAATCAGTGTCAATATAGGACCAAGGGCATTACATGAAAATTACAAATCAAAATCCATTATGATTATAGATGCAAAAATCCTTTATGAAACATTAGAAAATCAAATCCAGCAATATATCAAAAGAATAATTTATGTGAACAAGAGAGCTTTATCCTTGAAATGCAAGGCTGGTTCATATTTGAAATATCAATCTGTAATCTTCCATATTAGCTGTATAAAGAAGAAAAGCCACTTGATGCATATCAATTGATGCATCTATTTGTGATTTTCTTTAAGTTGAAAGAAAGGAATAGGAGGAAACTTCCTATTATATCAAAGAATACACAGTTCAAGACAGGATATCATCTGTCCTTGCTTTTCAACATTATATCGGAAGTCCTAGATACTGTGATAGGCATTTTTTAAAAGTTAAACATTAGAAAGTGTGGGGAAGGAAACAATTCTTATTTGCAGACAAAATAACATAATTTGACTAAGTAGAAAATCCTTAGCCTATTTTTTTAAAAGTTTTTTTAAAACTCCTAAAAGTAGTAGGTGAGTTTAACAGTGTATTAGGCTGTAAGACCAAAGACAAAAATTAATCATATTTCTATATACTAGTAATGAACAAATAAAAACTAAAACCTTTAAAATATCATTTTCAAAAGCCCTAAGAAATGAAAAGTGAAATAAAAAATGAAGCAAAACTCCTAAAGCATTTGCACATTGAAAACTATAAAATGTTTATAAAAAATTTTTAAATTAAGTGAAAAGACATGCTTTCAAATATTAGAAAATGCAGCATATTAAAAATGACCTTCTAATTGATCTACATATTCCATACAATTTCATCAAAATCCCAGTAGGATGTTTCATAGATGTAGACAAGATGATTTTAAAAGTTTTATGGTAAATTAAATAACTATAATAGCCAAAAGGTTTTTTAAAAAGAAGAATAAAGTTGAATCACTCCACCTAATATTAAGACTTTTTGTAAAACTATAGTAACCACCTGGCATGGTGGCACACACCTGTAATCCCAGCAGCTTGGGTGGCTGAGGCAAGAGGATCATGAGCCTCAGCAAAAGGGAGGCATTAAGCAACTCAGTGAGACCCTGTTTCTAAATAAAATACAAAATAGGGTTGGGGATGTGGCTCAGTGGCCAAGTGCCCCTGAGTTCAATCCCCAGTACCTACCCTCCCCCCCCCTCAAAAAAAAAAAAAACTACCAAGATAGTGTTGTGTAGGTGAAAGAACAGAGAAATGAATTAACAGAATAAAGTCCAGAAAGATACAAACATACCAAAAGGATATTTTTAATTGAAATTCTAATGAAATAATTATAAATTTTCATGTTGCCGTACAAAAAAATATGAAGAGATCTCATGTACCTCAATTATAAAATTTTGAAACTTCACCACAATAGATAACTAGGATATTGACAGTGATACCATCCAATGGTTGTATTCCATTTTATACAATTTTATCACATATGTAGGTTTATACATCTACCACCACAGTTAAAATAATGAACAGGTTTATCACCACATGGATCCCTCTTGTCTAATTGCTCCAGCACCACTTTTTAAAAAGCTCCCATTGAATTGCTTTTGCACTTTTGTCAGAAATCAGTTGAGCACGTTTTGTGTGACTCCATTTCAAGATTCTCTGTTCCACCAATCTACATGTCTGTACCCCCACTAGTATCACTCTGTCTGAATCACTGTGACTATATAGTAAGCCGTATCATAGTGGGTCTTCTTGTTTTATATTTCTTCATCAAGGTTGATTTAGCTACTCTACAGTCTGTGATTTTCCATATAAGTTTTAGAATAAGATTTTCTATCTAGAAAATCCCTTTGCTGGGATTTTGACAGGTTTTTCATTAAAACTAGATATCAGCTGGAGGTGGTGGTGCAAACCTATAATTCCAGGCTTTTCAGGAGGCTGAGACAGGAGGATCCCAGCAACTCAGATTCTGTTTCAAAATAAAAATAGCTGGGGATGTACATCAGTAGTAGAGCACCTGCCTACCGAGTGTGGGGCCCTAGATTCAGTCCCCAGTACTGCCAAGAGAAAAGGAAAACAACTAGAGATCATTTTTTGTTTGTGTATGGAGAACTGACATTATTAACATGATGTATCTTCAAATCCACAAACACAGAATGCCATGCATTCATGTCTTCTTTGATTGCTTTCATTGGCATTTTTTATTATTGAGCACACAGATCAGGCAGGAATTCAAACTTTGATTTCCATTGTTGTTTCTATCTAGCAACAATTGATTTCTATGTGTTAATCTTCCATACTGAGATCTTGATGAACTTAACTGTTTGTTCTAGAAGTTTTTTCTTACATTTCTTGGGATTTCCTACATGGTCATGTCATGTACTTTGTCCTTAATTTATAAGTTTGATTTTGATGTGTTAAGGAGTGGATTTCTTTGGGTTACCTCATTCTAATGAGGTATTCACTGAAATTCTTGACTATGTAGATTGATGTCTTTAACTAAATTAAAGAAACAATTTCAGCCCCTCTTCAATTTTTTTTTTCCTTTCTGCACCCTTTTTTTTCTTCTCCTGGGACTTGGTTGACATCAGTCTTTAATCTGTTTTTTTTCTTTAATACCACAGGTCCCTGAGAGTCTCTCGATTTTTCAATCTTTTCTTTCTGTGTTATTCAGATTGGATAATTTTTATTGTTGTAGCTTCAAATTTATATGTCTCCATTCTGCTATTAAACCCATTCAGGGAGTTGTGCATTTTGTTTGTAGTGGTGTTGTTGCTGTTGCTATTTGTTTTTTGGTTACATAGTTTTCAAATCCAAAATTCTATTTTTAGATCTTCTATTTCTACAACTTTCTAACTCACTATGCAAGATTGTTTGACCTTTCCACTTGGAGAACTTTTAAAGTCTTTGTGGGGTAAACATCTGTTTCATCTAGGCATTGGTGTCTATCAATCCTCATTTGCCATGAGTGGAGATTCTCTAGTTCTTCATGGATAGTAATTTTATTTACAATATTGTAAGTCCCATGAGTCTTATATACATTCTAAGAATATCCTATGTATGTGTGCATGCTTGCACACGTGTATGTATTTTAGTAGTTAAGTGACCCGTTTGATTTCAAGCTTTCAATTCCAACCACTTCTGTGGCTTGTCATTCCAGTGTCAGTCCAGTTTTCAAAGTCCTTGCAGTGCTATTTGGATCACTGTTGGTTGCATACCAACCAGTGTCCAGTTAGAAGCTTGGGTGATGGGTGTATACTGTATTTCAGTTCTCAAAGTCAATCTAGGTACTGTTTAGCACTAGCTGTGCATGCACAGCTCAGAATAAGCCTAGGAGTTCATAAACAATTGTACAAGGTCACTTTCTTCAACTTCTTCCTTTTCATGATATCTCTATCTCTCTCTCCCTCCATCCCATCCCCTCTCTCTTTCCTCTCTCTTTCTGGGTCTCTTTGAACTTCCTTTTGGGTCCTCCAGCCATAAAACTTCATTTACTCATTCCTGATGCTCTCTTACATGACTGCCTAGATGTTCACAATCAAACAGAGAAATGAGTGCATATGAAACAGTATGACCTCTTATGAGACCCTGGTGCCTCCCCTGTCATGGCATTCCTTTGGGGCTGGGGTGCACAAAACTGGAGAAAAAGAAGAAAACAGACAGAGACTTTGCTCTACTATCTAACCTGTTTCTCAAGAGCATTTCTCCTTGATTTCTTCCTGTCTGTGCTAATGCTCACTTCTGTTTTTAGGGTAGGTTTAGTTCAGCGTGGGGAATTGTGAAGAAAATAAAAGGATAAACTCATTGTCAATTTAGTAGTGATTCATTTTGGTCTTTTTGACCTTCCTGTTGATATTTACTTTTGGGGTCCTCAAATAGCTGTTACATGCATACTGTCCAGATTGTATGACTATGTTCACTGGGAAAGACAGAGTGGAATGTGCTTACTCCATGTTACCTGAAATAAGACCACATATCATTGTTTGTTGTTCAACTCATTAATTGATGAGGGAACCAGTAAGATGTTAATACTGGTTCAAAAGATACCTGAGATATGAGGTATTTATATCCAATTTGATTAAGAAACATTACAAAAAGATTACTGAGCTCTGTGCAAAACTGGTTAACATCCTACAATGCAATAAACTAATTTTGGGGAGTACCTTTTCCATTGCACAGAAATTATATTAATCTTTACTAAACAAAAGCTACACATTAAGTAGTAATTCTTCAAGTCTGGAACTTTTAATAAATAGTAAATAGTTTATTTGATGCTAAGCAATTCTGTTTTTACTAAGTATGTTCTCTCAATAAATCTTGAATGAGTCTTTGCTCCCATATGACTTGGAAATTATATGCCATTCTTATTTTCTTTTATGCTTTAGTTCCATGTTTTGGATAATTATTCTTAAATTTATCTATCCAAATTCTTTCAAAAGCCTTAACTGAAGCAATATATAAGTTCAGCTTAGGTAAACCAATTTTTTTCCAATTCAATAAATATTTATTTTATGCCTACACTGTGCCAAAAACCTTGCTAGGCAATTGTGCAAAAGCCCAATCCATGATTTTTTATAATATATACCAATCACATAGGTTCTCTTCAAAAATAGTTTTTCCAACATAATATAGACTACAAATGAAAACTTCTAAACTACATATGGTATGGTTGTTGAGGAATAAAATACTTTATTCCTATAATGCTCTTCAAATTAACTCAGCATAGTTAGTTTTGTTCATTTGTTTAGCAAAAGATGTGATTTTGATTGCTGTTTACTCTCAAAGGAAAGGCAGAGGGAAAAAAGAAGAGGAAAAACTGAAAGAGGAGGAAGAAGTTCTGGCAGCACCAAAACTGACTGGAGAAAGTTCTGATAAAGAGTGGTTCCCTCCTCCTGATCCTGAGTTCTGTATTTATGTGTATGAAGCAACCAAATCAATACTGCCCATAACCAATGTTAAGGAGCAGATTGAGGTTCTGGCCAAGTAAGTTCTCTAGGTATACATATACATTTTTAATTTCTGAATGTTTTTCATTTTAGTGGTTTGCTTTTTTTTTAAGCCATTTTTGACAAATCCATTACAATAAAATTAAACTTCTTAGTATCCTTTCTCTGACTCTGAAGCAGAAGCATGGTGAACTTCAAAAATTTTCAATTTCTCTTTTAGGTCACTCTTCCTTGAAGAATCAGAGCTAAGAGCTAGAAATTGCTTAGAGAAACATGTCTGTTATTTTCTCCATCTAAACCATTAAAAGCATCTTTCAGTGTGGTCTTCGAGATGTTATGAATGAATCAAAAGTTTGAGAAATAAATCATTCCTTAGGTGTACAAAGTCCTCATAATTTAAATAAGCCCCACTGTGAATTATTTGTAATTTAAAAATGATTTTTTCATACAAATAATCATCCTCTGTTTTTCTATTTGTGTTTCACGTTGCTCTAAAGTCAGGTGTGAGCGTTGTTAGAGCCTGTGGAATACTGGTCCTCATGAGAGTGTTGAATCAGATGCCACTAAGGAAAGGCTGAGAATGTGACTTGGTGGCTGTAAGGGATCAGGAATCACTAGAAGTGGAGGGTAGGCTTCATGATTGACACCGCCCCAGGAGGTGAGCTGCTGGTTCCTGCAACAGCTGCAGTCTCCACGGGAGCCTGTGTCTACTCCAAGTAGAAGTGAGCCGCAGTCATCAAGCCTGGATGTGACAACTGCAAGGATTGCAGCTGCCAGATCACTAACTTCTTGTCAGCCAGGACTGAAAGACAGCATTTTTGGCAACAGAAGTTTTTCCTGACGTCCTTGAGAAGTGATGACTTAAGCAAAACCTTTGATTCAGCTCCTATAAACATTTGTCATATTTCTCCGTGCTTTGTTTCTCTCTGAGGTTCTTTCCATCACTCCCAAATCATTGTCTTTTTAAACCTGAGTCCACAACAAGTTGAAGAGAGATGCAGAGATCTGTCCCCAGACCTTTGGTCCCTTGGCAGTCATTAAAGCACTCCTGGAGCTTTCTCAACACTTTCCTTTTGGGTTTTGTTTGTTTGTTTTTTGTTTTGTTTGTGGTGCTAAGGACAAAACTCAGGGCCTCATACATGCTAGGCAAGCCCTCTACCACTGAGCTATACCCCCAGTCCTTTTATTAAAAAAATTATTTTGAGACAGGGTTTCATAACGTTTCTCATGCTGGCCTCAAACTGGCTATCCTCCTGCCTCAGCCTCCAGAGTAGTTGGGATTACAGATGTGAGCCACTGAGCCTGACTTTTCTTTCTTTCTTTCTTTAACTATTGTTCTTCATAGTACAGCAAAAGGAAATTCTTTTAAACTTGCAATTCTACAGAGTGGTGGCTTTAATTGTCAGAGGATCTTGGCAGATGTGATTGCTAAGTTCTTCAGTGAGCACCTAGCTCTAGGAGAAAACCATAAACAAAGTATCCACTCCCATCATTGCTCACTGCTCTTTTTCTAATTCCTCCTCTTCTTTGTCTAACTTCAATGCTATGTGATGTCATGCCTTTCTCTAATATAGAGAAAATGTCAATGAATCTAGTGGGAAATTTTTCTGTTTGTCTTGTCTCTAATTTCTCTTCAAAGAAAACTCTTATGTTAGTGCAACACCTTGGACTTGAGATTAAAACATTATAATTCAGAATACTTTTTTTCAGAATGAGATAAATTTTAAGACTGCATTTATATTTGGTGTAATGTTGATTTGTATCTTGTTATAAATATTGGGAAATTGACATTGAATTTCTTCTTCACAATACATTAAATTGCTAGAGTTTGTATGTATATGTAAATACTTATATACATACAGTAAGCATAATGTTAACCTCATTGTGAGTAAATTTTTACATTTTTAAAAGTAAATCAAACAGCAAAAAAAATCAGAGAGAATACAGTTTTGGGCTTTGTTTTGTTTTGTTTTGTCATCGGAGATTGAACTCAGGGACACTCAACCACTGGGCCACATCCCCAGCCCTATTTTGTATTTTATTCAGAGACAGGGTCTCACTAAGTTGCTTAGAGCCTCACTGTTGCTGAGGCTGGCTTTGAACTCAAAATCCTCCTGCCCCAGCCTCCCAAGCCACTGGTATTACCAGCATGGGGCCACTGTGTCCAGCTAGAGGCAATACAGTTTTTATATGGATAATAATACACATAATAGTAATCAAAGTATCCAAAGTGAGATATTAAACTTGATTGATTTTATTTCAATGTAATTGACACAGGTATGTGGCAGAAAAAATGGGTGGTAAGATTGCAAAAGACAAACTGCCTGATTTCAGCTGGGAACTTCATATAAGTGAACTAAAAGTTCAACTTAAATCCAACGTTATACCAATTGGATATATCAAAAAAGGAATCTTCTACCACCGAGCTTTGCTTTTCAAGGTATTTCAGATATTTTGTCTATTGGCCATTATGTTAATATGTTTTGTCTTTACCATATCACAGTGGGACAGTTGCTAACATTTAACTGGATAATATTGACCCTATAATTTAGATTTGCTTATATTTGACATATTTGTAATGTATGTGTACAAAAATATATGTGTGTATATATATACATACACACATGACTGCATATATATCTAGACTATCAGAAGCATATTCACTCAACATTTATCATAAAACTACCACAGGCCAGGGCCTCTGCTAGTGTCTGGGAGTACGGAGATACCAAAGCAGGTGTCCCTGAATTGAAAGGTACCAGGCATCTTCTGAGGTGATGTTGAAGGTTTCAAAGAAATAAGTGGTCAACAGTGCAAGCATTAGAGGCTGCATAAGATTTCATCAGGTAAAGAAGAAAAACTAGAATGTTCTACCCAGAGCCAACACCCTTAGAAAAATAGCACAAGTATGAGAGTCCATTTGAGGAATGCAGAGTAGGTTATCTGGATGAGAGAGAGAGAGAGAGAGAGAGAGAGAGAAAGTTAAATAAAGCTAAAGGCCTGATCCTAATGCAGCATGTAGGTCTGTGCTTCAGTAAAAAATCTGCCCAGGAGGAAGGGAGGAACATAACTTTGGAAGACCATTCAGGTAATGGAATGAGGAATGAATTAGAGTAGGAGCAAGACCAGGGACAGGATGACCAATTAGAAGGGGCTAGAGCAAGAAATACAGATGACCTGTACCAAAGAGGTGATGGATCAAGAGAGAGAGAGTCAGGAGGAGCAACCAAAAGGAACTGATGGCTGCTAGAGTACAACATGAGAGATGGCATGTGAGGAACAGAATGGTTTCCTGGCTCCTGGCACGGAAACCAGGGAGGATGGCCTGGTTTAAGAGGCCACTTTAAGAGCGGGAGCCATCTTTTGCTCTGTTGTACCCAGTGTATGGCATATAACAGGAGTTGAGAAAAAAGTTTCCCAAATTACAGACTGAATATGTAAAATTCCTACCCTCTTCCAAAGACCTATCAACCTCATCACATCCAGTATCTTCCCCCCAGTTCCAGGCTAATCCTGTTCACAATCCAAATGCCTTTCGTACTTCTTTGGATTTCTTACTCTACTAATTGTTCCTTCTCCTGTCTTAAATCTCTTTCTATTAACTCTTTCCCACTTAAAATACAAACACACTTAAGTCTATAATACATAAAGAGAAAATGTGAATCTCTTTTTATAAAACCTACAACTACTATTACAGTGCCTAGTATCATGACAGTCACCATGTTGAACTGCATCCCAGACACTTGATAAATCCCATTGTGAAGAGCCTCAAAAAATGCCAAAGATTACAATTACTACCCTGCTTTAAAGACAAGAAAACTGAGAGTTGGAAAAATAATTTACCCAGGTTCAGTCAGAGGTAGAACTAGAATTTGAACCACATGCTTATCTGAATAAAAATAAAGAGACACCCCCAAAAACCAAGCAAACAAAAAAACCTACCACTTTGCTTCCACCCAGAGGGAATTCTCATTCCTGGTCAAAATCCTGAGTCATATCAACTCCTTGTCACTCCTTGGCTCACCTTTTACTTGTTGCCAACCCACTGTCAATAAGGACCGTGGTGACCTCCACAATGTCTGTCTTACTTAATATGCCAAAGAATTTGTCACTGTTCGTTTTATTCTCTGACACTGCTCTCTTTGGTTGCTTTTGTCCTCTCATGTCATTTCATTTAGTCTGCTTTGGAGACCCTTTTCTCCACCCCTCTCTTAAATACTGGGGTTTCTCTACGTTCTGACCCAGGCTTTCTTCTGTTCTCTATTAATGAATTTCAAAGGGTAAAGTCTTTCTTCATACACCTGAAATAGTACCTAAATCCCTAAGGTTTACAATTGTGTCCCACTTCACAAAGAAGATGTAAGCTCATTTGCTTGTTGGCTGGCTCACTCAGTTTTTTCCCCAAGGTCACAAAGGCAGACTCTGGAGACTGATGCCCTGGCTTTCACTTTGGGCCACCATTTACAGTAACCTTGATACTTTATACAATATAACCTTTTCTATTTATTTATTTATTTATTTATTTAGGCCATGAGTTTTATTTATTTATTTATTTTTATTGGTTGTTCAAAACATTACAAAGCTCTTGACATATCATATTTCATACATTTGATTCAAGTGGGTTATGAACTCCCATTTTTACCCCATATACAGATTGCAGAATCACATCGATTACACATCCACGTTTTTACATATTGCCATACTAGTGACTGTTGTATTCTGCTGCCTTTCCTATCCTCTACTATCCCCCCTCCCCTCCCCTCCCATCTTCTCTCTCTACCCCATTACGATATAACCTTGATACAGTAATCAGATGCTTTCTGATTTCCAATTTGTTCTCCACAAAATGGGGAATAGCATCTATTCCATAGGATTTTTTTTTTTTTTTTGAGGATTTAAAGTGCTTTGACATGGTGTTAAAAGATCAGTAAATACTATTTTGGAAAACATCCTATAATTATATATACGTGTGTGTGTGTGTGTGTGTGTGTGTGTGTGTGTGTGTGTGGTCTCTACACCCCACTTGACCATGAGGACCATACATTTAGATACTATTTGTGTTTCAATGGACTGTTTACTAGGCTGTGTCAGGCTAGGTGGAATATAAAGTCCTGAAAATGACAACCATATCTTAATCATTTTGGCTTGCCCAAAACTACTTGGCACAGTCATTGCATAGTAAGTAACCAATTAGTTAAATTAATATACGAATATAAAGATTGTTAAGACAACTCAATTCTTGCCTTATGAATCTATGTAGCATTTATGGAATGCTTGACTTTTAATCCTCGACGCATATTAATTCACTTCATCTTTATAACCAAATGAGGAAGCAACTGTTGTTCTCCCTTCACAGATGAAGAAATGGAAGCCTGGATACACTGGGTCGTTGGCTTGTGGTTAGTGGCTAGTAAACCCCAGGGCTGAGGGGAAATTAGGTAGTTATTCCCAGCTCTTTTATTCACTGTGAACAGGCTGAGAAGTTTCCAGATTATTTTAAAGACACTTTAAAAAAAAAAATAACCTCAAAATCAGGAAAATCGGGGCAATTTGAGGAGGTAATGTCTAAGGAACATAAGTATCCTCTATTGAGGTGACATCAAGTGGCCCCAGAAGGGCCCACCACTCACAATTCTGCTTCCCCTTCTAGGCCAGTCCCTGTCTACCTCACACAGAATAAATTGGGTAGAAATAGGTCCCCACGAACTTGATGCCCCCATTCGATTGCACTGCACAGCACAGCCAAAGAGCAGCCTGGAGGTGTGGAAAGATTGATAGATGGGCCGGGGCCAAGAGCCACGCAATAGCTTTTCCCCAACACCTTATCCATCTTAGCCCGATTCAATACAGCAACTGCCTGAAAAATGTCATTTTCCCCAGGACCCTCTGAGGTCACAGCATGGCGAGGGACCAGGGAACTTCTTACATTCGATCGGCTGCTATCACAGATCGTCCACATTTTTCAGCCTTGAAACTCAGCCTTCCTTTGCAGGGTCGATCTGACCTTCCACCTCGGTGGGTTTTACAACTAAGGGCTTTTCCTCTCTCTCTCGCCCCCCCCCCCGCCCCCAGGCTCTGGCTGATAAAATCGGCCTCGGCTGCAGTCTGGTGCGAGGGGAGTACGGCCGCGCGTGGAACGAAGTGAAGCTGGTCAACGAGTCTCGGAAGGGCTTGACCGGGGGCCTGCCGCTGCCCGAACTCTACATCGTGGACCTCATGTTCCACCCGGGGGCGCTGCTGAAGCTGCAGAGCAGGGAGGCCGACCTCTACCGATTCCTCTGAGCCTCGGAGGGAAATGCCAGAGGGGGTCAGCTGAGAAAGTCACCACACACTCTTTCTGAGAAGTTCATCGACTGATCTTATTTCAATAAAATTATTAGCAATGTTCTGTGTAGGAATGCGGAACTCTCTTGAACTGTATGGTGCTGCTGGATTCGGGCTTGTGGCCAGAGTTGTGGGTCCTCTCCTGCTCAGGATCAGTCTCTCACATAAAGGGTCTCTGTGGTCCCCACCAACCCGGACCCCTGTGCCTCTCCGTCCCAGAGGAATCTCAGCTGCTGCTCCCAGGAGGTCCCTGTGGCCCCCGACCGTCCTTCAGGCCCAGAGTGCTTCGGGAGCACGTGCTGACGCTACCTCTGAGGATTTTTAATGTCTTCAATGGCCCTTTCTCACTTTCATTGAGATTTGGACAGTTTGAGTATTGATCGGCTTATAGGTAGACCTCAGTATTACAAATTCCTTTTCCAACTCCTTTTGTTCATGGTTTTAAAAACTTACCATTAACCATACTATTTAGATCTACTTCACTGAATTGAAATTAGTTTTTAGGGACTGGGGATGTAGCTCAGTGGTAAAGCACTCACCCAACAGATGTGAGGTCCTGGGTTCAATCCCCAGCACATCAAACCAACCAACCAAAAGTTTTACAAAAGTATTTCCTAAAAATGTCTTTGTCTTGTGTATATAAACTTGGAAATAGACCTTCAATGGAGGTGTGGGGGAAAGGATGATATGAAAATAGGAGGATAACTAGAGGAAAGGGCTGTAGCTTAACAAGGAGGATGGATAGGACCAAACTAAGACACACACACACACACACACACGTGTGTGTGTGTGTGTGTGTGTGAAATTGTCACAATGAAACCCATTATTTTGTACAATTAACATGTGCTGATTAAAAGGAAAGAAAACTGTAGACTTTCAGTTAAAAACAATCCTGATTTATTCTTATACATTATTAGGCTGAGTCATCAAAACAAAGCTTTAAATTAATACAACAACAACAACAACAAAATCCTTGCTGAGAAATTGTTTTTTTCAGAATTGAGCACAAGAAATGAGTAAGCATATTTCAATCAAGAAAACAAAAACTAGCAGTATGATGACTCTCATGATGTGTGAATTTCCTAGCCAACCTTCAAGTATAAAGTTTACCCATGTAATCATTTTCTTTCTTGTTTTTCTTTTCGGTTTTGTTGTTGTTGTTGTTGTTGTTTGGGGATTGGTTTATTTCACATAGCACGGTAGCGTCCAGATCCATCCATTTACTGGCAAAAGTCATAAAGTAAGTATCTTTTATGGCTGAATAATAGTATGTGTATACCACATTTTCTTTATCCATCATTTATTGTAGCACACCTAAGTTGTTTTCATAGTTTAGCTATTGTGAGTTAGGCTGCTATAAACACAGATGTGGCCACAAGATTGTAACACACTGATTGTAACTCTTTTGGATATGTACCAAGGATGATATAACAGATGAAAGGGCGGTTCTTTCCCTAGTGTTTGGAGGAATCTCCATACTGCTTTTCAGAATGGTTGCAACAATTTGCAGTCCCACTAGCAATGTATGAGTGTACCCTTCTCCCCACATCCTCACCAACATTTATTGTTCCTTGTATTTTTGATAATTGCCATTCTGACTGGAATGAGATGGAATCTCAGTGTAGTTTAATTAGCATTTCTCTAATTGCTAGAGATGTTGAACATTTTTTCATATATTGGTTGACCATTCATAATTATTCTTCTGTGAAGTGCCTGTTCAGTTCCTTTGCCCATTTATTAATTGGATTATTTGGGGGCGGGGATTGGTGTTAAGTTTCTTGAGTTCTTCATATATCCTGGAGATTAATGCTCTATCAGTGGTGCAGATGGCAAAGATTTTCTCCCATTCTGTAGACTCTCTCTTCACATTGCTGATTGTTTCCTTTGCTATGAAGAAGCTTTTTAGCTTGATACCATCTCATTTATTCATTCTTAATTTTACTTCTTGCACTTTAGGAGTCTTGCTAAGGAAATCAGTTCCTAAGCCAACCTAATAGAGAGTTGGCCCTACTTTTTCTTCTAGTAGGCACAGGGTCTCTCTTTCGTTGTTTTTTTGTTTGTTTGTTTGTTTGTTTTTGGTACTGGGGATTTATCTCAGAGACCAATGAGATACATCCCCAGCCCTTTTTATTTTTAGTCTTGAGACAGCATCTCTCTAAGTTGTGAGGCTGGCCTTGGACTTACACTTCCTGCTTCAGCCTCCCCAGTTGCTGGGATTACAGCAGTGAACCACCATGCCTGGCTATATAATCATTTTCTTTCTTTTTTAAATTTTTGTTTTAGTTGTAGATGGAAACAATACCTTTATCTTATTTTTTTTTTAAGTGGTGCTGAGGATTGAACCCAGGGCCTTACACATGCTAGGCAAGTGCTCTACCACTGAGCTCTAACCCCAGCCCTATAATCATTTTCTTAAAAGGTATTTTAAAGTGAATTTGACTTAAGAAATTAGGGTTAAGATTTTTTTTTTAATAAACCAATCTGTAATTTCAAAGAACATGATTCTCTATTTCAGAATAAATGTCTTTATTTCAAATGGTGTGGTCATTCTATTTATCTTATAATTTCATGAAATTAGAGCATGGATTATAGGACACAAGCCAATCTCAGCATTTTCAAGTCTGTTTTGGTCAAGAAAACATTTAAAGTGGATTACAAAGATATGTAAGGTGTAACAAGATGGAAAGAAACGAAAAACAGCCATTACATATAAGAAAGTTCAAGGCTAGGAATAAGTTTAGAATTCAAAATGCATTCATCATCATGAAAATGAGGATGATAAAAATTCGACCTTAAACTCTCTAGCAGCCAACACATAGGGAAACGCTATCCGGTGGATGATTTACCCCAGGGTCCATGAGACAAAAGTCCAGAGCAGTTTCTAGGAAGAACCAAGACCAGGGCAAACGCTTCTCTTTGGGAGTTTCAGAAAGATGGCCAAATGTGGATGTAAGAAAAACCTTGTAGAAAGTTCTGAAAAGAATTTTCATAGGCCAGTGATTAACACCAAGGTGAAGTTAGGTGAGTGTTGAGCAGAGCTTCTGTGACAGGGCCCAGGAAGACACACCACTTTTTAAAACCTGATGCATGCCAAAGACACTTTTGTTTGTCGCATCTTTGAGTCAGCCATTTACAGTATGTCTCTCAATGAGGTTCTAGATAATTATTGAACCGGAATAGTTAAAATTGTTTTCTCAGACAGGCCTTTGAAGTTTATGTATTCTGTTTTACCCATTAAACAGAGCTGTAAAATTTAATAAACAGCAAATTACAAAAAGAAAATATGTTTGCAATAGCAACAAAGGTCAGGAAATGCCTAGGAATAAATTTAGCAAGACACATTACAAAATTTTAATGAGATCTGAATAAAAAGACATAGCGTATTCTTGGATGGGAAACTCAGCAGTATGAAGATGTCAGTATTCCCCATATTTGTGAGAGGGGTGAACCGGGGTCCTGGGAATTGAACC
Organism: Callospermophilus lateralis; assembly: GCF_048772815.1. Taxonomy (NCBI): domain Eukaryota; kingdom Metazoa; phylum Chordata; class Mammalia; order Rodentia; family Sciuridae; genus Callospermophilus; species Callospermophilus lateralis. Next base: position 33,256,741 of record NC_135317.1, on the reverse strand, counting down.
TCAGGCATGCTAGGCAAGTGATTGACCACTGGGCTACACTCCCAGCCCTTTTAATTTTATTTTGAGACAGAGTCTCACTGAGTTGCCCAGGCCAGCCCCCAATTTGTAATTCTTCTGCCTCTACCTCTCAAGTAGCAATGATAAGTCAGGTACCACCACGATAGTTACCATACTAATATACATAATTAGTAAAATTTCCCCCAGAATCCCAATACATTTTTTTAGCAAAATTGATCTAGAATAAATGTATATAAATACCAAGAGTATTTTAAAATAAAATGATGTAGGGGAATAAGCTATACCACATATCAGAATATATACTGAAAAGAAATACAAAAGTTAGTATGGTACAGACATCAAAATAGAAAAATTAAAATTCCACATATAGATCTATATATGCATAGCTCAAATTTAGTATTGATAAAAGTAGTTTTGTTCCAGTGGGAAAATTATGTCTACTAAGTAAATAGTAATGGGAAAATTATAATCTTAGCAAGGGGATACACCCTTTCTATAAAGACAGAAAAACTTTAAAAGACTATATATGACAAGTTTCGCTCTATAAAACTTTTAAGTTCTTGACAGAAAATGCATTGCAAATAAAATTACAGCAACAAGAAAAAATACAGCATATGTAACAGACACAATGTTAATATTTTAAATAGGCAAAGAGCTTCTATAAATCACTAAGAAAAAGACAACCCACTTGGAAATAGAAAAAGATGATCATACACTTCTATAGTTGTGATAAGCAATCCCTGGACCTCACTGGCTTGAGTTAAAAATTGTTGATCACACTACACATCAAACTAATCAACAGAAAGGGCTCTGATAGGAGCCTGCTGTAGTCTGGATATGACTGTCTCCCAGAGATTCATGTGCTGGAGGCCTGGTTCTGGTTGTAATGGTAATGGTAGAACCTTAAAGGTAGAACCTTCTAGAGATGAGGCCTGGTGGGAGTTGATGGTCATGAGCATCCTTGTGAAGGGAATAAGGCTAGTCTAGGCAAGTGGTTTCTGTCTCATAGGAATGAATTAGCTCCTGGAGAGCAGTTTGTTATAAAAGAGCAAGCCTGGCCCCTCTCCACTCTCTTGCTTCCTCTCTCACCACATGGCTGCTCTGTCACTGTCATCAGTCTCTCTCTGGCTTTCATGCCATGTGATACCATTGTCATGTTGTGACACTACTAGGTGACCCATTCCAGATGTAGATACCATGCTGTTTAGACTTTCCAGCTACCAGAATCATGAACCAAATAAATCTCTTTTCTTTAAATATTACCCAGCATCAGTCCTTTTGTTATAGCAACATCAAACAGACTAAGGCAAAGCCAGTCCATTTTATAGCCACATTTTCTGGAATATACAACCTTCTCAGTCACTATAGTAGGAGGGGAAAGTTCTAAGAATCTCCTTCAGGAATCATATGCTTTGGCCAGGAATGACATAACTTTTGATCAAAACTGGATGAGACAATCTGGGGATAATAGCTGGAACCACAGAGATCTGAATCAGAATAGACTGGCTTACAAAACCCAAAACCCTGGCAAGTGCTGTGGTTGTGAGGTTTTTGAAATACTTTCTATTCAATAGCTTGTAGTTGTTTTTCTGTCAGAATCAAATTAGAGTTTCACTTCTGGGGATCAAAACATTTCATTAAGGGGTTGGGGATGTGGCTCAAGCGGTAGCGCGCTCTCCTGGCATGTGCTGGGCTCTGGATTCGATCCTCAGCACCACATAAAAATAAAGATGTGTCCACTGAAAACTAACAAATAAATATTTAAAAAAAAAACATTTCATTAAAATTCATATATAACTTTAGAAATACCTATTAATTAAGTGGAGAAATCAGCAGTTAAATAGAATCTTTCCCACAAGCTTCGCTTCTCAGGGTAGGTACTGTGTGTAATGAAGGTTCAAGGCTGCCCTGTGCTTACAGTAAATGCACATCAAGGAATAAGAAAAAACACTGTCATCCATGAAAAAAAATGCTCTTCTAGAAGCTCAAAATAATATGTGAAATCCAACTGGACAGTGTCCTTTTCTTTTAATTGAGATGGAATTCTTACAAATAGTCATGTGTTTCTGAAGAAGATAGCACCAGGATATTTCTTTGCCAAAGACAGCCATCTGGAGATGAGAGGTAGAGGATATCAGGAAACTGCATTTCAGAACCTTTCAGAGAAAGGATCTAATCCACATAATGCTTGTTTTTAAACTTGAAATTTGAACTCTGACTAAAGGCTATATGGAAACTATCACTGTCCTTGATTTATTCTTTGAGCATTATAATAGTATCAATTACTTGTTTCAGGGCTTAGTATTTACAAGTACTATTCTTTATTTAAAATCACTTGAGAATTTTACAGCTCACTAGCTGTTTTGTTTAGACTTTTAATTTTAAAGCCATGGATATAATTAGCTTAGTAATACAAATGGAACTTCACACCCGAGGACAATCATCAAAGTGTCAGGAGTGACTATATTAATAAAGCAAATTCAAATAGATCTCTTTGGAACTCACACATTACGAGAGGAAAACTGCCAACAAATAAAACATGAATCATAATTTTAGAAACAAAAGCCTTGTTAGAGAGGGCAAATAAATTTTTATGTACTGTTTTATTTATAAATTTAATAAGAGATAATATAATAACAGTATTTCTATCTTCCAAGGCTGATCACTAACAACTGAAAAGAAAGTCTTAAACAAAGAACAGTTGGAAAGGTAAGCATGGAAAGATGACCATGGAGAATTGTCTGCCAACAGCATCATCAATTCTTACAGTGTATGAGGCTTTACAGAATTTCTCATTTGTAAAATAGAAATGAAGCTGGATATAGTGGCACACATCTGTAATCCCAGTTATTGGGAGGCTGAGTCAGGAGGATTGTAAATTCAAGGCCAACCTCAGTAATTTGGCGAGACCCTGCCTCAGAATAATTTTTTTTTCTTTAAAAAAAGAGCTAAGGTTGTAATTCAGAGATAGAGCATTTACCTCCCATGTGTGAGGCCCTGAGTTCAGTCCCCGGGACTACAAAAATAGAATAGAAATGATTGATACATAGCTATGTGAACTTATCATAGCCAGTCTGCCTTAAATATGAATATTTACATATGTTTCGTACAAACATAGAAAAGTTCATTATACATATTTGTAATTATCCAAGAAAGGTCAGAACATATCAACTCAATACTCAAAAAACCAATTTTTTTTTCTCTGGCTGCACCAAAGGACCATTTGTGAGAGAGCGCATGATGGGTACCCTCAGCACCATCCTGCTCAATATCATCTGCTCATCTTCTTTCTGAGTTCACATCCAAATTCAGACCAATTCTCTTTGCTAAGCTCCCTCAGATGCTTCTGCTCTACTGGTGACCTATAAAAGTGCCATTTGGGCATTTTCCATATGCTTATTGAGTGGCACTGCTATTTTCTTAATGTACACTCATGTCATTTCTCTTTACATCAGGAAAAACTGCAGGCCAGAAGGGCACATGAAGCTGTGTGGTCCTTAGAGTCAGAGAGTCTTGGACTTGATTCCTGCTTCTGCGTCCTTAGCTGTGAGATCTTTAGCAAATGTCTTGGTTTCCTCACCTCTAAAATGGAGAACGTAATAATAATAGCCACTTCATGAAGTTGATCGTGGGAGTAAATAAGAGAGTATGTGTCTAGTGCTAAACATGGAGCCCCCAATTAAAAAAAAAAAAAAAGAGCAAGTTAGAATTCTAAGAGTTTATGGTGCATAAAAAAGAACAGTTCACAAACTTGGAGGCCTCGATGTCTGTTTTATAGCAATCACAGCATGGTTTATGGAGCATGAATGAGGAAGTATTTTTATCTTTTTAACAATTGACTGTCAGATATTCCCTTTTTAAGGCAAACAGCTGTTTTAAGCTGATTAACCTGTAGCCAACTGGTTTAATTTCATTGAATCATGATGACATAGATTCTTTGCTTGGCCAAATTTTACTTCTAAAACTTCCCCTTGGGCCATCTGTGCATTTCCTTATAAAATCCAGTTTTAGCAATGAACTCTTCTATGTCACTTTGATAAGAACTACCGTCCTCAATACCTGATCTTTCTCAATATCTGATCAGGTTCCTCACCACCATTACCCCAACTCCAGGTAATATCTGATCACCTCCATCTGACTTAAGCAAAACATCTGTTAGTTCATTTGAGCCAGAATATCCCTGGCTCCTGATGTTTCTTCTTAGTTACTTTCCATCCACTGGCCCTCACCTGCTCCTTGTGTGTGAAGCCCACTTTCCCATGCTGTAGTCAGAGTTGGGACCAATCTCTCTCCTCCATTGCAAGACCCTATGGCAGTCACCTCTATATTTATCTCCAGGGTTCTGAATAGTGTCTTCATTACTGCACTGTAACAAGTGTGATTAAACAATCTTTCTTTAACAATAATGATCAGAACAAAACATTTATTTCATTTATTTATCATTATTATTTTTAAATTAAATTAAATTTAAATTAAATTTAAATTTAAATTAAATTATTAATAATTTTTTTGTGTGATGCTGAGCATTGAGTCCGGGGGTTTTACACATTCTAAGCAAGCACTCTCCCACTGAGCTGCATCCCCAGTCCAAAACATTTATGTTTGTGTTTGTTTACGTTTAGGGTTAGTGTTGGGGGAAATCAGGATGACATGATTTTATTACCTGGCTATGTTTGGACAATTGGCCTTTGTGTTACTTAAACTGGGGACTCTGTTTTTATTTTTCTTTAATAACAATAGTAAACATTTGACAACTATTGACTATTATTATGCTTTAGTCTCCCCCAGTGAGATGGGACAGTTCTGGTCTGGCATATAACTTATGGTCGATTACTACTACAGGCACAGCAATATTTGTTGACTGTCTTATGTCCTATACTAACTGATCTTAAAGACTAAAATTTATTTAATTTAATTTTTTTCCATATTTTTATTGCATTATGGTTGTGCATAATGGTGAGATTTGCTGTTGCATATTCGTACAGGTACACAATATAAAAATATAATTTGGCCAATATCATTTCCTAGTATTTCCTTTTTCTTTTCCCTCCTGACTCCTTCTGATTCCTTTTCTCTTCTCCACCAATTTCCCTTCGATTTTCATGAGACCCATCCTCCCCATACACCTTTCTTCTTCTTCTTCCTCTCTAGCTTCCACCTATAAGAAAAAACATATGAGCTTTAAGGGATCCTATTGAGAAAGTCATTTTGCCTATATGTTGGAGTGTTGACCCTGTGTTTTCTTCTAGGAGTTGCATATTTTCTGGTCTAATTCCTAGATCTTTGATCCATTCTGAGTTGATGCAGTGTAAGAGATAAGAGTCCACTCTCATTCTTCTACATATGCATAAGCAGTTTCCCCAGCACCATTTGTTTAAAAGGCTGCTGTAGTTTTGTTTTTTTTTTTTTTTTTGGGGGGGGTGCTTTTTGCCAATGTATGTTTTTGACACATTTGTTGATAATCAGATTACTGTGTCTGTGTGAATTTGTCTCTGTGTCTTCTATTCTGTACCATTTGTCTATGTATCTGTTTTGATACCAGTACCATTCAGTTTTTGTTACTATAGCTCTGTAGTATATCGTGATGCTTCTAGCATTGATTTCTTTTTCTTTCTTTCTTTCTTTCTTTCTTTCTTTCTTTCTTTCTTTCTTTCTTTCTTTCTTTCTTTCTTCTTCTTTTTTTTTTTTGTCCTAGCACTACTTTGGCTACTTGGGATCTTCAGTCAGTCTTCCAAATGAAATTTAGGACTGTTTTTTCTAGTTCTATGAAGAATGTATAAAATGGGATTTTTAATTAGTTTCACTTTCATTGGATACTTCCGGAAGTGGTTGGTGGTAAAGCAAATCACTTCTATCCCTAATTAGGTACCAACTTCATTTTTCCAATCAGTGTAGAGGGTATGTATGATGATTGCATGACTATTTTTGAACTTCTATAAATACGATGTGAAAATACAGAAATTCCTGCTGTCTTGGAAGCTTATGTCTGAAATTATCCCTCATTGTGCATATCTTCTTTCCTCCAACACCTTGCCTGCCCCAGATAATCTCCAAAAGCTATGTGTGACTGTTTCATTAAGAAGGAGACTGGGGGCTGAGGGTGTAGTGCAGTGGTGAAGTGCATGCTTAGCATCCACGAGGTCTTGGGTTTAACATGTTAGATTTAATGACTTAGTATTGCTGCTCTGTGGATGGATTTGAATGACTCTCCTTGTATACTTACCCTGTAAGTACTATGTTTAAGTTAAGGTGACTTAGGTCCTTGTTAACTTGCCAAAAAGGCATAAGATTTTGTATTTTTTTTCCAGTTTTAAAAATTAATTTATTTTTTGTTGCATTATAATTATAGTGGGATATAGTGGTAAATAATACCAAGATTTATTGTTACATGTTCATACACACAAAAATCTATAACTTAAGGTTCTGTTAATATAATTTAAGACCTTTCTGCCAACCAGAACCTGTAAAGGAGCAGACCCCTGTTTTTCCACATCCCTAGGAAGCAGCATCCTCTCAGGGATAGTTCAGTCATGAAGGTCTGGATTTGACCTCAGAGCAATGACCTAAGAGTCACTGATTTCTTTTCTGGCTTCAGTTAGCCTTCTGTCACTGTGACAAAATACCTGAGATAATCAACTTTTAAGAAGGAAAGTTTATTTTGGCTCAAGGTTTCAGCCCGTGGTCCACTGGCTCTGTTCCTTTAGGTGGGGAGGCAGAACATCATGGGGTAGAGCAAAACTGCTCAGCTTGTTATAGCAGGGAAGTAGAGAAAGGAGGAGGAGGGACTGGGGTCCAAATATTCCTTTCAAGGGTCCACCCCAATGACCCAGCCTCCTTCCACTGGGCCTGATCTCCTAAAGGTGCCACCACCTCCCAGTAGTACCCCAGGCTGTCGTCCAAGCCATGAACACACAGGACTTGGGGGAAATATGCAAGAGCCAAACCACAGCAGGCCCTAAGCAACTTAGCAAGACCCTGTCTCAAAATTTAAAAAAAGGTCTGGGAACACAGCACAGTGCTTAAGTGCCACTGGGTTCGATCCCTGGTTAAAAAAACCAACCAACAAACAAAAACCCAAACAAACAAACAAAAACCCAAACTATAACACAGCTCATGGGTAGCAGCTCCCAAGCCCTGAAGACAGCCAGATTCTGATTATCTTGAGAAAGTCCAGGTTGTTTTACACTTGAACAGCTGGCACACAAATGGAATCAAGCTCTTTTAAGTAGTCATTAATCATACTGATGAGAACAGCTGAAACACAGAGTGCTCTCACTACTTACATATCTGACATACAAATCAAGTAATAGTCCAATTAATTTATTTATAGGCTCCTTTCTTTGGAAAAAAAAAGAGTTAATGTCTGCCTTTCCTTTTGATTCCATAGTCTTTACTTTTAAGATAACTCTGAAGAACCCAGGTAAATGCATTTCATCTGTATTATCAAATTGTTTATCTGCAAACTCATTAATAGTCATTATGTGCATACACAATTTTCTAGTTGTATGATTTCATTTATTTGCCTTTCCAGAAAACTGTTTTTTTAAGTCCCCATTTTATTAATACAAATAGAGAGAGAGAGAGAGAGAGAGAAAGAGGGAGAGAGAGAGAGAGAGTTAACTAGGTTGGCTCCTTAGACTCTTACAGAATAGAAAGCTTAGCTCGTATTTCTCATAAGCAATTATTTACTTCCTTAAGACTTAGGGTGAGAGGAAAAAGTTAACTACTAAATTAGATGAGGAGATTTTCCTTATGTAGTTATTATTTTCCCTAGCCAAATAAGACAATAATAAAAGGACTGGAGATATAGCTCAGTGACAGAGCACTTGCACCCTAGCACTGAAAAAGAAAAAGAATAAAAAGGAAGGAGGAGCTAAAAATGGCTAGAAATAGACTTCAGAGTCCTTCTCAGAAGTGATAATGTGAAACCTTTCTAGGTGGCTCTAAGGAACATCTCGATACCTGGCTGCACTTAGCCACAGCGAGCCCTGGCCAGGCCCAGGAGCCATGATCACCAGCTAGGTCAACACCGTGAGTGAGCCGAAAACATTTACAGGATAATGAAAACGCATTGTCCTCCACAAAACGAAGGCCCTGAACTCAGGTTTGCTTTATCCGAAGCTGCTGCACTGTGACATTTGAAGAATATATAATACAAAATCCCACAGAAAGGAAATGAAGAACTGAGGGAAACCTGGGCAGATCTCTTAAGACTGGCCGTGGGAGGCCATCGGATTCCTTTCAGGTGTAGTTTAGTCTCACCATCAAGGCGTTGGCTTAGTTGTAAAATGCTGAAGTTTCCACTCTCTTCCAAGTCCTGAAAGCCTGGGCTGGGTGGGGGTGGTGGGGGAATGAAATTCCACTGGGAACCCCAGCTCAGAGCCATAAATGTAAGTCTCTGCAGGAAAAAAAAGCCAAAACTTGCTGTTTTGGTTTGGTTGTGAACTGTCCCCTAAAAGCTCAAGGGTGAGACAACATGTGAAGGTTCAGATAAGAAATGATTACAAGAGCCTTAACCCAGTCAGTGAATTAATCACCTGATGGGATTAATTGGATGGGAACTGAAGGCAGGTGGGTGTGGCTAGAGGAAGTGGGGCTTTGGGGATGTGGCTTTGGGGGATATATATATTTGTATCTGGCAACTGGTGATATCTCTCTCTCTCTCTGATTGTTATGTGAACTGCTTCCCCCTACCACACTCTTCTGCCATGATGTTCAGCCTCACCTGGAGCCCCAGGAGAAAGGAGCTGGCTGTATGTAACTGAGACCTCTGAAATGCTGAGCCCTTGAATAAGCTTTTCCTCCTCTACTGGGTGCACGGAGACCTTGCCTTTTGGTTTTACGTCCCCCATTGGGTTTCTCCTGGCTGAAGTTCAGGTCCCATCTAGGGAGAAGAACATCACCCTTATCCCTCCCGCTCCTCTCCGAAGGGTGCCAAGCCTAAGGGCGCCAAAGTCAAAAGTTTTCCTGACCAATCCCCACGGGATAGAGTGTCCCCTCGTCTGTTCCTGAGTCACCCACCACGTCGCCAAAGCAATCCTTCTTGAGCTGAAGCTGGAAGGCTCGCGCTGCTGCTCCCTTCCTCTCCTTTCCTTCCCCTTCTGCCTTTAAGCAGGACTCCCACCCCTGCCCGAGATCACCACCTGAGCAGTGACCGACCTGCGCCCATCTTCTTGATCGCCTCCTTCGCATCCACCTTGGCCTACAAATTGGTGAGTCTCGCTCTCCAGATTCCTAAACCCACCGAGGCACGGTCACAGGGAACTGGCCGTTGATGGTCCAGCAGCCCCTGTGGTGTGTCGCGGGGAGGAATATACCCCACCCTGACCTTCATGGTCACAGCGGTCTTCTTGGAGTCTTCCCCTTCCTTACGGGTCTCAGCTGGCATAGGAACTGGCAAACCCCCTCCCCTCCTCGAGCTTGGATCTCCTCCTCCCTCCTCTCATTCTAAAAAAGCCTGGCACCAGATGACCCATAGTTCCCACGGTCCTCTGGGGTCCCTCACCGGCAGATATTGGTGACGACCGAATCCTCAGCCTGAGGTCTCGTTCTGATATTTGGCTGGAGTGGGACACCTCTCCAGTCAACATATCATACCCTTCCTCATAGCCCCATGGGGGGCCGACTCCCCCATGGAATGCCTCCTCAACAATTTGGACACACTCAGCCTAACCCCAGAGGGGGGGGGGGAATTGATAAAATTCTCTATTCAGGATTGGCCCAATTATTCCTTAGATAACAAAAGACCCCACCATTTTGCAGGATCTGAAACTATTGCAGGTGATCAAAAAAAATGGGCAGAGATTTTATATATTCAGGCTTTCTTCCTCCTTTGCTTGTATTCATCTCTCCATACCTCTTGCAACCCAAAGCATGTCCTCTTGGCTTATAAATCCTCTTCTCTTTCTGCCTCTTCATCAGCGGATTTCCATCCAGCCAATGAGCCACTGCCCCAATGCCATATCCTCGCCCAAACCCCTCCCCTCTCTCTTTTCTTCCCTCCTCCACACCAATCTCTAACCCTTCAGCTCCTCCTTCTTCGGGCTATAGTAAAATAACCCCATGGTATTGGCACCAAAATAGACATGTAGACCAATGGTACAGAATAAAAGACACAGAGACAAACCCACATCAAAACAGTTATATCATAATAGACAAAGGAGCTGAAAACATACATTGGAGAAAAGATAGCCTCTTCAACAAATGGTGCTGGGAGAACTGGAAATCTATATGCAGCAAAATGAAACTCAACCCCTATCTCTCCCCATGCACAAAACTCAATTCAAAGTGGATCAGTGGCATAGAAATTAGACCAAAGTATTTTATATGCCACTATAGCATATTCTGGACCTTGCCAACTCCAAATTATTCCCTTGGGTCAGGATTACTTGCAAATCTCTGCTTGGATTAACATCATATCTGCACTGAACCTTGGGTATGGAATTGTTCTTTAATAGCTTAAAAATATTATAATCAAACTTTATAAAAATGAATATTTTTATTTAAAAAGACAATAAAAAACACATTGCCTAAAAAATTTGAGACCCATGTTCTGCCGAAAGATCATCAGCTTGAAGATTTTGTTATTCCAGTTTTCTTGTTTGCTGAGGAGGGGACAGAGTGGGCTGGCCCCACTTCCTTGTTCCTATGTGCAATATGTCATTGGGATGTTAATTATAGAACTCCTGGGGGCTTGAATATATAGAGATGTGGGCTCCCTTTGGGCACCAGTGCCTGTTATTTTGGTGCTTTCTTCTCGGGACACAGGTATGTGATTTTCACAGGAAGAAATATGTGGCCCCTCCTCTTTCAAGCTTCAGTGTCACTCAGTCCTGTCTCAAAATTACAGGTGTAAATTTGTTAGTACGTTACCATAATCATACTGCCTGTAAAGGTATTTCCTTATAATGACTTAACACAGAACAAGCAAAAGTGGAAATGACCCTTCACAAACGCCATGGTGTAGGTGAGAGGTGTGCTGGTTCTCTGCTCACAGCCCAGAGTGTCCAGTGAGACCAGGGCAAAAGGACAGTCAGTGTAGATAAAGAGTGATTTGGTCAGGAAGATGGTTGCTGATTCAGAAGGAAATAAAATGCTAATACTTCCAGAAGTGGCCTTGGTCAAGTTACTTCTTGGCCCTCAGTTTCTTTGCCTGAAAAAATGGCAATGACAAGAGCAAATAACAAGGATTTTGTGCAAACTGAATGAATGAATCAAGGCAGGTCCAGGGAAAGTCCCATGGAATGCCACCTCTCCTGAGCCCATTCATCTGTGCCCTCAGAAGCCAGATTTGGAAAGGGAACTACAAAGGAATCTGGGTAGAAATGCTTCATCAGAATCAGGGTGACCAGGCCTCAGGGCTTCCCTCAGTTCACTGCCTAACCTCAGCCACCTTTGTCCTGTCACATTCTGGTCAAGGACTTTCACTCTTATCCAACAAGTTTAAAAATGTTCAAGTTCAAGGTTCCTTTGGGTCTTCATTTCCTTAGCGAGACTTCTGTGCCATGTAAAACTTACATCAGTATGTTTTCCTCGAATAAGAGTCTGTCTTTAACCGTCTAATTTGCAGGGCACCTGCCAATGAGCCTAAGACAGGTAGTTAGAGGAAAAGTTGGCTGGTTGGTTTTTGTTTTTTTTTTTTTCCCTCCTCTAACATTTCCCAGTTTGCATTTAAGAACAAGAGTAGGAAAATCTGCCTAAACAGTTTCTGACAGAACTAAAAGTAGGATAAAAGGATTCTTTTTCTTAAAAGGAAAATCACTTTTAATTGCTCAGCGTCAGGAGCCAAGGCTTTCTACTGTGAATCAACTGGAGACTCCACCTTCCTTTTCTCCTTTGAGAGCCAGAGCAGGGCAGTGGCAGCATGGGGGTGGAGCTCAAGACCAGACCTCGAAGCCCAAGGGCACCTGAGGGTTGGGAAGATGCAGTGTTTCTTCATCTCCAGGGTTTCAGACTGGAGCTGGGCTTTCCAGGAATGCAAGCACTTGTTAGGGAGGAGGGGCAGTGGAGGGGAGCCCTTCCAGTTTCTTCTCCCGGAAAACTCTGTGGTGGGTAAAGCTGGTCTTTTAACTCAACTTCCACCCTCTTCTCCTGGTCCAGCCCCCAACACTCCGCAGGAACCTCAGAACCTGTTCTTCCAGCCCATGAATTCCAATGCCATCCTTCTAGAAGTAAAAACTCCACAGCCTGACTCTAGAGAATCTGCATTTTGAAAGCATGAAAAACTTGCCCAGTGACTGACCCTTTAATTGTGCAATAGTTCTGATGAACATGTATGAAATGAATTACTCTGTTTTGAAGAGATACATGCTCCTTATATAAATATGAAAAATATATAAAGAAAGAAGACATTTTCTGATAACAGAGTATTTGTGGGGTTGTTGTTGTTGTTGTAATGCTGGAGATCAAACTCAGGGCTTTAGGTGAGCTAGGTAAGTGTTGTACCTCTGAGCTACTCCCCCAGCCCCAAGTGTTTGGGTCACTCCCGTCCTTCAAAGAAAAGCTGAGCCATAAAAAGCAAACGGAGGAGAGAAGATCTTAGACATGTTAAATCTTGGATGGTCCTTCTCCTAGCCTTAGCGTCATGGGTCCTTTCTCAAAGACCTTGGGCTTTCTGGGATAGCAGCCATAACCCCTGGCAAGCCAGGTGATAAATAGGATATTGATGGGCAATTATCTGACACAAAATAGCTCCATATGTCAACCTGCCTGAAGTGGGTAGCACAGTCCAGGGCAGCTGTAAGGGGATGCAGGCCCATAGCCTTGCAAGTGGAAGATGGGGAGCAGGGGCAACTCTCCTGAGCACCTGGCAGAGAAGGAAGCCTTCCTTCCTGAGGTGCAGGCTCCCTGGCTCCCATCTTGCTGTGACCAGTGCACCCCCACAGAAAGCAAGGCACCCCACAGAAGGCAGGTTGGCTTGGTGAGGGTCATGTTGAAGCCAGATTTAAAGTTAGGTAGTCAGTGTAGTCAGGTAAATCAGGTCTAAATAGTCAGGTAAATCGGGTCTGAAATCTAAAATGGAGGCCATGCTGGGAATGACTCAGGGAAAACGCAGGACAACTCATGGAATGTTAATAAAGTCCTGAAAAGGCCCTAGGCCAAAGTCCACCTCAAAGAAATGTTAATGGAGCCCAGGAAAACAGCCCCAACAGACTTGGAGATAGCCCATCCCAAAAGGTGATAATTAAGCCCACCTGTAGGCCTCTAACCTACATTCCATCACTGAAAGAACTATAAAAAGGGGAAAGAACAGCCCTTCCACGGATTCCACCTCTTGGGTCCCCTTCTTCCTCTGGGAGAAGTCTTTTCTGCTGTCCTTTAATAAATTTCTAATTTCTACTCTGACCTTGCCTCGGCGTGTGCTTTCTAGTGTTATTCTTCAACATTGGGGAAGCAAGAACTCGTCACCGGTCAACAGCGGTTTCAATGTCCAGCCAAACTACCTGCTGACAGCCCCATGGTACTGAAGGAGGGCCCAATCTCTGACTTAACCAACTCCATTTTGGCCTTCTCTGACTCCATTTGCCTTTTTAACTTTATTTCCTTACATGCCACTTTCTTAAGCAGTCACTATTGATTTCAGAAACTGCTAAGAGCCACAGCCAAGTAATATGATGCATGGCATTTTTGGTTGAAAGGTGACGCCAGCTAGCCATTGAGATGATATGATTATGTTAAGATTTACATTCATATGGATATTGGACTCCTGCTGTTCACCTTGGCCTGCTGCGGGACTCCTGGAGAGTTCCCATTGGTTGGGGAAGTGCGGTAGGAGGGAATTCCGGGGGAGGAACTTGCTCTGGGGTTCCGGGAGAACGCTGGGGAGAACGCTGCGTGTGATCTCCCCGGGCGCCTACCGGGCATTGGCGGCAGTTTCAAATAATAAAGTTTGTTCCTGCTTGAGTGGCTCGTGATTTTGTGCCCAGCCAGACTGCGGCAAGAAACAAGAGGCCTGAGTGATAAACAGAGGACCAAAACTACCCCTAAGCAATGGTGAGCCTCCCAGAACAGATCACCCCATGATGAGATTGACCGCCCAAACAGGCACTATTGTCTCACAATGGGAAACCTCAAGCAGGATGACCCTCCCGGAGCTTCACAGAACCAGCCCTGAGATAATGATCAACCAGACTCTGGCCTGACCAGGGTGACCTGCTCTGCCAGATGTGCAGACCCCCAGCCATGCAAGCTCTCAACCCTCGCCTTGGTTCTCCCTTTCTAAAGTTTCTGTCAGCTCCTTGAGAACAGATTGAGATAAAAAATTGGGGAATAAAAGGAGAGATACTGAGTCTCAAAGGAAGCACCCATGAACCACTGAAATGAAGGAAAGACCCCTGGACCACTGAAATGCAAAAGGCGCCCATGAACGGTTGTAACTCTTGAGTGACAGCCCAGTCCCTTGTCTGTAGCACAAGGACAGTGTGCAAGTGCAGGGAAAACTGGTGGGAAATGTGCAGCTCTGCCCTGCCCCCGCCTCTCGTCCAGCACCCACCAACTGTCCCACCATAAATATGAACACCCCACATGATGGTTGTTGTCTCTTCCTCTGAGATAGCCCATGTTCTTCCTCCAATGGATATTCCTTACTGTAGCCCAAAGTCATCTAGAGATCACCCCTCTTCTCCCTTGAATGTGTAACTATTTTCCTAAATAAACTTCTATCTAGGTTTTGACTGGCACATACTGAAATTCTTTTCCATCACATATGCCAAGAGCTCCTCTTGTCCTGAGTCGGACTCCCCATTCTGTGCATGAAATCCTCAGATCCATATTCAAAGACAGCTCTCCTGGAACAAGATCTTTGGCCACCATTCTCCTCTATCTGTTCTTCCTGGCATGGCCATGTTAATTAAAGTTCCTTTCCTGCCCTTCACCATTGCTAGTCTCTTTCACTGTCATATTGGGACAGATGCTGAGCCTGGTCTGTTGGGACGACTGGGGCTGGGCCCTTTGCCCAGGGATTTCAGTAATAGTACCTCCTGACTGAAGGATATGGAAAATGACAACCCACTCCCCACCCCCCACCCCCCCCACCCCCCCCCACCCCCCGCCAGGGCAGGGAAATGAGGATTCCCCAAAACTAGCTGACCCAGAGGAAGAGGGAGGAGAAAGGCAATCATTAATCCTCTCCCAGTAACAATGGGCCCCCAGGGAAAAAAAGGAAACTTTCATCCCTTCCCAGCCACAGTGAGTCCTGAAGGGAGGAGTGGATACTGAAAGCTGGACCTTGGACTTTCACCCTTTCCCATTGCCAGTGAATCCTGGGAGGAGAAAGGCAAATAGGGAAGCTCTGGCTAACAGTGGGTCCCAGAAGAAGAAGATAAACAGTGAACTCCAGCCGTTCGCTTCCCAGTAACAATAGGTTTCAGACTTTCTACAACTTTTTTCCTGACATTCTGCCTCAATTTCCAATGGTTAATTCACCCTCATTGTCACCTATAAAACTCAGAGCGCCTCTGTAACCAGCAGCCATTTTCTACCCTGAAATTGAGCCCTGGAACAAGATCTTTGGCCACCACTCAGTGCCTGACTGATTGACTCTACTGTGGAATAGAGGAAAGCTTGCTGATCCCTGTGAAGTCGGCTTCTATCCCGGTTGTTTCTGTTTTCATAATGGTGCTGAAACCGTGTTGGTTATTTTGGCTTGCACTGACCTCCTCCAGAATGGGAAGCTTCAAAAATAATGGAAGCTTCAGAATTCTAATAGTAGAACTGTCCCATTGTGTAAAATTTGTTTTGTTTTTGTTTTGTCATACTGGTGATCAAACCAGTGCCTGATACATTCTAGGCAAGCACTCAACTGCTAAACCATGTAGAGAATTTTTATTTATTTATTTATTTTTTCATCTTTCATACATTTGATTCATGTGAGTTATGCTTTTCCATTTTTACCCCAAATACAAATTGCAGAATCACATCAGTTATACATTCACAATGTTTACATAATGCCATATTAGTGACTGTTGTATTCTGCTGTCTTTCCTATCCCCTACTATCCCCCCTCCTCTCCCCTCCCATCTTCCCTCTCTACCTCATCTGTTGTTGTTCCATTAGAGAATTTTTAAACAATTCAATATATATAAAGAAACAACTTATAATCATCCGCAGCCCCATAGCCAGCGGTAATTAACTACTATTAACATTTGGTCCCTTTATAGACTGGATGCTTAGAAAAGGCGTACTTTCAGCCTAAGTCTCTATTACCATCTGCTCAAGGACAAAGCTTCACTCTCTACCTGTCTCCTGGGTAGGTTCAGCTCTTCCTTGCCCAAAAGGCAGAGAGCTCAAATTTCAGGCACCCTATTTCCTTCCCAAAGCTTGCAATTCCCTTGGTGGCTTATGAGATGTAAAATCCTCCCTGTTCAGATAACAGACAGTAAGAGAGGTGCCATCGCAGTCACAAAACACCCACCCCAAATGAAATGTATTTTACCACTTGTTATGGTTTAGATATGAGGTGTCCCCCAAAAGCTCATGTGTGAGACAATGCAAGAAATTTAGAGGTGAAATGATTGGATTGTGAGAACCTTAAACTAACCAGTGCATTAATCCACTGATAGGGAATAACTGGGTGGTAACCATAGACAGGTGTGGCTAGAGGACAGGGGTCATTGGTGGTGTACCTTTGGGGTTTCTATTTGTCATGGGGAGGAGAGCTCTCTCTCTCTCTCTCTCTCTCTCTCTCTCTCTCTCTCTCTCTCTCTCTCTCTCTCTCTCTCTCTCTCTCCTTCCTGGTGCCAGGAAGGCTGAAGGCTTTCCTCCTCCACACCTTTCTCCAGCTCAGGTCCTAGGGAATGGAGCTGGCCATGTATGGACTGGGACTTCTGCAACTGTGAGCACTAAGTAAACTTTTCCTCCTCTAATTGTTCTTGTCTGATCAAGCTGACTAAAACACCACTGTAAAAGCAACCAACAAACCAAAGGCCCTCTGAAAACAGGATAGTTCACAAGAGAGAATGATGCACCATTCTTCTAAATGCTGTCAGAATAAATTATTACTGACCTCTTTTAGTAAAAATGGAAGGGAAAAGGCCCTATTCATTCTTTCTTAAGAGAGTTCCACTTAGAAATAATAAATGAAGTTGAGTTTGTATGATTTAATACATCCTACCACTGCTGTTTTGCAGGTAACTACTTAGACTTTTTTTAAAAGTCCCTTTATAGTATTTTAAGCACATGAAAAGTAGAATTGCTGAAAATTAATATTCCTTAAGATGCCCTCACTTTCCTGCCAGCCTCTATTGACCAACCTGAGGCCCAGATATTTTTTACTTGCTATGGTGACATATCTCATTTCACGTGTGGTTCCTTATCAATTGCTGCCTAGATAGAATTTACTCTTTGTGTTCATAGTCACACAAGCATGTCTAAATGAAAAACACACCTTCCCAGGCCTTCTAACAAAATCAATTCCTCAGCAGGAGAGTTGAAAGCTTGTCTATGATCATGCATTGAAATGCGTATTTGCATGCTAATTTCCCAGAAAGCTCCTCAGTTCACTGAGGTGTTATGGAAATGCTGGGTCAGAATTCCAAGGGCTTTTGCCTGCCTGAGTAGAGGGAAATGCAGATGGTTTCCACAGAAGGAACTGAAATACAGTCTATTTTTAAAGTCATTTTAAAAAATCCATTTTAGCTGAATTAGTCATGTCAGATTAACCAGAGAATGTGATCTTGGGTTGTTCTGATGGTGGATTTCTGTATCAAAAGCAAACAATTTATTTTTTTTCTGTGTCATTTACCGCTTAGGGAGATCTCTTCACTGAGTCCCTGAAGTCTATGTGCCTGAATATAAGAAAAAACTGTAGGGGACATGAAAATATCTTTTTTACCCATTGCTAGTTTCATGACTAAGACCCCAACAGCAAAGGATACATGAATGAAAGAAAAGCACACAAATGGATTGAATATAAGTTTTCCATGATGTGAGGTATTTCATAAGAAATTAAGATCCAAAGACACAGGGAAGCCAAGTATATCTTTCTGCTAAGATTTGGGGTGGGGGCCGGGCGAGGAGGCTGGTACCAGGGATTGAACTTAGAGGCACTCAAGAACTGAGCCACATCCCCAGCCCTGTTTTGTATTTTATTTGGAAACAGGGTCTCACTGAGTTGCTAACTGCCTTGCTTTTGCTGAGGCTGGCTTCAAATTCACAATCCTCCTACCTTAGCCTCTCAAGGATTAAAGATGTGCGCCACCGTGCCCAGGTCTTTCTGCTCTTTGATTGGGTGGGGGTGAGTTATGTTATTGGTGGTGGTCCTGGGAATCTTGGGGTTGCATTGTATTTCTTGGCTCTTGGGTTCTTACTTGAAAAACTTTTGGGCAAGACACAAAATGTAGAAAAAGTATAGCAAAGTATATTAGGAAAGAAAGCACTCTCAAGAGGAGTAGATCATCTCTGAAAGAAATTCTTTCCCAGTTTTTTTGGGGGGAAGTTTTAGAGAGTCCCATTCAGGTACCACATCTTACCTCTTGCTTCAGATTTCTAAGTCCCTACTGTGCATGGGCCTCACCCATAGGTAACCAAGTGAAACCCATGGGGATGGAGGCAGGATTTTACGATTATAATAAGATTAAATCACATACTAAAGATATAAAGGCAATGTTGATCACCTTGGTCCACACTACCCATTCTAATTGGAAACTTATTTTTTAATAGGTTTTATGTTCATGGGCTTTGCTTTTAATTGTCCTGTTTTCCTGGGTCTTAGAGTGAAGAAGCTGACTAAAACACCACTGTAAAATCAACAAAGGAGAGTAATTTGTGGTCTTATCAGCAGGGATGGGTCTTAAATTCCTTATCTTTGAAAGAATAACCCTAAAGATCACAGATTGCCAAGAAATGTAACATCCTATTGACTTAAGCCCAATCAGGGTCAGAGTGGCCTTAAGTAAATTGCTTTTTTTCCCCTTATTTATTTATTCTAATTAGGTATATATGACAGCAGAATGCATTTTGACTCATCGTACACAATTGCAGCACAACTTTTCATTTCTCTGGTTGTACACGAGGTAGCATCACACCATATGTGCAGTCATACATGTACCTAGAATAATAATGTCCATCTCATTCTACCATCTTTCCTGCCCCCATACCCCCTCCCCTCTTCCCCCTCCTCTTTTCCCAATCAAACTCTTCCATTTTTCCATGCCCACAACCACTCTGGAAAGCAGTATGAAGATTCCTTAGAAAAACTGGAATGGAACCACCATTTGACCCAGCTATCCCTCTCCTCGGTCTACACCCAAAGGACTTAAAATCAGCGTACTATAGCAATACAGCCACATCAATGTTTATGCTCAAATCATAATAGCTAAACTGTGGTAAATTGCTTCTTAAGAGAAAACTTGTAGAACTCCAGCACGGAGGCCCTGTTTATAGAATTATCCCCTTAATTTCATGTGGCAACTGCTCATGTCCCTGTACTACCTACCAGTTACGGAGAGGTATGATGGGGAGAAGGGGGCGTGAGGGAAGGGAAGAAATGGGAAACTCAGCAAGACCTGGTGTCAAATTCTTCTCTGGGTCCATGTGTCTTCAGAGGTAAGGACAGATATAGGGTATAGCATGGACACCTCTCACATGAAGTTCTTATGACCCACTTCAGGGGAGAAAGGCAAGGGGAAGGAGTGAACTTTTTAATTTTGCTGTTTTCTCAAATGTCAAGGTTCCATAATTTGGGGTAGCGTGTCCTGCACCCCATCAACACAAAAATCTCAATTCAGGGACTGCTCCAAAGAACCAGTTGCCCATAGCTCCAAATCTATGTTTCATAGCTAAAAACGTATTGTTTTCAAATAGTGTTCTAATAGAAAAGAATTCTCTCCTGCTGGAATCAAATGAAGCTACATCTATTCAGCAAAGTCAATCTGTGAATACAATTTGAAAACTGCTTTCTTTTATTGAAAACAACAAGGTAAAATGAGGGACCTACTTTTACTCATACATATAAATGAGAAGTAAAAAAAGCTTTTTGATTTTCTTAATTTCTCTACCGTCTATATTGTGAGGGTGAATGCAATGAAAAAAATATATTTTATTTTCCCTTTTCCCTTTTGAGGAAGATGCCATTTCTTTTGTTTTGCCATTTTTTTTATTCCTGTTTTGCTTCTGAAAGGTTTTGAAATTCTAAGAATGCTAAATGGAAGTGAAAATTTTCCTTCCTATTTCTTAAATTGACTAGTGGTATTTTAGGCTTTGATTTATTTTTCCATTTGTGCCAAACTTTCTTCTATTTTGAATTTTCCTAACACAGTGGTGTCCCTAGTGATTCGTGCACCTTAAGGCAGTATGTCCAAACCTGCCCACTTAAGCCCCAGGGACCAGAGGCCTGGATGGAGGGATCACTGCAATGAACTGGCAACAGACTAGTAAAAGAAAAGGCATTCACATCTATTTAACATGCACAGGGGCATCACAGAAAGGTAAGCACCCCATAACCCAGAGAGATTCAGATCCATACATACTTTTCCTCGTAGAGAAGAGAATTGGGAGATATAGGCAATTTTTGAAAGGTAGTAGGTTGTTATCAAGGGAGTGAATGAAGCAAGAGGAGAGACACTAGTTTGCAAATAATTCTTTTTAGGAGACTGAATGGGCCTAGAGTCAGACAATAACTTGTGAAAAGCCTGTCCAGGTATGGTGACATTCCTCAGTCATCCTTCCTGTGATAGGCATTTTGTTAGTGAAACTTCAAGGTGTGAGGCTGTATTTGTCAGCTTACTGTTGCTATAAGAAATAGCTGGGATTATCAATTTATAAATATCAAAGGTGTATTTTGGCTTACTGTTTCAAAGGTTTCAGTCCATGGTTGCTTGGCCTCATTGCCTTTGGGCCTGATTTAAGGCAGTACATGGTGGGGAACACATGGTGGGGCAAAGCTGCTGAGCTCATGTTGCTAGAAAGCAAAGAGAGACAAGAAGGAGATGGCGTCCAATATCCCTTTCAATAGCATGCCTCTCAATGACCTAACTGTCTCCCACTAGGCCCCGCCTCTTAAAGGTTTCACCACTCCCCCCATAGCACCACAGGCTGGGAACCAAGTCTTTTGCACGTATAATAAATAAATACATTAAATATGTTTAAACTGCTCTATAAACTGTCTCATTGAACTTCAGAACTAAACATCTCAGTGTGTGTGGAGTTAGAGCAGGAAGGGAGAAGATAGGTCATGCAGGCTTGTGTTGGAGACAAGTGTGATAAGTGAGATTTACTGAGTGTGTATTGAACACAACTAAGTAATACACAGGTTTTTAACTTTCTTTGTGCAAATAATGAAACTGTAAGTAATGGAAGAAACATTCTAGCACTTGTTAAGCACTATGTTAATCACTTGTTAAGCACTATGAAGGGGCAGCCATTCTTCATATAGCTCAGCCTAGTCTAAGTGCTTGCTCCACTCAGTCGTGGTTTCACCCTGTATTGTGTAATCCAGGGTTTCTGAGCAAACTCCCTGCAGATGACAAGTGCTCACCAAGCTGGAGATCTGAGGATTGTGTATCATTAACCAAAGGGAAACTCTGGATGTCTTCCCACTGCACCCTCTCCACTCCCCCCCTCACCAGCCTCCTTCCCTGTTCAATTTACTTGCAAAACAGCTATGAATAACTCATCATCTGATAATTGCACTAAAATTTCACCTAAAAGGATTATACTGTCCTAGATAATAGATTATGCTCCCACCTGTAAATAATCTACTTAAGGCTTATTTTGAGCTCATCTATATGAACTATCCATTGATTTTTTTTTTCCAGAAACAACTTTTATATGGTCTCTTCCATATTGCACATATACCATCATATGGATCCCTCGGGCATTTTTCAAATCTAAAGTTAATAAAACAAAGGCTGTTGTCCCTTTCGACTCAATAATATTATAACAATAGAGTTTCATTTATTTTTTATATTTTTCAGTGCTGGAAATTGATCCCAAGGCCTCACACGTGCTAGGCAAATGCTGTATTACTGAGCCAGATCTAAAATAACAGAGTTTTAGAGCTCAAAATCATCTTGTTCAACCTTTTTATTGTCCAGGAGAAAACCTGAGGCCCAGAGAAACAAAATGATTTGCCCAAGGTATTTGTTATGTTTGTGGCAATGTAGATTCAGAACCCTGCCCTGGCAGTCTCAGGGAAGCTGTCTTCCCATAACCTAGGGAGGGGCGAAGCAAGACTGACTAGCTCTTCAAGAGCAAAGACAGTGTCTTCTTTTTTTGTGACCTCCACCTGAGCCTGACCCCCCAGAACCAGCACAGTGTTGGATGCCAAGAGCAAGCCTGTTACCACCTGGATATGGAGGTGATGGTAGCCAGGATCTTGTCTTGGCACTTCAGGGGCCTGAACTTTTTTTTCCTGAGGTGCAAAATAAAAGGTTGGAGCTGAAAACAAACAGTCCTGCGAGTGCTTCCAGGTTTATAGAGCACTGTCACATCAGGACCCACATGATGGTTATAAGGACCAGGGAGGCAAAGCAGGTGCCACTCAATCCCACTCACACCTAAGAGAAGTGAAGCTCAGGGAGGGTCTTTCCTGCAAGGCTTTTACACAACCGCTGAGCAGCAGAGGGCAGCAGGACCCTTAGGGCAACAGGACTCTTCAGTCAGTCCTGACTCCAACCCCTTTGCTCCTTGCTCTATCCCATGTTACTGCTGGTAATGAAGGTCCAGGAGATGGGGGCACAGGGAGGAGAGGAAGAAAAGGAACTTCAAAACTCTGGCTCTGTGGGTACATGTATTTGTACATCTCCTTTCTAAGAAAATTCATGATAAACCCTTTTAGGAGAAGAAAAATACCTATTTTCTCTTCCCATCCCAGGTTCATGGCTGAGGACCTTATAACAACGGGCAGATCAACAAGAGAAAAGGAAACAAATTTATTTGATATTGTCATATAAGTTTATATGACAGGAGACACTTCATGAGAAAACGACATGAAGACATGATATGGCTAATCCTGTGTATTCTTAAGCTAGGTTTGATTAAGAAGTGGATAATTGTGAAGAAGTGTGAGTGGACAAAAGGGTCTGATCTAAAGGTAATGAATGGGGCGGGAGGTACTTAGCAAGCCTGTTTAGTGGGATTCTTCTTCTTTTTTTTATATTTATTTTTTAGTTTTAGGTGGACACAATGTCTTTATTTTACATTTATGTGGTTCTGAAGATCGAACCCAGTGCCTCACGCATGCTAGGCGAGCACTCTACCACTGAGCCACAACCCCAGCCCCAGTGGTACTCTTCTTATGTCCATGTATCTCCAGAGATAAGGATGTTTCCTTCCTCCAGTAATAGGAGGGACCTCTCTCACATGGAGTTATTAGGACCAGCTTCAGCAGACGGTCAGAAAATCCTTCCTAGGTTTCATGATCTTTTTTAAGGAAGAACAACAGGAGAAATTCAGAGAGAACTTCCTGCTTCTGCCATTTTCTCAGATTCCTTCAGCTTAAAATATTCGATATGCCAAGGTACCCATATTTTGGGATAGCACATCCTCTACCCACTACCTCATCATTTCATCATTGGTACCTCTGTAAAGAAAATGGGGGAGGAAGGAACAGGGAAAAATTAATTGATGGATACTAATCCTGGTATGCTGTTGTACTGTACGGTAACTGTAGATAGAAAATAGACTGTGGACTGTGTATTTCAGAAAGGATTTTGAAAATTTTTGCCATAAAGAAATTATAAATGTTTAAGGATATGGATATTTCTAACCCAATTTAAACATTACATAATATATGCATTATTAAAACACCCACAAATATGTATAATTTTTATTTTTTGTACAGGTTGAAAATATAAAATTAATTTTAAAATGTTCTCAAAATGGAAATAATTGGTGGTCATAGTCAGACGCTCATGCTGTGGGTACATTACATTGTTTCCCAAGGAGCTCAAAAAATCTAGATACCATGGCAGGTAATTGAACTTGATCAATTGACACTCAAGTGGCCTGCCTCTTCCTCAGGGAGCAAGATAGGAGTGTGCCATCCTCAGAGCCAGCTCCTCCTCCATTGCAACTTGGTAGGCATTCTCCCTGGGTCAGGCCAAGTCAGAAACTGGCTGATGGGAGGGAATCTTTCTGGCTGGAGTATGTAAAACATGACCAGGGTTACTCAGAGCGGTCTTAAATCACATCTACTTCCCTTTTATGCGATGCCATTGCAAATTAGCTATTTTTTGCATTTGTAATTAGAAGCTAGAACAGATGGGGAGGCCATGGTTCTAGGAGATAAATCTGCAGCATTCACCGGGACTGTGGGGGCTGTGGGTGGGCATCGGCTGCACTTGTCCCTCTGTTGTGATTCATGCAGATGCCACCCAGAAGCCACAGTGCCAGGAATCACCTTGGCCCCTCCCTCCTGTGTAACTGCTTCTTTCACATTTGTGGAGGCGCCTACTTAACCTATCAGAATTCCTTCCCCATCATGGAGAGAGAACATCGAAAGTAGAAGTTGCATTTCTTACAAATTCCCTCGGCTCTCTTCTCTATTTGGAACAAATCAAACTCTGTCCATCATAAATAAACTCTGGATGTTGGTTTTAAAGTCTCAAAAGGGAGAATTTTCCAAGAGCTGAGCAAAAGTCAAGAAATACTTTAGAAAAGCATTTCTTGCAGCTAATCCTCCATATCTCCTTCTAACTGGGAAATGAATTTCAAGGAAACAATTGGCAAGTGTGTCCCTGGCACTGAACATGGTGTCTGTAACATGGTAGGTGCTTAATAAATACGTATGAAAGGATGCTTCATTGAATAATAATATATTTAGAAACTGCACAGTAATTTTGTAGGGTGAGGCTATTTCTGGAGTATCCAATCAGCCTAGGGATCCGCCATCTTTGGCTGTGCCCAGTCCCAGCACTGGAGCCCAGCAGTGGGGGTACTGTCCCTGGAAGATTCCAGCTTGCCCTGCCCCCAGCTAGGCTGAATGACAGGGCATCCCTTTGCTTTCCCAGGGCATCTTGTTCTCTCTGAGAGCACCTTCCAGCTGCCACCAAGGAAGGCCTCTGGAAATGAAACGGGGACTTTCCAATAGGCTTGGCTCCATTTTCAACCCTGCAGGAAGAGGTTTTACGTTTTGGATATTGGATAGCAGTTTGGACCCAGATGACACGTCTCTCCCACCACAAATCACTCTGTTGCATTCCTAGATGACATTGGCCAAATAAACTCTGGGATAGCAAGGCGCTGGCTTTTGTTGAAACGTAGAACAAATGAAGAAATCAGGTCTAAGGTCTGAGCATGAGAATGAGGAACTGGTCTGTGAGACCCACTTAGAATTCTGTGCCTGTTCTCCCTGCATGAAAAACACAATGTTGATTCCATGGCTTTCCCTAACAGCCATTCCTACCCAACTGAATCCAGTCTGCAGAAACTTGCTGACAGCCAACAGCTGAATGAAGATGTTGGCCCTGGTAGCAGAGAGCAGGTGTTTGTAGGCGGAAGTCTTGGGTGGTTTAGGACACTTGATTCCCTCTGTAACCTGAAACCTTACATTTGTTACCATTCAGAGAAAACAATATGAGAAGAAATGAGTTTCTAAGAAAGAATAAACCATTCTCTGGAACTGGTTTAAACTCCTTAAGTGCACACACCATAATGTCCAGAGCAGCCAGGGGAAAAAAATTTGTTTATTTCTGGTATGCTGGGAATTGAACCCAGGGCTTTGCACATGCTAGGCATCTACACTCCAAAGGCTTAGATTGGTCTTCTGTCATTCAGTATTTCTCTTTGGATGACCCAATTTCTTTCAGGTATATGCTCCATACTATAGACTTCTTCCCCACCAGGCCTTCTGCCTAATTTCTCCCCAAGATGGCCTCTGGGTGAGCACTGTGTGTACAGGCATCACGTGGTGTCCTGAGAGCTGTCCTGTTGACCAGACACAGAATAAGAAGTGGATAGGCAGGAATTTCAACTAGGCAGCTGGTTGGTGCATGGCTGGCTCTCCTCACCTTCCTCGGTTCCCACACACTCATGCCCAGCTCTCTTTAACCCAAAGTTCAAGAGTAAATAGCCACACCCTCTCACATTGTGAAACAGGCAGGCATGGACTGACTATTTGTGTCAGAAAAACACAAGGAACCTGCCTCTCTCTCCCAGCAATTTAGTATATATTTAGCCTAAAACAACAAAGGGCCTACCTTTGACTCCTGACAAAAGAAACATTTATGGGGGATAGATCCTTTCACCTTGGTGTGAGCTTTATACTATTAATAGAGTAGAATATACTCCAAGTTCTGTGCTCTATCCAATAAAGTGTGGAAATATATGGTCAAGGTCACCCACTTTCTCCTCTAAGTCATGGTGAAGCTTTGTGATGTCCTATTCTCATTTTATAGGCACTTTTAAATTGCTACAATTTCAGGTTACTATTTTCATGTCTGGAAGGCACAATATATGGAACTCATAGTAAAAATGGGTTTTCGATGGCAGCAGGCAGGGTCTATTTGTTATAGCTCTTTTTGCAGCAGGCAGTGCCTGCTGGTGTTCCTGTTCAGCCACAGACTGCCAGCGATTCCTTTCCAGGTTCTCAGCTCACAAATTCCAAGAATTAAATCCATACACAGGGGAAGGTGAGGTGGGAAAGAGTAAGATTTACTCAAGTGAGAAGAAAAGAAATAGTTCTCACTAAGCGAGAGGGGTCCTGATAGAGGGCTGCTGAGGAAGGATTGAGGCTAGGACATTTTTCTACATGGCTGGGGGAACTGCCTAATTTTTGTGATAGTTAGGTATCAGGAAGGTGACTTGTTCATTGGTTGGGTCCATGACACCCCAGTTGGTTGGTTGTACCCTTTTAGCTGTTGAGTTTGAAATTCTCTGTAGCTCCCACTCAGGTTTATCCAACTTTCCCCTTTTCCACTTCTCTGGGTCAAAGCGTTTTAGTGTTTGGAATGTTTCTACAGAGAAATTCATGGGGCTTGTCACCCTAACCCCCTGCCTCCTCTTTACTATATCTGACTTTCCTACCTGTTCAATAGTCTTTCCAGGTGACTGGAACAATATACAATTCATGGTGGTTTTCTCCTTGAGTAGTGAGATTATTAGTGAGTTTTCTTTCTTTTTCTTTTTTCTTTCTTCCTTTTTTTTTTTTTCTACCAGGAGTTAAAGGCACTTAACCATTGAGCCACATCCCAACCCTTTTTATTTTTTATTTTGGGACAGGGTTGCTTAGGGCCTTGCTAGCTTTGAACTCAGGATCCTCCTGTCTCAGCCTCCTGAGCTTTTGGATTATAGGCATGTACCACTGTGCCCGGCATGTTTTTATCTTTTCTTTATGCATTTCTGTATTAAGGTTTTTTAATATCAAATAATACTACATTTACATTTAGTGGAAATTTAGTGGAAAACTTGCTATTTTTTTCTCAGTAATTTTGTTATTCTCATGAAATAGTTATTTTTCATAAAGATGTCATTTGTATCTATATGGGATGGACTTATTTCTGTCATTTTCAAATACATTAATAAATAAATTTTCCCATTTTAATTTTATAGTACTGTAAAAAGAGATAGATAAAACCTGAAGAAGGGTCGAGATTGTGTCTCAGTGGTTGAGTGCTTGCCTAGCATATGTGAGGCACTGAGTTTGATCCCTGGCAGCACATAAAAATAAACAAATAAAATAAAGGTATTGTGTCCTTCTACAACTTAAAAAATATATTTTTAAAAAACCTTCAGAAACAATATTTCATGGAATCTTCAATAAGTATGAAGGGGTCATGATGCCAAAAAAATTTGAGAACCATGTCCATGGGAGAGAGTTACAGTAAGATTCAGAGATGAAGAATCTAAACTCAGGTTCCAATTCTATCATTTAACTGACATTAATTTTAATGAAGTTGCTTCGGTTCAGGTTCTGAAGTCAGACTGTCCTAGTTCATAATTTTGGCTCCACTTACTGGTGGTTTTACCAGGTCTTAGGCCAGATGCCTGACTCTGGGGATCCAACTAAGCAGGTCTGATCACTGGCCCCAGGAGCCAAACAGAAAAAGTAACGGTGAAAGCCGTGTAAGGAACTTTAATCAACGTAGCTTCACCATGAAGACAAGGGGACCCATAATTTTGGTTCTGTCTTCTAGGGGCTGACAATGACTTAAAAATTTTATAAAAATCATTCTCCTTTTATAAAAAGGAGAATGATGGCAAGGGTTAGGGGATTTGAACAGCTGCCAAAACAGTGATTTTTTTTTTTTAAGAGAGAGAGGGGGAGAGAGAGAATTTTTTAATATTTATTTTTTAGTTTTTGGTGGACACAACATCTTTATTTTATTTTTATGTGGTGCTGAGGATTGAACCCAGAGCCCCACATATGCCAGGTGAGTGTACTACTGCTTGAGCCACATCCCCAGCCCAGAAAACAGTGATCTTGATGGCCTGTCCATCATTATCTCAGGATTGTTCAGGTAGGACCTTTTCCCTGTCAAGAAAGTTGCTGTTACCCTGGGAAGTTACCCCAGGAGGGTAGCTTCTACTCATCACAAGAGGTTTATTAGTTCAGACCTTGTCGCTGGAACCCAGGTGTCTTGGAACAAAGTAGATGGATGCAAAACAGAGCAGAGATGTCAAGTCTTAAATACTGCTTTTAGCCACCCATCAGACATTTGCAGGACCTTGAATGAGTCATTTGACCTCTGTCTGTAGGAGGGACTATAGGACCTGCTTTATCAGGTTGTGGTGAGCCTTGAATGGTATTAGACTTTTTAAGTGCTTACAACTCTACTCAAAACACAGGAAGAGTTCAGTAAATCCTGACAAATATGAAAATGCCTTTCAAATATGAAAACATCCCTTTCTTTTTCATCATCTCATGGTTCAAAGTTGTCAGTGATAATGAAGCAGGAGATAGATTTCCTATAGGTAGAAATGAGGACCTCTGAGAAGGGGATCCCACCACCCCAGATTAAAGTTTTTGACTGTCGGACTGTAGAGTCCCACTCATGCTTGAGTACCCATACATTCTGTTACTGCCCCAGGAAGACAAGGCCACCAGGTGCTGACATTTCCTTGACTTCCCTAACATGAGTCAACCTCAGGAAGTTGTTTGGAACCCACTCAATTCTTTTGTTTTAAAGAACATGTACAGGACAAACTCAGGTTAAAAAACACATCAGATTGTCCCATTACAGGTGAGTCAGAGAAAGAGAACAATCAAAGGGGACTCTCCAATGAAAGATTAGTTCTTTATTAAAACGGTATAAAAACCCCTAGACAGAGAGGCACTGATGGTACCCTCTTGGGACCCTTCCCATGCTGTGGGAACTCTCCTTGCTTGCCTCCAAAGGAGGTGCCAGGGAACAAAATGGAACAAATTCTCTTCCACTCATGTGATTACGTAAAATATAAACCACTGAACGCTCCCCTCCATTGTCTGGGTACTTCCTTCTTCTGGTGCATGAGACAAAAGCCCTGTTATTGACCTGAGTTACAATAATAGGTGATTCTAAAGGGACTGGAAACTACTCCTAAACCCACCTCCTCCATCCTCACCTCCTGCTTCCACTAAGGAGATGCCAACATCACAATGGATCCTTGTTGTTTTCCAGGAGGAGGACAAAATATCAAGGCAAGTTGTGACTCAAAAGCAAGAAAAATATTCTAAGATTGCTGTGGTCTGGAAAAATCCAGACAGCCAGGCACAAAGGATGCCTAAGATGCCCCACCCGCTGCCCCGGACCTGGGACACATCCGGCATCCCCTAATGAAGCCCAAACCTGGCTTCTTCCCTGCCCCCTGCCACACCATATGGTCCTAGAAACGCCACACTGCAATGCCTCTGGAGCTCCCCAGTCCTACTAAAAGCAGCATTCCCTTCTCTCCCTCCCTCCCTTCACCTCTCCTTCCTTCTCCATTCCTTTTCTCCTCCCTTCCTTCCTTTGCTCTCCTCTTCTTCAGTTTTCTCTTGCTCCTTTCCCTTTTTCCAAACACCCCTCCTCCACCTCTCCTCTGGGGTCTGACAGTGCTCTTCTCTATTCCATCTTTCATGGAGATGAAGGCCATCCAGGAACAACCCCGGAGCCCTGAGGAGTTAGAGCCCTCCAGCCCTGGGGCCAGATTCCAAAGGCCTCATCTTTTAGCAAAGGTAAACCATTCCAAGGTGTTGTGCACCCCCTAGTGGTCACTTCATCACGCCAACTCCTACAGTCTCAAAGACCTGTTTTTTTCAGAGGGGAAGGAGGACTTTCCTTAGGCTTTTGGAGTGAATGCCACCTTTATGTATACCTACAAAATACCAATTTATAAAAACAACAAATGGATGGGGGAAGGCCAGTGGAGTATAGGTAGATGAACAGGGGAGAGGATTGGAAAGGGGAAGGAGGAGAAAGTACCAGGGAACAAAATGGAACAAATTATATTCTACTTGTGTGATTATGTCAAAATGAAACCCACTATTATGTAATGCTAAAATACACTAATAAAAACATGAACAATAATGACTTTGTACTAATAATGCATCAGTGAACATTTCTCTGGTCCCTCACTCTTTAAAACATTTTTTATGAGAAGGTAGAGTAAAAAGAAAATTGTAAAAAATCGAGCTGCTGCATTTTACAATGAAGTTTAACCTGTCCAGAACTCCCTGAAAAATTCTGAACCCCAAAAGTAGGATGCAACAGACTAGGCAGTAAATAATGATGCGGGGCCGGGGGGTCGGGGGTGGTGGGTGGGTGGGGGGGGTGGGGGGGTGGGGATGAAAAAAGCAAAGGGCAGAAGAGATAGATCTAGCCATGGTTAAACCTTGACCCAGTGCTGGCCCTTTGATTTGCTAATTTACACTTAGATGCACTTAAGAATGCTCATGAGCAAATTCTGTACTCTGAGCATAATATTCCTTCCTCTGAAGAGCCAAATTGGGCCAGGCTGTTCAGCTTCTTCAGGAGACCCTAGAGTGAGAACAAGTCCTAACCACAGATTCCAACTCCCTGAATTGCTGGAGAACTTATTCTCTTTAAATGGCAATTGCTCCACCAGAAAAATCTCTGTACAGGTTGCTTTAACCGTAACCTCGAAAGTCAGGTTGTCATTACCTAGAACTCTGGGAAGCATCATCATGAATTCATAAAATCTTGATCTTGGCTAAAGTGATGTGTTCTTGTATCAATAATTCACGTGGTTGCATACAAATACAATTTTGACAGATGCTAGTACATACATGAGCTGGTAGAACATCCCTATTAGTAACTGTCTGCTTATTCTAAGAAGCTGAGCAGACCATTCCTCAGCAGCAGGCTCAAGTTCAGGGTAGGTTGGGGATAGTATTTCCACTTAGACATTTTTAAGATAATGGTAATAGAGACTCTAATGTTTCTGACAAATGACAGGACATAAATATGCAGCCAGCGTGATTGCTTTTTAATAGGTTGGTGCAAGCAGTAATTACTCCTTTGTCTTATTTGATCCACGCTAATTCCTACCTTGCTCAATTGATTTGATTTGTGGCCCCTGGATTTCATAGTGACAACAGGGAAACTAAGAGGAATAGTGATGTTTCCTGAGAAAGAACAATTCCCATGGCTGTCCCAGAGGAAGAACCAGCCATCGTGGGCCAGGGTGGCGATGGCTGCTTCAGGCATGGGGAGAAACCAGGGAAGGTCGGGGCTACAATATCCTGGCACCAACTTTTTCCTTGGCAATTATGCATCTCAATCATCAGAAACAAACACACACACACACACACACACACACACACAGACGGTAAGGGGAAAGGGTCTTTCCTGAGTGGGCTAAGTATACACACTCTTCTAGCTATACTTGAAGTTTAAGACCCAGAAAGATCTATCATGAGTGCTGATGCCAGCATTATCCTTTTTTAAATTTATTCGGTTTTTTTATAGATGTAGATGAACAGAATGCCTTTATTTTACTTGTTTTGGTTGTGTTTTGTGTTTTGTTTTATGCAGTGCTAAGAATTGAACCCAGTGCCTCACACATACTAGGCAAGTGTTCTGCCAATGAGCTTCAGCCCCAGCCCTAGCACTTACCTTTGAATTGCATATTCTGCTGTAAGAGTATTATTACAATTTCATAGAGGCCATTGTAAAATGCAGACACTGGCTGCACTGAAAATGGGGGCCCTGGAGACTCACTAACGCACCTGGAAGCACAGGGAAGAGGCTGAGGTTCTGTGTCTTGAGCATTAAAATATTTTGTATGGTGTATCAAGCTTGTAGTTTAAGAAGTAATGTGGATTGCAGTATTTAATTGCTTGTCTTTAATATGCTCTTTTGTCATGGTTGGGTAATTAGCTGTGGACTGGGTTCAAATTCAGGCATCTCTCCACGAGATTGGCTACCAACCACCCAATTTGTTGGTGCCATTATCTAATTTTTCAATAGTCAAGTAGTAACTGATACCATTAACTAAGGCCAAAGAGTTGTACCAAAGCAAAACAGGAGCAATGCAAAATCCTTATTGTCTGTGAAGAGAAAACATACCATTTCATCAGAAGAAAAGTTTTTTCCAACATCAATTTTAGGCATGTACATTCCTATGGGAGATGCCCTGACCTTGCTGGTTTAGCCCCATCCTTCTGGTTGAGCCCATTAGGAACAGAACAGGAGTTGGTGCCAGAAGACCTGGGGTTGGCTCCTTAGGTGTTGTTGGGTCAGTCACTTAATATAAAGAAGGAAAATATACTGAACAATTAGCATGAGAATTAAGATAAAGATTGCAATGTGCTATTTAAGGAAAGGCTTTTTAAAATTGTGCTTCTTTTTATGATAGTTTTGCTCATCTTAGATGTAAGGGTCAGACCTTCCCACACACTCTTGAGTCTCAATGGTTCATCAGCACAATCTAAATATATGGTTTTAAAAGTCAGGCTACATCTGACTACATCCTGGAATGCTGACTTACTCTAGGGTCCTTGCTCTTGGCTCTCCGTTCTTGCTCAGTAACTGAAGTGTCTCTGATTTCTTCCAGCTCTTCCCAAATTCAATCGCTTGATCAGTAAGCCAGAGATTAATATGAATAATCCACTCTTGCACTCATTTGTCACAACTTCTACTTTTGGCCCCGCCCACTCCATCCATCCTTCCTCACCATCCTTTCTTACAAACAGAGTCTAACACAACATTTCTTGAACGCAGTGAGGTCTGAAGCAGAATGCTGGCAATGAAGAGATCTTGCAGTCATTTATCAGTTTTTAAAAAGTCACCTTTTGTTCCTAAAGCCACTTTATTTAATTGCCTATTTTAAAAGGTTTGGTATGATGAGAGATTGTTTTTGATCCCCAGTCCCCAAATACTAAAGATAAAATGCAAATGATGGAAAAAGCGGTCCAAGTTGAAGTGAAAATTTTACCAAACGAACATCAAAAACAGGGACAGCAACTTGTAAATAATGTGCTGGCCTCATTGGAATTTGTCTAGCTGTACTTTGATCTTGGTGATTGGTGGTGGCTGAGCTGTGTAAGGTGATAAAAACCTTCTCACTAAAACAAAGGGGCTCAGACAGGACAAAAGGGAAACGGGTTACCTATTTGGGGGTCTGTTATTTTTCATCGGCTCTGTTTCTTTGTCTTATGACACCTGGGGAGAGATCTCCAGGGGAGAGGGACTCGATGGCAGGAGTTTGTAAGATACACAAGTGCATATTATGCATGAGGTCTCCATTTGGAAAACTGCTGTTTCAGGCACTAACCAAGATGGATGACAGTGATGCATTCTTCATGCTTGAAGGCAGAAGATACCTCCTAGGTAGGCATTTTTTCTACTTATGAAAATTTCCATCTCAGATTCTAAGAATCTTTCTTTCTTTTTTTTTTTTTTTTTGAGAACAAAGTATGAAATCAAAAGTATACTGATACTTGATGTATCTGAAAATTGTGATATCTCTCAAATTAATTTTGCTTTTTTTTTTTTTTCAAACCCAAGGCCTCAGGCATGCCGGGTAAGTGCTGGGCTACAGAGTGATATCCCCAGCCCTAACTTTCCTTCTTAAAATCCCAAACTTAGGAAAAAAAAAAAAAAAATCAGACTCCTTGGGATGACAATCTTTCTAAAATGAATTATATGTGTGACTGATTTATCAAGGAATTTATGAAGGTATTATTCTTCCCTTAACCCTGGTTTTCAGTGGTACAATCCCAAATAAGACTTTTTCACTCTACTAATGACATCTCAGTCAGAATCCATAATTTCTGGCTATTTTCAGCTACTGAAAGATAATCTGCTAAATTCATAGGTCCTTCAATTTTTGATACAGGCAGGGTTCAGGGGGACCAAGAGCTTGGGGTATAGTATGGAGTCAGGTTTGTCCTTTCATTCTTCTTCTCACCCCAGTAAGTTGCATCTGGTTAGCAGGCAGAAGGGATCTTGCCCTACTCCAGGGTCCAGCAGCTCTACAGGGAAGAGGTAGAAAAAGGATGGGGAAGTACTACAGCCACAGCAGCATGCCCATGGCACATGGAGATAGCAGTGGGTATGGTAATAGGTGGTGTGCAATAACACTGTGGCTATGGTTTGGATGTGCCTTATCCCCCAAGGGTCCGTGTAGTTCAGCATAGTGATGTTAAGAGATGGTGAGACCTTTCAGAAATGGGGCCAAGTCAGGGAGATTTAGATTGTTAGGTCATTAAGAGCACCACCTTTGGAAGGAATTAAGATAGTTCTCATGGGATCCTAAATAGTTCCCTTGAGAGGGTTGTTACAGAAGAGCAAGACTGGCCCCCTCTTCACTCTCTGGCTTTCTGTCTCACTACTATAATCTCTCCTCCTACATGCTCCCTCCATGCTGCCATCCGCCATGATGTGACAGCCAGGAAGCCCTCACCAGAGCCAGTACCATACTACCTGGACTTTCAACTTTTAGCTCCATGAGTTGAATAAACCTCTTTTCTCTCTAAGTATCCAACCTCTGTATTTTGTTACAGCTATGGAAAACGAACTAATACAAGGACAGATAGCTGGATATTCATCCAAGTACAAGTGAACGGATGAATTTCACATGTTGTTTCGTAGAATACAGAATGATAGCTCTCTGGCCTGCCTTTTATTTCCTCAGTTTTGGTGATCTAATCTAATGATCTAATGTATAGAGAGTTCATCCTTGGGCTGGGGATGTGGCTCAAGTGGTAGCACACTCGCCTGGCATGCGTGCGGCCCGGGTTCAATCCTCAGCACCACATACAAATAAAGATGTTGTGTCCGCCGAAAACTAAAAAGTAAATATTAAAAAGAGAGTTCATCCTCTTTCCTCGGATGGTGTTTTTAGTTTCATCTCAGTCTCCTCCATCATTAAAGACCTGAGAGACCAGCAGTCTGATTTCCCTTTAACCTCACCAGCAGCCCACACTGCCAACAATTCTTCATAGTGGCACACTCTATTGTTTGTTTTGGTGGCTTTTGAGACACTCTTCAGCTCTCACCTTTCTCTAAGTTCCGTCCTTTTTCATGCGGAACCATGGGAATGACTAGGATATTTTCCCATTCTCTCCAAGGAACAGAGAGAAGTTGGTTGGGGCAGAGCTGTACTGCACTTTTTCCAGGGTACTACCATGGTCCAAGACTTGCTGATGCAGAGGACTCCACCAGACCTTCCTCCCTCAGAACACTCTGGACCAAAAAGCGGCAATAGTCCCTGTGTACTTGTGTGCCCCAGCTCAGAGAATTCATGTCATGTCACTTCTGATAAAGAATTCTCTCCTTTAGTTTGGCTCATTAAGTCTTCATGCAGGGGATCAGAAACAAGCCTCTTCTTATTGCATGCACTCCAATTTCCATATGTGATTGTTTGAAGGAAAGGAGAGGATGCAGTTCAACTTGCGATAAGAAAAGCAGGGTTTGCTTACGTTGGGTAAGATTGCATGTCTTACCCAATCAGGAAGTAGAATCAAATAAAAATCATGAAATAGAGGATTGCTTCACTGCTCAAAGATGTTTTTGTGCCTCAACATTCTTAGAATATTGACTTAAACTAGGATTAGATTCTAATTTCCTCAGAGTGGAGCTCTCAGAAAGCTTAGTTCCTAAAAAGTTTACATAAAGAAGAAAAAGAAACCCCCATACGTAAGACCTTCAGATTCCCACTGTTCACCATTAAACGAGCACGGTGAC
Organism: Callospermophilus lateralis; assembly: GCF_048772815.1. NCBI lineage: Eukaryota > Metazoa > Chordata > Mammalia > Rodentia > Sciuridae > Callospermophilus > Callospermophilus lateralis. The sequence goes on along the minus strand of NC_135317.1, from coordinate 33,220,679 downwards.
TTTTCTTCATTACTGTCCAGGAATCACCCTACCTCTCGGCCTTACAAGAGGAAGCTTCGTAAGCATCATGTCTTACCACACGGGAAGATATCACCTCCTGGACCAAAGAGAACCTTTAGCTGTCTTGACTTGTCAGGCATTGATTGATGTGTAGGATTCATGTAGCATTCCTCAGGAGAAGTGAATGAATATGCACGAATAAAGTATTTCATTGGTGGCCTGGGGGAGGGGGAGGTGCATGAAATTATTTTTAACTTCTTTAATTTGGCCCATGATACAGTTCTTGTTAGAAAACTAAACAACAGAACTTCCCCCTTGAAGAGATGGCCTAACAAATTATAGTCAGTAGAGGCATAATATATTTTGTATCAACTAGCAAATATAAACAAGCCAACTATAAATGCCTGACTGTGCACAGTGCAGCACTCCATAAATGTGGCTAACTGATAATTAATTCACATTGATACTCTCTTACAGATAAGGACTTCTTGTTTTTCAATATAATAAGTGCTGAAGTAATTGAAGGATGAAAGTGTTAACCGGTCTATTGATTTTTAGAAAGTATTTAGATGCTGGTTACTGCAGTGTTTTTTTTTTGTTGTTGTTGTTTTGTTTTTTTGGTTGATTGGAAATTTTATTATCTTCAGATATCCCATCTGAATGTCCAATGTGTTTTGTTAATTCTTAATGTGACACATCTGTAAAAGATAGATAGATATTCAGGTATGACCACGTCTTTCGGGAAGCCATCCGTGAAATACATGAGGATCTTCTCTGGGCATGAGAGTCAGGGGAGTTAGGCCTGGCCTTGGGAACTTCCCGTGGCTGACCCATGGCAAAGACTGCCCAATGCCCGTGACCTTTCCCTCCACTCTGCTAGGAAGGTGCCTCAAAGTAGCTCCGGAGATGGGCCTAACCCATTAGGAACTGAACAGCCCAGCTTTAACCTTTTTTGGAGAAAAACATTCTATAGAATCTCTTTGATGTTTCCTGATACAAATAAAAGTGGCGCAGGCTCCATCTTGGTCCAGAAGTTTGATTGGTCTGATTAGCTTGCCTGATCTGATTTTGAAACTTCTTTCTGTAATTTTTTTATTTGTTCATTTGTTGGGGATAAAACCCAGGGCCTCACACATGCTATGCAAGTACTCTACCACTGAGCTACATCCCCAGCCCTGGTTTTATTCTTTATCAGAACAGAATAAAGAAGAATACTGGAGTTCTGCTAAAGCCAAGTTGAACTTTAGCTGCAAAAAGTTCTAACCATCTAATCAACAGAAAAAAAAAATTGCACACTTTCACTCAGATACAAACTTGTCCAATAAACTTGAAACAGTTAACAATGGAATGTGAACTCAGAAAAATTATTTTTCATGATCCTGGGATTTGGTGAAGTTTTCCCTCATATATCTTCTATACCTTCAACTTGATGTTCTCAAGACTTCATGTCTCACCTCCCATTTCAAACAGAAGTTAAAAATTCAGTACTAGAAGCTATCATAGTCATAGTTATGGCAAAAATCTTATTCATAGCTAAGTATTAAACTCTGAATAATGTGAAGCTGAGGTTAGGACCTGCAGTGAGCTGGATTTAAGGAACTGCACTGATTAAGAACTAGGATATATTATTAAGTGGGGATAAGTCTTCAACCATAGTTTGCAAGGATAAGTTTGCAAGGCAGGCAGGAACATAGAAGATGGGTACTATCTGCAAAATCCTGGATCAAAGGCAGTCCCAGACTATTGATCAGAAAATACATAAACATTTGATTCCTACCATCTCTGACTTCTCTATAAAAGCAGATTTAGAGCACAATGATGAAGAACAAGGGGAATTGGAGCCAATTGGACCATCGAACCCTGAACCCTCAAATATTGGCATATGTCTCTCTGAATTTCAACTTCTCCGTCAGTGAATCCAGGACAGCATGTTAGCTTTCTGTCACTATAACAAACACCTGAGATAATCAACTTATAAAGCAAAAAGATTTATTGTGGCTTATTGTTTCAGAAGTTCTAGTCCATGCTCTATTAGCGAGCCCCATTGTTTTTGGCCTGTGGTGAGGCAGCACATTTTGATGAAAATGCCTGGCATAGCAAAACCATTGACCTCAGGGTCGGACTGCAAAAGAGTAAAAGAAAAAGAAACCAGGATCTCACAATCCCTTTCAAGAACATGTGCCCAGTGATGGGAATCCTCTCAGTTGGCCTTACCTCTTTAAGTTGTCACCACCTCCCAATAGCACCAAGTTGGGAACCAAGCCTTTAACACATGCGCCTTTGGGATACACTCCAGATCCCAACTATAGCAGATAGTAATAATGCCTATTTTCTATTAGAGCTGAGTGACAACTTCTGAATCACTGTTGGAAGGTTAAATAAAATCCAGGACATGCAGAATCAAAAGAGTTCCTAGAAGTTGGAGAAGTTGAGCAGTGTTGGATTGTGGTTCTTATGTATCACCTAGTGTAACTCCTACAGATAATCTGTTCCTCATCGTCTGTCTGCTTGTTTGGCTACTGTTGCTTTGAATAATTTCTTTCCAGTCTCACAAATTCCCTAGCTCTTCCTGTTCTTTCCTTAAACTTACTTCTTCTATGAAACTTACCCACATTTGTGTTTCCATTATGTGGATCTCCATCTTGACTACCAAATTTGGATATATCACAAGGATAAACAATACCATGGTTTTTATTTTAATGACCTTTCACAAGCAATTCATGAATATTTGTAGTCTTAAGTCCTTAAATGAGGCAGCATTTATACAGTCTTAAGATTTTACAGAGGAGGCCTCTTTAATTCATAATTCAGAAGTATAAAGTTCAACAAAATTATAAATAATAAGGAATCAAGGAGCAAATGATTTTTATTCAAGTGAAGATTATTTATTTGCAAAGGCATGAAAATAGATGATGCCCTGTGGAGATAATTGCTAGATCCATGTGAACTTGACTTTCAGAGAAATGGTGTGTGATGTTCTGCTTTTCAGTTTGTAAGTCAATCATCCAAAGCCCAGGAGCATCTAGGTAAGTAAAGAGAAGAGGTAAAATGTAATCAAAGCAGGTTACCATAGTCTGCTTATTCAGCTGTGAAGACATGCAGTAAAATGGATAGTTTTAAATAAAAAGTATGCATTCATTATAACATAAAATGAATATTTTTAATTAAAACATGGGTCTTTAGAGCAATAAACTGAGCATTAAGAAATAGAATGCAGTGTTATAATTAAGACAAAATGAATATGATCCTTTTAGTCATCTCTAATTCACTGTAGCCCTCCTACCGATTTCTGTGGTTCACAGAACCTATTGATAAAACAGACCTGCCTCCTTCCTTAGCAAAGAGAAGCATAAAGAATCTGCACTAGGAGGCAGGGGTGTAACTCAGAGGGAGAGCACTCACCTCTCATGTGCAAGGTCTTAGATCTGATCCCAGCACCCCCAAAAATACTGCACTCAAGGTCAGAAAACAGAAGCCGTAAATCTGCTTCTGGCCGGGCATGGTGGCGCATGTGTGTAATCCCAGTGGCTTAGGAGGCTGAGGCAGGAGGATTGTGAGTTCAAGGCTAGCCTCATCAACAGTGAGGCACTAAGCAACTGAGATCCTGTCTCTAAATAAAATACAAAAGAGGGCTGGGGATGTGGCTCAGTGGTCGAGTGTCCCTGAGTTCAATCCCTGAATCCATGTAACAAATTTTTTTAAAAAAAATCTACTTCTGATCCTGTAGGGGAATTTGGGAAAGTGCGGCCTTCATGAATTTCATTTCACTAAAATGCAAATGAAGGGGTTGAATTTGATGTCCAATAAGTTCCCTTCTTTCTTCTTCTCAAACATTCAACACAATACTAGCATAGCCTTGGAAGGGTAAACTCCTATTATACTATATGTTCATTTCTAAAATTAAGATTACTGAATCTCATTTCACACATCTAAAATGGGTTGACTGATTTCTAGCCTGCTGTAGGTAGAAATGAAGGTGGGGTTTCACTTTAATCATGACTAAAATCACACTACAGACTATGAAAGTTCTGCAATTCACTTGGAAACAGGCTCTTTGCTAGACTAGGAAATGAACAGAAGCTTCAGGGAAATTAGGGAGTTTGAATGGAAGTTTGTTGACTTCGTCTGGGAGACAGGATTCTGGAGACTCCACTTGAATCGTGAGAAAGAAGACTGTATTCCTCAGGACAGAAGTATGGAACTGGGAGGAAATTAAGGAAGCAAGTTGTATGAAGGTATATTTACCTGGGTTTTTCAAACTTAGCTGTTCATATGCTTCATATACACAAATCATAAGTAAAATTTTACTTTAGGCAGACTTACTGTTGTTTGAAACTGTTCTGTCATTGCCAGAATACCAGTTTGCACATAAGCAACCCTTGAGTCTTTCCTATTAAGGACAATTAGAAAAAGAAAGATCTGGATCTAGAGAAGAGGAAGGAAAAATTTTTTAAAGAGAAGTAGGATTTTTTTTTTCTGTGTCATCTAGGGAAAAACATATGAATGAACAAATGAAAATAAAATATTCTTTCTCCAAAACATAAAGATTTATATTTCTAAAAACACCTGAGTTAATTTTTAGTTCTGGCCATGATGAAGTTTCAAGCATCAGACTCACCCACCAAAACACAGAAACAACAAAAAGGACAAAATACCCAAAGCAACTCTTTTCAGGCAGTAGACAACAGACGGCATGTGATCTTTGAGGGAAAGGGAATAGTTGATTCACTGTGACATCTTACCTAGCAGCAGCTTCCAAACTGTGGCACAGGAAAATGAAGCCCACACAGATAGCAGTGGTCTTACTGAGCTGAGGAAATAGATTGGTTAAAGACTATTAAGGCAGCTAGATTTGGGGGTGGTGGGGGATTAAGACACTGTAAAACAAAGGAGTTTCTCAGAGAAGGGCCACCAAAATCTTGGATTCCTAGAGTGCCTCAAATCCTTGAGTCTTTGGTTGAAGACTAAGCTCTGCATGTGCAAGGTGAGATCCTCTGAGATAGTGAACAGCTCCTGGAGGTCTCTAAGCAGAATGGAGTTCTCAGAAGTCATGCGGGGCTGGGAAATGTTGGAGTTTCCAACCTGCCAAAGTGGACGGAACTTGCTGAACAACCCAGGTATTCCATTAAGAACCAAGAAAGGGCATACCTAGAATAAAGACTTTTCAAGTCCTACCCTAACAAAACCTAAAATAATTCTCAGGAAATTCAAATTGATCAATCAGTAAATTTACCAAACAGCAAAAGTAAATGCAATGTTCTTTAAAGAAAAGCATCAAAATTCAGCACTAAGTAGCATTCTCAAAGACCAGCATAGATTAAAAAATTGTTAGATGTGACAAGAAGCAGGAAAACAGTGCCCAGAACCAGGAAGAAATAAAGTTCATAGAAATGGACTCAGTGATGACACAGGAAGAACTTTAAGATAGTATTATAAATTTATTCAAAGGTATTAAAGAAAAAATGAATATAAGGAGTTAACATCTCAATCAAGAAATGAAACATAAAATATGAAACCCAGTGGAAATTATATATATCTTGAACATTTAAATGTATAAAATTAAAAATTTCAGGTGGGTACAGTGGTGCATGCCTGTAGTAATTCCAGCAGCTTGGGAGGCTAAATTGGGAGGTTGCTTAGTGAGAAAACTTAAGCAACTCAGTGAGACCCTGTATCTAAATAAATTACAAAATAGGGCTGGGGATGTGGCTCAGTGGTTGAGTGTGCTTGAGTTCAATTCCTGGTACCAAAAAAATATTTTTTTTTACTATATTGGTTTAGCAGCAGATTAGACATTGCACCAAAAATACAACAATGAACTTGAAAACAGAATAATAAAAACTATCAAAACTAGAGTACAGAGGAAAAAAAAGAACTTCCAAACAAAACTCAACACCCTATGGAACAGCATCAAGTTATCTAATGAACCTGAAATTAGAGTCACAGAAGAGAAAGAAAGAGAAAGATAGAAGCAGAAAAAAGTACTTAAAGAAAATAATGGCTGAAAATTTCCAAACTTGTACAAAAATTTCAACCCACAGATCCAGGAATCTCAGCAAACCTCAAGTAGAATAAACTTCCTGATAACCACATCAAGGATGTCATAGTCAAAAGGGTAAAAACAAAACATTAAAATCAGCCAATGGGACAGGGAGAGGATCTCATTATGACATGGAGTTGAACAGGATAATCGTTGACTTCTCAGAAGACACAATGCCAGCCAGAAGTCAGTGGAATGACAGCTTAAAGGTGCTGGAAGGAGCAAAGGGTGGAGCAGGGGACTTGTCCACCAAGAATTCAATAACAACTAGAAGCATCTATCAAAAATGAAAATGGAGAGAGACATTAAGAAAAAAAGAATACAAAAACAAAAGGAGAGAGAGAGAGAGTGTTTCCAGAAGTCCTGCAACAATAAATGTTACAGAATGTTCTTCAGGCTAAAAGTAAACAATACCAGTTGAAAATTCAAATCTTCACAATGGAATGAACACCAGAAACAGTAAATATATGGGCACATATAAAAACATTTTTTTTCCTTATGCTGGGTATTGAAGCCAGGGCCTCCTGCATGATAGCATACTCTCTGCCACTGAGTGACACACCCAGTCCCTAAAAGACATTTTTGTTGTTGTTTTAAATTTTTTAAAGGTAAGTTAACTGTTTAAAGCAAAAATAAAGCACTGTATTGTAGTGTTTATAGTACATACTGAAGATGTGTAACACAAAAACACAAAGATGAGAGGGTAGTAAGTGGGGGATGGGGTCTAAGATTTTATTGGGAAGTGGTAGAACAGGCTGACAAGTTAAGGATGTGATGGTAATCTCTAGAGCAGCCATTAAAAATGAAAACAAACAGGAATTACTCAAAAATCTTACAGAGGAGAAAAATGGAATACTAAAAAACAAAAAAATTATTTAGAAAAACATTAAAGAAGGAGATAAAACTAAAAATACCCAGGTGGAACAAATGGAACACCAATAGTAAATAAACTCCTGAGCCAAATATAACAATTCCTGAGGGAATTCAGTTCATGTGGGAAAATCCCTTACAAGTACTGTTATATTCACTAAATATCACAATCATGGCAGTGCACAAACTCTGCAGTAATATATATGATAATTCATACCTATTAAGTTAGTCTGAGTTATTAATAATTTCTATTTACTATCTTGTACTCAAGAGAAAATATTAGAAATTCTACACTCAGCAGTTTCAACAAGAGGCTTGGAAATTCTGCATTGTCACATATAAAATCCATTTTGAGGCTAAGAATTATTTCCCCAGTGATTGAGGTATTTCCAACTCAATGACTGGGAGTTTTATGTGGCTGCTTGATACAAAAAGGTTTGGGTGTCATCTTTTATGCATGTCACCTCACCAGGAAACCTGAGGATCTGATACCAGAGGCTCTAAAGGGGACAGTGGAAGAGCTTAGACTTTAGAGTCAAAAAGACTTGCAGTTAGAGTGTTGAACAATCCCCTGCAAGAACTGTGAGGTGCTTGGAGAGAGATGATGAATGAGCCAGGTGCAAATGTCCTCACTGAATGTAGGAGTGACCTGAAGATTAATGGATGGCTGGACTGAGAAGCGGGTCATGAGTACATACACATCAGTAACCTGATCCTCAAAGCTGCAGTCTGTGATCCAACAGGCATTCCAGCGGGCATAATGGAAAAGGTGATGTGGAAGGGCAGCCATGGGAGGAAGGGTGAATCTGGAGTAAAAAGAATTCACATTATAAAACAGGACAGATGAATGGAGAAGGCTTGATTCTCTGTTTCTTTCTTTTCCCATTTTCCTTTTGCATTTATTGGAGTATTTTAGGAATTGTCAATCTTCCTGCACAATAAATTCAGTGGTTGTCGTTGACAACACAGTAGGGCACTGGCCACCAGTTTCTCTAAAGGAAAAGGTACCCCCCCACACCCCCACCCCCACCCCTACCCCCACCCCCACAGTGGGACAGAATTAAGAGGCACATGTGGACTCCCTCACCCTCTCCAGTTTTGGGGATGTCCTTTCTGGAGCTTCTGTCTGCAAAACACACTTGGAAGGCTCTGGCTTTCACAAGTGGAGGCAGCTTCTTCTTTTAAAAATAATGTCTCCAATTTAATTCCATTGCTGTTGCTATAATGTGAACGGGAACATCTTAACTGCCACGTTGTTCGTTTTCTCCATCTCTAAACATGGAAGAGGGTATTTACAATATACCCAGCTGATGAGGAGTCTCATAAAACAAAGTAATTACAAAGACTTTTATGTTGCATGTGATAAAATAGAATTGACTCCATTTCTCCAGCCTTTAAAACAAAGTGTAATGAAGTCAATGTGCCATTTTATAATGACTAATGAAATCGAATTTAAATACAAACTTTAGTCATTTGTAAAATTGAAAAAAAAAAAAACCGCAAAGGATTTACTAAATTCTTTACTTTAGACAAACAAAATGAATACTATTTTCTTGTCCTTGAATGACCTCTTGAAAGTCATAAAAGCCAAGATGTTAACTACGTTGTTCCTTTAGAAATATTTGCTTTATTATCACTGGAACTGAAGTCAATCAAATAGGCAAAAGCAAGTCCAGTTGTGAGATTGTTTCCTAAACCCCATGCTTCAATGCTTTGTTTTACTTTTAAAAGTGGCCAATTCCAAACATCTCTGAGCTCATGAGTAACATTAAAACAAATATGCACACTGAGGGAGAGTCACAGCAACCCTTCACTAGGAAACAGAACAACTCAATCAAACAACTCAGCTGTTCACGTGGCAAAGGTCCTAAAAGAGAGACTTGCCAAAGCTTTTGAGGTCAAGGAACCCAAGGCTATGTAGAAAAATTTGCTCTTACTCCCCCCCACCCATGGTTCTGATTTTTAAGAATAAGGGATTGCTCATTGCCTGGAGCTCATTAATCAGCGTAACTTTTGATTGCAGAAAGTGCAGTCCAAAAGATTGTACTCTGAGGACTTGGCAGGGAGATTCCATGCCCGTCCCCTAAATGTGCCAGAACACCCTGAACTCTGCCAACAATGATTGCACTTGGCATTAATTGAAGATGCTGAGAGATATAAGCCTTCCTGAGTTTAGCCACCTGGAGCAGATTAAAATCTGGGTCCTGCCGGTAAGGAGGTCTGAGAGATTGGGAATACAAGGCTGTTTTAATCTTTTCCAAGTCAGGCTGTTTAGAAATATCCATACATCAAATGTTCATGGATCTCATACAATTTCTTTCTCAGGGGAGAATTCAATTACCAGCAACATGAAGTGGGATTAACTTGTTGTGGAGAGCCATCTGGAGAGAAAGACTCACCATCTCCGGTAAATATGTTCAGAGATTTGCCACCATGATTTTGAAGAAGTTGTAGAAAGTTGGTGCTCAAAGCCACAAATAATGTTTCCTCCAAAATTCTGTTCAGTTGACCTGGTAAAATTGAAATGAAACTAGGGGAAAACCTAGACCTCTTTCTGTGCTGAAATATTCCTGCTAAGAGACGGTAACATTTGGATTTCAAGGAGGAGTTTGTGTATTTGCAAAGTCATGACCAAATGGCCATTGGAAAGGGTCCTGAAACTGTTGTGATGAGTGAGCAGAAAAGTTCATAAAAAGGCAAATAGGTTAGAGTGGGGAGTACAAGGGAAATGACTGAATCAGAATTCGGCTTTCTAGATAAATTCTAGCAAGATAAGGGCTATCTCTCTTGAGGAATAAAGAAACAAATGCAAATGAACCTCAGAAAGCAGAGGACCCAGAGAAGCACTAGAGATAGAGAAAGCCTTCATATTTTAATGGAAGAAAACCAATTGGCAGAATCTGCAGATAAAACACAAGAGAGCCCAGACATGAGCCTAGCTGATGAACAGTCAAAGTCAGGTCAAAGCCAGAGTTTCAAAATTACCCACAAATTGTACACCAAGTATCTTCTTTTACTTGCAAATAAATGATGATACATCCAAGCAAGGCTTCTAGGACATTTGGTGAGGTTAGTATACACTTGATATTAAAACCAGGCAATGGCACCATGAACAAGAGAGTTACAAACTAAACTCAGTTTTGAACATAAATACAAAAATCCTAACTAAGATATTGACAAACCCAATCTAAAAATTTATAAAAATAACCCACACACCATGACCAACCAGGGTTGATCTCAAGATTCAATGGTGGTTTAACATTAGTAGAAAATCTATTAATAAAATATGCAACATTGATGTATTAAAAGAAAAAAATTATACAATCATTGCATGGGGTGCAGAAAAGGTGACAAATAAAATCCAATAAAAAAATCTAAAAAAATAAAATCCAATAATCAAAAAATCTTGATAAACTAGGAATAAAAGGGAGCTTCTTTAGTATGTTAAAATTAACTTCCAGAAATCTTCATCAAACACTATATGTATTGGGGAACTGTTTAAAGCATTTCTCTTAGCGTCAGGAACAAAACTGGTATCACTACTTCTATTCAATGTTTATTAGATGTCCAAGTTAGCATAGTAAGAAATTAAAGAAATACAACAGAAAAGGAAGAAACTTAATGTGATGATAAGATTGTTTCCATAGAAAATTTCAAGAAACCCTTCAAGACAAACTATTGAATGTTAGAAGAGAGTTTGGTAAGATTATTAGATGAAAATATGTTGCATTCAAATACATAAACGACACACAATTAGAAATCAAATTGTGTGCTATGTTTTAGACATGCGATCTCCCCCAAAATTTCATGGGTGAGACAATATAAGAAAGTTTAGAGGTGAAATGATTGGGTTAAGAGAGCCTTAATCTAATCAGTGCATTAATCTGCTGATAGGGTGGTAACTATAGGCAGGTAGGGTGTGTCTGAAGGAGGTGAGTCATTGGAAGTGAGCCTTTAGAATATATACTTTGTCCCTGGTGAACCAAGCTTAGTCTCTGTCTGCTTTCAGATTGTCATGTCCTGAGCTGCTTCCCTCCACCACACCCTTCGCCATGATGTTCTGCCTCACCTTGCTCCAAAGTAATGGAGTCAGCTGCCTATGGACTAAGACCTCTGAAATCTTGAGCCCCAAAGTGACTTTTCCTCCTCTACATTGTTATTGTCAGGTCTTTTGGTCACAGAGGCAAAAAAAAAGAAAGACTAAAACATTGCATAATTAAACACACATACATATAAAAGCAACAAAACTTACAAGGTTTCTACCAATACATCTAACAAAAAAATCTAACAAAAGATGTACAAGTCATTTATGGATAATAGCCTAAAACTATAGAAAAACATGAATGAAAACACACATAAATGGAAAACTGCAGTATTGCTTATTAACTTATTTTTATAATAAAATTATAAGAAATAGCAACTGTGTGCCTGTTAATACATAAATTCAGTGCAAGTTCAATCAACATTTCAATAGTTGTTTTTATGCTAGTAAATTTTATTGGAAAGTGATTCGATGCTTAATTTGATGGAATGAAAAGCCAAGAATATTCAGTAAATTTTTGAAGAAAAGAAACTTACATTACTTACTTACTTACTTACATTACATTGGCAAGTACCAAGGCTTAATATAAGACTATAAAAATAAAACAATGTAGTTTGGGGAAAGATACAAATTAGGGCAATGGAACAGAATATACACTTTAATATGGTTTAATAAATGGACATATAAGAAGTGGTTCTGAAAACTGGATCTCAAGTTAGAAAAAGGCAAAATTAGATTTTTACCTCCCACTGTACACAAAAATCAGTTTTAAGAGAACTAAAAATTAAAATTTGAAAAGCAGAATTATAAAACTTCAGAAGACAACATAAGAAAAAATCATTATGACATTAAGATTCATTAAGATTACTAAAATAGATCTAAAACCCATAGATATAAAATTTTAAAACAAAATATTAAATTAGAAAAAGAAGTAGGAAAAGGATACATGCAGAATGGTGATAATAGTGTGTACTGTTTGTGGAAAATTATACACAAACATGGAGATAAACACAATAAATGAGCATAAATTAAAGGTAATGATAGATAAACTTGACTCCTTAAAAATTAAAAATTTAAAGCTGTGGCTCAACTGTAGACATTTACCTCACGTGCTCTGGGCCCTGAGTTCAATCCTCAGCATGAAAAAAAATTATAAAATATTTATACAAAAGATATGAGGATCAAGATAAAAATCCAATGCACATAATAGGTGAGAATAATTAAACCCCATATAGTTAACAACTATTTGGATACATAACAATTAAAAATTCCAACAAGATACAATAAAAGAAAAAAAACCTGAAAGAAAAAAGATACGATGCCCATAATTCACAGAAAAACTTTAGGGGCAAGTAAATGAAAAGATCCTCAATTATATTAATGATCAGAGAAATGAAAATTAAAAATCAATGAGACGCTATTTAGTACCTATCATATTGGCCAAAAGTAGTAATAAATTGCATAACATTGAATAATGGTAAAACTGTGGAGTTGGTGAGCTCACCAGTGGGAAAAGCATTGGGGGAACCCTAGGAAAACTGAAGAGCATTATTCTTTGATCCACTAGTTCCTCTTCTAGGTGTTTCTAGAGAAATCTTACTGACATAAGAAGATCTGTACAAAATTCTTCACTGCAGCATTGCAGAATGGTTTATTATAGCTAAAGAACAAAAACACCCTCTGTCTCTAAGTAGGATAAGAGATTCTCTGGTTTATTGACACAGTAGATTCTATTCAGCAATTAACATGAATGAACCAAGAACTGGGGGTGCAGCTCAGTGGTGGAACAATTGCCTAACAAGAAGAAAATTTGGGTTCCGTTACCACAACCCACCTCTAAAAAAAAGAATGAGCTAAATTATTTTTCTGTCTCTCATGAAACTTTAAAAACCACGATACGATTGATAAGATCAAGTTGCTCAAGTATACTGACAGTATGAAACCTCAAATGTGAGATTTTAAGGTACACTAAACAGCAATGTAAACTGTTTCAGAATATAGTTATCTGCTCTAAAAATACAAGAACACATATGGAAATGGAAGAGAAGATGGAGAATGCAAATGTACATGTATCCCATGTTTGGTTTCTTTATAGGGGAGGGTCAATAGGGGGAGACAAAAATCTGAAAACAAATATAAAATTTTTTAACATTTGTATATAAACATACTATTCTGGCTACACTGATGTCTGTTACATTGTAATCCTTGTTTTCTAGATATTTTAAGTATCTCATAATTACATTTTTGTGTAAATTACATTAAAATTACATTTTGTATAAATACTTATACAAAGATACTCCTGATGCAGTAAATGAAAAATATGTGTGTAATATTTTGGTTAGACTTATAGGTTTTTAAAGATAAAATATTCACTTCAAAGTAACCTTTATAAAAAGGGGTTGAGGAATTTATAAAGTTAAGTAAAAATCAAGATGTCACCTTTAGATGGGTTCCAAAAGCTCAAGCAATTTCCATGGCTCCGATTCTTCACACTCTGTATTTTTCCAAGTTATTGGCTTCATCGTGAATTCTATTTGTGCCCCCAACTCAGCCTCCAAAAATGACACATTCCCTTTCCTGGGGCCTCCAGATCTCAATTCTGTGCCTCAAGCTGCACTGTCAGGGTAAGAAAGACAAAGCTTACCCTTCCGGATGGGCTCCGCCAACCATTCCTTGCTCCTTGGTGGCTCTGTCTGGCTGAGTGCTCATCTCCGGTCAAATCCTGGGGTTGATAGTATAGAGGCAGCTCAGTGGTTTATGTCCTTCAAAGTCTGTGTTTAGATCAGTGGTTCTCAACCAAGGGTCTTTCACTTCCCACAGAACTTTTGGCATTGTATGGAGACATTTTTGGTTGTAATTTTGAAGTAGGAAACTACTGGCATTCAGTGGGTAGAGGCCAGGAATGCCATTGAACATTCTACAATGCACAGAATAACTGTAGCCGGACTCTCCCTGCTCCCACCAAAGTCCACACCAGTGAATTACGTGGCCCCCAATGTCCACAGGGCTGAGGCTGAGAAACCCTGCTATGGTCTATGTCCATATTGTCACATTTCTTATGGGAAAACTATGTCACGATTTCCACAGGCAACGTAGAAAGCTCAATCACCAAACCTCTGTTAGCTTTGGTTCCTTAAAAATCCATTATTAATAATTGAATAAGTGTGAGGTAATATTAAGGTATATTTTATCTTATTTACTTTTGGTACTGGGGATAGAACCGAGGGGTGCTTTACCTCTGAGCCATCTTCGTTTTTAAATTCTGAGGCACAGTCTTGCTAATGGTCTCTCTGAATTGCTGAGACTGGCTCTGAACTTGCAGTCCTCCTGTCTCAGCCTCCGGAGTTGCTGGGATCACAGATGTGTGCCAACACACTCAGCTATTGAGCTATTTTCATTTGCGATTCTTTCATTATTATGGAAGCTGAGCATTTTCCCAAGTGTTTGTTCACTATTTGTATTTTCCCCATGCAAGCCATCTGCTCATATCCTTTATACCATCTGTCCAGTCAGAGATGACTACTGCCCATGTAGATAACATTAATTTTCCTTGTATGCATAACATTATTTATCTGTTGTGTTTATTACAATGCTTCCTTGTGATTCTTTTGATTTCTCCAATTTGACACTAATCACTTTTGTTCGTGATTTTGTGCTATGTATATGTTTGTTTGTACTAAAATTTTCATTCCCTTGAACTTGTTTGTCAACCTTACCATTTGTTTATTAGTGTATTTTTGGTCTCTCTGAATTGCAGGATTTTCTGGAGGAATAGAACAACCAGGAGATATAGATATATAGTTATAAAAAGGGATTTAGGAGATTGGCTTATTAACCATCACATTTAGTAACTCCTCTTGTTGCTACCATTGTCAGAAAATCATTTTTGTTCCAAAGTAGATATGTATAGTGTTGTTGTTTTTTTTTTTTTTTTTTTGTGTGTGTGTGTGTGTATGTACATACTACATTAAATCAAAATTTCTTTTGGTCGAAGTGACTCATCAGTCTAAGCCTTAGACACTAAGGTTAGTTTCCCCTTATTGATAAATTGATAATCATTATCCTTTTAGGGATTTCATTTATTATAAATACGTGTATTTGATCACTTATTTTTTTTGTGTGTGTGGTCTGGGTACTGAACCCAGTGCTGAGCAAGCACTCTATTACTGAGCTGTGCCTCCAGACCCCAAATACACTTTTTATCTTCAGTTATTTTGTTTTGTTTTGTTTTTTGGCAATACAATGCCAGAGTACTGGCTCCAGAGTGTCATAAAAAATCCAGGAGCATATCTCTTCTACTTCCTTAACACCAGGCTGTGAGTCTGTCTGTATGAATACCAGATGATCGCTAGAGCTCCAGCCATCACCACTGATTTCCAGGGAGAAAGAAAAGGAAGGGCAAACATTTGGTGGTGAGTCAGAGAGGAGTCCCTCACTACTAGTGATCGTCATTTTAATCTTCACTATTTTCACTCTCTGGTTACCAGAAGGGTGTGTATTTCTATTGTTCACCAAAAGTTGTATAATAACAGACTTAAGAGTTTAGATATTTGAGTTTCAGTTATAGGCCACCTCCGGACACTCATACCATTTCCCAGGTAACCAACCCAAGGGCAAGGATTGATTTGTCCAAATACCCATATCCTGTAGGGGAATAGGTGAAGATAGAATCCAGAGCCTATCTCCTTTTTCTTTTCTTTTTTTTCTTCTTCTTCTTCCTCCTCCTCCTCTTTTTTCTTTTCCTTCTTCTTCTTTTTATTTAGGCACTATGGCTCTGTTTGTTTGTTTATTGGTACCAGGGATTGAACCCAGGTGCGCTTAACCACTGAGCCACATCCCCAGCCCTTTTTAATATTTTATTTAGAGAAAGGGTCTCACTAAACTGCTTTAGGGCCTTACTAAATTGCTGAGGCTGACTTTGAACTTGCCATCCTCCTGCCTCAGCCGCCGGAGCTGCTGAGATTACAGGCACACACCATGATACCCAAATATGCTGTACTTTTTCTATTAAACCATTTATTCAAGTCTTTATTCAAGCTATCTTTAAAGCTTTACAACTGTCTTTTACAATATTAATTAGATATATCCTATTGGTTTCTAGGAATTGTCCAGATTAAGATAGAAAAATGAGCACCGATGTTTAACTCTGGGTAGACAACAGCAGATTACAGTTCTTCACTGACAAGAAATTGTGCAAGGTTTATCCATTCCATACTTTCCCAAATGGTTTTAGGTGGAGAGAAATAGTTTGGCTTTTGAGCTGAACTACTGTTTTGGAGGTCACCATATCTTATCTTTTTAGGGATTTTACTTCCCTAAAATTTTTTATTATGCTCAATATTTTTTTCTCATGCTTATAGTTTTCAGAGAAGTATGAGCCAAAGTTATAGAACTTTGTCTTTCTTGAAGATTCTCACAATCAAATGCAGTAATCAGATACACACTATATCAGCTTCACAAAACAGAAAACCCCAATAGCAGTTGTTTAAACAAAATAAGGATGTCTTTTTCTCTTACATACTGTGAAATCTGAAGGTTGGGCAATTCAGGTGAGTTTATTATCTTAAAAAACCCAGGCTCCCTTATGTCTTTTATTAGGTTAATATCAAGCCATGAGTTGCATCTTCATGTATACTGTAAGATTGCTAGTGCTCCAGCCATCATGACTAATTTCCAGGCAGAAAGAAAAGGAAGAGCAAAATGCTGGTATTCCTCTCTAACTACTTCCTTAGCAGCATTCCAGTGATGTTCTGGAGTCCATTATTGCCCAGAACGTAATCTTATGAGAACTACTGACCACAGAGGAGCTGGTGGGTGTAAATTTTCAGTTAGGCACATTGTTGCTCTCAATAAAATAAAACATCTATCTATAAATAAGGAGTGAAGAATGGTAATTATCCAGGCAACTAGTAGTTTGTACAGTTGAGTAAATTAAGTTAAAGGTCATTTTAAAATAGCCTTTTGTTTAGGCTAAGAACATATGGCCAAGAACATGATATTAGTGCATGGTCTTTCTTACTGTGTAAACTGAATTTAGACAAATGTTGGTGGGCAGAGAGGGCATTTCAAGACCAGAAAGATGAGGCAAGGGTTCTCATTATCAGGTTTAAGGGAGAATAGTGGTAGGGAAGAAGGACTTCCTCCATGTTTGGAATGTCTCCCTGGGAGTGTGGGAATACACAGAAATACAGGATGAATTGGTCCTCAACTGTTCACCTAATCACTATTTGCCTCATTAAATCACCATAACATAACTTTTATTTAACCCAACTGTGTGTGCCAGAAGGATTGCTAAAATCTTAATATATGTCATCTCTAATCCTTACAATAACCCCTTTTCAGGAATAAGGAAGTTGAAGCTGAGAATGATGCGATAATTCACCATGGTCATGCATCTTTCAGATGGAAGGTGATTTGTACTTGGGTTTGTGTTAGACCAGGCTCCATGCTTATTTCACACTGTCACAATGTTAAATTCATTTCCCATTTTGGGATTGGGAGTGAAGCTGAGGGGGTTAGACTTCTGCTTTTTCTTAACATTTTTTTTATCCTAAACTTAGAGGGATTTTACAAACTCTTATTGAATAAGAGTTGAAGAGTTTGAAAAATCATCTTCAGCAGCATGATCTTGGACAAGAACAAAGTACTTTACCTCCTGGATTTTTTTTTTTTTTGGGGGGGGGGGTGGGTACTGGGGATTGAGCCCAGGGTGCTTAACCACTGAGCCATAAGTCCTTTTTAATATTTTATTTAGAGACGTGGTCTCGTTAACTTTCTTAAGGCCTTGCTAAATTGCTGAAGCTGGCTTTTAACCCAGATCCTCCTTCCTTCCTCATCCTTGGGAACTGCTGGGATTACAGGTGTGTGCCACCACGCCCAGCTTGCATCGATATATTACAAGAAAAAAACCCCACTATAGGCCAGTGTTCATCATGAACAAAGATGCAAAAATTCTAAAAATTTTATTTTATAAAATCCAGCAATACATAAAATAAATAATTTCTAACAATTTTTAAAGAAATAAAATTGCCTGCTTTACTGCAGGATTACTAAGTTTAGCATTTAAAAATCAATCAAAAAACTACAAAAGAAAACTGAAAAAACAGATAGGATTTACCAGTAGCTACAGTAAAGCAAAAATCTAACATCTCTTCCTGATAAACTCTCAGAGGATTACAAGTAGATGGGAAATTCCTCAATCTGATAAAGAGTATCTAAGAAAACCTATAGCTAATATCATACTTAGTTGTGAAATACTGAATGTTTTTCCTCTAAGTTCAGGTCCATCATAAGAATGTTCATTCTCACCATGTTTATTCAACATTGTACAGCTGGTGCAATAAAACAAGAAAAAGAAATAGAAGTAAAACACTTCACAGATGACATGATTATTTAGGAAGAAAAATCACATAAAATACATTAAAATGTTACTAAAACTAACAAACAAGTTTGGCAAGATTTCAGAATATTAGATCAATATACAAAATCTACAGTGAAATAAATAAAACAATCTAACAGTATCAAACATATAAAACACTTCAGTATAATTTTGCCAAAAAATGTGCAAGTCCTGTACACTGGAAACTCCCAAATATGCTGATAGATGTTAGACCCAAATAAATCAAGAGGCATATCTTATTCAGGGGTCAGAAGACTCAATACTGTTATGTGTCAATTCTCTTCAAATTTATGAAAGAGTCAATGCAATTCCAGTTAAAATTCAAGAAAGTTTGCAATGCAATTACATTTAAAATTCAAGAAAGTTTGTTTGCAAATATTGAGAAACTGAATCTAAAATTTATGCTGAAATGCAAAAAACCTAAAATAGCCAAAATAAATTTGAAAAAGAACAGAATTCAGAACAAATGTTAGCTGATTCCAAGTCCAGTGATCAGGACATTGTGTTAATTCATTTAAAAACAGAAAAATGGATTAATGGGACTGACCAGGAAGTCCAGAAATAGAACCTTACTTTGATTAAAAAAACTGATTTTTGACAAAGATTCAAAGGCAGTTCAGTGGAGAAGGCAAGACTCTTTTTAACATATGGTGCTGAAAAAATTAGGCATTGGTATACTAAAAACAGAAAAGAAAAAGGAAACAAAAAATATTGACATACACAAAAAT
Source organism: Callospermophilus lateralis (assembly GCF_048772815.1). Lineage (NCBI taxonomy): Eukaryota > Metazoa > Chordata > Mammalia > Rodentia > Sciuridae > Callospermophilus > Callospermophilus lateralis. Next base: position 33,201,600 of record NC_135317.1, on the reverse strand, counting down.
TAACTCATAATGGAATTAATCTAGTAGACCTAGATGTAAAACCTAACGCCATAAAACTTTCAGAATAAAACACAGAAAATCTCTGTGATCTTGGAATAGACAAAGATTTCCTAAATATGATACCAAAGGACACTATCCATAAAAAAAATTGATTTGAGCTTCATAAAAATTAAAAACTGCTCTAAGATACTATTAGGTCATCCAAAAGACATGTGGGGTGGGGCTTTGTAAAGCATACATTTTAGAAGGGATTTGTATCCAGAAAATATAAAGAACATTCAAAACTCAATAATAAGTAATCTAAGAATAAATGGGTAAAAAACTTGGACGTTCATTAAAGAAAATATACTCACTGCAGAAAAAAATGTTTTAACATTAACCATTAGAGACCATGAAATAAAACCACAGTAAGAGGCCACTGCCTAATTATACAATGGCTGCAGTAGAGAAGTCTGAACATTCAAGAAAGAGCCAGGACAGAGAGAACTGAAGCTCTCACATTCTGCACGTGAGACTACAAGAGGAAACATTTATTTGCCTTTGACCTTGTCGTTCCATTTCCAGGTATTCACCCAAGAGAAAAGAACTCACATATCCACACAAAGATCTGTACAGAGATGTTCCTGGCAGCTTTGGTTTTAATAAGGAAAAACTAGAAGCTACCAGAATCAACTGGTGTCTAGATAAATACAGTTTGGTATACCCATAAATGGAATACTAGTCAGCACTAAGGTGGAATGAACAATTTGTTGCGTGCAAAAACTCGCAGGCACGTCAAAATAATTGTGCCGATTGAAAGAAGCCAGACAAAAATCAAGTACAAAATGTAATGATTCCACTTATATACAACTCTGGAAAATGCAAACTAAACCAGATCCCTGTTTGCCCTAGGGACGAGTGGAGGTGGAGTGGTGTCCAGGCGCGGGGACAGCGGGAGGAAGAGGAGCAGCGGGAGGTGGGAAGCCGATTAGAAAGCCAAGCTGTGGAGCGGGCCAGGAAGGGCGCAGGGCGGGGCGGGGCAGGTCAGGGGCAAGCAGGCTAGGGGCGGGGCTAGTGCGGGGTGGGGCGGGGCTAGTGCGGGGCGGGGCGGGGCGGGGCTAGTGCGGGGCTGGGCAGGGGCGGGGCTAGTGCGGGGGCGGGGCCGTCGCGGAGAGCTGGGCCTAGGCTTCTAGCCCGAGGACGTCATGGCGCGTTTTCTCCGAGCGCTCTGGGGTCGGTCCTCCCAAGAGGCGCCTGGACTGGCAGTGCGGGGCCAAGCGGGCGGCCCGGGGGCCGGACGCGGGGACGCAGGTAGGACGCAGGCCCGCCGCCGTCTCCGGCTTGCGGTTTCCTCTCGCGGGCTGCGGCTCGCCGCCTTGTGCTCACCGCCCGGTTTCTCCTAAACCTTCCTCCGTGCGCCGCTGACGGTCCCCGCCGGTCCCCGCCAGTCCCCGCGCGATCCTTGCGGTCTAGGACCGTGGTTTGTAAACTTGGGAAGCGGGAGGCGCCCGGCGTTTTGAGAACCCAAGGAAAGGTCAGACTGCCTCTCCAAATGTGCACACAATTCTTTTATTTCTTAAAGTTCATTTATTGCATAACATGTGAGTTCCGAGAGCCGCGGACCTTTGGACTCCAGGTAAAGGTGGTTGCTCTGGGGGATCTTGCGCGCCCTCTCCTGCGCTGGCAGTTGGTCTGTTCCACTTCAGAGAGCAGCTCTTTTCGCCTGTGAGAAGCAAGCTGCGCAGACTTTGGATTCTGTGCTCCAGAGTTCGTACCTAAAACTCAGGGAGATGTGCAGGCTAATCATTTGGTCTGGCAGTCTTTTTCTTTTTTTTTTTGGTATTAGGCATAGCGCCCAGGAACGTTTTACCACTGAGTCACATCTCCAGCCCTTATTTGAGACAGGGGGTCTTTTTTTTGTTTTGTTTTTGGGTACCGGGGATTGAACTCAGGGGCACTCAACCACTGAGTCATGTCCCCAGCCCTATTTTGTATTTTATTTAGAGACAGAATCTCACCAAGTTGCTTAGTGCCTCGCAGTTGCTGAGGCTGGCTTTGAACTCGCGATCCTCCTCTCTCAGCCTCCTTGAGCCTCTGGGAGTGTGCACCACCACTAGTCTAACAATCATTATTAATGACTTGGAGACCAGGACAGGGAGGATGGGGTGTAGTGTGTCTGTGTTTGTATGTATGTGCTTGCTAAATACCGTTAGCCCTTTTTCAGATGGGGACATTTCACCACTTAGGACCCAGTTACTGTGGAGAACTGTTTCAGCTAGCACTGTATTTCACATATATTTCAGGGAAATTTATTGCTCGTGTGGGTTAACCACTTGGGAAATTGCGCAAGAAGCCCAACTGTGCTTCCTTTTTTTTTTTTTTTCTTTTTTTGCTGTGCTGCGGATTGAACCCAGGATCTAGAGCACCTTATACCCTCAGCCCTGAGTCCAATTTTATGGGTCTATTGAATACATTAAGGGATTCCTAACTACTAAATATGAACCAACTTATTTGGAACTCTTTTTAATTACATGAAGTTTTTTCAAACTTTAGTGTTAAATAAATAAATAAAAGCACTGACAATGTAGAGTAGTAGCTGATGCAGCAGGACTTCCAGTTATGGATTTTCCGACCCCTCAATGTCTCAGTCAGCCAGACTGAGGATATTTGCTGCAAGCAAATATCTATGTTGTAAGCATTACTTTGCTGAGAACCACTGGCAATGGAAACATAATTGTGGGTTTGGAGTTCTCCTTGACCCCTTGATAGGGTAGTGGTTTCTGTGGAAACTTCTTAATGCTTGTTCTTGATATGGTCAGAAGCAGCCTAATGAATTGCCCTGGGATTGGAAGTTCTTCAGCCACATTAAAAATTGGCCAGACACCAACACATAACAGGAGCTATGTAACTTCTCAGATACCCCCTCCTGGGAATTTATCCTAAGGAAGTAATTCAAAAGAAGAACAAAGCTATATGTGCAAAGACAGTTTTAACAGCATTACCCTTAAGAACCGGAAATGGCTTCAATCCAAATCAGTTAAGGAATGCTTAAGTAAATCATAAAAGTTCAATTCAAAAACTGTTAGACATCCATTAAAAATGATAAGCAGGTAATCGTTCTGTGGTTAAAAGCTTGATTGTTGATGGACCCATATTTGTGTCTTGGCTCCCTGTCACTTGATGGCTCTGTGACTGCTTGGGTTGCCGTGACACAATGCCATAGATAGAGTGGCTTAAACAACAGACATTTATTTCTCACAGTTCTGGGGGCTTAGAAGTCAAAAATAAAAGTGGCAATGGATTCCCTGTGCCCATCTTCTTGCTTTGTGCACATATGATCTTACCATGATGTGTGTGCATGGAGAGAGCAGACTCTTGGTTCCTATCACAATGACCCCACTCTCGTGACGTACTCTATTTGCGGCACTAGGGATTGAACCCAAGGGTGCTCTACTACTGAGCTACATCACCTAGCCTTTTTTTATTTTTTATTTATTCTCCCTAAGTTGCTGAGGCTGGCCTTGAACTTGGGATCCTTTTGCCTCACTCTGCCTCCTGAAAAACTGGGAATATAGCATAGCGTACTTTAAAAAGAAGTTCACATATAGATTAAAAGTAAAGGGGGTCTGGGGATATAGCTCAGTTGGTAGTGTGCCTGCCTCCCATGCACATGGCCCAGGGTTCAATCCCCATAGTGGGATGGAGAAAGATACACTATTAGCTAATAAAAGGAAAGAAGGAGTAGCCATGTTATTGTCAGACAGAGCTGACTTCAGAGCAGAGAAAGTTATCAGTATTAAAAAGGGCATTATGTAATGATAAAGGGATCTTTTCTTCAAGAAGATACAACAGTCTTTAATGTGTATGCACCTAACAGCAGAGCATCAAACTATGTGAAGCCAAAGATGATAGAACTGCAAAGAGAATTCTAGTATCCACCGTCACAGTTGGAGACTTCAACACCCTCTCAGGAAGACAGGCCCAACAGGCAGAAAATCAGTAATGGCATGGTTGAACTCAATGACACCATGGATCAGTTGTTGACATCTATAGACTACTTCATCTAGAAAGACAGGTTGGAGTTAGGAAAAGAGAAGGAAAGAGGTGTTGAAGCAGAGGGAAAACATGGAAGAGACCACAGAAACAATGTGTGCGGGCAGGACGGGGTGTGTGTGAGAAGACTGGCCCAGGATAACTAGTGTAGCACAAGAGAGGATTGGAAAGTAGAACCATGGTAGAGACAAGGAGACCTTGGTGGTCACCTTAAGAAGTTTGATTTTGACCTTGAGAGTATCATATCACATTTGAATTGTGAGGGAAAAAAAATCAGAAATGGTCAAGATAGAAGGAAGATTAGGAAACTTGGTGGAGATAATGGTGGCATGGTCCAAGGTCATGGCTGAGGAGAAGTGACAATGAGCAGATTCTGGAGTTCTTTTGGAAAGTTAAGTCAAGAGGACTTGGTGCAGGAAAAGACAACAGCCATGGATGATGGCCCAGGCTTCTGGCTTGAAACATGGTGGATGAGCTGGAGCAAATGTGAAAAGCAGATTCAGGTTGGAGTAAGGAAATATGTGAGGTCCTTTTGTGTGAATTTGAGATGGGACATCCCAGTGGAGATATCCCAGTGGTGATTATTTATAGAACCAAAATAGCAGAGAGATCTAGAATGTAAGCAAAAGTAGATTTGGGAGTCCTCATCATGTACTGTGCTTTCAGCCACTAAATGGATAAAATCACGCATGGGGCAGACCTGGAATAAGGACAAAAGAAAGCCTAGGACAAAAGACCCTTTTGAAGAACGTGGGTATTCAAGGATGGCTCAAGGAAGGAGAGTTGGAAAAGGACACTGAGAGGAAGGAAGCACCTGGAGAGGTGAGAGAACTTGGTGTTGTGGAAACAAGTGTCAGTAGTGTCAGATAGTGTCAAGAAGTCAGTGAGGTAAGGATGAAGTGTTAATGGGTTTTACCAGGAAAGTCCTTGGCTCTCTGAGAACAGATTCGGTGTGCTGGTAGGAGTAGAAGCTAATGTTTTGAGGTATGACTGAGAGAAGTAAGGAAATAAAAACAGCTCTTTCAGGAGCTGGTGGGAGGGGCCATGTGAGGAAAACAAGGTTTGTGTCTCACTGTGTCTAGGTGCAAATGGCAGCCATCCGGTGGAGTGCAAGGTGATGGTTATGAAAGGCAGACAGTGGACTTTGGTCCTTAGGCAGAAGGAGGTGCACCCCAGATAAACAGCAGCAGCATATGAACAGTAGGTGGAGGTCGCTTGTTTCATTGCAGTAAAACAGGAGAGGGATGGAGGGAGATAAGTGCAAGTTGAACAGCACATTGGAGGGCTTTCCTTTGTGGTTTTTTGATCCCTGTGAAGTAGAGTCATCTGTTGAGAGTAAGGTGGGAGGTAGTGGAGACAGTGCTTCAAGGAGAACAGAAAAGGCTTTAAAAACCAATTGTGGAGAAATGTAAAGTGAGCTGGTAAGGAAATACAAAAATCACCATGGTTCATTGAGATTCCAGTGAGCTTAATAACTGAAGGATATTAAGAGAAAATGTCTTTCACCCAGTGGTTTTAGAATCTTCTGGTGATTCCTGCTCAAATCAGTTATTATTTTGGTTGTAAAACCAATAATTTTTAAATTCCTATAATTCCTTCCCCATTCCTTGACTTTCTGCGTGATAACTCTCCTGGATGATAAGAGTTGTCACACAAATATATTTTGCTTTGCTCCCAAAAAGATGAGTTCCTGAAAATTTGTATTAACTGAGGTATATTTTCATAGGAAAAATTTCGGAAATCTGTTTGCATGCTAAGAAGGAAATCCCCATAGCCTTATAAAAGAAATATTTAAGAAAACATGATTTTTAATACTTAGCAATTAAAAAAAATTTTCAGACTGTAAACATCACAAGCAATCTACAGTAAATATCACTGAAAATTCATTATGGTGTAGTCTTATAAGATGGTGATAAAAATAAGTCTTTTCTTGCTACAGGATTATTTAGGACTATTTTTTTTTGTGACCAGAAATGAATTTCAAAAATAATTTTATGGCTTATTTGATTTATGGGTGCAGATGTGGCAGGTGCTGTTTCTTGTTTTTGCTGGGGATTGAGCCCAGGGCCTCATGCATGCTAAGCTCATACTCCCTACCACTGATCTATCACCAGCCCTTTCACAGGTATTTGATTTTTCACCTTCAGTGTCACTGGCTGGTTATTAAGCCTTAGAGCCTCTGTTTCCTCATTTGTCAGTTGAAGAGTTGGACAGATTATAAAATCCTTCCATATTTTTCATATTGGGTGATTAAACTATTTTGATGAGAATTGGGTTTTCTACCTGCTTTAGTGAAAGAGTATTGTCCTAATTATTTTGCTTGTAGTCACCCACATAAAAGTAATAAGACAGAAACTAAAGGGAATAGAAAAACAAAACATGGACAAAACTCACGAAGCATTAAAATAGGTAGGTCTCAGTTTCCCTTGGGTGTAAATACAACAGGAGTCTCTTCTCCATGCAAGAGGATTTTGTTAATAAAGACCTCCCTTGACCACCAAAAGCAGAGATATCGTTATAAACCAGGAAGGAAGAGGAGTTTAATAACCCACTATCTCAAGGTTCTTTCCCATCCCATCTCTCTCATGCTCCCAGCTGTGTCCTGACAGGAAGTGCTTCTCTGAAAGTCAGAATGGAAGAGAGGATCAATTTCCCACCCGTAGGGACCTGGGGAAAATTTATTCGACATTAATTCCTTTTTCTGCTACCTCTTCGACTTAGGTGCCCTGGGAGGACTGGAAACCCGTTCTCTATTTATGACTAATTTCTTATTAAATTAAATAGTCAGGGCATTTTGTACCTGAGCTATCTAGTCCTATGAAGAATGAAATGACAGAGAGAGGAAGGGACAGGATTATTCCTCTGGGCAATAGTGTGCTTTGGGAGAAAGTTCAAGGAAAAAAATTAATCATGCCTTTTCATTTTAATAAAAAAAAAACCCTCTATTTGATAATACAGAGTCTGTGACGAAATGTGAGCCATGTGGGCCGTCTCTCACCAAGGCTGAGTGGCAAGAGAAACTGACTCCAGAGCAGTTCCATGTCACAAGAGAAAAAGGAACTGAACCGGTAAGGAGATTGGATCAGTGTTCTGGTTAGAGGTGCTGGTAGAGTCGGGAGAGATCCAGCTTCCAACTCTAGTTCATCACTGGCTGCTGCCCAGGTCCTGTCCTCCTCCCTGGTTCCCCTGCTCAGGGCATCACTGTCCATCCAGGAACCAACTCCTTCCTTAGACACATGGCCCTCCACTGTCCAGAAGGCCCAGTTTTTGTCCTAAGTAACTTTCCAGTCACTCGAGTGCCCTCCCATGTCCTTGGCTTCTAGCTGGGCCCGGTTACCCCATCTTTCTCCGCGTAACCTCCAGCTGTTGTGAGCACAGCCATTCTTGCTCCTTGCTGAGCCACCTCCGCACTTCAGCCAAAGAGTCTTTTGAAAACACAGAGCTGGCCATACTGCTTCCCAGTTCAGAATCCAGCAGTGACTTCCCATTGCTTTCAAGGAAAAAGGAAAGTATTGAAGGGCTAGTTGGGTACTAAAGTCCCCTGCATCCCATCCCATTCTTAAATCCAGCCATTTTCCCTCTGAGGCCTTCTGTAGCTCTCAAACAACCTGGGCTCCCTTCCCTTTTAAGGCCCTTGCATCCGGGTTCCTTTCTCTTGCCCATCACCCCTCCTACTCATTAATTCAAGCCTACCTTTTACCTTAGTCCACATCTCACTTTCTCAGGCCCTCACAGATTCTGCTTCTACCATGCTTTTTCTTCATAGCATTTGCCGTCATTGTTCTATCCTCTAGCACCTAACGTGGTGCCTGACTGTTGTAGGCACTCAAAAAATCAATTTCTGTGAGTGTTGAATGACTGTGGGCTTAGAGGTGGAAACATCACTTAAGCTGCATTCAACAATCTCAACTTTCATTTATTTCCTGAGACAACAGCCCCCAGTGATTCCTCATTATAACACCATTTGTGGTTCTTATCCAGGAATCTTGTTCAAATCCAAATCCAACTGCTGTCAATTACCTATTGAAACTTATTATTAGATATTTTCATTTGTGAAGCAGATTCACAAATCTGTTGAATCTGGACCACGGCACTGTGGTTTTACAAGCGTCTAGAGTACTTACATTTTTACTTTGTCAGTACCTACTGCATTCAATCAATTAAATGAAGTGCATGTGGCATTATAATCATGGTTGTACCTCAGTTTCTCGGATGCTAAAGTCATCAGACAGGCTGGCAGATCCCAATGAATTCTTGTAAAATGATATTTTCACAACTTCCTGTGGGTGAAAATTTTGTTAGAGCCTTCTTTGAGAAAGAGACCACATTTGCCACTTTTGTAATGGCACACATGATACTCTGTGAGCAGTCATATGAATCCCCAGAATGTTCAAAGCAAGCCCTGATTTCTCAGGTACAGAGCCAGGCAGGGTTTGGTGTATATGTAGAGCCTGGAGATGCACTGCCAGATGTTTAGGAAAATAAATCTGTGGGCTTCTGAAGCAGATGGTACGATATACACTGTGCATTTGGCCATTTTACAAAATGAGCATCATCCATTATTTTAACTAATGTTATAAATCCCTTTCAGTCGCTCTGTTTCCACATGGAAATTTTCAGAATATTGCAGAACTGGAAGTCTTAGCACCATTATGTTAAGGGAAGAGAGATAAGATAGCGACTCCTATTCTGTGACTCCATATGAAAATTCAGTTACATGTGTTTTTTATTGGGCTACAGTAATATGCTAGTGCTCTGCTAGCAACCAACAAAAGAATTTTCAGCCTAATTGAGCAATAACTAAGAATCAAACATCAACAGAGGGAGGTTTCACACAGGTCCTTCTCTGTCTTTTCCTGATCCAGTCTCCATAGGCTTCTCCTGTTCCAAACTCTAGGAGGGGGGACCAGCTTTCTTGACCTCTGGCTGCTGATTTAGTTTGGGCAGCAGCAGATGCCGGGCAGATCAGAGGAAGATAGAGAAACCCATCTGGATCCAGGTTCTCTGTGTGAAGCAGCGGGTCAGCAGTGGCTGTGTTCCTCCGCTGCAGGTGGCAGCTCCTGCAGGCACCCTCCCTACACACAGGTTCCAGCGACCATCACCTTCCTTTGTCCCACAGGCCTAGTGGGTTGTGTCTTCTCATAGTACTCGGGGGTGTGTCATCCCCCTGTGTTGGTATCCCTTGACCCTGTTCCCACCCCTGTAAACAGTCCCATGTGAAATTATCTGCGGTCATTCCTTTTGAGTGTGTCCTCTTGCCAGTAGGTGTGTTGTATTGACAAAATCAAAGAAGGGAGAATTGTCATTGGTCCAGACAGACCTTGAAATCCCAGAGGTAGCTTGAACTTCATTCTGTCTCTGACCCTGTCCCCCTCTTCTGTGCAGGCAGTCATTTTAATTCCCTCTTCTAAATCATTCTTGACTCTCTCCTCTTTTTTCAGTTTCCAGTCTTTTTTTTTTTTTGCAATGTCAGAAATTAAACCCAGTGACTTGCATATGCTAAATAAGCATTCTGGGCTATATCTCTAGTCCCTTCAGTCCATTCTTGACCTGGATGTCAAGTGACTTTTCTAAAAGCTGACTCTGATCATGTGCACACCCGGTGTGCAAGTTTCCAGAGGTTCCGCTCCTCGTGTTCGGCAGGACAGAGTGTCTGCTCTGTTTACTCACAGCCCTGTGTGACCTGGCCTCTCCTGATTTCCCAGGATCGTCTCCTCCATTCTCTACCAGTGTGGGCTGTTCTGTGTCTGAAACACTCTTCCACCTCTTCATCTGATTAACTCTTACTCATCCTTCAAAATTGAGCTTAGCACTTTAGCATTTTTCTGTAATAAGCACCAATTAGCTGTGCAAAGTCATACTAAAAAGCTAAAAAAAAAAAAAAAAAAAAAAAAAACCCAAAGCAAAAACCTTCCATCTCAGATACTATATTGCAAAAATCCTTAATGGAAACTCCCCTCATATTAAAGGGTCATATGCCACCAGACTCCATGTTAGTGTCTTGTCATGGCTGTCATTACATGATATAACTGTCAACTCCCATCTCTTCTAGCCTGGACGGCAAACTCTTTGAGAAAGGGAAAACGTGAGTTTTTTCTAGTCTCTGCAGCTTTGATATCCAGCCCAGCACCGAGTACATAAAGGGTCATCAACAACTGCTAAAACAAACAAATAAGATAGAAACTGAATTTGGTCCCAATTAAGAGAGGACTTGTATATAATTGGGATGTGGGGAGGGATACATTAGGAAGTCAGGCAAGAAGCAGCAGGTAGATGTCATTTCATAAAATATGCTGGCTAAGAATTCTTCATTTGAATTATTTATATTTATTTAACTTATTGTGATAGCAGTGATAATCTTCTGCCAAACCTTTCCCTGCAATGATGAGATTACATTCTGAATCTTACCAAGCTGTCTGGTTCCTACAGATAGGCTTTTCTAGATCAGCCTTGGGGCTGGTAGCTCTTTGGCATGTGTGTACTGTCAGCACAGGTGGGAGGGATGTAAAACTTCCTCTTGGTTTCAGATGCTCATCAGTGCTAGTGTTGGGAGCAAGCATTCATGGGGTTGGGCCATAAAAGACCAGATGACTCCTGTTAGGACTTCTGTAGGTAAACACAGGATTTTTTTGTTTTGTGGTTTTTGTGGGGTTTTTTTTTTTGGTACCAAGGATTGAACTTGGGGGGCACTCAATCCCCTGCCCTCTTTTGTATTTTATTTAGAGACAGGGTCTGAGTTGCTTAGCGCCTCACTTTTGCTGAGGCTGTCTTTGAACTCGCAATCCTCCCAAACACGGGATTTTTAAAGAGAGAAAATATTCAAGTGTATCCATGTGGGAGGCTCAGTAGGTTAATTTGAAAGTGACTGCTGGGCATCTCATTGAAAATGAACCATTAGTGCCACCCCTGGGAATTTGAAGGTTTGACCTGGCAAACCTGGAGTTTTTTGAGTTAGGGAAACTGGAGTGGGCAGAAGAGTCCAGTTTATTTCTTTTCTTTTTTTTTTTTTTTTTTTTTTGAGAGACAGAGAGAATTTTTTAATATTTATTTTTCAGTTTTCGGTGGACACAACATCTTTATTTTATTTTTATGTGGTGCTGAGGATCGAACCCAGTGCCCCGCACATGCCAGGTGAGCGCGCCTACCGCTTGAGCCACATCCTCAGCCCCCAGCTTATTTCTTGAGTCAACCTTCTTACTTGATAAGCTATTCTGATGTTGGCCTCTCCATCCTGTAGAATTGGGTAATGCTTGCCACTGAGTGCTGTGATGTGATCGTCACAGTTTCCCATTTATAGTTTTCTTTGACAGAGAAGATGACAAAAGGAATTGGACAAAAATTGCCTTTTTTTTTTTTAAACTGAGATTCAGTTTGCAAAATAACATTAAAAAAAATACTGACTCAGCTCATGCATTGCCTTAGCCTCCCTGTATTCCTCTTGACATAGCTTTACAAACCTGAAAGCTCTTTAAGCCATAATGAATGTAGTAGTTTCATCTAAGCAGTGGCCCTGGCACCCCAGGAACCTGATAAATATGTAGTGTCCTCAGCACCATGTGAAGCATGTGAAAGGCACAAACCCCTGCTCTCACCCAGCTATGCTTCTTATGTATTTTCTCCCTTCCTTCCTACCTACTTTCCTTCCTTTCTTTCTTTTCTTTCTTTCCTTTTTGTTTTTTTTTTTTCTTTTCTAGTGCTGGGGGGTGGAACCCAGGGCCTTATGCATGCTAAGCAAGTTCTCTACCACTGAGCTATACCCCCAACCCCTATCTTGTTTTAAAATGTGCTATATCACTTCTATGTGGGAAACCTGCACATGATGTATCTCATTTCCTTTCAGCCTTTCAGCGGGATCTACCTGGACAACAAGGAGACAGGAATGTATCATTGTGTGTGCTGTGATAGTCCGCTCTTCAGGTAAGACGAAGGATGCAGAGGCAGTGAGGGAGAGCAAACCTATCTATTCCACACTCCTCTTTTGAGGTTTTGGATAAATACGTTGCTATTTATTTATTCGTTTATTGGTTTATTTAGTAGGAATCAAACCCAGAGTCTAAGTGTGTGCTCTACCATGCTAAGTGTGTGCTCTACCACTGAGCTATACCCTCAGCCCCCCATCTTGTTTTTGTGCTCTGTTTTTGTTGTTTTGTTTTTGTTTTGAGATGGGCTCTCCCTGGGTTGCCCAGGCTGCCCTTGGATTTGGCAGTCCTCCTGCCTCGGCCTTTTGAGTAGTTGGGGTTACTGGCCTGTACCTCCCGGGCATGTTGTCTTTTGATAGTCGTTGTCTTTTGATAGTCCTTATCTTTTGGCATTGTTGCATAAAGAGAGCTATTTCTAGAAGATACCTGTCTGTCTTGATTTTTTTTCTCACATGTAAAGCAGTTAACAAGACTTCTTGGCTTATATTTTTCCTTTATGTATCCCTGAGAAATACCAGTTAAGCTATTTCTTACAATAAAGCTATTAGAATTTTTTTTAGAGGGAAAGTATTTTAAAGAAATCTAAACCCTAAAAGTATTTGCTCTGGCATGTGATTAAAACTATGCCTCTCCTCGGGAAAATGGGTTTATAATTTAATTTAGGAAATGTAGAATTTTATGAGAATAGATTCCCCACAGTGCTTGACAGTAGTAAATACCATGGCCTCTTCTATGTAGCTAAAAGTAAATTTAATTGTCCCTTGATTTCAAAGCCTCTTTTAAGTCAATCAGGATCTAAAATCTCTCAACAAAGGCTTTTTTGTTTAGATATGCAGGAAACAGTCTAAAAAAAAAAAGGAGATTCAATGAAGAAAAAAGGAAACATCTTTGAAGTCCTGTTTTTCAGAACTTCAAAGATGTTTTCCTTTCTTTTGCATCAACCCTAAATTGGTTTAGAATAAAATATAAATCAAGCCAGCTCTGCAAATCTTCCATTAGGCAGCGCTTCCTTCTGTCCTCTGGGCTTTGAGCAGACAGGGTTTCCTGGCTGGCTGGCTGCTAATGCGGGCAGCATTAGGAAGCCAGACCCTGCCTGCAAGGACAAGGGGCATTAGGATCGATTTCCCTTCATGCTTAGGGAAGGGGACCAGCCCTGGTCCAGACGCCTTCACATTGTCAGTGGCTGATGAGGAGATATCGAGAAGACAGTCAGCCCAGGATGGCTTACGGGGAGCTAGAAGGAATTTAATTTTTACATAGTCGTGTTGAAAAAACAAACCTTCCCCCTTCACACCATAGCAATCAACACAGGAGATTTTTGTGATCTCAAAAGTCGTGAGGTTTTCTACCCTGAAGCTAGTCAGTTCCATGGTGGGTACCAACTGAATGTCCTCGAATCCAACTCTCTTCTGACACGACCTACCTGGAGATGGTATCAGGCCCCACAGATTGAGGGGTTGGTCCCCAAGGACCTCCTCTGCTTCAGATGCCAGTTGTAAGCTCCAGATTGTGACCTGTGCTTCTGATCAGCGAGCTATAAATCAGATTTCCTGCAGTCTCCTCCCTGGGTTCCACTAATTTGCTTGAAGAGCTCACAGAACCCAGGAAAACACTTATACTGATGACGACACAGAATGAAGTTTGGAGGAAGGGGTGCATCCTTCAGGAACCTCCACATATTTAGTTATCAGGAAACTCGCCAGCCTTATCCATTTGGGGTTTTATGGAGGCTTTGTGACATAGGCATGATTGACTAAATCATTGATCATTGATGATCAGCTTCAGCCCTTCTTCTTCCCCAGAAGTTGGGGGTGGAGCTGAAAGTCTCAATCCTCTGATCATGCCTTGCTCTTTCTGGTGACTAGTCCCACCCTGAAGCTCTTTATGGCTGTCTGCCAGGGGCCAACTCATTAACATATAAAAAGACTCTAATTTTTAAGATTCCAAAACTTTAGAAGTTGTATATGCCAGGAAATAGGAGGAAAGTCAAATATGTATTTCACAGTATCACAGCAATAAAATATGAGACTCATGTTTTGGAGATATTTGTTATTCCTTGACCTTTGGTTCTATGAAAGAGGAGAAGTAGAGTGTTCAGTTGGCTGACTTGCTTTCAGCCAGAGGACCATATTGTGAAAGTATACTTTGTTACTACCTAGTCACCAGAAGATGTCCTGTTTCTATATTTGGACTGTTAACCACTGTGACCACAAAAAATGAGAAGTCATCCTTGTAAGAGTACTCTGCTCAGTGTTAGTCTTCCTTCTTTGATTTTATTGGTGTTCCACATCTGCAAAGAGGAGGCCGTCTCACGCCCCAATGTCCTGTCCCCTTGCCACGCAGGCTGTCACAGAGTCACAGGAGGTTGGAGCTGGGAGAGACCAGAGCAGAAGGCTCTGTCCAGGAAGACTCACTTTCTAGAATGGGGCACATGTTTTGTACCTGCTCTGACTCACTTGGGACTATTAAAAATTGGAAATGTGGCTGAATTATATATATGTGTGTTGTATTAGCACAATGGTAGTTCAAATTTAGAAGGTTAAGTTATCAACTCCAGGTTGAGGAGCTGAAACAGCCAAAACGAATAGGAAAATCAGCCAAGGGGGCGGGGAAAGCTTGTTAACCATAAGGCCAGTGAACTGAACTGTTAATTCATGAACCTTAATTATTTCTTTGTCAGCATTTAATTTTAGTTAAAAATTTTCCATTTCCTTTTCAATAACTTTTTGAATTTCTGTTCCATCTTCCTACTGCTCCTGTAGATGTAGCTAAGACTGAGGGAAATAAGAGTATATCAGTGTTGGTCAGTTTTCCATAACTACAATAAATATCTGAGATAATCAACTTATAAAGAGAAAAAGGTTATTTTGGCTTAGAGTTTTAGAGGTTTCAGTCTATGATTGATTGGTCACATTGCTTTTGGCCTACAGGGGCACATCTTAGTGTACAGTAGAGCAAAACCACTCCCCTCATGGCCAGGAAGCAAAAGAGAGGGAGGGGCTAGAATCACACTATTCTCTTCAAGGGCATGTCACCGTGGGCCTAAAGACCTTCCAGTAATCCCTGCCTCTTAAAGGTTCTACTAACTCCCAGAACACCAAGCTGGGACCCAAGCCTTTATTTACTTGCTTATTTTTATTTTTTGACAGTACTGGGGATTGAACCTGGGGCCTCACACATGCTAGGCAAGTGTCCTACCACCGAGCTATATCGCCAACCTGGCACCAGTTTTTCTTTCTCTTTCTATTCTTAACCTTTTATTATAGGAAGTAGGGGAACAGAAAAATAATTTCTTAAAAAATTCATATAGAGTCAAAATGAAGTGAAAAGTTGGTCAGCCAGAACTAAATCCTAGTTAAAATAAAAGGTACATGCAGGGATCAACCACCTCCTTGCTTCCTGCCCCAGCCAGGAGGCTTCCTACCTGCAGACTCTCGAGCTAGGCCTCCCTTCCTGGCTCTGCTTGTCCCTTCTGTGTGTGATTTAGGTTTCATTTATCTTGGAGCCCAGATTGCTTGTTGAGGTCTTCTCTGATAGCACACGCTATTTTTGGATTTATTTTTTCTGCTGCAGATTCCTGTTACTTTGTCAGTAGCACACAGTCTAGGAATGTGTGCTATTCTACTGGCTCAAATATTTTCTTTAGTTGAGGAAATAAAACTGACAAGCTCCTCAAGTTCCTTAGCCATTATACTTCTTGTACATACCTCAGGGAGGTTGTTAGGGGTAGAATTGTGTCTCAAGAAAGATACATTGAAATCCTCATCCCTGGAACCTGTAAATGGAAACAGGGCCATTAGTCATACTGGTGTTGGGCAGGCCCTTAATTTGATATAACTGATGTCTTTATAAGAAGAGGAAAAAAAGTCACAGACACATAGAAGGCAGCCACTGGAGTTTACCTACTTTACAGGATGCCAGCCACTTTCAGAAGCTAGGAAGAGGCACAGGGGGATTTCCCAGGGTCTTCAAGGGAACATGGCCCTTGCTGGCATCTTGATTTTGTCTCAGTTACTTTTTGGTAATGTTCTGCAGCTTTTCTAGGAAACTGGCATGGTGCTCACCAAGTACCTCTTGATTGGTTGATTAATGACATCTGCTTTAGTGCTTAGCAGCAGTAGCAATATCGAGACTATCTAAGGGTGTTGCAGTGATGATGGAAAGCACCGTGGAAATGTGAGAGAAGCTGCAACTTCATGAGTGTGGGGTTTTTGTTTGGTTTTCAGTCCTGGAGATTGAACCCAGAGGCCCTTAACCACTGAGCCACTCCATATCCACAGCCCATTTAGTTTTTATTGTGGGACAGGGTCTCAGTAAGTTTCTGAGGCTGGCCTCAAATTGACAATTCTCCTACTTCAGCCTTCTGAGTCGCTGGGATTATAGGTGTGGGCCAGCACACCTGGCTCTTCTTGAGCAGTTAAAGAATTGGGCATAGTACTTTGTAAATGGTTCTTGCTCTCCAGGATCTGTTAGTACCCTATTTAACAGATGTGAAAACTGACATTTTCTCTCTTTAAGTAACTTGCTCATGTTTTCATTCCTTTTTCCATTCCTGTAACAGAAGACCTGAGACTGAGTGATTTATAACAAATATAAGTTTATTTTGGCTCATGGTTCAGGAGGCTGGGAAGTCCATGAGCATGGGGCTGGCATCTGTTTGGCTTCTGTGAGGGTCTTCTGCTGCATTATAACATGGTGGGAAAGCCAAAGGTCAAACAGGAGCATTGAAAGAAGCAAAATGGAACTGGCTCTTATAACTAATCCAGTCCCATGAGAACTCCCATATTCCTTCTTAATGAACTAATTACCTCTTAAAGGCCACAACTCCCAGTGCCACCACAAAGGCAGTCAAATTTCAACTTGAGTTTCAGAGGGGCAAACCGTATTCAGACCACAGCAGTCACACATATAGTAAGTGATAGCGCTGAGCTCATGTTACAGGAGCCTCTGAGCGTGCCCTTCCTCAGAGATGGACGGTCCAGCAACAAACCCACCCACGCACCAGGCTCTTCACACCCAGCCTTACATCAGACCTCCTGGCAGCTCTCTGTGCTGTCCTTACCTTCATTTCATTCCAGGAAACAGTGTTAGGAGGGCTGACTTGTCCAGAGCGGTACAGCAGCCAAACAAAGCCCCATGCCATGGCACTTGGGCTCTGAAGCCCACACTGTCACCTGGGTTTCCATCAGCCACTTGTGCAGTGCTGTAGAACCAGACACCACCACTTTCTAGTGCCAGCCATCCAAATTACAGCCATAGGTCCCTGGGAAGACATAACCAGCCTCCCGCGGATATGCCCAGCCAGGGTAAGCCACAGACTCCCTGCCCAGAGCCTCTTTCCCAGACACTTCCGTCACACTTAATGTAGTTCCCCTCCCAACTCCATCATCTTGAGAATGATCATAGTGCACATTTGTGGAAAGTGCTGCCTCTTCTAATGAGAGACCGTGGGTTGAGGGTTTTAAGGTCATGAGTGCTTTCCAGGATGTTACCACTCCTGAGGGACTCCATACTGTGGATAACCTTGGAATTAAGTGACATTGGCCCCTGTCTGCTCCCTCTTCCAGGCTGCTTCTGGTAGAGTTTATTAAAAAGTTTTGTGAGATCACATATTTTTCTGGTCATAAATCTTAAAACAGGAGAAAACTGAAGGCTAATTCACTTTTTATGTGGCATTCTAATGTCCTGAGTAACTAAATAACATTAGAAATCTCTGATGTGCCCTCTTTCTTCAATTGAATGCAGATTCTTCTGAGAATTGGGGTTAGGGATGTCATTTATCTCTGGTGCCTCTACTGTTACTTTGGGGGCTGTAGAATATCCAGAAAAGGAAGAAAAACAAACCAGATAAACAAGAGAATACCTTCTCAAGTAAATGATACAGAGTAGTTTTAGTTTTCCAGGGATGAGCCTTATGATAATTTAAAATGTATAATTTCTAATTAGCATTAATATTTAGGTTCTCAGGCTGGGGTTGTAGCTCAATGGTAGAGCACTTGCCTTGAAGGTGTGAGGCACTGGGTTTGATCCTCAGCACGACATAAACATAAGTAAACAAAATAAAGTTATGATAATTTGTTATGTCCATCTACAACTTAAAAATTTTTTTTAAAAATTTAGATTCTCAGTCTTAAGTGATATATGTTGACCCTATCATATTACTTGGTAAAATCTCCAGATTCTGCTAATTGCATCAATAAAGGTTTATTGTTTCCCATAAAATGTTTAATGACTTTTTATTGGTCTAAAATTCATTTATTTAAAAAATTTATTATATTCGTAATTCTCTATGAAAATTCCTTTCATGATCAGTAGTTTATATAATGTTGAGGATGGAAAGATGCTGATTAAAAGATGCTTATGATGTTTTTTCCCAAGACATAGTGGCAAGGCAGATATTTTTGTTTCTTTATTGCAGTACTAGGGATTGAACCCAGACCCTTGAACATGCATGCTAGGAAGTGCTCAATCACTGAGCTACACCCTCAGTGCCATGTGAGTATTTCTGAACTCAGAAAAGGATTGCAAAGAACCCAACCTGAGTGTGCAGAGACTTCTAGTTGGACCCATGGCTGCTCAAATTTATGAAATGTCTGTTATTAGTAATGATATTAAAAAGAATAGCTACAAATTTACATACTATGTGTCAGGAGGCGCTGCTCTAAACACACCATATGTAGAAATATCTCAGTGAATTCTGTCAACAAGCATGTGATTTAATAATGCTATTGCTATTCTGGAGTTTAGGACACCAATTCTCTTCTTTAAAAGATTAAATATCTATTAAATAAATTGCCAAGAGCACACTGATATAACAGTGTGGCTTCACACCAACATCTTTTGGAAGTCAAGCCCTTACCACTAAGAGGCATGCCTGTGGTTCTCAGAGAGGATTCCTGAGGATCCCTGGGACCTATCTAAGGGATCTACCAGATGATCCCTTTCCCAAGATGTATCCATCCACGTGAGACAAAGTCCTTTTGTTTTTGTGCTGGGAATCCAACCTAGGACCGTACACACTGAGCTGTTCTGTCCCCTTCCTGTGTCAACAATCTTGCAACAGAGTAAGTGCAGAGGCACATAGGAAGTTTCAGTTGTCCTTTTCCAAGCCAGATAGTAAAGAGATCTGCAAAATTGTAAAACAATGCAATTCTTCTCATTCAGTGTCTGTTTCATTTTGGAAAACAGTATGTTAATGTTAATATGTAATAATTTATTATTTTAAAAAGTAATATAACACATATATATTATAAAATTCTCAGTTATCATTTCTAATTGGTTATGTATTGACATCTGTCACTCATGGAAACAGAAACTCTAGGGAATTCTTAGGCATTTGGGGGCATGGAGGAGGTCCCAGGACCAAAATGTCTAAAGTTGTCTGTGTCATGATGTCCTCTTCCTAGTGGGTTTTATGTTCTCTGCTCACTTCCTTTGTGTTTAGAGTCAAGGATTCCATTATTCACTACTCCTTTCTTGTTTGTTCAATTTTTGGAGGGTTTAACTTTCAATTATTTCTTTCTCAGGTGGAGAGCAAGTCATCTCCCTGCCATCTAAAATTTCTTAAAAATCTATTTTCCTAGAGCCATTTGCAAGAGCTTATCTGTCCAAGCTCTTAGAGAATGGGCTCTTTGTTAATTTTTTTTTAATGTGGTGCTGGAGATGGAACCCAGGGCCTGGTGCATGCTAAGCAGCCTCTCAGCTGCACCCCCAGCCTTGAGAATGGGGTCTCTAGTGAGCAGATTTGTGAGTTGCTCCCCTCGCCAGCTTTCTTGGCCCATTCTAGCCTTCAGCATAGTTAGTTCCTTGGAGACTCCCCTGGAAGCTCAGGCTTCACTGGAGTGATTGGCACAGAGTACCTGGGCTTATATATTAATAAAAATAATCATAGTGAGTATATGTGCCCAGCAGTATGCTCAGTTTATACCATGCTCTGCAGAGCATCCCCTTTGGGATAGGCCTGATTTTCCCATTTCACAGATGAGAAAACCAGGCCTTGGGAGGTTGAGCAGCTTGTATGATTTCATACTACTGGGTCCCCCTAGGCAGGCAGCCTCGTGTGTTTAGATAACTGGAAGTTTCCTGTGCTAAAAGTGGTTGCTTCTGTGCTTCTCTGATGTGCTGAGATCCCGTTGACCCCCTTCGACCGCTGTGATTTCTGTTTGATTTCTCCCTTTTCTGCATTCGGAACACATGGATTTGATTTGCGGTTTCTAATATGCAACAGAGTTCACAAAGCTCCAAGTGTTTTTCAGGCCTTTAGATCAGACATAGAAAGAAGCCATTAGCTTCAAAGGCACAAGACATCCTTTCACTGCGGCCAGGCAATGTTCTTAATAGCGAAGGGGAGCAGTGGGAACAAGTCTGTGGAACTGACTGTCGACCTGGCCAAGCTTGCGATCTGATAGAGCAAAGTGGGAATCAGGTCTGGCTCATTGGAAAAACGAATTAGCGAGAAAAAATGCTCCTGGTATGTTAATAACAGCGTCTTTACTGGTCACGGTGTTGGTACTGCCTTCCACAGCTCTGAGAAGAAGTTCTGCTCTGGCACCGGATGGCCTTCATTTTCTGAGGCTCATGGCACCTTGGACTCTGATGAAAGTAACAGTGGAATCCTGAGACGTCTGGACACCTCCTCAGGAAAAACTCGCACAGAGGTGGTCTGCAAGCAGGTGGTGTATTGTGCTTTATATTATTTTCTCTGATGTGGCTAAAAGTGCCACAAGGAACTCTCCTGTGCTTGGCATCTGCTTTCTTATTCCATGGAGGCACTTTGTCATCAAAAGGCATTGAGAAGCTGGGCACTATGGCACCTGCCTAGCTACTTGGGAGGCCAAGGCAGGAGGGTCGAAAGTTCAAAGCCAGCCTTAGCAACTTAGTGAGACCCAGTCTCAAAATAAAAAATAAAAAGGACTGGGGATACAGCTAAGTGATAGGCCCTGAGTTTGGTCTCCAGCATCACAAAAACTTAATGAATAAATAAATGTAGAAGAAGAATATATTAGCAGAAACTCATGCCCATAATAACCCCTCTCTCCCATCATTCTCAAGTGGCCTTTCCTGGTTCTCACCTTCCACAGAGATAGGAGCAGGGTTAGGGTCTGAAAAACTGGCAGGTCACATTCTTTTGAGCAGGGACAGGCTGCAGGCAAGCCCATGTGGTTGGCATCTCTCTATCTCCTTCCCCACTCTGAAGTATGTCACTGATAGGCAAAGGGATACTCCAGGTGACAACAGCACATTACTCCTCTGGGAGCCTCGAAGGAGGGAGTGACTTAAATCCAGACAGAAAAATCATTTTGCCGTTTTTGGGTGCTCTCATCTTCTGAGGCCCAGGTTTTGTAAAATGTCAGAGGCAAGTAGATTCAGATAGCATAGTTTTGCCATATATATATATATATATATATATAGATAGATAGATACCCTGTCCACAGCAACATTATTCAGTACTCACCAGGAATTGTGCTGCTGCTTTCTGTACATTGTCTCAATTAATCATGACAACACTCTATGAAGTAGGTATAATTATCATCCCTACTTTATAGATGAGTAAATCAAGGCATAAATTTGATAGTTGGCACACATTCTTACTGGTAAAGTAGGACTATTTACCACTATTGTGTCCTGAGTTATTCCATGCCTTAATCAAATTTGGATGTGACAGACACAAAGATGTCAGACTCTGGAATTCGGTGGCACACGGGGTCTATCTGTTTAGTTCTATGTAAAGGGCTCTGTTTCCACTGGGAGTGATGAGGGCTTCTCTGTGCTGCAGTGTGAAGCTCATCTTGGCCATGTGTTTCCTGATGGACCTGCACCCACAGGACAGAGGTTTTGCATCAACAGTGTAGCCCTCAAGTTCAAACCAAGCCAACACTGACATCTCTAAGAGTCCCTGCTTGGCCACTCTTCCACGTATATCCTTGATTTTCATAATTCAGATGGATGGTTTGTTTTATTTACTATAAATTAGACTAAGTTTGCTGGTTGCCTGAAGGGAGTCACAGCTTCTCTTACTCACCTGGCATCAACTCAAACCTGACTCAAGCTTGGACTTTGGAATTTTACAAAATGACAGGGGGCAGCCATTCCCACCAACTGGCTTCCATAGGCTTCGGGTGGGACCTCAGAGCAGGACTCTTGGGGGATGTCAGGAGCTTATGGACTTGGGGCCGAAAAGATCTTTCATGATGACTCTGAACTTGCCATTGCAGTGAAGTCCTTCATGGACATGTGTAGGTAAAGGATCAAGTGAAAAGAGGAATACGGGATCAGAGGAATGGAAATGCCAGCACTGAAGAAAGAGCTGGGTTGGGAGGAGCTGTGCTTTGGAGGGACATGTTGATGAATGTGCTGTGTAATTTTCTTTCAGAATTTTGAGTATCTCAAAGTTCTTCCAATCTCACTACCCAAAAATCAGTTCCAATGTGATTTCTTAGATTTTGGTGATTATGAAGAATGTTCATCTTTATACCTTCTGGCTACAAAGTTCAACCTTAAATGTTCAAATAAAATATTTACTGATACTGATGTTTGCTTTTTGTCTAAGTCTGTGAATTTGCTCTTTCATAGACATGGCTCTAAATTAATATGACAAAAAAGAACCAGAACACACCTTAATAGACATTTGGTATATCCAGAGGAACAGCAACTTAAGTATTTCACAAACTGAGAGTCTCAGATAAGGTATTAGTAAAAGTATTTATGAGATTATCTTCTATATGATTTTATGAGCAGAAAGGAAAATTCCATTTTCTTCTCATTACCTTATTATACATCCTTTGACATTTCTTTAGTGGCTGCTCTGTAAATGACAACATGCACCCTTACCTTGTTACTATTATGTGCAAATCATGGCTTTTCTTGGTTCTCCAAGAATGCTAACCTTAGAACATGAATTTCATGAGCACTCTTCCACGTTCTATGTTACTATTTCCATGAATTTAATTTTACACACATTTTAGACTCAATGACTAGTAATAATTAATTACTTAAGTGTAGAGTTGATATTTCCTACTTACCTATTTTCCCATTTTTTGTTGTTCTTTATTTTTTCCCAAATTCTATTTTCTTATGGGATTATTTTTTCTTCTGCCCGAAGAACTACTTTTATTTTTCCTTTAGTTCATGTTTCCTGGTGATGAATTTCTTCAGTTTTTGTTGGAGAGAAAATGTCTCTGCTCTCCTTTTATTTTTAAGAATATTTTTCATGGATATGAAATTCTAATTTGGAAAATTTTTAAAAATACCTATAGATAATCAGTTGCCCAGCACCATTTCTTGAAATCTTTCTTTAATTTCTTTGGCATTTTTATCAAGAATCAATTTCCATATAAATGTGACTCTATTTCTGAACTCTGTTCTATTCCGTCAATATGTCTGCCTGATGGCGCTACACCATGCTGTGTTGACTGACTGTAGCTTAATCGCTCATCTTGAAATTAGGGATTTGGGCTAGGCTAGTTCCTTTGCATTTTTGTATAAATTTTTGAATTAAGTTTTTTTGTGGTGCTGGGGATCGAACCCAGGGCCTGTGCATGCGAGGCAAGCACTCTACCAACTGAGCTATATCCCCAGCTCTAAATTTTTGAATTAGTTTGTATGTCTACAAAACATTTGGCTGAGATTTTTATTGGGATGGCATTAAAAATCTTCATTAATCTGGGGAGAATTGACATCTTAAAATGTTGTATTCCCCAATCCATGAGTTCTTCATTTCTCCTTCAGTTTTCTACTTGAGAGAAAAATATTTTGTAGTTTTCAGCATCTGGGTCTCACATACATTTTGTTCAATTTATCTCAAAGTATTTTAATTTTCTTAATGCTGTTTTAAATTGATTTACCTAAATTTCATTTTCTAATTGTTGATTGCCATTATATAGAAATACAATTAATTTTTGTTTTGAACTTGTGTCCTACAATCTTGCTAAATTGATTTATTAGTTCTAGTCCCTGCTCCTCAGACCCGGGTGCCTTAGAGTGTTCTGCACACACTTTATCTGCAGATAGTACACTTTTACCGTTCCCTTTCTAATCTGCTTTTTTCTTTCCCCTCCCTTAGTTACTACCAGGGCTTTGTAGTATAAAGTTAAATCAACACAGAGTGAATATCTTTGCTTCATTTGTGATTTTAGAAAACATCAAACCTCTCACTCTTAAGTGTAGTGTTAGCTGTAGATTTTTTTCATAGATGAACAATCAGATGCAGAGGACTTCTATTTCTAGATGTTGAAAGATTTTTATCATGAAGGAATATTGATTTCTATGAAATGGTTTTTTTCCTGCATATGTTGAAATAATGATATGATTTAACGTTCTGTATTCTATCTTGGTAAATTACATTGATTGATTTTCTGATATTAAATCAGTCTTATACTCTTGAGATACAGTTCTCTTAGATATGGCATATAGCATCCTTTTTACATAATATTGATTCTTATTTGCCAGTATTTTAAAGAACATTTACATCTGTGTTCATGGGTGATGTTGCTCTGAATGCTTTTTTCTTGTGATGTCTCTGATTTGTAATCAAATTAATGATGAGTTTGGAAATGCTTCCTCTTATTTTCTGAAAAAAGTTTATGCAAGATGGGTATTTATCTTCCTTCATTGTTTGATGGAATTCATCAGGGAAGCCATCTGAATCTGTAATTTTCTATGTGGAAAGTTTTTAATTATGAATTAAACTTATATAGGACTGTCAAGTTTTCTTGAGTCACTTTTGTTAACTTTTGTTAAATATTCCATCTAGATTGTCAGACTTATTCCCATCTTATCCTTTTACTCTCTGAAGGAAGGTTCAGTAAGACCATTTCATTTATCCCTAATATTGGGAATTCATATCTTCTCTTTTCTTGATTCATCTAGCTAAAAGTTTATAAAGTTTTTTTTATATTTTTAGTTGTTGATAGAGCTTTATTTTTTTTTTCATTTATTTATAAGTGGTGCAGAGAATCGAACCCAGTTCCTCACATATGTCAGGCAGATGTTCTACTGAGCCACAATCCCAGCCCTAAAAGTTTATTAATTTTATTGGATCTTTTTTTTCCCAAAATTTTGAAATGGCTTTTGATTTTATTGTTTTCAGTTTTATGTTCGGTTGATTTCTACTCTTTATTCTTTTGTTCCTCTTGTTTGTTTTGGATACAACTTATGGCTCTTGCTCTCTCTGCTTCCTTGTTTCCATATCTTGAGATGTTCTCCTACATGCCATTCCGCCATGATGCCTCACCTTGGGCCCAGAGCTATGGAGTCAGCCATCTATAAAATGAATCCTCGGAAACTAACCGTCCTTCCTTGTAAATGAGAAACTAAGATACAGAAGGAGATGGCAAACCTGTGCCACACAGCTACTGTATTTGTACTAAACTGGAAGAGTTGAGCAGTTAAAACAGAGACAGGACAGCCTTACAACGCCTATAATATTTACCATCTGGCCCTTTTCAGAAAGGTGGTGACCCCTGGCCTAGGACATTTTTTTATTACATGCTATTTTGACTGAAGTTACCAATGATCCATTTTGTGTGTGTGTGTGAGAAGAGAAGAGAGTAAAAGAATAAAAAACAAATAAAACAAAAAAATAACTTATGCTTCCTTTTGTAATTTTTTAAGGTCGAAACTTAGAACATCAAGTTTTACACTTTTATTCTTTTTCTACATGAGCATTTAAAGTTATACATTTCCCCATGGACTCTGCCTTACTTACGCTGCACAAATTTTGATATGTATATTTTCATCATCATGTTTATATGATATATTGACATTTTCTATGATTCCTCTTTGGCCTAGTAAATATGGAGAAGTATGTTAAATTCCAGATATTTGGGATTTTCCTGAGCTTCTCATTGTAATTATTTCTAACTTAATCCCATTGTGGTTGGGGAACATAGATAGCCTGCATGATATAAAATTTGTCAGATTTTCAGATGTGTTTTATGGCCCACAGTATGGTCTGTCCTGACAAGTGCTCCAGATGCACTTGAAAATAATGTCTATTCTGTTATTCTTGGGTAGCATTCTGAAATGTTCAGAACTTTCTGTGTCTTTACTGATTTTTTTTTTTTTTTTTTTTTTTTTGGTCTTAACTGTTCTAACAGAGAATGGAGATGTGAAAATTTCCAGGGATATTTGTAGATTTTTCTCTCTTTCCCTCTCATTCTGTCAGCTTTTTGCTTCATGTATTAAGCACATACAAATTTTGATTGTTGTATCTTCCTTGACATTGAACCTTTTATCATTATGAAGTAATGAAATTATCTAGTAATACATTTTGATTAAGATATAATTCACAAAACATAAAGTTCACCATGTGAAAGTACACAGTTAGAACATATTTTGTTTTGAATCCATTTCTAATTTATATCAATATAGCCACTTCAGCCTCCTCTATCTGCTATGTGACAATATGGCTTTTTTTCTCCATTTTCTTTCAAACTGTCTGTTTTTGTGGCTGTTTTTATTTGAGACAGGTTCTTTGTATGCTGCCCAGGCTGGCCTCCAATTCCTGGCCTCAACTCATCCTCCTGTCCCAACCTCCCCAGGAGTTGGGTCTTATAGGTAGGTACCATCACACTTGGCTATTTCACACTATCCATATCTTTATATTTATATTTTATCTCTTGTAGGCATTATATAGTTGGGTTTTATTTTTATCTTTTAGTCCATTTAACAATCTGCCTATTATGGTTTGAATATGAAGTGGCCCACTTAAAGCTCCTGTTAATGCAGGAATATTCAGAGGTAAAATGATTAGACTGTTAGAGCTATGACCTACTCATTCCATCCTAGCTGGAATATGGGCGGGTGGAGCATGGCTAAAGGAGGTGGATCCCTGGGGCTATGCCCTGGAAGGCTGCGGATTCCCTGTGGCTCCCCGCAGCCCCACTACCATCTCCTGACCCTGCCATGAACTGAGCAGCTTTCCTCTGTGGACCTCATGATGTGCCTCACCTCTGCTTCCACGAGCCAAAATAAATGTTTCTTCCTCTTAAGTTGTTCTTGTTGGCTCTTTGGCTCACAGCGATGCAAAAGCCGACTGAAATACTGCCTCTTAACTAAATAGTTTATCAACATTTACTACAAACATTGGTTGCATTTGGGACCACTGTTCATTGGCTGCCAAAGACAGATGACAGATGATAGATAGATGGATAGATAGCTAGATAATCTCTTTACTGAGCATTTACAATGAGTAACACACTAATTCACATAAAATTTAGAAATTCATATCTCTGTTAGTTTATATTCCTATTTATTTATAGATTTTATATATAATTATCTGCATACAATTTTTTTTTTTTTAGACAGGGTTTTACTAAGTTGCCCAAGCTGACCTCAAACTTGTAACTATCCTGCCTAAACCTCCTGAGTTGTTGGGATTGTAGGCGTGAGCCACCATACCTGGCATCTGATGTATTTTAAATCCCACAAGACTGTGTTATATTTATATTTATTTCATAATGTATTTATTATTTATTAAACATGGTTTATGGAAGGAATTAAAGTATAGAAAGAAAAAAACTTCCTTTGCAATTAGTCAGATACTTATATTTCTAATGCTTTTCTGCCTGATATCATTTTTTTTCCTTCAGATGTCTTCACACTTGCAATGAAGTTTCAACATACAAATTTTGGAGGACCAAACAGATGGGCCTTGATGTGGGTGCTTTTATTTTTCTATTTACTGCATCCTGTGTCTGAATTTTCATCTGCCATTCAATCTAGGAAACTCAGTTTTTTTCCTCCCAGTAGGTCTTTTTCTCTTTCTCCTCTCTTATTCTGGTATCCCAGGTACACGTTTTACCACTGATATCATCGAGCCGCTCACTGGGTCTCTGTTCATCTCTTTTCTTTTTTTTCCAGTACCTTTGTCCTCTGTTCTTTACCTTGGGTAGTTTTTATTGATCTCTCTTCATGTTCTCTTATTCTTTTTTCTGTTGTAGCCTTTCAGCTTTTAGTCTATGTGAATTTTTTATTTCATATAAAAATATTTCAGAAATTATATTATTTAGTTCTAAAACTTCTATTTTCTTCTTTGCTGTCTCTATTTCTTTGTTGAGGCTTCCTATTTCTCTCCTGGCATTTTCATTCATTGAAGACATGTTTTGTGTTATTTCATATCTTGGGTTTAGACTTGATTGATTTTCTTCTCTGTTCAGAGTGTTAAATTTTTTTTCCTTCATATATCATGTAATTTTGGATAGTATCCTAGGTAGTATAAAGGTTAATTTGTGGATATGATGGATTTTTTATTCTCTAAAACATTTTTTTTTTCCTCCTTTGTTGTAGCAGGAACTACTCTTAGCTGGACTTGAATTCCAATTGTTTTTCTTGAATAGAGGCTTCGGTCTCCGTTCACATTGTCTGTGGTTGTCACTGTCTTTAGCGGGGATACTTTGAGTCTATTTCATGATCCATAATTCATGGTTCAGAGCTGTGGGCAGATTGAATTTTGGGGTCCTTGCTCTATCTTTTCCCCTGTAAGATTCCTCTTCTCTTTTTAGTGTTCACAGTTTTCTGACTCCACATTTCTGATTTTACAGATCCAACAAACAGGCTGCAGGGTTTTCTCCTGCTTGCCTCCTGATGCCCCACAGACCCCACTTGGCCTAAGCTAAGGTCTGGAGAGATGAGAACTGACTGTGTAGCTCTCCACCACCCTTTACCGTCTAGGTAGCTCAAGTTCTTCACCAGAGACTGCTTCTGTTTGTTTCACAGTACTGCTGATGGTTGCTTTCATATAGTGCCCAGGGTCTGCAGTTGTTCTATAGGAGCACAGGAGTTGGAGGAGTCTCGGTCATTATACCCACAAGTGGAAATGTAGGACTCTTACTTGCCAGTACAGATGCTCGTTGGTCTCTCTCTCCCTCTCCCTCTTTCTCACTCTCTCTCACTCTTTCTTAAAAAAAAAAAAAAAAAACAGATGCTCCTTGGTTTTCAGTGGGGTTATGTTCCAATAAACATAATCCCATGAATCAAAAATATCATTTGAATATGCATTTAATACCCTGGACCTACCAAACATCATAATTTAACAACACAATACTACACAATATGTGGGTAGGGTACAGTTATTTCCCCATGTGATAGAAAAAAATGTAGGATATCACTGGTATAGTGGCACACACCTGTGATCCCAGCTACTGAGGAGGCTGAGGCAGGAAGATCTCAAGTTTAAGTTCAGCCTGGACAACTTAGCAAGACCCTGTCTCAAAGTGAAAAAATGTAAAGGACTGTAGATGTAGCTCAGTAGTAGAGCACTTGCCCAGCATATTAAAGGACCTGAGTTCCATCCCTAGCACTGATAATACAGAAAGAAAAGGCCAGGTGTGGTGTCATATGCTGTAATCCCAGCTATTTAAGAGAATGAGGCAGGAAGATTGCAAGTTTGAAGTCAGTTTGGGCAACTTAGCCAGACCCTGGGTCAAAAAAAAAAAAAAAAAAAAAGGTGGAGGGGGGGCTAGGGATGTAATTCAGTGGTAGAACACCCCTGGGTTCAATCCCTAGTGTCTCTCTCTCTCTCTCTCTCTCTCTCTCTCACACACACACACACACAACAAAACAAAGCACCCTATATGGTATTTGTTATGTTTTTATTTACAAAAGAAAATAGATGAAGTAAAAGATTCAATTAAATTTTTAAAGAAAAATGTATTCTTAAGAAAAATAGGATAAAGACATGGCAAAAAGAGACATTAATGAATTAGATAAATAAAATAAAACATCAAAGGACTGGATCTCTGAGAAGCAGTAATAAAGCAGACTTCTGATAATTTTAATCAAGAAGAAAAGAATATATGAATTAAAACTAGAAATGAAATATGGGTTATAATAATAAATATGGAAAATTGTACTGTTTAAATAGAGCTCCATGGAAAAGTATGGATAAAATATATGATTTTTGCAGAAAATATCAATTTATCAAAATTGCTATGAGAAGGGCTGAGGATGTAGCTTGGTAGTAGGAAGAAAGCAATTTTAATATTTGGTGTTAAGGGCTAGACTATGTGGACAAAGACCAAACAGACTCCATTTTACCCTGAGACTCCATGTTGTATAAGAAATGCTTCTCCCATGGGAACACCCCACTTCTGTACCCATCAACAGTTGCTTAGCATAGCATGTTTGGCAACACAAAATGGAAATTCTTATACAATTCAATATAAGATTGTTCTCTTTTTGATTCCCATTTTTCTTGGACAATGTACCCTGTCAGAGAATGATTGTCTAGAGATTAGTAACCATTCTTTAACTTTTCCTCAACTAGTACACTTCTCCTTCTGTTTATGATTTTAGATCTCATGATGTTTGTTTAAGTGGCAATAGCCACTTATGACTAATGTACTGACAACACCTTACTTGAAAAGTGTACTCAAAGCCCTGGAGGAGGTCAAAGGGTATAGACTTGCAGCCTGCCTCTTGGCCTACCAGCTGGTTTATAAAGATGGTTCCATCTCCTGCTTTAAGATGGAGTTGGTAATTTATTGCAATCTCACCATAACATTGGGAAAATAGTTTAACAAATGACATCAAATCCTGTCATGGTAGAAGATAACACAAAAGAAGGGGATTTGAAAACCAGTTTTGTCTAAGGCCTTAGATGTGAAAAACATTAAGCAAATTATTATAAAATGAATTCAACACTATGTTAAAAGAATAATTCAGCTTTTACTTTATGTGTGAGTGTGTGTATATATTACTGGGGATTGAACCAGGAGTGCTTTACCACTGAGCTACATCCCCAGTCCTTTTTATTTTATTTTATTTTTTATTTATTGATTTTATTGATTTTTTTAAAAAAAATAAATGACAGCAGAATGCATTACAATAATTATTACACATATACAGCACAATTTTTCATATCTCTGATTGTATATAAAGAATTTTTTTAATTTTAATTTTTATTAATTAATTAATTCGTTTGTTTTTGACTCATGGTCTTGCTAAGTTGTTTCTGAGGCCGGCCTCCAACTTGTCAAACTTGAGATCTTCCTGCCTCAGCCTCCGAGTCACCAGGATTACAGTTATGAGTCATTGCACCCGGCTCAGCCTTCACTTTGATCAGGACAATGAATTAGATTCTCCAAAGGACCCTCCAGTTTGAAACAGAACAAAAATAAAACCTGCCTAAAGCAAATTGTCTTTTTCAATTGCATTGCTGGACCTACAGGAAATAAGGGAGCTCTTTCAGGTAGATTGAGGCTGGCAGTGGGAACCTGAAGCATCCTGAGATGCTGGAGTCACTTATTCAGCAAATATTTATGAAGAACCTGCCATACATAAGGCTCTGTTTGAGGTGCTGAAAATGTAGTGAGCAACACAAGAAAATCTTTTGAGATTTTATGGGGAGCTTACATTCTAGTAGGGGAGAGAGGCAATAAATAAGTTGGGAAATATAATAAAATTTGAGATAGTGCTAAATACTATGGAGAAAAATTAAGCTTGGAAAATATAATAAAACTTGAGATAGTGCTAAATACTATGGAGAAAAATTAAGCTTGGAAAGGTAGGGATTGTTGAATGGATTTCAGTTTTAGATAAGTTTGTCAGGGGAAGAACTCCCTGAGAAGGTTTCCATGAAAAGGCTTGGAGATGTTGGAGCGAGCCATGCAAATAGACAAGGGAAGGACATACCAGTAGAGGGAGCCACAAGCAAAGTTTCGTGGACAGTGTGCATGCAATGCTGTAGGAACAATGAGGGGACAGTATGGCTGAAGAGGAGCTACTGAGGGAACAGTATTAGGTCAGAACAAGTATAGTGACCTATCTGCTCTTTCCAATATGGTGAGCTAAAGGAGATAATTGGGGACATCCCCCATATCCTTTAAGTATTTGAGGGTGGTACCAATTCCTTCAATCGTTTCTCCAAAGGGAGCTTTATTCTTTTACTAGAGTAATTACACTAAGGAGAAGAGAAAAGTCTAGAAGTTTTTAGTTCTGTTGGATCAAATCGTCACTGATTCCAAGGAATCTATAAGGCATCGTGCTTCTAGTCTTCCAGTGGGGGCATACTATACAGAGGCAAATGGCCTGGTCCAAATTCATCTCACAGGGGAGCCTTTGAGTCCATGGACCCATCCTGTGGTCATCTTGCTGGTCCCTGAGGCCACAGTCAAGATGGGTGTATTTCCCCACTGGTGAGACCTTACAGGATTTCCCTGACTTGTGGAGTAAGGACAATTGTGACAAGACGTTTCACCAGGAAGCCGCCCAAATGGGTTTCTCCTCAGCCAAGGG
Source organism: Callospermophilus lateralis (assembly GCF_048772815.1). NCBI lineage: Eukaryota > Metazoa > Chordata > Mammalia > Rodentia > Sciuridae > Callospermophilus > Callospermophilus lateralis. Next base: position 33,169,414 of record NC_135317.1, on the reverse strand, counting down.
AGTTAACGAGAAGCCGTGCAGCATCCCAAGGGGAATGGCAGGTATGAGTTAATTTGGAAACAGTGATTTCGGATTTTAAAAATAAAGTCATGGAGCTTGGATGCACAGCTGCTAATGTCCTGAGTCACTGAGGTTAAAACAGGCCCAACAGGCACTGGTGCCCTTAAGAAGGTGGAGATCTCAGTCTGTAGGCTGGTCAATGGCCCCTGAAGGTGTTCTTCCTGTAGGTATTTCGGAACTCACCACCATTCTGAGGGATTTCTAAGAAAGTCAGTTTTTAAAATTTCCTATGGGTGGGCCTCACAGGTCATCATATCTCGACTCTGCCCCAGAACAGAACCTAACGTCATCGTCCATCCCCAATGATGTAAGAATGGTTGAAACCCATTACACAACAGTGACCTCCAGATTCTTCCATCTATCCCAAGGTGACAAGGCAGGCTGTCCCTTGAGACACCCCTCGGGCTTCAGGACTGAAGGGAAAGGCATGTGAATGCAGAGTGCATAAAGAATGGGTGGTCCACAGGCTTGCTTTCCACACCCGTCCCATTTCCTCTCCTCGCTGTCTCTGGACTTTCACCCACATTAAAACACACTCCCTGAGGCCCCCAGCCTAGTTCTGAGGAGCAGAGATGGAAACTGGCGTGTGTGGGACCCCTCTGAGGAGGTCCGTCCCTGCAGCCTCTGCACTGTTCAGTTGGAGGCATCCTCATGGCTGCTGGCCTGTCACTGTGTGGTGACTTGCCTCTGTGAAGTTATCCAAGTTGTGGTCCTGGAGTCTCAGAGCACAAAATGCCCGCAAGTCTGACCCTTCATCCCCTTCCTTGAGTTGGGAACAAAAGAATAATTCATGTTGCATTTAGATGCTGATTATGAGGTGTGGGGGTTGGTAGGAGAGAGGGTGGAGGGAATATTCCATGTAATCGGAGTATTTGCTGATTGGAAACTGTTTACAGACGTGTTTCTCTCTAGCGTGTACCCCTTGAAATCATTTTCTTTGTAAATGTTAAAAGCCATATGAAAAAAAAAACAACAACCTTGATTACTCCTCTTTGTACTTCAATCAGCATCGTGGCAGCCTCTGAATAAACTATAATTCCTTCACTGTGCCTGCCGAGGAGAACATGTAGGCCACATTAAAAAAAAAAAAAAAAATCTTGGTAGGGGTCTCAAGAACAATTAGCAATTAAAATAATCTATTTTCCACATTTTGCTATAAACATGGCTGCTTGATTGATTTCACAGTCTAGGGTGCTGCTTTGCTCTTGAGCACCCGGATTCACTAATTCACAGCCCTTAGACTCTTTGCGGCATCTTAAGTGTTAGGCAAAGCAGCTCTCAGCCCTCATTAGTGCATCATTAACTTTAGAACTCTGGAAAGCTGCTACTCCTAAGAAAGTGCTACTCAGGATCCCCAGTACAGCCGTCCCATCTCCAATGCTCAGGACTGGTATCTTCATAAGAACTTGGCCAGGGCAAATGTCAGGTGTGACTGCTTGTAGGGAGCCAGCGACCACACCCTAAAAATGGCGTCGGTCTCCTTCTTCGGCTTTCTTGGCAGTTGGAGTTGTTGAAGTAAACAACTCCTTGTAAGGCTGTAGAGCTGAGCTCTGACTTGTTTCCGCTTTCGTGTACCAATCAGTTTTTCCCACGTGGCACAAGTCCGTTGGCTGGGCGAGGGATTTAAGCTAGTGCAGACTGGGAGAGAGAGAGTTTTTTCGCCATGCTTCAAGGGTCCTGAATAAAGTGCTGAAAGAAGAATCCTGTGTCGTGTCTTCCTTGCTGGCGAGAGGACATGACAACTGCTTTCTCTCTGACCCCAGCCACAGCCCACGATGCACGTTGCCTAACAGTACGGTTCCATTGCAGACTCAGAACTATGAAGCAACCCAGGTAGAAAGGGAGCCCAACCTTGTGGAGTTTGCAGATCAGAGCTAAATCCCAGAGAGCTTTCACTGGCTGGCGACTGTCATGCACCCCAGGTTCCTAAGTCCTCACACCGGCTTCTCCCCAGCATTATTTTATAAGTAGAAATCGAGTTAGGTGGTTTCTCTTTTGGAAAAGCAAGCTGTTTATATCTGCAAAACAGTTCGAGTATGACCCTGACTTGAGGCAGAGGAATGATCTTGATGACTTCTGTCTGACAGCCAAGATTCTCTGAGAGCTTCAGAAAACAAGGTGATTTTCCCCATGAGTGGGTGACTGTCCTGCATCACCTCATTCCTCACCTACCTTCCAGGAGCTGGGACACTGGCCATCAGGGCTGGGTCCCTGCAGAAGAGCCACCACTAGGATGGGCAGGAGAGACACTCACTCTCAGACCTGAGAGGATCTTAAATTTTGTATCCTACGCACCTCTCGCCTCACTCTTGGCCCCACAGGTGCATCCAAAGGGCATAGGCATGAAACGGTGAGGGGCAAGGTGGGGACTGGTACTGAGGAACCACAAAGATAAAGTACAAAGGAGAAAAACATCCCCAGAAGACACTGAGCCCACTGCTACCGGCCCCCAGGTCTGTGTTATGAATGCGAGAGAGGATCACCTTTTACAAGGTCTGCAGTGACAATTTCCATTTCCTGAGGACATTTGCCAACCCTGGACCCTGTATTAAATGATCATCCCAGGATGAGAACAATGGATGGAGCTTCTCCCTGACATCTTTCCCCTGGGGTCAGGCAGGGTACCTTGGGCAATCCATAAACAAGGTGGATAGAGAACACTCTGAGGATGCCTTATTATCAAGTCACTTTGGGGATCTGGTTAACATACAACCCTCTGCACCACTCTCGCCAAAATGTCTTCAATAGGCTGATAAAATTCAGACTGAAACAGCTTAACCACACAGAATGCTGAGGTACTTGTCACATGATTTTGCCATGGACAATAAACTACCAGGAGGCCGGGGACCCTCCATAAGCAGTTAGCACTTACCAAAAGTGGCTCTGACTCATTAATAAGCAAATAGGTTGATAGCTTGTAACACAGCATAACCAAGTGATGAAGAAGATAGTAAAAATTTTTTTAAAAGTTTCTAGCAACCTTTATGTGTCTTGGAGCACTTTAAAACCTTCCTATTGATTTATTTAAATATGGAGAGAAATGGTAACATTTGAGTCGTAGAGCTAATTTCTAAATTTTGTATATTTCTTTAAAACATGTTTTCCAGATTAAGGCATGAATTTTTCAAGTTTGTTTAAATCACTGTTACTTTTCTTACTTAAAGTGTTTTTCATGAGTTCTTAATTTTCCTTTTGTTTCTGAGTAAATTTCTGAAAGTATATCCATCAAAAACTCACCTTTCAAATGCCTACTATTTGTTTTGTAAACATTTGCACTCAAAGATGATTTTACATTTAAGTGTAGTTTCAAGTAATTTTATCTACTCTCTGCTGTTTGTTTCCTCTTCAACTGGCTTAAGTTTAGTTCCTGTTGGTGCCTGCTCTACCATTATCACTTAATTGCAGGCCTGTATGCTAGTGAGAAGATCAGAAAGGCCAGAGTGACAAGACACTTTGGCTAACCTGACGCCGCTGGTGTAGCCCAGACCCTTTCTCATGACTCATTGTGGCCCTGGGTCTGTTTGCCCCATGGATACCCAGGGGGACTTGTGCTCAGTGGAGTTCAAGACGGTCTCAATTCTCCTCTGGCCCCTTGGATGGGATTTGACCTAAGAAAGATTTTTCATGAAAATCTCTGTGAAATGCTAGATAAGGATCAGAAACCAGAAGCAGACAGTCTGAGCTCTTCAGGAGACACTTTAGGGGAATGGGCTATGGGACAGCCTGGCCTTGAGGACAACCATTCCCAGACTTTTCAGGTGGCTTCACACTATCCCATCATCTCCAAGGACGTTGCCTAAGGTGGTAAGCACTGGTGGTCTCACAGAAGCCACCTTCCTGTGGCAGAAGTAACCCCACCGAGGCATCCTCAGAGCTAGAGACTCTGCTCCAGGGGGCGCTATATTGTAGGGAAGAGGAAATGGACTAGCAAGTGGTGACGGCTATTCATTGGCTGGTGGTGGCTGCCTTTGGGTTCCTCTCTGGAAACCCCACCAAACACCTGGGAGTAATATGATGATTGTGTTCCTTTCAAGGTATATACATATGTCTAGGGACTTTTATTTTATTTAAGTATATGCGGTGCTGAGAATGGAATCCAGTGCCTTGCACATGCTAGGCAAGCACTCTACCACTGAGCTACAACCACAGTCCTGTGTGTTGTAATTTGGACATTAATGGTGGGTAGCCGGCAAAATAGCTCAATAGTAGAGCACTTGCCTAGTATGTGGGTCTGGCTTTAATCCCCAGGACCCCCCCCCCCACCACCACCACATGCACACACATGTACACACAAAGAGTAAATGGACTTTCATGTTGTAGCCACAGGCTAGAGAAACCTGGATGTAGCCTGTGTATCTGTGAAGGTTATTTTTGCTTAACGCAAGAGAAAATAAGCCAGACAGAACATTTCTTTCTCTTTTTCTTTTTTAAAAAATATTTTTATATCTTTATTTTGTTTACTTTTTTTAATATGGTGCTGGGGATCGAACCCAGTGCCTCGCGTGTGCTAGGCAAGCGTTCTGCCACTGAGCCACAACCACAGCCCCCAGACAGAACATTTCTTACCTTTATTCTAATTTCAATGGTAAAAATTACATTAGGCAAATTGAAATGTCACTGAGATACTTCTCACCTAAGAGGTTGGCACAAGTCTAAAAGTCTGCTAACATACTTCATTGGTAACTCCAGGGAAAAAACAGATAACTCCTGTGAATCACCAGTCAGAATACAAAATGGCACAACCCTTATAGAGGACAATTTCATGTCTAGGAATAGATGCTGAAGGTATTTTGGCAAATTTTTTTAAAAAGAATGTACAAGGAGATATTCATTGCAATACTGTTTGTAAATTTGAAAGTCAAGGAACCATTCAAGTGTTCATCAGTAGATTAGCCCCAGATGGAGCATTTCCTAATGATATAAGAAGAAATGAAGGATGACACTATGGAGAGAATTCTGAGATACATTGTTAATTGGAGTGAAAAAGCAAAATGGAGATAAGTGTGTGTAATATGCTACTATTTATCTAGTAAGGAAGATTTGTTCAAATAAACCCTCTGTAGATTTGTCTTTGAAGGCATGGCAATAGCTCACATAATTATACAACTAAATTAAATTTTGAGAAGCAATCCTCAAGCAATAAAGGACAAATACAGTGGACCTAATTTTATATTATTCAGTGGCATAGCCATCCAGAACAGAGTAATTTAAAACATGGTTATTTGTCTATATATCCATAACGAGTTACTTACCTAGAACAAAAGAACTATGAAAGGAAAAAATTAAACTGGCTTTAGGTAAGGAACATCACAAAAAGACAAGCAGGCATCTGAAGGAGTCTTATTAAGAAACTCCAGATAGAACTAATTTTCTACACATGACACAGAAGAGACACAGATCCTAAGTAGAACATGGTGATTTTGCTGAGCTGAGGAGGCAGAGATCATAATGCAAGACTTGGGTGACCTAAAATGTTTGGAATCTGCAGAGAAGAGCAACAGAAGGGAGGGAAGTGTGCAAAATGGTGCCACCGAGAGGGTGTGGTGGGGACCAGGCGGCACATGCGCAAAGCACTGCTACCCCTTGTGGAAGCTACTGGCTTGGTAACCAGAGAGCTGCTCTGTAGCATTGAGGGTGAAGCAGACCGAGAAGGATTCCGGGAGAGACTGGAGTTCCAGACCTATCAGAGAGGAGAGAGAGACTTCCTTACCTGTTGTTAATACCTGTGGCATCCAGCTGAGATTCCAGAGAGACCTTGCCTTGGGAATAAGGATGCTTCCTGTCAAAACCCCAAATCAACAAGATCCCTTGCAAACTTCGACTGGGGAGGGTAAGGAAATGGGATTTTAGTAAAAAAAAGAAGACAAAAGAAAGATTGGGGCAGGTGCGGTGGTGCACGCCTGTAATCCCTGTGGCTCAGGAGGCTGAGGCAGGAGGATCTCAAGTTCAAAGTCAGCCTCAGCAACTTAGCAAAACCCTAAGCAACTTGGTGAGACCCTGTCTCTAAATAAAATACAGAATAGGGTTCAGGATATGCCTCAGTGGTTAAGTGCCCCTGAGTTCAATCCCTACTACAAAAAAAAAAAAAGATGGGTACTGTAGATGAATTTTGCCTAATGTTTAATTTTTGTGATGACAGGAAAAAGAGAGTGTTTGTGTTATGAGAGGTGAAGTGAGCCTGAAGGAGGAGGAGGAGGAAATAGTACATGGAAAGGCTCAGGTAGGATTGAAGCTGGTTTCATGGAGCTAATGGAAGAACAGGGTTTCATCAATACCAAGCCCATATTTCCCCCCATTTCATTATCTTTAAAATTTGATAGGCCTTATAATTTTTTTTAATATCACATAAAATAATTTTGTATCTTATGATTGACAATGTTTCAGGTTTAATGAAATAACAATGACCCTGCTCACTTTGAAGGAAAAGCACCAAGTAAGAAGCGAGAAGAATAAAGGCTGAAGAGTTCAGCCGGTGAGCAAATCAGGCAGACTGTGTTAGGAATTTGGATTTTGTCCTGAGTATAATCAGAAACCATTAAAGGATTTTAACAGGGAACTTGCTTGATCGGTTTGCATATTTTAGAAAATAACTCTGTTAATAGTGAGGATGGGTTGGAAGGGAGCATGGGAAGATGATGTAGGAGAGTGTTGGCATAATCCAGAGGGAGATGAGCATTATCTGGACTGGGGTTGCAGGTGTGGGGTGGAGAACATGGTACTGGGGAAGTTTAGGAGGCTGAATCTTCGGTCTCATTGATTGTCTCAATGTGTGGAATTGTTCCGGGAGGAGTCAAGGATGGAACTCAGGATTTTGAACTGGGCAACTGGATGACTGGTGGGACCATTTAAGAATTTAAGGAAGAGAGAAAAAGGAGAATTATGAGAAGGAGGAAGATGGTGATTTCTCTCCAGTTTGGAGTTTGGGGAGACACCCAGGGAAAGGTTTCTCACAGACACTTGGACATGGGTCTGAAGCTCAGGAGGGAGATCTAAGGTGATGCCATAGACACGGGAGTCATCAGCTCATAGTGGTAACTGGATAATGGAAGTCTGGGAGGACGGGCATCCCCTGGGGGGAGAGCAGATGAGACGAGCCATGGGTAAAGGCTGGGGGTCCTGAACGGTTAAGTGAGGGGCAGAAGGAGACATCCCACAAGAGAATACAAAGAACTGGCAAAAGAAGGAGGGGGAAAATCAGGGTAGTGTGAGGTCATGAACCACGGGCAGAGGAAAGCTAGAGAGGCCATAAGTGGTCCCTCTCGGAGATACTGCCTGGAGGTCAAGGCAGGAGGCAAGAAAGATTTAGCAACATGTTTTTATTCAACAGCATTAAAAAGAAAAAGACAAAATGGAGAAAGTATTTATTTAATAATAAAAAGGAGAAAATTCAGTAAATAAGTAATACACATTAACAAACCCTTCTCCAAAGCCCACCCCTGTAACCCACCCTGGTGCTAGGTGGGAACTATGACTGTAGAGCTGGTCCTCGTATCCAGCAATGGTACCGAGAATGTGGGTGTCAGTATGTGGATGCAGGTGCCAGCTCCTGGAGTTCTGCTCATCCCTCTGCTGGACCCTCTATCTCCATCCAGTTAAGTGTCATGAATCAAACATTGCAGGTCAGCCTTACCAGATCATGGCACACACAGTCAAGGCCAAACCCAGAGGGAAACTAGTACCCAGGGGAAAATGGCAAAGCCAGCCACGCAGAGGTAAGACACCTGTTTTTATCAGCACTCGCTGTCCCCTTGTCTGGCTGTCCCTGTGGACTGGGCCCCATTGCCCTTCTGCCCCCATACCCAGGATTTTTAGGTCACTTGAAATACAAAACCCTAACCCAGGAAACAGCAAGAGGGAGTCTGGGATATCAAAAGCAGTATGCTCATAAAAATGTGCAGAGGACCCCGACAGAACACAGCTGCCATCCCGGGACTGAGCAGCTGAACCCAGCAGCAGCATGGCTCCCTCAGGAGGGCTGGGTCTCACAGGCGGCTTCTCTCTTGTCACCAGCACTAGGAAGGGCTTCTGTTAAGATTGCTTCCTGGCCAGGACACCACTTCCTGTGCACTTCCCAGGTCAAAGTGTGCCTGTAGATCACCTTACCCCAGACCTTCAGAAAGCCTTCGGTGCTGTGTAAAAGGCTTATAGAGTGGTCTTCAAGAACAGGATGTGAAAAAAGAAATGAGAAGTCAGCCAAGCACTGCATGTCTCATTCTCTAGCCACACCAGATCCATGGATGCACCGTGCTCCGTGCTTTCGCCTATGCAGGGCCTCTGCCTGGCACCTCTTCTCTCTTTCAGGCTAAATCCTCCTGCTCCTTACGCCTCAGCTCAACTCATTTACTTGGGAAAAACCTGTGATCTCCTGAACCAAGTCAGATCCTCCTGCTATCTACCGTGGACCTGCCAGTCACTTACTACACTTGCAATTCATAAACTGTAGTCACTTATTTAACAGCAGGTCCTCCCTTTTGATTGGCTATGAGCATCCCAGTATGGTTTTTCAGCTCCTCCTTGGCCAAATTCCCCACACGCACACTTACCAGCCAGGGAGGAGTCTCCACAAACAGCGTTGATCCTTTTGGTGGAGGTGATGGGCTCAGTGGGGACCACCTAAATATGTCATGGTCACTGCTTTTTTCCAGGACATGCACTGTGCCTGGTTCTCAGTAGGCACTCCTAAATACTCATTGGATGATTGACCATTGGACAGATGGCAACCTGAGTTATGTGCTGGGTAAAATGCTCCAAGTGGTCATAGTTAGGACAAGTTTATGTCCCTTGCCTGGGATAATTCTGATCTACAGCAACTGTCCTTTCTCTCTCAAGAATAGCCTAGTTTAGATAACAATTCATTTAGATGCTGTATTAATCTGTTTTCATCACTGAAAAGAAAACTGAAAAAAAAAAAGTGTTATGGTTTGGATGTGTGGTGTCCCCCAGGAGCTCACATTTGAGACAAAGCAAGAAGATTCAGAGGAGAAATGATTGGGTTCTGAGAGTCTTAACCCAATCAGTGAATTAATCCCTTAATGGGATTAACTGAGTAGTATCTGAAGTGGTGGGTGGAGGAGGTGGGAATTGGGGCGTCACTTTGGGGTATATGTTTGTGTCTGGAAAAGTGGAAACTCTGCTTCCTCATCATTGTGTGACCTGCCTTCCCTCTGCCACACTCTTCCACCATGGTGTTCAGTCTCACTTTGAGCCCCGAGGAGTGGAGCCAGCTGTGTATGAACTAAGACCTCTGAATAAACTTTTCCTCCTCTGCAGTTGTGCTGGTTGGGTCCTTTAGTCACAGTAGCGAAAGAACTGAGTACAACAGGAGAAAGATGTATTTTGGCTCTTGGTTTCAAATGTTTCAGTCCATGATCAACTGCTCCATTGCTTTGGGCCTAAGGTGGGGCAGAGCATCATGGTGGAGGGCATGTCAGCTGATGGCAGCCAGGAAGCGGGGGGGGGGGGGGGGGGGGGGGGGGGCTGAAACATAGAACACACCCTTCCGGAGCTTGCCCCCAGCAACCTCCAACTACATCCCACCATCTACAGTGTCCATCACCTCCTAATAGGCCATTCAAATCATTAGTCCAGCTGGGTGTGATGGTGCAAGTCCTATAATGCCAGCAACTCAGGGGGCTAAGGAAGGAGGATCACAACTTCAAGGCTAACCTCAGCAACTTAGTGAGGCTCTGACTTAAATAAAGATGGGAACTGAGAAGTGAAATTGCTGGGTTGGAGGGCATATGCATTTTAAGATCACCAAGTTGATTTCCAAGGTAATTTTGCCAACACACACTCCCTCCCTCAGGGAGAAAGTCCTCATTTCCACACATCTCCATCAGCCTCGGCATGGTCAGAACATTTCCAATGCTGCTGATCTAATAGAATTGTATTTCATTTTCCTCTCTTGTGGCCTTTTCCCATAAAAATATGCTGCACACTCTTTTGTAACTGCTTTTTATACTCGTGTCTTGAACACCTTCCCATATAAACATCTTTCCATATCACTTTAAGGCATATTGTTTTGAATGATTATACTACTGCTTATTCAACAAATGTCCCATCATTGGACATTTCCATTTACGCTTCCAAGAATTTGCTATTATAGACAGTACATGGGCCATATTACAGCGGGGCAGCGAGGGAGATTGATTTTATTTTCAGACAAACCCTGATTTTCAATCATAGACCCACCTCTTTCTAGCTATGCAGCCCTGGGTTGCTCTTTCAGAGAGAAACAGGATTAACATTGTCCCTTCCCTGTCTCATGGTGGTTGAAAGTTCAGCCTCTAAAACCAGCTGCTGTGTAAATTATGATTCTGGTACTGACTAGCTGTGTGACCTTAGGAAGATTCTTTAGCTTCTCTGTGCCCCAGTTCCTTGTATGTAAATGGATGATGGTAACATGATGGACTATTCTCAGATGATTACTGGAAAGAGTATGCAATATAATGGGTGGCTTTAGCACAGTGCCTGAAGTATAATGGCACCTAGAACTCATTATATGCATACTATTCATGTCTGGTTGAAATAAAATACAGTACTGAACAGGATATTTATGATTAATTTCAATTTTCTTAGATGGAGAAAATAAATCCCAGAGGAATTAGGGATTGGCCTGAGGTCCCACAGCTATTTGTTGTCAGTTGAAGGAATGGAAATAATATGAGGGTGGCCAACAGGTGCTTGAGTCCTAGGAGGATGGATGGAAGATGCAATGACAAGCAGGTACACACACAAGTCCCGTCCTTCAGCATGCCCAGTTCTGGACTCCCACTGGACTTCAAGTGCCTACCATAGTAGCATTTGCTGGCTTGCCAGTCACTGGGCTGAATACAGATTTGTTCCTTGGCAGGACTCTGCCGCCACACCTGAATGCCAGGCCTTGAGGTGGGCAGGCCTGTGAATTCTGCTCCCTGCCAGAAATCTGGAGCCTGCTACCAGGACAGCCTGTCTTCACGTCCTTGTAGGGACCTGATCCATGACTGTGGCTACTAAAATCAATGACTCTAGTTGTCTGTTAGAGAATCCTCAGGGGGTGATGGAGGGTGGGCATGGTTAAGATATCAGGTGGCCCCTCTGACTCTAAGGCTTGTTGCTGTTCCTATGATTTATCATCTAACCTACAGCAAGTGGGGGCACACCTGCCCTCCGTGGTCCAGGCCTTGGCCAGGCCCAGCAGCAGGTACAGCCAGCTGGGTGGGGTCCCCACAGCAGGGCCCTGCCTGTAGCCCTGGTGGTGAGCACCCCAGCTGGAGATCTTCATGTCCATGGAGAACTTCCTCCAACCCCGTTGACTCACTCTTTTCCATTTTGGAATAATTCCTGGCCTTTTATCTCTGAGATGGACAACAGGGTCACTTCTGAAAAAGCAAAAAATATAGTTTTGAGAGTAAATCAACTGTGTTTCCAGAACAATATCCAAATATAGGAATATGGCTAATATGATTGAGATTTCTGGAGAGTCTTCTCAATCCTATATCCTTATGTTGGGATATCTAGGAGTGTTCTAGAAACCTGTGAATCACTAAAGTGTTAATCAGTGCCAGTGTTCTTTATGGTACAATAAGTGCTAGAACTCATACTGTGATAAATCAAAAAATTCCTCTCCCTTTCAACCTTTTTGGTTGAAATATATGTATTAATATATGTGTGTCTATGTGTGTGTGTATATATATATATATATATTCATAAAATATAAAGAGTGTATTTACTTTAAAATCTTTCTCTCTGTTGGATTTGAGATCCAATTTACAACTCAGAATGGATCACTAAAAATATATTAAAAAGGCAAAATGCTTGATGTATCTGCTTTTAGTTTTTAACAAATTTTAAAACAGTCCAATTAAGAGTTGTACCTTAGCTTTCGGCTCAGAGGAGGTCAAGGTGCAACTCTCTTGGTCATCCGGAATCTGGGTTCATCTGACACCAGCCACCCCCACCATGCCACCCAAGTTTGACCCCAGTGAAAGCAAAGTCATGTACCTGAGGTGCACCAGCCGGGAGGACGGTGCCACATCTGCCCTGACTCCCGAGATCGGTCTGTCTCCCAAAAAGTTTGGTGATGACATTGCCTAAGCAACTGGTGATTGGAAGGGTCTGAGGGTTACAGTGAAACTGACTATTCTGAACAGACAGGCTCAGATTGAAGTGTACCTTCTGCCTCTGCCCTGATCACAAAAGCCCTCAAGGAGCCACCAAGAGACAGAAAGAAACAGAAAAACATTAAACACAGTGGTAATATCACTTTTGATGAATTTGTCAACATTGCCCGACAGATGCGTCACTGATCTTTAGCCAGAGAACTTTCTGGAACCATTAAGGAGATTCTGGGGACTACCCAGTCTGTGGGTTGTAATGTTGATGGCCACCACCCTCATGACATCATAGATGACATCAATAGTGGTGCAGTGGAGTGCCCAGCTAGTTAAGAAGTACATGGGAGAATATTTTAATAAAAGGATCATCTGACAACCAGTGGGCTGCATCCTTGAATGAGCTGGCTCCTTGCTTGGGTGGTCAGTGTGGGCCCCAGTGACAGAACCTGTAAATTATTCTGGTCACAAATTCTGCCCTATATGAGATGAGCTCAGAAAAGACACTTGGAAAGCTTGAATATTCTTAGCCAGAAAAAAAAAAAATTAGTTCCACATGGACGTGCGTGGAAAGTAACTCTAACCCCCTTCAATCTATGAGAGGATCTGGGGCATGGCCCATAAAGTCTTTGAAGGAATCCTGTCCATTAATCAGTTCTCAACTGCTCTTGTGAAAATGAAAAGTCATCTTTTGCATTTAAAAAAGAAAAAAGAGTTGTACCTTAAAGAAGCCGTAGAGTTGGGGAAGCTGAGATTGAGTAAACAGGGAGCGAGCTGTTGGGGCAAGTCTGGGTGGGCGAGGCAGAGAGCAGAAGGCAGAGGCTGGAGCGAGCTTGACAGTCTCCCCGGCTGCGGGGAGGAGCGGGAAGGAGGGCGTGGTCTCGTGTGCTGCCCGGGAGCCGGAGCTGCAGCTCGAGCCCCAAGTTTCACCCTGGGAAGATTGAGGCGGATTCCTGAGCAGCAGCGAAAGCCCCGTACCTGGTGCAGGGGAAGGGATGGAAGGCTCCAGACACATGCTAAGACTCTTTTTTTGTTCGCTATAACAAAATTTGTTGTAGTAAAAGAAAGAAGGAAAGGAAACTAAAGTACAGACCCCCAGAGAGTTGGGTTAATGAGGTCACTGGTGAAATGACCTTGAGTTGCTGTAAACCACCCACCCTTGCGCAGTCAGGTGAGAGGAGGCCCCTTGGGGCCGAGGAGACGAGGTTATCACGAGAAATCAGCCTCCGAAGCCCCTCAGAGCACGGCCCACTGAACCGGAGGTCTGTGGGCAGCCAGATGCATCCAAAAAACTAAGGTCTCTTCCCCCAACGTCCCGTGACTCTCATCACAAAGAGCAGTGAGCTCGAGGCAAGTGAAGTCACACTAATGAATGTAGCGTCATTAAAAGGCAGGAGGGAAACGACCTTTGGTCAAGGGGGCACGCCAAGGAATGGAGTTGTTCCACCGGGAAACGGAAACCTGGAGACCTGCGGAATCCTGCCGCTCCTGCTTTGTCCTCCAGGGGGCGGGCTCTCTGGACCCCGGAGAATCCTGGCATCGCAGTGCCCGGGCAGAGCTGAACTGAGCCACCAAGCCACGTGTCTCCTTGCACACCCTAGCGCAGGGAAACCTGGGTGAGCCAAAGCCCACTGACCAGCTGAGTTTAGAAATTGTACACGCAGGTGCGCGCACACGGTTAACAGAACGCGAAAGTATGCATTAACTCAAGTGTGTTTTTATTAATAAACACATTGTATTAACCAAGTGTAAACGTACAACTAATAGCACGTGATTCGGAGGACCCACGAATCCTAAAAAGCTGAGAACCATAGCTCCAGCTCAGGTTTCTATTTCCTTTGACTTCCAAGGCGAGGGGTGGGGGGAAGAGGGGGTACAAAAACCTTACCTATGGGACTTATCCAATCCAACAGAGGGCGTCCTTCACCTTTACAAGTCTTTTGAGTGCTTCGTTGGGGGGCGAGGGATGAGAGAGAGTGTACGCCTGAGATGAATGGGCTTTTTGTTTCTACCAAGGCATTGGATTGATGGTAGCTACCAAAATTAACATAAGAATATTGCGGAAATGCCTCATCTTTTTGCAAAGAGTCGAATTCATTTTATCCCTTAAGTTAGATCCGCCTAGATTGACTTAAAGTCCTTAGCCAATCCCCCACCCTTAGCATAGAATCAAGATTTGGGACTGATTGACTGTGTGGTTGCATTTCTCTTATTTTCCAAACTAGTGAGTTTACGTAAGACGGGGTTGTCTGGGGGAATGAGTAATTCTGCAAAAGCCCACCAGAGGGAGCCAAATGACTGCCTTAGCGCCTTCGCCGTCGGTTTGATTTTTTTCCTCTCTGGTCTCTGCCTGAGCTACCCTCCTCTTTTCTCCCTCCTCCAGCGGCCCAAGACATTTTTTAAAATCAGAAGTAATCAAAGCATTAGAAATGTACATTCCGTATTTTTTTACTTTACAGACATTAAACACACAATATTGTTGAGATAAAGTGTGATGATTGTCAAAATAAAAGGGAATAGAATAATTAGAGAAGCTTAGGGGTAAAGGGATATCGTGGATACACCGTGAGGAGTAAACCCAGCCAAGTCTACCGGCCAGCCAGGGGTTTATGATTATAAACCACCCCACCAGACTGAGCTGACTGCTTTTTATATACTTTCGACTAACCTTTTAAGCATTTGGTTTTTTGGTTTTTGTTCTGGGGCTTGAACCCACGGGGGCTTAGCCACTGAGCTACAACCCAGCCCTTTTTATTTTTTATTTTGAGACAGGGTCTGGCTGGATTGCCCAAGTTGGCCTTGAACTTGCTATCCTCCTGCCTCAGTCTCCAGAGTCTCTGGATCATAAGCAAATGACACTACAGCTGGTTTAAACATCTGTTTTAAAAGGGAAAGTTGACAGTGAATTTTTCTTTTTACACTCGGATGCCGGATAGCTCTGTCTTGGGAACTGTACAGGCAAATGTGTCTTCCCCACTCTGTCCTACTTCAAACAGATGAGGAGATTTGTCCAGTGCCCTTTGGTGCTTACTCTGCGTGGGCAGCCCATGGTCCAGGAACTGCCAGAAAAATGACTGAATTTGAGTCATATTCTCAAAATATTCTCCCTCTTTCCTGATACCCTCCTGAGATGTTCCGTCCACAGCTGTTAGCAATGGATCCTTCTCTAAGACCCCACACACTATGTAACATGTTTCTGCTCCAATTCTGTGGTACAGCTATTTTAATTCTGACTTCCTTGTCAACTGTCAACTCCTTGAGGAAAGAATTTTGTCTTAGTCCCAGAATCTACCAGGGTGCAGGGCAAATAGTACAACCAAACAATGTTTATGAAATTAATATAATCACAAACAAGGTGTATAATAATTAGAATTAAGAGCTAGCAAGTATTTCCGGTGCATTAGCTCGGTGAGTACTAGCTATGTGTCAACTCATTCAATCCGCAGAAATGCCCTTTGAACCAGATAGCAGGTACTCCTAATACCTGCATTAACTAAAAAGACCTGGAAGATGGGTAAGGAAGATTAAGTAACTCACCCACAGTCTTGTAGTGTAAGCTGAGACTGGAGTTTGAGCCCAGAGGCTGATGGCAGAGCCTCATGTTCAACCTGATTAGCTCACAATTGATGAAACCTTGATCAGAGTAACATGTCAATTACATCAATGTCTTGAGTAGGACCAAAGACTAAGCCTTTGGAACAAGAGATTTACCCTCCTCCAAATACAGTGACTTAAGGATCAAAACCACTGCTGACTCATGTAATAGTGGAGGGTGAACATTCTGGATCACAGGGTGGCTCTCCTCCATGTGGTCATCCAGAGACACCGGACTCCTCCATTCAAGAGTCTCGCCATCCCCAGGGGCCTTATGCTTTGTGTGACAGGCTGAACCACACTGGGTCCAGGTTGCACCTGACAGGAAGGTGGAAGAGGGTGTAGGAAGGCGCACTCACCACCTTAAATGCCCCAACTCTGAGGAGAACTTGGTGACATAGCCACATTGAACTGCTGGAAAATGAGGTCTTGCTGGGCATCCACGCCCATAGCTACAAGTCACTTTGATGGAGGAGGAGAATCTAATAGGGATGTTATGGGAAGTGAGGTGTTTCTGCCACACTTGGTACTTAGTCTGTGCTAGCCAACATTTTATTCAGCACTCTCAGAGGATAGATGTCATCTGCTCATTGAATTAAAGGATGACAATAGTATGGAGGAGAGGAAAACCTCTTGAATGGTGGCATGAAAGTTAATAACTTTGGGCAATGGTGTCTAAACTATGACACCAAAAGCATAATCAACAAAAGAAACAGTAGGGCTGGGTATATAGCTCAGTTGGTAGAGTGCTTGCCTCACATGCACAGGCCCTGGGTTCAATCCCCAGCACCATAAGAAAAAAGAAAAGAAAAAGTAAACTGGACATCATCCAAATTAAAAACTTCTGTTTCAAAGGTTTCGAGAAACTGAAAAAACAACCCACAGAATGTCAAAAACCCTCCTTTCTATATAAAAAAATCATTGTGACTTTATTAGAAAAAGACAACCCAATTTTCTCCCTTTCTTCTTTGCTTCCTTCCATCCTTCCTTCTTTCTTTCCTTCCTTCCTTCCTTTCATTGGTAGTGAGGATTGAACCACTGATCCACATCCCCAGCCCTTTATATTTTTTATATAGGGACAGGGTCTCACTAAATTGCTTAGGA
Organism: Callospermophilus lateralis; assembly: GCF_048772815.1. Lineage (NCBI taxonomy): Eukaryota > Metazoa > Chordata > Mammalia > Rodentia > Sciuridae > Callospermophilus > Callospermophilus lateralis. Next base: position 33,152,564 of record NC_135317.1, on the reverse strand, counting down.
CCTCGATAAATTGCTGGGACTGGCTTTGAACTTGAAATCTTCTTGCCTCAGCCTCCCTAGACACTGGGATTATAGGTGTGTGCGACTGCACCCAGAAAATAATCCAATTTTCAAATAAGCAAACTGAATAGATATTTTCCTAAAGATGACACCCAAATGATTAAAGAGCACATGATCATTGATCATTAGGAAACTGCAAACCAAAAACCATTATGAGATAGCACTCAACACTCATGTGGATGACTACAAGTGTCAGCAAGGGTGTGTAGAAATTGGAACCCACGTACCTGCCATTGGTGGTGCAAAATGGTGCAGAGCTTTGGAGAACAGTCTGGTAGATAGCCCTTCAAATGGTTAAACAGAGTTACTATATTCTACCCCTTGATATATGCTCCCCTCCAAAAAGAAAAAAACATTCACATGAAAACTTGTACACATACACTCACAACAGTATAATTTGTAATTGCCAAAATGTGGAAACAACCCAAATGTCCATCAGCTGAAGTGGCATATCTGTGTAATGGAATATTATCTGGAGAAGAAAAAAAAAGGAATAACGCGGACTCTTATTGACTTAAGAAAAGTTTTATTTGAATGTGTAAAATTCATATTAGTCATAACTTTTTATGTGAAGAACTTTCAAACTTTGCCCCACTGTATTAGTTCTCTATTATTGCTGCATAACAAATTCCTGCAATCTTAGCAGCTTCAAACAGCACACACTGATTGTTGACACATCCATGTATGGATGAATATTAAGCTAAAAGATGAAAGAAGCCAGTCACTTAGGACCACATATTATTTCATGATTCCAATGATATGAAATGACCAGAATAGACAAATATATAGAAATAGAAAGTAGATTAGTAGTTTCCAAAGCTAGGAAAGGCAGATGCTGAGAGTAACAGCTAAGGATTGTGGGGTTTCTTTGGGAAGGTAATAAAAATGTTCTAAAATTGTGATTATAGTTATAGTATATAATAAATATATCAAATATACTCAAAGCCATTGACTTGTACACTTCAGATAGATAAGTTGTTAATTATATTTCAACATAGTTTCTTAAAAATGATAATCAACTGAGACAAAGGGCTCAGACCAACATGATGAATGCTTACAGCTCCACATAGGACCCAGCTCCAGTACCCACAAGCCCATCTCGTGAGTGCGGATTGGGAGAGTCACGGCTCTCCAACGTCCAATGGGCTGACAGGAGGACTCAGCTTCCCATAAGCTCATAATGACAGTGCTGGGACATTGCTGCCAGGAGAGTCCGGATGCTGAATTGAAGGTTGTCCTTTTCTAATTTTACTTCTGGTAGCTCATAGGAGCTTTTGGTACTGGGAACTCTGGAAAACAGACAACAAAATAGGAAACACACTATTAAGAAAAATAGTCATGAAAAATTGACATCTTAAGGGCTGTTACTTACCAAGGCAGACCCATCAGGAGATGGCCTGTGGTCATCTGATCAGGCCTCAGGGTCAGGCCTGTTGTGACTCCTCTCTCTGGTGCAAGCCCACAACAGTCACTGGAGCTAAATAGGTAAGGAGGTCCCTCCAGTTTGGAGCCACTGGTCGGAAAGGGATATTGCCAGGCTTCCTGTGGGCATACCAGTCAAGGAGGTAGTGAGGCTGGGCGAGCCAGGATTAATGGATTTGAAAGAAGAAAGTCAACATAGTGACAGGTGTGCTATTTCTTAAAACCTTCCAGTCATGCTTCTGTGTCATAAAACAGTCTCTGACTCCTTTTAGCCCCTAAAATATCAAGTTTCCCTTTCCTCATATGCATTCCTCCCTTACCAAAAATAACCTGAGGACAGATTGGAAAACGTAAACTACAGGAAGAACTACTATTACTGTAACTCAATTTTGATTTTTCCTTTATGCTTCCTGGCAGAAAGAAAACGGAATTATGTAAGCAATTATTAAATGATTACTTAATTTAAATGAAACTACTTAAATAGTTCCTATTTAGGGAGAAAGCATATCACATTTTCAAGGCATGAAAGATTTACCAACAAAATAGCTAAAGAATATGCTACTGCAAATTTTTGTTCCAGAAGACAAAAATTGAGACATGGGAAATTATTTTTCAACAAAGCCAATAAAACTTTTAGTTTTATATTTATGTGTGTTGCTCAGAAGTTTCTGACCTTTTGACTATTTCTACCAAAGCCCCATATATGTTAGAAATCAGCTTAAACTGATTTGGGCTATAATTCAGCCCCCAAAGAATAATAAATCACCAATTCCTTATAGGACTCAGCACTGGGGTGAGGAGTGTCTCCATTAGGGTAGGACAAGTTTCAGAAACTTGTCAGGTAACACATGAAAAACTTGAAACATGAAACAAACTCAGATGTCGATGTGGGCAGCAGCCTGACACGGCACCTTCATTGCATAGAAATTCCAGAAGGAAAGATCCTGAGAAGAACCACAAGTGGGAATCAAGAAGGGTCAGATGTATGATCTGGAGACACGGCCTTGAGGATTCTGACCACCCTGATCCACCAAGGGGCACGAGGCTTGTGCCATCCAGGCCAGGCTGGTCCTGTGCCAACAAGACCAGGAGGCAGAAGCGGCCACCACACTGGCCTCATTGCAGGACAGCCGGCCCCCACAACAGATGCAGCCCTACCCAAACAAGAGAGGTTGGGGACAAAGGAGAGCTAAATCCCTTGGCCATCCCCAACTTCCCACCCCTCTCTGCATGGCTGGGGCCTCAGAGGGACCAGGTGGCACGGAGGGCACTGCTGCCATCGGTTCCTGGGAACTGGCATTTTTAATCTGCTCAATTAGGAATGTAATGACTGCTTGCTTCCTTTGGCCAGGCTGGCAAGGGAAGTGCACACAGCCACATGTGCTCAGGGCAGCTTAGCAAAAGCTGAGGAAGCACAACTGAAAAGCAACCTCCAATGACATGCATTGGCTAAGAAAAAGCACATATGTGCCCAGGTCTTCTTCCTGGTCCTCCTCATTGGGTCGTGACAGCAGGATTGTGGTGATCAGTGTAGAAGCCATGTGTCTCTTTTCCTCACTTCCAAATTGGCATTATAATAGTATCTACTTATGCAGAGATTGAGACAATGAATGACAAGGACTCAAGCCTGATATCTGGCATATAGAAGCACCAATGTAAGCTGTTACAACTCTGTCGAGTTCCATTATTTCAGTTTTTCCACCCTTTGGGGGTGGAAAAACATTTTTTTTTTTTTTGGAAAAACATTTTCTTGATATAGTTTGGATCTTGAATGTCCTCAAAAGGCCCACATATCAATGATATGTGGGAAGCAAGCAGTTGTGACATTTCTAATCAAGCAGATTAAAAATCCAGTCCCCAGTCCCCAAGGTAGGGCTATCACAAGGTGGTGAAATTTTTAAGAGGCAAGACCTAGTGGGAGGAAGTTAGGTTATTGGGGACATGCCCTTGAAGGGAATATTGATACCTCAGCTCCCTCTCCTCTCTCTCCTTGATTCCCAGCCAACAAGAGGTGAAGAGGCCTCCTTCACCACATGCTCCTGCCATGACTTACTGTGCTGCCACAGGCTCAAGGCAACAGGGTCAAGTGACTAGGGCCCCAAACCTCTGAAATCATGAACCAGGATAAACCTTTCTTTCTTCTAAGTCATTTATCTCAGTTATTTTGTCAAATTGACACAAAGTTGACTAATATATCTTTCCTGAGATACCAGGGGAGAAGGGTTCAAACATAATACCATGAAGCCATGAAGAAGTACTTAGCAAACCAGTGTCTCAACAACAAGCCAAGCTGTTTTCTGGAACTCTTTGGAAGTTCACAGAGCTCAGAAAACTCAAGGATGTTGCTTCCAGAATTGAAATCACTTACACTCTGCCTCAATAGGAGGTAATGGAGGTGGGGACAGAAATTTCTTATACCCCAGAAATTCAGCCTCCTATATTTCTCCACTTGCACCAAGGGTGTCCTCCATAGCCCCATGGTTCAAAAATCAAACATTCTGTAACTAAGGGCTTATGGTAGGGAGATAATGGTCCATGTCCTAATCCCTGGAGCATGTGGATATGCCAGGTTACATGGCAAAAGGAAATTAAGGATGAAGGTGGAATTAAGGTTAGTAATCAGCTGACAGTAAGATAGGGAGATTCTCTGGGATGAACCTGGCAGCCGGAAGCAATCACAGAGTTATTAAAAGTGCAGTAGAGAGGTAGAAGGAGATGTGACTAGGGGAAAAAAATCTCAGGGAGATGTGCTGTCAGTAACTTTGCAGATGGAGGAAGAAGGTCTGTCTTGATCTGTTCCTGCTGCTATGACAGAACACCTTAGACTAAGTAATTTATAAGTAAAATAAATTTACTTCTCACAGTTCTGGAGATGGAAAAGTCCAAGCACAAGGCACCAGTAGACTTGGTGAGGCTCACTATTTCCAAGATGGTGTCTTCTTGCTGCATCCTTGCATGATAGAAAGGAAAAGGCAAATGCTATGTGGTCACATTGTGGAAGGGGCAAATGCACTTCTTTCCATCTCTATTATAAGGGCCATCATGAATTAAGCATTTCCCCAAGACTCCCAATACCATTTTGGTGGGAATTGTTTCCACATATAAATTTTGGAGAGACTCCATCATTCAGACCACAGCAGAGCCACAAGCCAAAGAGTGTGAGCAGTCTCCTGAAACTGGAAAAGGAAAGAAAACTGATTATCCCCCACTGCTTCCAGAGAGGAATGCAGCCCTGTGTCACCAGTTTTATCCCCATCAAGACCTAGGTCAGACATCAGATCTACAGAACTGAACGATAATAGATTGTATGGCATTAAGTACCAGCTTGTGATAACTTGCTATGGCAGCCACAGAAAATTCATAGAGTCTTCCTCTGATCATCTGGTGATATCCACTCTACCTCCCAAAATATATTTCTTAAAGAAGTGGCATTTGCTACCTCTATAATCTTTCTTTCATACTGGTGTAACAGACTGGTCAAATGCTGCTAAGGCATCTGTGCCCTGAAAATACAGGGGTGAAATTTCACATGGGACCATCAGTGAAAGCCTGTCCTAGGAAACACAGAATGGCTTAGAGAAGGAGGTCTTGGAGCAGGTGATGTGGGCATGTTCATGGGTTGCCAAGAGCATTCATGTTCTTCCTGATAGACCTTCCTGGTTCCTTCCTAGCCAGGAACCCTACAGACAACAAGGCTTAAGAGAGTATTCATATATTAATTAAACTAATTTTCTAAATTTTATGAATCAGGATATGTTGGACTTTCCACCAAAACCTGTGACTGGCATGAAATTGCCAGTACTGTCATAATGAGTCCATAGAACTTCAGGCCAAAACAAAGCCAGGAACTTTCAGAAATCCTGCCCAGTCTTATTCTCAGTAAATGTTTGATTTCTCTAAGTTTTAGTATTAAAAACACAGAACCATTTAGAGATCCTCTAAAGAATTGAATAGTTTTGGTTAGAAAGTGAGTTTCCAAAGACCTCGCACAATTTCAACCAAGTTTTAGAATCTTCATTGTAAAATAGGAACGTTAATGCCTATTTCAAAGAAATATATTTGAACACGCATGAGATAATATATGAAAAGAATTCAGTATAGATCTGCATATTTCAGATAAGCAAATCTTATCTGAAGTGCTTTGGAATGCAGATTTTTTTTTAATATTTGCATAAACATAATGTGATCCCTCAGGACAGGATCCAAGCATAAACAAAAAGCTCATTTGGGTTTCATATGTACTTTATAAGCATAGCCTGAAGGTAATCTTATACAATATTTTTAATGTGCCTGCATTTTGGCTGTGATCCATCACATGAGGTCAGGTGTGGAATTTTCCACTTGTATTATCAGGTCAGCATTTAAAAGTTTTCAGATTTGGGAGCTTTATGGATTTTGAGTTTTCAGATTAGGGATGCTCACCTGTAGTCCCATTACCATGTCTATAGTTTCCTACAGGCTCCAGATTGTGAATTTTGGAAAGATATTTCAAGAATGGTACCCCTTCAGTATGTAACCTTATCCATTTCCGGGCCTTCCAGCTCTGTGGGTGGTAAGGGTTTTCCCCCTATTGTATTGGGAGATTCACTTCAAGATCAGCTTAGATTCTGGCCTGGCAAATGCCCAGCAATATCAGCATCCACTGTGAGCCTTGGAGAATCCCATGATCTGATATAGAGGCTTTCCCTAGTCTGTACCTGGAAAAAAAAAGGCTAAAAGCAAATCCCCTGGAATTTCCTTTTATGGACCAAATGGAGTTAAAGCACATGCTTCCTGATCATGGGAGCATAACTGTTAGAACCACTTTGGAAAAGAATTTGGCATTAAATCTACTGAAGTTAAGGGTATGCACATTCTGTGACCCAAAATGTCCATTCCTAGGTTCATACTCAAAATCTCTACATTTGGACTAAGATGTACAAGAATGTTTGTAGCGATATTATTCATAACAGTCCATATTGGAAACATCTATGGAACAATGAAAAATAGTGGTCCATTCATACAATGCAATACTATGTAACATTTAGTATTGTATAATTATTTAATCTTTTTCTATTTATAAATAATGTTGTGTCAAAGCTTTTTGTGTACAGTATTTTTCATATTTCCAGGTGTTACCTTAGAAAATATATCACTTAAAGGCTCTTTAAATAAGGCGTGTCCTTCATTCAGGACCAGAGTTCAGAAGTGTTCAAACAGGTCAATCCTCAGTCTGTGTAGAAGAGCTGCTTAGAGAGGTGGGCCAGTTGGTCTGTTGTATGGAGCACAGCTCTTCCAGAACTGTTGTTCAGTCTACTGATACCAATGAAAATGAGCTTACATCCTTTTGTATATCTTTTCACTGAGATGCATAACTTGGGTGTTGTAATAGTTAACTTTAGGTCAACTTGATGAATTAAGGAATACAGAGAAACTTGATATAACATTACTTGGGGGTATTTCCATGAGGGAGTTTCTGGAAAAAAAAAATTAGTATGTGAGTCAGTGGACTGAGTAGGGAAGATCTGCCCTCAAGTAAGTGGGCACCACCCCATTAGTCAGGGGCCAAAGAGATCAGAGAAAAGGCAAATGTGTCTGTCTCCTGGTGCTCTCGGGTACAGTCTTCTTCCACTTGCCCTTGAACACCAGAATGCCAGGATCCCTAGCCTTTGGACTCCAGGGTTTACACCTAAAGGTCCTCAGGCCTTCATCCTTGGACTGATAGTTATGTCATCAGCTTTCCTGGTCCTGAGACCTTCAAACTAGGAAGTAAGCCATGCTTCTGACATGACAGGGTCTCCCTGGGAGGTGGAGGCAGGAGGATCACAAGTTCAAGGCCAGTCTGGACAACTTAGTAAGACCCTGCTCAAAATAAAATGAGAATTGAGGGGGTAACTCAGCGGTTGAGCACTTGCCTTGATGTGCAAGGCCCTTGATGTGCAATCCCCAGCACAATAAGGAAGGAAGAAAGGAAGGGAGGGAGGGGAAAAAGGAAGGAAGGAGAAAGAAATTAGAAAGCATAACTTCCCAGTATATTTTATGAGAAAGCAGCATTTATATTGGGGTGTGATTAAAGAGACACTTACCCTGAATTTTGCTTTCACTTGGATTAGCACTTTACTTGGATTTCTTACCATTTTAGTCATTCCTAGAATCATAAGCATTGTTGCCAAAAGACTAAATCATGTACCTCTTGACAGTTTTGTCAAGTATTTTCCCAAAGGTGCTTATCGGACCATTTTTATTTTATTTTTTAAATACTTATTTTTTACTTGTACAACCTTTTATTTTGTTTATTTAATTTTTTTATGTGGTGTTGAGGATTGAACCCAGGGCCTTACGCATGCCAGGCGAGCGCTCTACCGCTGAGCCACAACCCCAGCCCCTTGAACTGTCTTTAAATCATCTGGTATAATAAGTTAGGTAAAGCTAGATGCTATAACAAACAGTCTCCAAATCTCAGTAGCTCAATGACATAAATATTTAGTTATTGCTGATTGCAGTTGAATGTGCATTGGCAGGTTGTACAGGTGGGGTGAATGACACAATCATTCAGGAGCCCAAGTTCCCTCCATCACTTATGAAGGGAATATTTATCCCATTACTCAATATCTCAGAGTCCTTAATAGGATCCTCTGTACCTTCCAGCAAATGACAGGAAGAGAAAAAGACTACATAAAGTATTTTAAGGTTTTAAAGAATTAATGTATATCACTTTTGCCTGTATTTATTAGTCAAGGCTCAATTACAGTACCACATAGCTGCAGGGGAGGCTGGAAACCTTAGTTTAGCTCTATCCAAGAAGAAAAGGAAAAATTTTAGTGACCTTATTACAGGGTTAATGCATATGAAAATGATATATTTCTTCCAAAATCATATATATGTAATATGTGTATGTGTGTGTGTGTGTGTTTCCCCACCCCCATGCTTCTTAGACTGAATCAGAAGCTCTGGGACCAAGAAATAACAAGTTGAAACATTTGATTTTCATGAATCCTAAAGCTGGGCACTGGCCCCAAGTTGGCTTTTATGGTTCCAGCACTAAGGATAACTAACACTTTTCTTTCCCAAGGATTTTCATTATCATTGACCTTACTTTAGATATCAGATTCAGTCTTCAGAGTAATTTTTAAAATCTTTCAGAAGCTGTAATAATTATAGAGAAAGGACTCCCAAGTTGTCCCCCCACTCAGATTCCAACATCCCACAGGGGCATGGCTGAGCCTGGTATTTTCCAGGTCTTTTTCTCACCAATTTTACTCTTATTCAGAGAAAGAGGATTTTGTAGGGCTATAATGAATGACACAAAGAGGAGCTAGACCATAAACTCAAATCTGTTTGTTTTAGGAACACTGTTGATGTCACCATAGAAGACATCATTTTCTGGGGACAAATGGAAGAATTTCTATCAAGTGACAGTCCCACCCATAGTTGTTGTGTGAGAAACCAGATTACTTTTATCTTAGATACCATGAATAAGGACATTTATTGTGTTTCTCCTGTGTATTGGCTGTTGGGGAGTTCGGAGCCAAAAACTGGATAATCTCTGGCAAGTACAGAGAACTAAATTCCAGTTATATCTCATTTTTCCTATATGTAAGCCAAACATTCTCATTTACTTATTTTCTTACTCTAGTGAAGTATAATTGCATATGCTACTATCTATTTTGTATGAGCAGTTTATAGATTGTAATTATTAAATATTATATTATGACAGAAAATTTCATGACATGCATGAAAGGCTTCATCATTTAACCCAGTACTGAGTTTTCTCACAGATTTTAGAATAAACTCAATAATTAAAATCACATGTTGCTGGATGCACTAGTGTGCACTTGTAATCTCAACTACTTGGGGGACTGGGGTAGGAGGATCACAAGTTCAAGGCCTACCTCTGTGACTTAGTGAGACCCTGTCTCAAAATAAAAAATAAAAATAAAAAGGGTCAGGTATGTAGCTCAGTGGTAGAGCACCCCCCTGTTCACTCCTCAGTACTGGGGGAAAGAAGAAGAAGGAGAAGGAGAAAGAGAAGGAGAGGGAGAGGAAGGAGAGGAAAAGGAGGAGGAGAAGGAGGAAAAGGAGGAAGAGAAGGAGGAGGAGGAGGAGGAAAAGAAGGAGGAGGAGGAGGAGACGACCATGACAACCCAGGTGTATCTTTCCAAGATTACCCCATCCCAGTCACCTCTTTTACTGAGCTGGAAAGGCCTCATTTCTGGACCCAAAGGCAGTGAAAAAACCGAAATACCACCAGGGGGTAGTGTTCATTGAAGAGCTTTTGGCTTTGATAAATTGTTATCCAAACTTTTTTATAATAATGTTTAAATAAAATGTTGAAAAGAAAACTAGAAAGAATTCAGGCATTCTTAAGACTTTGTAAGACCACTGTTTAGTAAGTTTTTCAAACAATGAATTTAATAAGTAAGTTATGAAGATGATTGAAAGGAAAATGTCTAAATATCCATTCAATTAACTAAATTATGTTGAGGATGTGTTTTTATTCCATGCTGTATGCTTTAGTATGTTGCTTCCATTTTACTTACACGCACCCACACACGAAGGTGATAAGCACACACAGGGCAAGATGTGCTAAGAAGGTGTGACCTATTTTCTTTCAGCCAATAGCTAACAGTTTGGAGGAGGTTGCCTCCACAGGCACCGCCTTACCTTCAGCACCAAGGCCAGCGCACCTGGCTTGCCTGGGCTCCCACAACCTTTCCATGTCCAGAATTATAATAAATATTCTTTCTTAAAGAAACTCGCTTTTCCCACTCACGAATTGCACTTCATTTATTGCTCTTCACAAAGTGGCCATTGCTACCAGCAAGAAAAGTGTTTCACAAGGAGAGATGAAAATGTTCAATTTATTGGAGATGCTCCCTTACACATGAGCACGCATGCACACAAATACACATTACCAAATGGGCTGTATACTGATTGAGTTCTGCTCTCGTCACTCCTCAGGAACCCAGCCACTCTTGCACCGGGAGGCAGGAAGAGCATTTCTTGCCATGGTCCTCTTGCAGAGAGATTGCCATGCAAGGACCGAGAAACCGGAAAGGAGGAGCACAATGCTCAGGACTCTGGTTTTCTGCGATTGGCTCTTCCAAACAGCTTTTTATCCCAGTAACAATCTACCAAAACTAAAGTAATAAAAATCCTGTGAGGAAAACAGATCAGACAATGATTCCCATGCCATGGATGAAGAAACTGAGCCTAAGAGTTTCACACTTGCCCCAAATAACACAATGACTCATTGACAAAGATAAACCAATAAATAAATAAATAAAGCCGGGTTTCCAATCTTTTCAGTTTGTTGTTCCTTGGCTAGATTTGCCGACTTTCTCCAGGGTCCACAAGTCTGCACCTCTTCCTCCAGCTCAATTATCTGAAAACCGAAAGAGTAGAAAATCGAAAATGAGATGGAGGTCAGCGGGGACGTGGGGCCATGGATGGCTGCCATTCCTTGCTTTCTTTTTCAGAAGCCAAAATTGACATTGCCCTTTGCTGGATGACAGTCCCTAGCCCGCGGCGCAACTCCTGGCGTCTGCAGGGGTCCGCACATTTCAGGAGCTTCCAGCTGCCACTTCTCCTCCGAGGGGTCTCCAGACGCAGAGCTCGGCCAAGTTGGAGCGGAGCAAGGGTGGCCCTGGATTCGGTGCCAAAGCCTCCCTGGGTGCACCGCCCAGAAAGCTGCTTCCTCTATCTCTGTGAGCGCGGCTGCTCCTCCCGGACCTCGGCAGACTTCAGGGAGACTTGTGGGCAGCCAAGGAACCGCAGGGCCGCTCTGGAGTCCCAGAGAATTGACTATGCGGAGCCAAGGCTTTCCCCAGTTCCCTCGCGGGTTAACAGTCAGTGCCAGGGAGAAGAGCAGGGCTCTCCCTACCCCCTCCCCAAGTGTGCCCGGGCGTGCTTCCATCTGATTAGAATGTTTCTTCCATCTGATTAGAATGACAGTAGCTTTCAAGTCATTCATTTTGAGAAGAATTTTAGTCTTAAAAGAAAAAAAGACAGTCTCACTGTAATTGTGAGTTGTAATAAATGCAAACTTCTGGTGCCTTCCTCTGCAGTATGTAAGACAGTAAAAAATGTGTCTCGTCCAAACTCACCCCCTTCCCAAGCCCATTGTGAAGTCAATCGCTAACAAAGGGGACGTGTGAATATTCAACACCGAGTCTTTCAGTTGTTATTTTCCAGAATCCCTGAGTTGGCCTTTTTTTTTTTTTTTTTTAATTTAATGGGCGAATACCTGTTTAAGTTTTTAAAGCACATGGAAATCGCCCGCGAGCGACCATATAATTTGATTTGCCAGGCAATCTGCAGAGCGATCGCACATCATTTATAATGTTCATTGAGCATTTTGCCTAATTGTGTCTGTCTCTGAAAGGGCAGCGCACCCCCTCCCGACCGCGAGCAGCACAAGTGGCGACATTCCCATGGAGCGGCCGCGCCGCAGCTTGCCACATTCAGCGCGGGCGGCAGGGCCGCGCGCTTCCCCGCCCGGGAGACCCGGCGTGCCTGACGCTAATAGCTCGCGGCTCAGGTACGAGCGGGCGCCGCATTTGACTCCATTCAATTCGCAACCGGCCGCGCTTGCAGGTGTCGCCTTTTGAAACCTCCATTCAGGCGGCCGCTGTTCACTTCTCGCTGCGCTGCGGGTTTTGTAGAAGCGCAAGAATGGGGCTGATTATTCCTGTGCCCACATGCCGCCCCCACACGGCCCCACCCCGGTCCGACTCGAGCCTTCCCCAGCCAAAAGAGGCGTTTAATTAGTTCTGGGGCCAGCGGAGAGCCAGCGTGGCCAACAAAGCCCGGCTCCCCAGGTAACCCCCTTACCCTGTGGCCCCGGGAGGGGGCGCGCAGCGCTGCAGCACCCGCATTGGGCTGCACGCTCTCTCCGGCGCTGCCGCCATCCCTCTGCCCTCGGGCCAACTCTATTCGTGACCCACGGCTTGCCCGCCAGGCCTGGGTGGCCTCTGCCAGCCCCTTGTATGTCCCTGGCGCAATCAGTTCTCGGAAGCTGCGCCCCTTCCCTCCTGTCTCTAGAGTCAGGATAGCCCAAGAGTTGGACACTTGGTGTTCTCTAAGATACTTGGCACCCCTTATCCCTATTTGGGGAAATGTTGGAACACCTTTCCCTTAATCCGCCTCAGCGTATCAGCATCTTGTGCGGTAAAGCCAGGACAAGCAAACTACTGCAGCGTCTGTGAGACGGGTGATGGCCGCTTGGCCACCGCCTCCAGCCAGCGACGCTCCCTTTGCAACAGCGATTCTGGCGCCAACGCATACCTGCTGACAGCCCCAAGCGTGGTCAAAGTCACTTGCGCTAAAGGTACAACCTGGGATGACTGGGTGCGCCAAGCAGGGGCCGGCCCAAGGCCAGGATCGCGTCCCAGGGAGTCGTGACTTTAGCTGCTCGAGGGCCCAAACGGAATAAAGCCGCCTTGTCGAAGGGACCAAAGAGGGAGAGGAAGGCTGGGGTCCAGTAATGGCAGTCCAGGAGCTCACGCTGTATGTTGGGGGCGGAGTGGGCGTTGGCCGCGTGGCCGGGGAGGAATGGGTCCGGTCCAGCCTTATCATTTGATTTCCGAGAGCGTCTGCGGACCGCGTCACCCCATTCGTTCCACTCGCTGAGCTCTAAGAACCAGCGGCGGGGCGGGCAGGAGGCCCGGCCGGGGGAGGGCCGGGTGGTCCCAGTCCCCCGCCCCCGCCCCGCCGGCCTAGCCCGAGCACAAGTGTTGGGATTCCCACGGATCGGCGTGCTCTGCGGCTGGAGGCCGGGGCGCCAGGCCCCGGGAGACGTGGAGGACACAGAGGGGTTTGTAGACACGGTGACCTCCGCGCTGCAGTTGTGAAAGGGCCTGAAAGGAGACGTTTATGGTGCATTACCAGTCAAGGGCTCAGGTACCAGCGCCTTGTGTCGGGAAGCCCCAGCGGCCGCCCGTGCTGCAGGTGTCTGCTTTACAATCGCCCCGGGAGGGGGAGGGAGGGCCGGCAGGGAGCGGGCAGGGAGGGGGCTCCAGGCTCGCCCGCCACTCCTGCGGTGGCCTCTGGCTCCTCTGCGGCCATAGCAGCCAAGCCTAGCTTGTAGAAGGAGGTCCTGGGAACTGATAGAGAAAGCAGCGAGGTGGGGGAGGCCTCCCAGACGTCATTTGCAGCTTGATGGAGAAGGCAGTCTGGAGTGGTTTGGGGCTTCTCCCCAGCCCCGACACAGTTTTAAAGGAAAGATCCTGGCCAGTGCTGTCAGGGAAGGGGCATTTTTGCCCACATGTTGGGTGGTTTGGTCCTCCAGAGGCCTGCCTTGACTTGACTTGAACTTCCCAGATAGATGCATCATCTCCTTGTCTGTTTCTCTGTGCAAGGCCATCACTACTTTTCTTTGTGCTATCTATCATTACCTTCTGGCTAAGTAAAGCTGAGTGCTTTTCTTAAAGAGAGAAGTTGGACCAGGGATGGTGAAAAGACTAAAGATTGGAAGTCTGAAATGGATTGTTTGAGAAGAGAATAAAGAAGAGAGTCGTAAACTTCCCACATAGACCCACTCTCTCCTTGTCTGTCTTTCTATGCAAAGATGGACCGGATCCTGGGCGAATTTAGCAGTTGGTCTTGTGTAAAGCCGTGATTCCCTCTCCAACGCAAGTCACCCTCTGCCCAGAAGAAACCAAGGAAGCTGCAGCGACTATGCCCTCAGTGGGTCACTCCTATGCTTCTCTTTGCCCAGAAAGGCTGAGCAAGCCCAAGAACTCAACCCCTCAAGTTGCCTTCTAACTCAAAACCTCAAAATGCTTTTCCTGTTAGGGAGGAGATTGTGAATGAAGTCTGAACCAAGGGCTTTCCTGATGCAAATACTGAGAAAGATAAATAGTACACAAAATACTGCTCTGATATGAAGAGTGTTTGATGATTTTCAGTGCTAACGTGAGAAAGGATGAAGACAAATTCTGTGTGTGTGTCTGAAAGGAACTTCCAACGGTTCCAGAGGTTTCCTTAAGGTGTCTAATTTTAGCTGGTAATTTTCTTTTCTCTGTCACCACCCTCATTACTTTTCTTTTGTTCTGGTATTGGGAATTGAACCCAGGGGTGCTCTACTACTGAGTTATACATCCAGCCCTTTATATTTTTTTATTTTGAGGCAGGTCTCACTAAATTACCCATGCTGGCCTCCCATCATGATCCTCCTGCCTCAGCCTCCTGTGTAGTTGGGATTACAGACATGCCCCACTTATTTTCCTTCCTTCCTTCCTTCTTTCCTTCCTTCCTTCTTTTCTTTTTCTTTTTTTTCTTTTCTTTTCTTTTCTTTTTTTTTTTTTTTGAGACAGGTTCTTGCTAAGTTGCTGAGGTTGGCCTTGAGCTGCAATCGTCTTGCCTCAGCCTCCCAAGTCACTGGGATTACAGGTGTGCTCCTCCATGCCCGACTCCATCAGTACTTTATTTGTGTCATTAATCATTAGCTTTTGACTGAGTAAAACCAAGTCATTTTCATAAAGAGAAAAGCTAGCCAGGGATGGAAAAAAAAAAAAGATGATTGTGTTTCTGAAAAAGATTGAGAGAAGAAGGGGGAGTTTAGCTGTTTGAGTTTCCTCGCCTGGATTCAGTACGAAACACTCTGTATCAGCTCACACTCACACTGAAATTTTTTAGTCATTCTTGCCAGTAACTTCCATCTCCCCCAATTTAAAGACAATTTACAAACCTTTTCTTGCCTAAAATTGCAGAAATAGTTCAAATGTTTGTCTTCCTGTCAAAAGCAGACTCCCAGGTCTCATTTTTTACTTCTTGTATAAATAATTATCACTTCTTTTATTGCCCCACAGTCAGTAGTCACAGGTCTCTCTCCAAAATCTTGCTCCAGTCTGCCCAGCCAGCTGGCCACCGCAATCTCAGCCCCACCTCCTGATGGGTCTTCCTCACTGCAGTCTTGCTCTGTGCCCATCATTCTCCACATTGCAGCCGAAATAGCCTTTCTAAATGGCAAACTTTAGCATGCTGCTCCCCCATTTAAAATCTTTTATGGTTTTTCATTCCCTGATTATTTATAAATTATAAACACATGCTACTGTACTACTCAATCCTGTGCATTGTAAAGAATACATAAGCTGCAAATTTAAGAAAATGAAATAAAAATATAAATGATAGTTCTAACATTTTCTTCCCATAATCTCAGCAGAGGTTATCCACTCTGGAAATGACTTGTCTATATAATGCCAACCTCCATAACACAGCATATAGGGGTTTCCTCGTTCTAAACTGAGGATATTTATTTGCATCCTTATCTTATCTCTTTATTTTATCCTTAATAATTCCCTTTATTTCTTTATAATAATAATCATTCATAATAATAATCATAGTCATTCATAATAATCATTCCTTGTTTCAAGTTTATCTCTGTTTTTGCTCTGCATTCTCACTGGTCTGGAAGCTCTATTAAAAAATGATCTGATCCATGAGCAAGGAGTAGTGGCTCACAACTATAATCCCAGCTGCTGAAGAGGCTGAGGCAGGAGGATAATGAGTTCAGATCCAACCTCAGTAAAAGCAAGGTGCTAAGCAACTCAGTGAGACCCTGTCTCTAAATATAACACAGAATAGGACTGGGGATGTGGCTCAGTGGTCAAGTGCCCCTGAGTTCAATTCCTGCACCCCTCCCACAAATGATCTGTTTCAATCATTGATATGCCACTAGTGGTTATTATAGTTCCCAGCACAAAATAGTTACTCAATAAATGTGTGCTGCTCAAGCGAATTTAGTACTTCTATTTTCTATACAAATACTGGAAAGCATAGAAAGCTTTCCATAGAAAATAAAAAGAATGAAGATGTACAAGGTACAGAAAGAAGCACAGGATAGATGAAGAGAACATCTGGACACCCTTCCAGGTCATGGTGTGTTAACTGGGAAACAATTTTGACTTCTGCATAATAAAAGTAATATATAGGTAGATAGGTATAAATATTGATATTGATATAAATTATAGGATTTTAGACACAACTGAATAGATATTTGAGGCTTGGCATGGGGTCTAAATGATGTCGGACACTCAGTTTCCTTCTATGTAAATTATTCTGTCCTCAACATGTAGCTTTTCAACTCATAGCTCAAAATGGCTGTTCCTACTCCTCCTATTGCCTCAGCATTCCAACAAGGGAAAAGAGGGAAAGTGACAACATAGGACATATATTTCTTTTTCAAAAACAGAGTCTCAATGATGAGCCTTACTTCTGTTTACAACCCATTAGTTGGAAATTAGTTTCACGGCCACATAGAGATGCAAGGTAAGTTAGGAAATTTTTTGTTTTGTTTTGTTTTTTTATTTTGGGTGGCTCTGTGCTGAGCTAAAATCCTGGGCTTCTGTTACTACATGAAGACGAGGATGGATATCATCAGAGAATTACTTGTTCCTGCAGCACGTGGCACTGCTGCCTTCTCAAAGCCTTACTATATTTCTGCCCTTGGATTCTAGGTCTGTGTACCCCATGCCTCAAGCCCCATTTGATGTTTGAAGTAGTTCAAGTTGTTAAACCAGTGCACATAGGTATCAAGGGGTGTGCAGCGACCAAGGTGCCACAGCACAGGTGTATCAGACAGGCCAGGTGATACCATGGCAGCAACCCTCAAAGCCTGGTGGGTGCACACAACCAGCCTGTCTCTGGCCTTTGCCTGTTCTCTGATCATCACAGTCCCTCGAGGTCCCTATTGACAGGCACGGTGTCAAGCTTTTGGGCAGCCATTGTAGGAGAAGCAAGAGCATGCTATGTACTGGCTTCCAGAAGCCCCATGGGGCAAGTCACATGTAGGGAAGGACAAGCTCTCATCCATCTAGAAGGAGGACTGGAGTGTCAGTACCCACCGCTCCCCCACCCAGCTCTCTAGAAGCCTTTCCTGTTAACTTCTAGTCACTACTAGTCACTTTGTGAAGCATGCAAAGGGTGCACTGTGAGCCCCTGCCCCTTCTCTTCTCTGCTCAAACCTGTCAGGCTGAAGAGACAAAGTGCCCCCGATGCACTGGGGACACCTAAAGTCAACAACAACACAAACTATCCCTCGTACCTTTCTAAATCAAGGTAGGGAAATCTCAAATCCACGCAGCTTTGGCTCTAGTGAAGACACCCCGTTTCGCTGCATATATCCCTAAGCTCCACCATGGATTTTTACAGTGGGTTTGTGTTCCAGTCTGGCAAGCACCAAGCTTCTAAAAAAGACACCAAGGATCAAGGGCATGTGAGAACACAGATATTTTGCCATAAGAGCAACAGGTTTCCAAGTCTGGCAAAGGCTAAATAAAAGTGAGATTCAAGGGACATGAGAAAAATCCCTGGCTGCCCCCCACCCACCTACAAATGCTTTCAAATGAATGCAGGAGGGCCACAATGGCTCCCTTAAACAAATTCATTCCTGTGATTTATGGCATTACCTTTCAAGGGTACTAACCAAGAGCCAGAGAGAGAGAGAGAGAGAGTGAGTTTGGTTGCTGTGTTTTGCTCCTACCTTAGTGGAGCAGATGTGTCCTTTTATGGCCTCTGGCTGGGATCAATGGCCCTGAAATAATCAGCTTTTAAAGAGGGCAAAAAGGATAATTTGGAGCACGGGGTATTCTTTGAAGACATGGGTCTTGGTGGGGTATCCATGTGGTCATCATGAGGCCACTCCTTGCCCGAGGTGGGGATGGAGGTGCAGAAAGACTTCTTGAAAGGCACTGATCCTGGGTGTCACTTGAATTGGAGAGCGTAATGTCCAAGGGCTACTGCACACTTCTGGGCTTTGGAAAAGATGTTTAGTTTCACATTTTTCTCTCTCCTCTGAGGTCATGTTCCCCAAGCACTAACTCAGCTCATCCCCCTCCTCCTCTTCTGGTGCTGGGCATTGAACCCAGGGCCTCACATGTGCTAATCACATGATAGACCTCTAAGCTACACCATCAACTCCACATCACCCTTTTACAGGCAGAGTCTCAACTACACCCCTTACTACACTGGAGTAGAATTAATTGCTCCTCTCACCTCCTACCCCAGGGATGTGTTCAGGGATGGCAACTACATCATATTCATCTCTGTATCCTTCACCTTTAACATAGTATCTTGGATGTAGTTGGTGCTTAAAACATTTCTTAAAGGGATCAGTCAATGAATTAAGGCTTAAATCTGGTTGTGTAGAACCGGTCCTCAGTATTTCTATATTGCTTATAACTTCATATACAAAGAATGCAAATCAACAAGACTTAAAAATAGATTTAAGCAATTGCTTGGCATTATATAGAACTAGTAAGCTCTAACGTGTTCTACTGGAATACAGGAAAAGTGTTAGAACATTGCTTATATTTTTACTCATCTTCTTAAAATTTCTTTTTGCACATGTGTAAAAATGTACCAAATGTATTAGCAGAGTCTTATTTGTATGCTATTTTAAACGCATAAATGTATATAGGAATCACAAGAGCACATACTCAAAAATGGTAATTAGCTATGTCAGGCTCAGCTACTTGGAAACCTGTTGCTCTCATGGCAAAATATCTTATATGTTGTGGGGGGTGGGATGGAGCGTTTTTTGATAACGCTCCAAGTTTTAATTAGAAACATAGCTCAAGACTATGTTGGTCTGTTTCCCTTGCAGCTAGCTGTGGTCATACAATGGTGCAGAACAATGAAATATGACTAGCCATGATGTGTGCGACCTTTAGGTCATATTCCAAAAGAGGAAAGAGGATGCCCTTTTCTTCCTCTAGGATGCAGACACAATGGTAAGAGCAGGAGCAGCCATATTGGACTGAGGGATGAGAAGCCATATTTCAGAAAAACAGAGCAACAAGTTACAGGGAAGCTAGTTCTCCAACCCCCACCATATAAACTTGGGATTTGTTATGCACAGACAATTATATGAGAGAGACATAATATTATACAAATGCTCCTCAACTTAGAGTGGGGTTTCATTCTGATAAATGCATCATGAGTTGAACATATAGTTAAGTCAGAGAAGGGTTAATGCAGTTTAACCTTCCAAACACTGTAGCTCAGCCTGGCCTGCTGTAAACATGTTCAGGATACTTGCATTGGACAAGAGTTGGGCAAAATCAGCACAAAGCCTATTGTCTAACAAAGTGATACGCACACACGGACATTCTGTAGACACGATAGGGTGCAAAACCTCCAAACACAACATCCAGAAAGCTGTCCACACAGGACTATCACTGTAAGTTCCAGTCATTCACCCTCATAATCCTGTGGGTTGGACGCCCCTGGCTGCCACTGCCCCATACTGAGAGTATCACATCACGTTTTCCTATCCTGGAAAAAGATAAAATCCAAAGTGCGGTTTCTACTGAATGTGACTTGCTTTCATAGCAGCCTAATGTTAGGAATTTGTGAGTCAGACCACCGTTAAGTTGAAGACCCTCTGTGTTTCCATCACTCTTCTCTTAGATATTTGTCACAGAAGCCAGAACTTTTACCCAAAATAGTACAAGGTGTGCAGCCAAAAAAGTTTGGAGACAACTCATTTTTAAGGTGACTCTTTTACATAGACATTGAGGCTCAAGGAGAAAAATGCTTTGAGCTCTTCACAGGCCTGTGATACCACTGCCCATGGAAGCCTTTTTCTTCTGCACTTTATAGACATTTAAAAACCCAGAGATTAACCACCCGGCGCAGGGAAAGAGGAAGGCAAGTGGCATGGAGTCCCTGCTGTGTGGATGCAGAATGCCCATGTGCATAACTTTATTGACTTTCTACAGCCGTCCTTCAGATGGACATGATTACTTCTTTCCATCATCCTAGCCAATGAAACATGAGCTCAACAAGATTAAATAATGTTTCCAGGAACAAACTGCCATAAGGGGTGGAGCGGATGCTGAACGTGACTTCAGATTCGTGGAAGTCCAAGGCCCACACCGCTCCAACCTCCACTCTTCCATGTGTTAGAGTCTGTAAACAAGTCAGGATGTGAGTTTCTTACCCTCGAGACCCTTCCTCTGGCATCTTCTCTCTTCTCTCACCTCACTTCCTTTCTACTTTCCTGCCCTCTTTCCTGCTTTCTAACTCCTGAAGCCAGACACGTGTCTTAGATAATCATCTGGAACAGTGTTTCTTAAACTGTGCCTTTAACATATGTAGCTATGTATTTATGCATGTATTGACACACACATGTGCATGTGCTTATCTCGAAAATCTCCACCTTTGTCATAGAAAAACAAAACATGGACCAATAAAACCATTTATGAGGCTGAGGATGTAGCTCACCTGTGGAGTGCTTGTCTAGCACATAAAAAGGCCGTGGATACAATACCTTACACCTCAAAAACAGGCAAAAACTTCTATGGGCCCTCAGTGTCATAGTAAGTTATTGTTAATATGAAATCACTTAAATATTTGCACATATAAAATATATATGCATTGTTTTTATGCAACTGCCAAACCCCCAAATACGGAAAATAAAATATCTCATCAATAAAATTCAAATTATCCTCAAGGTGACAGATGATAATGACATTGTCATAATGGCACATGCCTCTTACAGAGTTGACACAGTGTTGGTCCCTGTCTTCAGTCCATGTGATGATTCACTCTTTACTCCCAGTTTAATTCAACCACCATGACTGCTTTGTCATCTCACCTGTGTGGTCCTCTGGTTTTCTTGGCACAGGCATGATATCAGTGAATTTCTTTCGCTTGTACCAATTCCAGTAGCCCCGTTGGTTCCACTGTGGTCTGAAGCATAAGTGTGAACTCAGAGTCAGGCCCCACATCCAATGGCAGGACAGGTTAGAAGGTGTCGTGTAAATGGGCCAGAATATGCTCATGCTTTATCGTCATTGTTTTTAAAGATCATCATCTAAATGATGTTGCAAAAGTGAGAAATTGTTTTCATGAAGTTATGCAGCCTTAATTTAAGAAACAGAGTTCTAGAAAATGAGAAGTCCATGGGAATGACAGGTCCGGGATAGGTCTTCACAAGGAAAACCCATCCTGTTATGGAAATAGTCCCCTTGTGAAGAGGAAACTACCGAAAAACCAGCAGACAGGGATGCGATTGTGTCCTACAACCAGCCTGGCTTATTTTTCCTTCCAGATGAGAAAAACACTCTCTCTGGCTTCTCTGCAGGGCTGATGAGAATGACAAGGACACTCAAAGCCCTGGTGTGTGTCTAGCAGTGGCTCAGAGAGGGACACTGCAGAGAAGTAGAAAGATTGGCTTGCTTGGATGCCCCTGCCAAGCTGAGGTCTTGCTCTGTCCCTACACTGCTTTTCTGAGGGGCTGGATGGTGTACGTGGACTACTTTTCCAGGCTGCACTTTTGAGCCTTGACAATTAGCAAAAAGCCAGAAGTGACCTAATCCTGATGGCTCTCAAGACAGGAGAGGAGCTGGACAGTGCACTGCATTCAATGTCTGTGGCACATCAAGCTCAGCATTTGTTGATGTATTTGTTGCTATTTGTACACTGAAAATCTAGGGTGTTGGCTAGAGGTGGGCAATCACAAGAACAACTGTCCAATTAAGGAGGTTCCTATTTCTCACCAATTATATACCCTCTTCCATTCTACCACTTACTAAGTACCTACCATCACTAAACAGCTAACTAAGCAGCTACAACTGGGTGCCTGGTGCTGCTTAAATGTTTTATATTTGTTAGTTCACTTTATTCTCAAAATAATCAAATGAAATATTATAATTTCTTTTTGCATATGTAGGAGTAGAGACACACTAGGGTGACAAAACCTGAGCCACAGGAAGGGACTCACAGGGTCTTTATGTCTTAGAAAGCTCACACATGGAAACTGGTGCCTAGGGTCTTAAGTAACTTCCCCCCCCAAAAAAAATCTGTTGTTCTTAAATAATACTGAGTGCTTTCCCTGCTTGAAATAAGCAGGCATTACTCAATGTATTCTTTTTAAGCACAAATTCACCCAGGTGAGTAAACGTTTTTGTTCTAGCCGGGATTTTAAAGGAGCCACAATGATACTGTCACTGCAGTACCCTAACATCTTCAGGACCACAGATATGAGTGAAAGGTATTATGGTAAGAAGTGGAACAATTCTGAGGGAAAACAAAATCATGGCCTACCAGTTAAGGAATAAGATCAGAACACAGATAGAATACAGAGGTTTCCTAGGTGAGCTGAATGAACTGTGAGTCCCAGATGGAATGAGTGGTGCTAAGTGAAAACAAAATTATCCAACAGCAAAGACACATGATGAACCATCCTGCCACCATGAAAACCTGTCAGTACAGATTTGGGGGAAATGATGGGGAGATGGTGTCAAGTAAAAAATACAAGAAACAGAACTAGAAATGAATGGAAGAAAACAGACCAAAATGATAGTAGTAGTCTCCTGGAGGTTGTGGAGCCACAAACGATGTAGAACATGAGGTCGTTTTCATGAGTAATTAGTAATTTTTAATTTCCTTTATATTGTTGAATCCCTCTGAATTTTTTCACTGTTGATTTCATGCAGGGAATAACATTTCATCCCATGTTTTCCCATTTTAACCACACATCATGCAAAAGTTAATTACCCAAGGGACCTACCCTGTGCCTGGCTGTCCCTGCCAGCCCTTGATGATTCTGCCTATCAAAGGATACTTGTTGGAAATGGCACAAACTAATATTCAGTCTTTCTGGAAGGTTCCTCCAGGACCTATATGAAAACACCATAAACTCCAACATTTTTCTTTTTTAAAAATTAAGTTCATTGGGCTGGGGTTGTGGCTCAGCCATAGCATTCTCGCCTAACATGTGCAAGGCCCTGGGTTTGATTCTCAGAACCACGTAAAAATAAATAAACAAAATAAAGATATTGTGTCCAACCACAACTAAAAAATAAATATTTTTTAAAATAATAAGTTCATTAAAAATTTAAAAAACTTCCTGAGCACATGTTCACATCTTTCAAAAATCAAAAGATGTAAAAGTACACAATGAAAAATGCATTAACTACCCATTTCCTTTATTGATACAATTAATGCCACCAGGATCTTGTGTGTTCCTCTAGGGATATTGATGAGTACACAGATGCACTGACAGATATTCACGGTCCTTTTCTTAAAATGCAGGTGGGACCATGCTAGTTTAGCAAAGCATCTTATTTATTTCACCCCATGACTGATAAATATTCCATTATATGAATTAACACAACTCACTAAAGGCCCTACTGGTGGATGTGAAGCAAGAAAACACACACCTTTGAAAAGAAAGAGAAGGAGATAAATTCCTGTTTTTGTTGAATTTCTTCTTTTTCTTTCCACTGCTCACTCTGGAGGCCAAGATGCAGAAGTCTGATAATAATGAAGGGCAGTGTTTACATTTCGAAAGTTCAAGCACCTTCCAGAATAACAAGGCTGAAGGACAAAGCTCAGGAGCTTTGTAAACTTTGACATGATGGAAAACACTTATTTGGATCATTACATCAGCATTCAGGTGTTTCTCCTTTTAATGATTAATGTTTAACACTGAGAAACTCAAGGCAAGAAGGAAGGAAGCGGGTGCTTAGCCTTGGACTTGCTCTATCTCAAGGCAGCCATGTGCCACCTGTCCTCACCCACCAATAGGACATGGCCCAGCTTTATCTATGATTTTTAGCTTGACAAGTCCCAGAATGGAGAGGATGTCAGAGGAAACCCTCCCATATGGTGTGGAGACACCCCACCTCACACTCCCTTGTGTTAGAAGTCCACTCATTTGCACCCATGGCCCCTGGTGCCAGCTGTGTCACTGGGCAAGTCAGCCATTCTCAATCTGTTTCCACTTGGAAATGATGAAAGTCCTTGCCTCATTTCTCTCAAAGGGCTTATGTAAGAGCTGAGAAATGTGAAAATCACATGAAACAAAATACATTAAGTCTAGAGACAAAGGGCAGAGGGATGACGTGTAACACATTGTTATGGAGTCAGCCAAACCCAGCATTGAGTTTGACCTGCTCAGGACCTTGGAAGGAAGGCCGAGCCTCAATCAGTCACCTGTTGATTCAGAAAGAACACCTTTCAGC
This sequence comes from Callospermophilus lateralis, assembly GCF_048772815.1. NCBI lineage: Eukaryota > Metazoa > Chordata > Mammalia > Rodentia > Sciuridae > Callospermophilus > Callospermophilus lateralis. Next base: position 33,128,130 of record NC_135317.1, on the reverse strand, counting down.
TTGCAGAATTGTGAGAATGGATGTAAACATATCTGAAAGTCCATCATGTTTATTTTTTCATCTTTTCTAGCAAATTTTCTTATTTTTTTAAAGAGAGAGTGAGAGAGGGAAGGAGAGAGAGAGAGAGAGAGAGAAGTTTAATATTTATTTTTTAGTTATTGGCGGACACAACATCTTTGTATGTGGTGCTGAGGATCGAACCCGGGCCCACACGCATGCCAGGTGAGCGCGCTACTGCTTGAGCCACATCCCCAGCCCCTCTAGCAAATTTTCTTTCTGAGATAGATCTTAGGATAAAATGAGATAGTTCAGAATATGATCAAGTATGGTGAGAACAGAGAGGGAGCAGAGTTCAAAGGGCTGGGGACATAACTCAGTGGTATAGGGTGTGCTTAGCATGCATGAATCCTTGGTTTGATCCTCAGCACCAACCAAGAGTTCAACATCATCTATACCAGTCATTTCTGGGATGGGAGAAAATGCCACATGATCACATGATCAGAGTAGTTCTTCCAAGTGGAAAAGTCATCCATATATAGTAGATGGAGATTGTCCCCAATCCCACATTTAATTTAGCATACTTTGTCTTACTCTGGGAACCACACATTTAGCAAATTCTCACTTAATTGTTATCATTCCTTGATCTCAATTAGTGCTGTGGCCCATGCAGTGAAGCCAGAAGTAGGGGCCAGTCCTTTTTTTTTTTTTTTGAGGTAAGATTTCACTAAGTTCATGAAACTGACCTTGAATTTGCAGTCCTCCTGCCTCAGCTGAGAGTAGCTGGGATTACAGGCATGCACCACCACACCCTGCTGTGGATCCATTTTTCAAGCTGGAAATAGACTGTGAGTCATGCCCACAAGTACCTGCTTCACTAGTGGTCTCTGCCCAGATCCATCTGAGGAAGGACCAGGGCCCTGGGTTCTAACCCTACCATCACTACTCCTAGAAGTTCAGAAATGTCTGCTGGAAAACAATGAACACATGTTCAGGTCCTTGAGACTCCTGGGAAAGAGAGAGAACTGGGACTGGTCATGGGTTGGGGGAGGTGGAGAGAGAAAGAGATCAAGGCTCAACCTCAGTAGCCCTTGCTAGGACATTTCCTGGAACTAAGAACCCAGGAGACGGTTGAGGCAGCCCAAAGGAGGATGGGAGTCCACAAGGCCCAGGATAACAGGTTGGCAATGAACCTCGGTGGAAAGGCTTGAAAAAGTCTTGAAGGTCTTACCAGGGTTTGGTACTAGGGGAGCCAAGTCCCCTCCACTGCACATCTCAGCAGAAAGGATGTCCTCTTTGAATGAGGCAGGGGTTCTTTACAAGATTAGGGGACATCTCTCATGAGGACAGAGTGGAGAAGAAGGGAAGTGTGAGCTTAGCAGAGAATGGAGCAGTGTACAGCTCTGAGACCAGCTTTTCCTGTGCGCAAGCTAACCAGAACCTTTCAACAGAAGTCCTCCGCATGATCCCCCACTGCCCAGAGGATCCTGGGGTGTGGAGGGAGGGCTGGAATAAGAGTTGGGGCCACTAGTAGGGAAAGACAACATTCAGTTCCAGTGTTTTCCTCACCCAACCTGTTGCTTTGAGTGGCAGAGGGCAGCCGTCCACACTGTTTTGACCTCCAGTGACCCAGAGAAAATTTCCTTTATTATCAGAGAAGTCTTTCTTCTTTTTATTAGAGAAAAGAACGATCATGTCTTACTTAAGAACTGTGTGTGTGTGTGTGTGTGTGTGTGTGTCTGTCTGTCTGTCTGTCTACAGGGCTTGTCTAGCTTCCCAAGGAGACAAGTCTGCAGACAGCCAGCAGTTCTCCAGGAGTAGGGAGGAGAAAAAAAGAGGAGGGAATGTTATGGGGACAACAGACTTTCTTCCTCCTACTCTGTTCATTCATGTGGGCCAGGAGATGCCCAGAGTTCCCAACATGAGATGAACTCTGCCCAACCTCACAAGACAGCAACATTTCCCACCAACAGTTGGTTTCCCATTAGCTCATCTGGGTGTCCAAGATAAATTTCTGGAACTCTCTCATAAACTCATCAAACATATGTAAGACAATTTTGTAATCACATCGAATAAAAAGATACTCACATGCACTCGCTCCCAAGCTTCCCAGTACCATTCCTCCATTTTTATGACCCAGACATACTTTCTTGAGAACCACCAGAGAAGATCTCTCAGTCAATGAAAGAGGGCCATTGTAGGCTCAAAGTCAGTCTTTTCTTTGGTGAGTGCTTATCAATATTTTGGATAAGGTGCTGAATTCAGGCTAGCTGTTACTCTTGCAAGTCGACAAATGGATCCATTTGGTTGTATTCTAACCAAGTGAGGACAGGAGAGGACCTTTCCAATGTACAAGGAATTGGGTACACAACCGCAGGCAGCTGGCTAGATCCCTGGTCTTTACACACATCCCTAAACATCCCCATAGCTTCCCTCCCTTTGAGGCCACAAAGAGGAATCCAAATTAAGAAAATTGTAGCTCAGCTTCTGTCACAGGAAACTTGGACCATATCTGCATCCCCTTATGGACAATGACAACACTGTAAAGGAGACAAGACCACATGAAAAAAGCTGCTGTAAAATAGTGGACCTTTGGGGTTCTTGACAGTTCAAGGAAGAGTAACCTCTCAGTCTTCTAATCTTATATATCTTTTGGCCGTGGAGTTAAAGAAAGTAAATTGTCTGAAACCGAGAAGAGTGTTTAAGTCACAGTTCTTCAGAGGCATAGGCTTGGATTTTGAAGGGATTTTGAATAACCTACAGAAACCTCAGCTACAACAACTGTCTAAAATAGGAAGTGTCTGACCCTGGAAGACAACTCCTCCGCTGCTCTATTGAAGCTGCGCTTCTTAACTCTCCGGGATGACATTGGAGCCCGGCTTTTAATAGGAATTACCCGACCTTGAAAGTGTTTCTTTGTTGGTCTTAAAGTGAGGAATTCAAGTTGCACTTCAGTCTGCGATAAAATGTCTTAGAGCAGACTGCACACGGCGGGCGCGGGCGCGGGCGCGTGTGTGTATGTAAAGGTCGAGAAAAAAATCACTGAGGAATGGTTCCGGTGGCCAGTCAGAAAGGTGAGAGACTGAGGCTTTTAAAATGGTTTACACTCTGCCCTTTAACTTCAATGCCCTCGCTTCGGACTGCTCCGGAGCAGGAGCTTCAATTGACTCCTTTTGTACCGCGTTTATTGCTCAGAACCCCTAGGGTCTCGATTTGCTCTCTGAAGAAATGCGCCCCACTGAGCTGCTCTCCGAGGCAACGGTGTCTCCTCTCCCCTTCCCCTTCCCCCACCCCACCCCCCGCCCCAGGGGAGGGCAAGGGAGGCTGGTCCGGCCCAGAGCCGAGTCCCCTAGGCGCGTTCCTAGACAGTGCGCTGAGTCTGCGCTTCTTAGGAATGGGACCAGGTTGCCTTCCAACCCCACTAGAACATCCTGAAAACTTCACAAGAGTCCTTGAAAGGCCGGGTGATGGGACAGAAGGCCCCAATAGAACCCATGCCCGAGCTCCGAGCGCGCCCGGGTATGGGATGGCGAAATGCACCCACCCGGCCCCTGACTGCGGCCGCTCTAATTGCTCAGGCTGCCGGTGGCTTCTGCTCGGACTCCAAAAAGAAGACCGAACACCGATGGGGGTCAACTCTTGCACCCTTAGGATCTTTTATGACTGCGCGCCACAGCCCTAGCCCGGGAGTAGAAGGACTGGGCATTGCGGTGCGGAGTGCGCGGGGACAGGTGGAGGGAGCTGCGGGTCACAGGTGTCCCCGGAGCTGCGCTCTGGGAAGGTAAGTACAAAATAACCGACGAGGAGCGGGACGAACCCCTTCGCCCCAGGAGCTCCGAAAGGAAGGAAAGCGCACCCGCCGCCACCGCCCGGGGCCTCCCGGCCCCCTCCCCACCGCGCCCCGCGCTCTGATTGGCTGGCGCAGCGGGTCCCTGGCACGCGCCTGTGGATGTAGTTATAAGAATCCTCGCGTGCCGGCCCTCAGCTTCAGCAAGTCGGTCCCAGCCCTCTTTAGTGCAGCGCGGGCGCCAGCCAGAGCGCCGCGGCGGCGGGCACTCCAGGGAGGCCCGGGGGCGGGCAGTCGGGCTGCCGCCGCGCGCCCCCAGCGCAGGGCCCAGAAGGAGGGGCAGCCGGACCAGAGAGCACGGCAACCCAGCACTTACAAAGCCTCACCCTAGGCAATCCTGCCGGCCCCCTGGCCCGCGGCCACGGACAGCATGGACGCAGTGCTGTTGGAACATTTCCCCGGGGCCCTGGACGCCTTCCCGTCCGCTTACTTTGACGAGGAAGATTTCTTTACCGACCAGTCCTCTCGGGACCCTCTGGAGGACGGCGATGAGCTGCTGGCAGACGAGCAGGCCGAGGTGGAGTTCCTCAGCCACCAGCTGCACGAATATTGCTACCGCGACGGGGCATGCCTGCTACTGCAGCCCGCGCCCTCGGTCGCCCCGCACGCGCTAGCCCCGCCGCCCCCTGGGGGTCCCGGCGAGCCTGAGGACAGCGGCGGTTATTGCTGCGAGACAGGGGCGCCCCCCGGCGGCTTCCCCTACTCGCCGGGCTCGCCGCCCTCCTGCCTGGCCTACCCTTGCGCCGCCGCTGCCGTGCTGTCTCCAGGGGCGCGGCTGCGTGGTCTGAGTGGCGCGGCGGCGGCCGCAGCGCGGCGGAGGAGGCGTGTGCGCTCCGAGGCTGAGCTGCAGCAGTTGAGGCAGGCGGCCAACGTCCGGGAGCGGAGGCGCATGCAGTCCATCAACGACGCCTTTGAGGGGCTGCGCTCGCACATCCCCACGCTACCCTATGAAAAGCGCCTCTCCAAGGTGGACACACTGCGTTTGGCCATCGGCTATATCAACTTCCTCAGTGAGCTCGTGCAAGCGGATCTGCCGCTGCGGGGTGGCGGCGCAGGCGGATGCGGGGGACCCGGCGGCGGCGGGCGCCTGGGCGGGGACAGCCCGGGCAGTCAAGCCCAGAAAGTCATCATTTGCCATCGTGGCACCAGTAAGTGCGTCCCCATCTCAGGTCAGGGAGAGGGGCACTGACACCGGCCCGCTAAGGCCCAGGAAAGGCAGGGCGAACCGACTGACAAGCAGACTGACGGACCGACGGGCGGGCGGATGGACGGTGGGCACTGGCAACCTAGAGCACAAGCTTCTTTCTCGCATACCTCCCTCCACCCGCCCCCCCCCACACACACACACATACACCTGATGCTTTGACTGCTGCTGGGAAGACAAGCGTCCCTGCCACACCAGCAGCTTCTAAGATCCCGGGGAGTGGGCGCTGGGGGCTTGAGAGATGGACTAAGGGGGTGGTTCTAGTATGACTGTGAGACTCCGGTTCAGTCGAGGTGCACATGAGGGCATCCTGAAAGTAGGAGGGGGCCTCTGGGAATATAATTGGATATTCACAGTCTGTTTTCTTTTTTCACCTCCCTAGGGCCTCCCTCACCTAGCGACCCGGATTATGGTCTCCCTCCCCTTGCAGGACACTCTCTCTCGTGGACTGATGAAAAACAACTCAAAGAGCAAAATATTATCCGAACAGCCAAAGTGTGGACCCCAGAGGACCCCAGAAAACTCAACAGCAAATCTACATTTAACAACATAGAAAACGAACCGCCCTTCGAATTTGTGTCCTGAGAAAATTCATATTTGGTTGAGGATCTGATTATGTCTCTGTGCATATTGTACATGTAAATACCTATAATGTAAACGTAATTTAAGAATCAAATTTTTCTAATGGCAATCAACTGTTATTTATCTATTTATTATCCTGTTGAGTTAATGAAATAGATGATCTCTTTATATATATAATTTATATAATTTATCCTGATTTTCTAAAAATATGCAATAGCGGATGATTCCCCCAGCACCTTTAGCAGAACTCTGCGTTGTTGTAAGAACTCTGGTCAGAAAACTTCATGTTTATTTATTGCCAAATACAGTTTATTTCTAAGCGTTGTTAATAAATGCTATTGACACTTTTTTCTACAAGTTATTTGTTTAGTACATGATGGGGGCAATTATGTCATTAAAATAATTAACTTGGTAAAAACTAAATCAGAAACTCAAAGGTAGCTATCAAGTAGGAAACTGCGTTTTATTTAGATGACCTTCAATTCGCCATTACAGCCCTTCTTCTGTATCATCTGCCCCAAATAGCAACATTTATCCTACCTTTCAGATACCCATGGGGCAAATAGGTGTTAGGATTTGTTATTCCCACTTTTCAGAGAGGAAGGCTGAGGCTCAGGTCATGTTTGGTTTACCCAAAGTAACCCTTATTCTGCCTAATCGTATTGTATAAAAGTGAAGGCGCTGTGTCTGGTGGAAATTGGGAGCTAATTCCTGGGCTGGGAAAGGGAAGGGGTCTTTCTGCTTCCATGGCTGGAGGATGGGTTGCTCTTGAGCTGCCCTGCCATTCATCCTTTGGCAGTTGCAGCATCAGATATTTGAAACTCAGGCGTACTCCTCTCAGAGGGTATGGGTCAGGCGGTGGTATTGAGATCCGGGAGAATATCTGGGGTGGGGGCTTCCAACAAAATTCAGGGTTTTCGAGGTAAAGGAGGAAGGAGCCTACTCTGCCACAACTGGATTTTTTTTTTTTTTTCGGTGCTGGGGATGGAATCCCGCATGCTAGGCCATCATCGTTCTACCACTGAGCGACATCCACAGGTTATTTCTAAAACTGGCTTGGTTTTGTCTATACCAGAACCTAATCTTCCTCCGCCAGAGATGTGGAGAGAACACAAGCCTGGGGCGGAGGGCACAGGATCGCCCCCTAGCGAACGGGAGAAGCGGAGGCGAGGCCAGGGGTCGCTCAGCTGGAAGACCCTGGAAGCCTGGGCTCCAGCTACCATCCCCCGCGGCGACCGCCCCAGCGCTCTCACCCGTGGGCAGAGCCCGGTGGCGCGGCTGCGGATGGTGAGGACCCGAGCGCACGGGCGCAGAGCAGGAGGCGCGCACCTCTTCGTGAAACTTCGATCCTGGAGCTGCCCAGGCCCTGCTCAGGCCCGGCAAAGGCGAGCTGCTCCGGTGTAGCCTAGCGTCCCCCTGGTCAGTCAAGGTACAATCGCGAACCGCCCCCAGTACCCATGGCCTTGCCGAAGGACAATATGCCGGCAGCATGCTAATTGCTTTAACCTAGTTTCAGACCCACCGAGGGGTTCCTCGCGCGCCGCGGGTGCCATGGCCCTCGTCCAAGTGCAATTAAAGCGAGGCCGCGAGCCCGACCCCGCAGCTCGGCCTGGCCAGACACGCGGAGATTCTGGGTCGCGAGGCTCCCAGGAGGGCCTTGGCCATGGACCCTCACACCCCTTCCAGCCTTCGCGTCCTCTCAGCCCCCTCCCCCAAAAGATGATTTCACACAGGAGACAGAATTTGAGAACGAGAGAAAATAATTCAATTTTGTCCTGTATTAGGGCCTCATTAAACACGAAAGTTGCTTTTGCACAAATGCTTCCATCAGGCATGTAATCTCATTACACTCATTAGAAAGTCAAATGTTAGGCAGACTTCAACTTAATTATAAGTTATGGAAGTGTTGTATCGTTTTCTTTGCCTGTGTAGACCTGCATTTGCTTGGATTGGGTGATGTGGCAATTCGTAGATAAAACACTACAATCATTGTGATGTGGCACCTTTTATTTTGCGTGCCACTTTTTTTTTGTGATTCAATGCATCAACACATCCTTTAGTGCGGTGCAGATGAAGCGGAAGAGCCGAGCTGAGCATGCAAAACACCAGGGTCTCTATCTTGTCACTCTTGTGCCCTGACTTGGCAAGTCCCTTTAAGCACAACCTTCAAAGAGACTGACAGTTTCTTTTTATTTACTCATAATCCATTCATTCTAGTGTAGCAATTCTTTTTTTAAAAAAAAAAATGCAGCAGTAAAAGCAGAACAAACGTATCATTTCAGAGTCTACTTTGGCGTCAGGGAGGCCTGAGCTGCACTGGGTGCAGGAGCCGCAGTCCTTGTAGCAGCGCCAGGCTGGAGAGCCTCTGGCCTGAGGCATCTCTGGCCAGCAAATACTGTCTGGCACTGGAAAGACCTTGTGGGGGCAGTTTGACTGACAGGTATTCAGCAGTCCTTCTAAGTCAACACTTTTCTTCCAAGTTAAAAAAAAATGCCTATGAAAATAAAATTGAGTAAGTCAAACTGCTGGACAGCTATGGAGAGCCTTTACCCAGCCTTGCTCTTCTGAACACCCATCAGCCCTTGCGCTGAAATCCAGTCTGGGACCACCAGGGGAAAGAGTTTAAAGTCTGCCCTGGCTGCCCTTGTCCATTTAGCATAATAAAGAAACTGAAAACCCAGTACAGGGTACATTTTATGATCTCTACTGGAGAGCTGGCTAAATCACTCCCCAGTGGTCCAGACTCCACTGCTAGTGGTTGTGGGGGGAGGGAGTACTGGAGAGGATTTGATAAAGTCTTCCCAGAGTGGAGATTGCAGTGGAGTGCCCTCCTTACGCCCCCCAACACCTTCCCTTTTCTCCCCCACACCAATTCTCAAATTCTGACCCATCCTGCTGCTCTCCATTCCCAGGCTGCTGTGTCGCTCTGCCTTGGTGTCAGAGTGCCAGTGAATCTTCCCAATAAAAGCCCCTTCTATCCCCTTTCTCACTCCCTTACATTTCACATGGACATTAGGGTCAAGGTCCTCTTGTTGCCTTAAAAGATAATATGTGTCACCAAAAAGGCGACTTTCTATTTCATTGGCTGGGAAGCCCAGGCACCACTTCTCTGCCCTTAGTTTCTCCTGAGGGGGCTGTCAGTTCTGAGGTGAAATTGGGTGGGGTGTCTTGGGGGGAGAAGGGAGGGTGGTAAAAAAGAGGAGAGGGTTGCCACTTCTGCACCCTCAGCTGGCTAGCCTTCGGAATGGAGCTCCTTGGTGGAGCATCTTCTTTCCCATGGAAGCCAGGCACCATGGATTAACTTGAAAATTCTCCTAACATATTGAATCCTGGAGACTATGGGTCCTATAAGGCAGAAAAGTAGGTGGGAAAGAGAGTGAGTCTGCCACCCCAGACTGGGAGCAGAGCGCATAAAAGGCCTTGTTGGAACTCCTGTGAAATCGGCTGCCAGTGATTCCCAGGACTGCTCATCTGCCAGTACCAGGATTAACGCCCCTCGGTGGAGAGGGTGTGGAGTCTCTTAAATCCATAAACTCATCCCATTTCCATTAATGGGCCTTTGCGGTGGCACCGAGTACCAGCTGCGAGGTTGAACAAACACCAGTTGAGTACTCCCTGGCGAATCTCTCTGGGAAGAGCCCTTACCCTCCCTTTCTCCCTCACCCTCCCCTCCCACTGCCTTTCCAAAGCCTTCTGCAGCCTGTGGGAATGGTCCTAAATAATTCCACAACCAATGCATTTTTGAGATCTGGAACCACTGGTAGGAAACGATTCCCACGACGGGATGTGAGGTCTGGCCAACAGGTGTTCGGATTTGGCCCAGGGAGATGGGGAAACCCAGGGAGAGAGACAGGCCTGCCAGAAAGCAGGCTGCTCAGGGCCTCCCGGCTTTACAGGCCGTGGAAGCCGCAGACAATCGAAATGATATCTTTATTGCTAGGTTCATGTCCTGGGCTATAACATATCAATCCCTGTCGTGGTCCTCTAGGATGCACCTGGTATTTCAAACTTGTTCTTTTTGTGCTTCTGGGTCCTGGGCTGCAGCTGCCTAAAACAAGCAAAGAGAGAGGCCCTTACAATGTCTCCAAGACGTGTTGGCATGGTTTGCCTGTCTTTAATGTACCATTAACTATTGTCTTTACACAATATGGGAACTGTAAAGCATGACATGTGTTATAATAAAACACATTTTCAATGATACACTTGGACTTGAGGCTGGGGTGCAGCAAACAAACAGGCCCAAATCTTGTTTTGTCTCCCTTGCTAAGCCTACTGGCAATTAAACTTAAGACCACTGTTTCCCCCCCTCCTGATCAGCCAATTAAATTTTATGTCTCCTAATTTTTCACATAGAAAAAAGTCTCAGTGCTGGCCCCTAAAGACATTGATTTTCTTGCTATCACCTGGCGCTCAGACCTTAGTTCCATTTATCAAGAAGGGAAACGTCAGGCGTTACATAAAGTGACTCTGTTACCATAAGGCTCTCACCATCCTGGCCTATTGTTTTCCCTTGTTAATAACTCATTACCAGGATTTAACAAATCAACCATTACATATGTTTTGTGTCTCCATATTTTGATCCGTACGATTAAGCAGATGTTACGATTGAAAATTGAAAAGTCCAAGGCTACTCTAGTCTGAAAGAAAGAGGGCAGCCTCAAACAACGAGCTAACAATGAGATTCAGAAGATCTTCAGAAAAACATTTACCACCAATAAACAGACTCCAACCTGCTCCATTTCAACCATTGTGTGCTTTGGGGGAATAATTAAGTTTAATAGGAATAGGTCTGGAGGGTTTTCAATGCCAAGACCACAGGTGCGGGGTGGCATGATGAATGATTTGCCTGATTTTTGCCAAGCTCAAGGGCTCTTCTCTTGGACTTTCAAGCAGATAGAAAATATTGTCATTTCTTTTAATTCACAGCATTACTTTCAAGCCGAACAAAGGCCGGGGCCGGGGGGAGGCGGGGGAAGGGCTCGGCTGTAATGAAGCGCCTCAGAGGCGGAGGTGCAGCGGAGGAGGCTGAGGCGGCGGCGGAGCGCGCTGCTGCGTTTGTGCGCAAGTGACTCTCCTGTGCCACACACAAAAGGCCTCCCTCTCCCCACCTTCTGCTGTCTTTCAGCTCTTGGGACCCTGCCGAGCCGGCTCCTGGGACTCCGGGGGGCTCCTGGCCTCATACCCAGGGCAGCTCAGTTTTTAGGACGTCCGCCGCCGCCAAGGCAAACCTAGCCAAACTTTCCCCAAACTCCGCGGGCCAGGGAGGTACCCTGGCTGGAGGCGCGCATGCGCCCCGCCTACTGCTCGGCGTTCCCAGGGTTCCGGAGAGCCGGGGTGGAGTCAGATGAGTATCCCTGGAGGCCCGCCTGGCCCCTGCTCCCCGGGCATTCGGGGTTTGGGCGCTGTCTGTTTTTCTCGAGGCTCAAAGTAGCTGCCCCGGTGTCCAGCTCTCCGTAGTTCTGCTATCTTTGCGCATGAAAGTCTCCAAGAGGGGCTCCAGGAAGCGGCGAGCAGGAAGCGGGGTGAACGGCCCGAAAGAAGCCAGGAGTTGGGACCCCAGGCTTCCTCTAAGAGGGCCCAGGGCAACTACACCCCTTGGCCAGCCGGGAAGCCCTCAGGAGGCCGCCTGCAGAGGGCCCCTTGCCCTGGGGCGCAGGTTGTGACGAACTCGTTTTGCCTCCCAGCCGAGGCGCCGGCACTATCAGCTACAGTGGCTGGGGCGCAGGGTTCCAGCCGGTCCCACTTTCGGGCTCCTGAGGATCTACCCTTGCTTCTGGGGGACTCTTAGCCCTTGGCGGATCGCCCCAGCATAACGCTAGCCCCTTGCGTGGAGGGTACGCACCTGTTCCAAACAACCTGTTGCGCTGACATTGCTTTGGAGAGATGCCGCGCGTTGCCTGATGGAAGCGGGCTGTGTGGAGGCCCCCAGCTTCCAGGAAAGAGTTTAAGGTTCCCTGTTAGTGAGAGGCACCCCCTTCTTGCCTCCTATGACAAGCAGTGTGTTTCAACCCTGCCTGCGTCCCGGGAACCCAAGGCGTCCCGGACACCCCTGTACCTCGCCCAAGCCAAGAACTTCTCATGTAGCTCTTTGCAGTTTGGGTGGCAGGATTAGATGAAGATCCGGATTAGAGCCACACCACAGACTAATTAAACCCTCTCAATTCTGCAGCTCGCTACCTCCCACCCTCCTCTCCGCCCACCCCCCCACCAGCCAGATAGGAATCTTTGGTTCCCCACCCCCACCCCACTCTGAGAAAGCTAGTTATCTTCGCGCTTTCCAGAGGAACTGGCACTTGGGTCGTTCTCATTGTCAAGATAATTTTTCTGAATTGCTAACAATTTTACAATTTCTCTTCAGCGATAGCACAGGCTCTCTTTTGTCTCCTTTCTTGTTTGGGTCACTGGTCCTCTCCTAAATAGCTAGCTAACCACCTACCTCTGAAGTGCAAACCTTTGGAATTGGATCCTGGTGATCAGTCTAGATAGGGGATGTTTCTAGGAGTTTTATTAGACAACCCAGTGAGGCAAGAATTGGCATTGGATTTTTAAAAATAGACGTGCACTGGCATGGGAGAATTGCAGAAGTTCTGGCGCTGATCAGTGTCATTCCAAATACGAATAGAATTTTTAAAATGATCCACATTTAAATGAAGGAGGCTAGGCTGCAACCCCACAACTAACACCGGTGCATATAATTTACATGTTAGGGCTCAACAATTTGCATTTGTGGCAATAGCAAATGTGTGGAAGTTTTTCCATACTTTTTGAAAACATACTTGACGCCTCATTTCTTTGATGGCTGCTCAATAGACACCATGAGACAGTAGCCGAGAGTGCCCCTTCCCCAGCGTTCCTCTTGCGTGCAGTGCTTTCATACAGGGCTTGAATTGTGTTGTCAAAGTTTAGGAGAAGAAAGAGGAGGGGGCATGAGAACGAGAGGGTGTTTTGAAAAGTCTTGGAAATCGGTATATTTTGCAGGTGTAGAATGTGCCTAATAACCATGGCTAGTGCGCGCTCCCCAATGGTGAGGGTATGACAGGGACAGCTGGCTCAGTTTTCACTGTGAAAACACCCCCTCGGTGGACCAAACACAACGACACTGACCTTTCTGCGGGGGGAACCAGAGATGTGCCTTTGACTGAATTAGCCATAAAGACGTCTTGCTATGACTTTTGTTCCCCACGAAAGCAAAGAAATATTGCGTTTAATATGAGAAGTACTGTTCACAGCTTTTCCGTGCCCCTTAAGAAATATTACAGTGCTGATTTACTGGCCTTCTTCTATAGAGTTGTCCCCAAGGCTGGCTGGGGGTGGAGGGGTGGGATGGGGCAGTGAGGACAGAGGAGGCGGAGGCGGAGTTGGTGAGCTAAATTGCCTGTTGCCTGTTTCCAAAGTTCTCTCTTTGCAGCAGCAAATTTATCAATCTTTTCATCTGACAATACTTTGAAATATATCATTGTCATCCAGAGTTGTTTGATAGATTATCTGTAGGCACACAGCCTTTTCCAAGGTCAAGTTGAAGATTCTTGTTTGCTGTTTAACTGAGTTGTTTAAAAAACCCCCGAACAATGCCTGCCTGTTAAATTTTCACTTGTTCTCATGGGGCACTTGAAAGCAAGTTTTCCTATTGACCCGGTCTCTGGACATTTCATCCTTTGGAGCTAAATTCAGCAAATAGGGCTTGGCAATGAAATCAACAGGAGCAGAATTGAGATTTAGCCTTACCATTTGCAGATTCCAAGGAGATTAAGCCATCGTTCATATCTCTTCAAAGTATGTTCTAATTTTTCTCTGCGAGTCACAAGCTGATTATAGTGACATGCATCTCATTCAACCTTGTGACTTTATTCCAGTGGGAAGCTGCAAATACACTCCCTAAGGCAAAGAAATTGTGGCCACTCTTCTTTTCCTCTTCTTCTATCTTCTTCTTCTTCTTCTTATTTATTGTAAGAGCATAACCTGTTGCTCTAAGGACACTTTAAAAATAAAGCCAGCTTCTAAATCGTCATGTTTTATGGACATATTTCTTTCTGGTTTTAATTGCAAGACTGGTTTCACAGTTTCTCTATATCTGAGATGATTGATTTTTTTAATTCAACTAACTTTTATTTACCTTGCAATAATGTTCTGGACCAATGTGATAAATTACAGATATGCAAATTTCTTTGAATGGTGTTGTAAGTGTGTCTAGCTGGAGCTGAATAACTCCTTGCAAGTCAGTCTGTGCGCGCTCAGGACCCCAGGGAGCTGATCAAAGCACCCATTCTCTTTCATCCCCGGTATTCTCCTCCAAACTATTTCGATACAATATGTTTCCATGATGCACTTAATGTGCTAGGGACATAGAACTCATTACAACCTAGCTAGTTCTGCCGACCTCTTTGTTCTGCGGCAGAAAGTCAAAGAAAAAAGGAAAAGCGCTGCCAGTTGCCAGCTTTCTGAAATGCTAAAGCATGCGTCATTTTTCACCAGGTCTCGTCTTGATATCCTCAAAAGACAAACTATGAAACCGGCCTCAGCCCTTTCTGGCATTAATTACACTGCTGTCCAGCCGATCTGTTTTTCCTATTATATGCATTTCTCAGCAGGGATTTTTTTTTTTTTTTGCAAGACTAATGCAGCTGCAAGTTAGACTATGAATGCATTTTTTATCACTATGGAAAAAATAAGTGAAAAGACTGCAAATCATACACCAAAACTTTTGAAAGACTTCTGGTGTATAACAGATTTAGGGCCAGACTTGGGAGGGGGGTTGTAAGTTCTCTAAACCTGAAATTAACTCAGAACCTTAGATGTTTCCAATGCGCCCAGTGTTCTGTGGAGACATTTTTGTGCCACTGGAAATTCTACCTTGGTACTCAGATAAATCATGGAGCTTAAAATTTCTATTGAAATTCTGACATAAAACTGTCTCTACTGCACCCAACCAGGAGGCTGCTTCCTAGAAAATTTTGATCCAGAAGAATGACACAGAGAATATAAATTTTATTTGATTTCCTTCGATTCTTGTAAGGTTGATTGGTTGGTGGAAATGGCTGGCAGCCAGTTCTGGGAAAGATTCCAGACCTGACTCCGATTAACCCTCTCTGGTGAAACTCTGCTGGAAACCAACTCACCAGCAATTGCCATTAATCTACTTACTAATTAAGCCAATTCATTTCTAAAGGAGAAAAATTCCTTTCTTTAGCCAAACTGATGGGAGGAAATTTGAAAGAAGCGCCAAACTGTGTAACTGTAATTCAGCCAAGGACTGCTAAAACAAGGTGTTGATATATAGCAGCAGATTTAAAACAAGTTTCTAGGGCAACACTCCTTTGGAGACGGTGGCATATAGTGCATAGTAGATGAAGCTCGAATAATGCTCCCCGGCACTATGCCACCCCATGTACTTGCGTTCAAAATAACACGTCTCTCTCCAATTAAATCTTGTTCCTTTTACGCACAAATAAATCGCCTCTCTGGCTTTCTTTGGGACCAGAGAACGTCAGCTTTATGTGACAACTACCACAAATACATTTCTTGAGACTTAATAGCTTAGAAATTTGTAATCCGGAGCCTACGATTTAGAGACAGAAGGACAGGCCCGAACTTGTATTAAGGGGAAGAGAAAAGACCAAGTTGAACATTACGCACGAAGAAAAGCAACTGGGCGTTTCAATAAATGGCACCTGACATTCCAGACTGAACACTTAAACTTAGCACTGGATCTTCTTCATACTTACCGAGAAGCAAAACTTCAAAAAGTTTCCCCACGTATTAAAGACTTGTTTACTGTCCTTAGGATACAGAGCCACGTGCACCCAAAGACGAGAATAGGGGATTTTCCCAAAGGAAATACAAACTCCCATCGATGTGTATGGTTCACTCTCAAAGGACTTAGTTCACTGGTCAGAAGGCAACAAGTCATTCTCATTTTGTGTTAGAGACTGGATGAATTAAAGAGTGTCAAACAAGTTTAATGCCTCAGATATTTTAATTGAAGTCCGCTCTTTCCTACTCCTAGGCTCTGGGCATGCCTCTGATCCCCTGCGGGCGACTAGAATGGATTTGGTGACCCCTCAGGGTCCATGCACCCAGCTCACTCTGCAGGAGCGCAGGAGAGGTTTCATTGGGGCTCAGAAAAGATGCGGGCAAAAGGCGTGTTCCAATTCTAAATTGCAGTGCTTGAGTCAGTGTTCCTAATCTGGAGAAATCATCGAATGGTTCAGAAACGCCTTGGAGACAGTATTTCTGGCTAAGGAGGCAGGCATTATATGCCATCCAGGATGAAGAGGGTCCTCTATTCTGTGGTCTCTTTGAGCAACCCAGTTGGGTCCACATCATTCACTGGGGGTTGGTGTACCCATATCTTCTCCCAAGGTTCTTTGGAGGATCCTCGATTCACTAAAAATGAGAACAAGGAACAGCTATAAACTTTGTTTTACTTACTAGACCTCGGCCACTCTCCACCCTTTCTCCTTCCCCAGGTAACACTTTGCATAAGTTTTTAGGGGGGTCCTCCCAGATCTAGCCCAGCTGGGGATCTCTTTAGTAACCTAGAAGAGAGATTGGGGATAAAGGGAGGGGTAGATCAATCAGGTGGTTCAATTCTCCTGGGTCTTCAATATAGACTCCCACCCCTTTTTCCTCAGAGAGTGCTTTTCTGTTGACCTCATTGAGTGTAGAACTGGTCTTACCTGCCTGTGACCATGGCCAGTCATTAACCCTCTGGGAAGAAACACGACCCACTGTAAAATAATTAAAAAAAAAAAAAGATTGTCTTGTGTTTAGATCCAGGGATTTAACTCTGAAATTTACCTAAGATTTAAATTTCCATTGTCCCTCCCTATGAAATAGGAAATTAGAAAGAAAACCAAACTGGCAGGGGCTCTGAAATTGGGGACTAGGAAAGCGCTGGCTGGTCCCAGGCTAGTTTCTTTGCCCCTGTAGGGAGGCACTTTTACCTGGTGTGTAAATTGTGAGGAAAGCGTTGGAGGTCTGGGACAGGAAAACCACAACATGGGATGTGATGTTCCAGCTTTGAAGGGGAACAAAGGCTTTGAGCTAATCCCAGTGAAAGCCAGGAGCGTGGAGAAGGCAACAAAGAATTGCAGCCTGCGGTCACCGGTAGGTGTCAATGTGGACACTTGGAGCCGGGGCAGTGGGAGAGGGGAACACAGAGCCAGGCTGTCATTCCAAGTCTTAACATGAACAAAGATAAAAACGTGACAACCTCGGCTTTCAATAGTTGGGAGGTTCAAAGTGGAGTGCTGGAGAGTCTATCTGGGTCAAGTCTTTTCTGAAAAAGGGCCTTTCTTTTTTTTAGTCAACTATCAACCAGGGAAGCCCCGAGGGCCTTTTCCCAAGGTAACTTTTCTTAATCAAAGCTTTCTTCAATGTAATGTCCAATTGCACTTGATGCCAAAGATGAAGAGGAGGAGCTTTCAATACTTCTGAAAAAAAATATAAAGCGCTTTGCATTCTGCGTCCCATAGAACCCAGGTGGGTGAATTAGGTGTTTGTGAACTTGAACAGCCTGCCTAAACTTTTTCTGTATCTTTTACATACTTAATGGGGAAAACAAGGACATTTCCTCTTGTGAAACTATACATATATGTAGATGATGCATCTACATGTCTATGGTCTACAGGCATCAGAGTTTCAAAAGCATTCATCTCACAAGGAGTTACTAGCATGTTGAAGAAATAATGGAAACCTGGTGGAGTTAAGTACGCTAGAGATTTCGGTGTCTATTAGATATTAACAGATAAGCCACTCACCAACAAGTGAGTCTCCTCCATAGTCTGGGAAAGAAAATGGGGGATCTTCTACTAATGCAACTCATTACCAAAGATAATTTTAGGGAATTAGTCAATGGGCCTGATAAGAAATCATGCTCATCCTAAGAACTCAGACTCATTGTTTTCCATAAGTTTTATGACAAAACCCAAAATATAAGTTAAAAAACCATAAGGTGACATAATTCTGATTTTCTTTAGTTGATGTAAGTCCCCAAAATTATAAAAAAGGATGTAAATATCCTTAAAAGACTAATGACATTTCACAGGTAATGCAATTTAGAAAGAAACACTTCCATGTTTTCTTTTCCAACAATGTGCATTTTTGTAAACTGCTATAAATTGCAATTCAAAAGCACTGATCTCACCATCCCCAATCATTTTTTATACTGATCAAATGAATGCAGATACTCCCATTTGGGAGGGGCGACATGACATTTCACTTGGCAGTTCTAAACAGGTCACAGACCTTTCACAGACCCTAAGGCAGTGGGAGGGAGCTCTTTACTAAACCGTGTAACCAAATCAAACCAATGGTTACCCCTTTTCAAAACCATTGGAATGGTTTGCACAATGCTATTCACATAGCAGCACAGAAACTGAAAGGATGGTCATCCAATGGAAATTTCTTTCCTTTTGTTTAAACTTGCAGAGCTCAAAAAGTAATACTTGAAGGAAAACAATAACATTTGCTATGATAAAAATCATATACAGTGCACATGCATTTTGTTGGCACTGCAGGGCATGGCTGTAACTGCCCATTTATATGTATATATATGCACATGTATGTATGTATATGTATGTATATTTATTGGAGATGTTGCTTTGTTTGAAACCATCAGCACAAAGACACAACATGGCTGCCCTGGAGATGACCTGTTGCTTTCAAGTTGCTTGAACACATCAGAATTTCCATTGTTAGGGGTGATTAATTGAAACTGATAAGTTACCATGAATAAAGATTGTTTTTCTGTTTAATGTGGTGGGCCTGATTTGGTAAATGCCTCATTCATGTAGCTTTGCAGTGCAGCATATGGGCAAGAGTCATTCAGTATCACAAACATATACAATTTATTATGCTTGTATGGGCACAACCAAAAGGCCTTTCTGTTTTAATGACAAAGTTTCAATGACAAATTCCATTTAAAGAGTCACTAGTAGCGTGAAGTGTGATTTTTATAATTTATTCTTAGAGGTTCTGTGAATAATTTAAAAGATATAGTATTTAAATACAGTAAAAAGATGTATACACAATATGTGTACATATTATATATACAAAATATACCTTAGCATTGGTCATTGGGAATAAAGGAGAATTTATCTTAGATATGAGCAGATCCATGAAGAGAAAGCAGTGTCATCTAATGCCACCTTGTATGCCATACTATTGTTAAAGTTATCATACATGTTTCATGGAGATGTCACCAACGAGAGAGTTCACACTGCCCAGTTTACCAGGATATGCAAAGGAGTTCATTTGGTGAATAAGATGTCAATTTCATGATGACTTTTTGTTGTTGTTGTTAATTGGCAAAATCAGAAGATAACATTTTAGAAATTATTTAGGGACTATATTATGAAAAAAAACAGTGCATTTATTAATTTTTCACAACTTAATTAACATTCACTTTCTTTACTTGAAAATGAATATTTCATTTTAAAGAGTTAACTATATAAAACTGTCATGAATATTTGCCAATAATGGTAAATATTTTTTTGTAAAGATATTGTACAGAATTTATTTGTTTTGCCCTTTTTTCCATTAGGTTGCTCATGTAATCACTAGAAAAAAGAGTAATAACAAAAAAATAGGAAAAACTTGCTAATGAACTAAAGAAATGACTATACCAAACCATCAAAGACAGAGTTACCATATTCAGCCTTTCCTGTCTCATCAAATAAATTCTCAGGTCATTCATGTCCAAGAAACAGTTCAAGTTCACCCAACATTTCTCAATTACATTAGATGGGTAATCTCAGTTCAACTCTTCTGGAGATAATAAACCACATTGGTCACAGTTGACCACGGCTAGTATGTGTTTTATAAAGGACTGGATGTCCATTGGAAAGCTAATCAGTACACCGTCACTTGTAAAATCCCCCCCTGCATTTTGAAGTGATAATCTGTATCTAATTTTTAAAGAAAAATTTACTCTCCTTTCACTCTTCTGAGGCCAATTTCTTTTCTAAACCTGAATAGAGATCATTGGTGAAACAGTACCAAATAGCTCTGGTATGTGTATAACAAAAACCCACCTCTTTGTAAAACATAACAAATTATACAATGTTCACAGATGTGCTTCACATTGTGCCTTTTGTGAGAAACGAAGGCCCAACTCTATTCCCCGCCCCCTTCTTTATGAAAGACTGGGCTCCCAATGCAATCTGTCCTAATCCTAGAGAAAAATAAATACACTTAATATGAAACTTTAGAAAGCGCTTTCGAAAAAGATTTTCATTTGCACTTTTGGTCTTCTTGATTTTTGCTAGTATGAATTTGAAATTACATGCAGCTCTTTATTCCTGTGAACAAGTGAGCAACTGATGATTAAGATGTTAACTGCTCCTACAATGTATCTTTGACATTTAGATATTCAGTGGAAATGCTGTTATCACACAATTTCATGTTTGGACTTGGATCACCAAAGAAAAATAATAATTTTCAATTGTAATTTAAACATACACTCACTAAAATATTTTGAATTTTTTTTTTTTTGCATTTTAGCTTTGCCATTATTATAGGAGAAGAGGCTATTAATAGGTAATTGTAAGTAATCGGGTAGTAATTTCTGCAGAAGTGGAGAATGCAGAGGCTCAGGCTACCTTGTAGGATCTCTGAAAGTCTTGGTCTGACTTATTGAGTGTGTCAGTCTTTGAGTGACTGTCCAAGAATATAAATTCCAAGCCCTGGAAAATTCTCTGCATCCTTAGGGCCTACCCTAGGACTTTGTATAGAGTAGGTCTTCCTAAAGTCTGTGGAATGAATGAGTGAATACAAGTGAGCCCAGCATAACAGAAGACTTGCTGATCCCTACTGTTTCACTCTGTTCTAGGTTTATTGACCTTGATACCTGCCTTCACCTAGGCGGTTGTCCATCTCCCACCCACCAGAAAAAATACATTGAAACCCTCTTTCCTGTGAATGTGATCTTATGTAGAAGTAGGGTCTTCATAGACATGATGAAGTTAGGAGGAGATTCTTAGTAGATCTTTGGCTTCCAGGGTAAAATCCAGTTCAGTTTAGGGTAGAGGACCAATCACAACCCCTCCCTGTCCCTCCATGAGCTCTCTGGTCCTCCAACCTAGGCAGTTGGCCTTCTGACTGGTCCTGCTGGGCTCACTCGTATTCTGTGGTCAGTTAGTCATCAATGGTCTCATGCTGGCTGTTGGCTGGGATAATATGGGCAAGCCAACCTCATGACTCTCAGCATCAAGTAGGCTGCCCCAGACTTGCTTTCAAGGAGGTCTTGGAGTTCTCAAGAGTAGCAAGAGCAAGCTCAATGCACAAGGATTGTCAAAGACTCTCTTGGTTTTACATTTGCTCTTGTCTCATTAGCCAAAGAAAGTCAACATGGCCAAGACCAGAGTCACCGTGGGAGGGAACACAAGGCTGTGGATTCCAAGGGGGGTCACACTACTTAACCTTCTAAGATTCACTTCTTCCTTGCCATTCCTTCACTCCTTCATTATTATAATGAACACCTGAGATAATCTGCTTATAAAGAGAGGTTCATTTCGGCTCATGGTTTCAGACATTTCAGCCCATGCTCAGTTGACTGGGTTCCTCTGGGGCCTGTGACAAGGCAGCACATCATGGCAGGGAGTGTGTGTGTGTGGAGCCCAGCTGCTCGTCAGAAGTGAATAAGAGAGTGCAAGAGACCCTTCCAGGCACATCCTAGTCACCTAAAACCTCACACTATGTGCCACTTCTTAAAGGCTTCACCACCTCCCCAAAGCACCTTGAGCTGATGAGGAACAAGCCCTTAACATATGGGCCTTTGGGGAAACATTCTCAATCCAAACACTTGGTACTTAGTTCCCGTCAGTGTGACCTTATTTAGAAAGAGGGTCATTGCAGATTATTCAATTAAGAAGAGATCACAGGTAGATTCCAATTCAATATGTCTGTATTCTCATCAATAGTAGAAATTTGAGCACAGATACAGATACAGGTAGAGGAAAGATAATGTGAAGACACAGAGAGGTCACAGTCTACAAGCAAAGGGGCACTCAGGCCTGCCAAAACTATGAGAGTCATGGAATGTATTATCCCAGTCCTCACAATAATTCAACCCCATTGGCACCCTGATTTCATACTTCTGATCTCTAGAACTAAGAAATTAAATAATTTCTGTGGTTTGTCACCTAGTTTATGGTACTTTGTTATAGCAACTTTAGCAAATGAGTGATATAGCCCCAACCAAAGGCCTCTTGGTTTTCAGCTGCAGAAACTCATAATGACATCCAGGAATACAGTTCCTCTCTGGCAACAGAGGCTAAGAATGCTCCATACTGGGTGAAAGAATGAATTGGCTAATTGCTATCAGAAGCTTTAATCAAAGTTGAGAAAAACAATAACAACAGCAAAACCAAGATAGTGTCTAACCTAGAGTTATTGTTTTATAGAAAGCTATGAGCCTGGAGGACAAAACTCATATCATACAGAGGAGCTGAGGCAAATCACTTGGTTTGGACACTCTAAAAACCTTACTGTTTCAGTGGAGCAGGCATCCTCAAACTTACAGGGCCTGAGTGTGGACTAGGAGTAAGAAAGGCAGAGAAGATGGGTCACCACACTCTGTGTGTGGTGTGTGGGGGCGGGAGGGAGAGAGAAAGAGAGGAGAGAGGCTGTGCCTGCAAACCAAAGTTCCAAAACTGATAAAGGAACAGAATGCTAGAAAAGCCAACAGCAAGATAGGTTATCAAAACATGAATTCACTTCACATAAACTTAACTTGATGAAATAGTCTGACAGAGATTTTGAAACTTGTGTTTAGTATACTCAAAGAGATAAATGACAGTCATTAAAAAGAAAAAAATTAATGTAACAAAACAGGCCACAATAAAATAAGAACAAGTGACTATGAAAAACAACAAAATTAAATATCTTGGAAATAAAAAAGCCACTACAACAAAACACTAAAATATGGGATAAACTGGTATAGCTGAAGCAAGAATTAGAAAATTGAGAGGTAGCTAAGCATGGTGGTATACACCTGCAATCCCAGCAACACATGAGGCAGAGGCAGAAGCAAGATTAAGACCAGCCTCGGCAACTTAGTAAAACCATGTCTCAAAATAAAAAAATAAAAACTAATGGGGATGTAGCTCAGTGGTTAAGCACCCCTGGGTTCAAACCCTAGCACCCATACAAACATACAAACAAAACAACAAAGAAAAGAAAGGTAGTATTGAACAATTCACCCATATACACAATAGATAAATAGACACAAAAATTGGAAAATGTAGATTAGAAACATAGAGAATAAATTGAGAGGTACTTTAAAAGAAAATAATGTATTTAGGGAATGTTGTACAAGCGATATTTGAAAAGCTAATAGCTTTGACATTTCTAGAAGTAAAGAAAAACGTGAATCATCAAATCCAAATTGTACTCTGAATACTGGTAAGGATAAACATACCACTAAATATATTGTAGTAAGACTTCACATCACCATAAATAAAGAGTAAACCTTAAATACTAACATAAAGAAAACATGAAGTACCTGAAAATGATTAACAAATTGCTACCAGATTTATATCATAGCCCTAAGTAGAGGCACAAAAGTGATGATACAATAACAAAATATGAAGGAAAAATTAACTGCCAACTTAGAGTTTCATACCTTGCTAAACTTGCCATTAAGAGTGATGTAAAAAATTAAGACCAACAAAACTTATTTTAGGCCCTCACCAACCAAACAGATTATTGAAGTAATGACACTGTAAACATATATATGCATATATATGTTTTGTCTATATGTGTGTATACACACACACACACACACACACACACACACACATATTCTACACTAAAAAAAAAAGAAATACAACTTGTATTTTTCAAATCAGTGGTAGGGGAAGAGAAGAAAATGTTATCAATTTGAAGCAAAGCATTGTAGAATATAATAGGAAGTAAAAGCAAAGTATCAGAAAATACAAAGGTAAAATGAGAGAAATAAGTACAAATATATCAATAATCACAATTATTATAAACAATAAATTTATCTATGCAAAAAGTAGATATCAGAGGGGACTGAAAAGAAAAATATTCAAGTGGAAGCTGCTAAAAATAGAAACTGTAACATGAAGGATCATAAAGATATTGAAAAAAAAGGTGCAATGCAAATATTAATAAGAAAGCTATTATATTTGACATTTATTTATATAAGGCATACAATTTAAGAAATCAAAGAATTATTAGAGTTAAAAGAAACCCTGCATACAACAATCCACAAAAAAAGAAAACATAATAAATTATGGTACATTTAATAGACTCTTAAAATATATGTATAACATAAAAATGTTATAATTAGAGAAGCTGATGAAATCCTCAGTCATACTGAGATATTTTTGTATTCCTCCTTCAGGAAAATAAGAGATTAGTACACAATAATTAGAAGTTAAAAGCTATTTGAACTACTAAATTGACAAGATGACCTAAATCAAGGGAACAGAATTCTGTATTTAAAAAATAGAAAGCAAATTATTTTCAAGTTCATATGGAATACTAACAACACAGTGCTTTACAAAGGAAGTCTGTAGAAATTTCCAAGGATCAACGTCTTACAGACCACATTTCTAACTTAAAGACAACAAAATTGGAAGTTATTCCTTAAAGGTAAAGTGATCCCAAAAACAACTTTAAAGAATCTCACATGTTAAAAAGGTAATCATGATGGAATAAAATATTTAGAGCCAAGTAACAAAATACTATATGTTAAAATTTGTGGGATATAACTTAACATTTGTAGAGCCATAGATGCACTTATTAAAAATATAGTAAAAATGAAATGAGTAAGCTAGAGAAAAATGTACGGAAGAAATTTTAAAAATTGAAGGAACTAATAGTAGAGATAACACACAAATTAAATCAGATGACCCCCAAATAGTGGAGTGAACCAACATAAAATTAGTACTCTAAAGACTAAGAGTTATCTTTAGCAGGATTTAGAGCAAACATACATAAAATATATAAAACAACATCAGGGAGAGAAAAGGGGACATAATTATAGAGATTGTAAAATACTGAACAAGTTCAGTTCAATGTATTTGAAAACCTAGATAAAATGGATTATCTAGAAAAAATTGTGCTGTCATTGACTTTAATAAAAAACAGAGAACCAACAGCTATTAAAGAAACTAAATTGTAGTTCAAAAATTTCTTTCATCTCCACGAGGGATACCAGGCCCTGTTTACTGACAAAATTTTCATACCATCAAAGGAAAGATGAGAGTTATTTTTTTAAAAACTTTTGTAGTTTGAAAGAAAAGATAGACCAGCCAATTATTTCTCTGTGCCTAATATAACTTTTATATCCAAGTTAGATAAAGTTAAATTAGGGAAAAATATAGACCCATTTCAGAAGAAAAATCCCAGATAAAATATTAGAGAATCAAAGTTACTCATATATTCAAACAATGAAAAAGTATAACTGTGATTCAACAAAATTTTAATATATTTCAACATTAACAGGTGAAAGAGGAGAGATCAAAATGATCAGCTCAATAGGTAGACCTACTAACTAAGTCACCAGATAAAAATTGGCTATCAATTCATTATAAAAATTCTTAGTCCCTGCATATAGGAGATAATGTTATTGACTTGATAAAGAATAACTATGACAAATCTACAAGGAACATCAAAATCGATGGTGACAGTTTAGAAACTATCTTACCAGAAAATATATAATATATATTCATATTTTTGTGTACTATATGAATGATAGTGGAAGATATGTATCCTTGATTTTTTCCTACAAATGCTGTTTTTGAAATTCAATTACAGTATATAGCTTGAGTTCATTTATTTACCTGTTGTACAGCAAATTCTGATGTCTGAATGTGCTACAGGTTGAGAATCCCTAATCCCAAAATCTGAAATCTGAAATGTTCCAAAATCCAAAACTTTTTGAGTGCCAACGTGATACCACCAATGAAAATTCCATGCCATAAAATATCAGAGATAGTTCTAAAAAAGGGAGAGGAAGAAGAAATGGCAATGGACAATCAGCTATTACATTGGAACAGAAAATTAAAATCCAAACTCACACCATACACATAAATTAATTCTGGTACTTTAAAAAGCTTATGTGTAAAAATCAGAGTGGTAATTTTTTAGCGGGTGGCATGAGATTACCTTTATAAACTGAGAGTAGGAAAGCTTTTCTTTAAAAAGGTTAATAAAAGAACATTTTTATAAATTAAAAAGATTGGGAAAATATTACTCCATAAAAACTTTGGTTTTAAAAACTTTGGTTCAACAAAGGAGATTAAAAGCTCAGGTAAAAGTCACATCACAAACAGGAAGAACATATTTGTGCAATATACAGCTGATGAAGGGTTAGTATTAAGAATTCATAAAGTCTTCTGCAAATTCATAAGTAAATGAACTACCCAATAATGGAAAATAATGTTTTATAACATCTTCATACAGGTATTGCATATCTTTTATTAGATTTATTCCTCAGTAGTTTATACATATAAATAACAATCAATTCATAGAAAAGGAAACAAAAATCGTCAATAAACACCTATAATTCTTCTCATTATTATCAAGAAAATTGAAATTAAAGAGATTAAATACAATTTCATACCTATCATATATTGGCAAAAATTAAAAAGTATGGCAACTCCAAGTGTTAGTAGGAATATTGAACAATACAAATTCATAAACCACTGAGATATGTAAGTTAGTGCACAATTTAACAATATCTAATAAAGTTATTGGAACTCAGCAATTCCATATTCAGGGACTGACTCTAATGAATCACTGATAAGTATCACTGAGATACATCAAGGATGTTTATGGAAACTGTATTTATGACTCAACAAATTGAAAATCTTCTGAATACCCATCAACAGAAGAATCAATACCATGTTGGACATATTGAATATCTCTCATCTGAAATGCTTGGAGCCACAGGTATTTGAATTTCAGATTCTTTTGGATTTTGGAATATTTGCATATACATAAATGAGATATCTTGGGGATATTACTCAAGTCTAAACACACAATTCATTTAGACTTCAGACTGGTTGTAGTTCAGGGGTAGAGCTCTTGCCTAGCACGTGCAAGGCCCTGGTTTCAGTCCCCAGCAGCTCAAAATACAAAAAAAATTTACAATAATCATTTATGCTTGTACATACCTTATACATATAGCCTGGAGATTATTTTATATAAGATTTTCTAACAATATTATGCATAAATACAATTTATAGCATGGAATTTTCACTGTTAGTATCATGCTGGCACTCAAAAAGTTTTGAATTTTAAAACATTTCAGATTTTAGATTTTTGGATTAAGAATTCTCAGCCTGTAGCACATTCAGACATCAGAATTTACTATATGGCAGATAAAAGAAATGAACTCAAGCTACACACAGCAAAATACTGTAACTGAATTTCAAAAACAGCATTTATAGGAAAAATTCAAGAATACATGCATTTCACTATCATTCGTATAACACAAGAAAACATGACAAAGGATGTTATATGCTGTCTATGAGTGTGCGGGTGTGTATGTATAACAATGTAAAACATGCAACATTGACATTCTCAAATCAAAGAAGTAGTTAGCACTGGGTAAGGATAATAAATTCTAATAGAACCAGGTGGTATTTTTTGAATATTTGAAATATTTCATAATAAAAACAAAATGTTTCTACTTTATCTGCTTATGAAAAATAAAGCCTTTCTTCAGTTGTATCCTTACTGTTCTGAAAACATAAACAATATAATGACTTCATCTTTTCTTGGTCCCCCTCTAGCTTACATTTACACAGAATTTAATTGTGAAAATACTTCTTCTGATGACATACTTTTCCACATGAGATCATTTCTTTTTTTTAATATTTATTTTTGAGGTGTAGATGGACACAACACAATGTCTTTATTTTTATGTGGTGCTGAGGATTAAAGCCAGGTCCCACCAGTGCTAGGTAAGCACTCTACCACTGAGCCACAATCCCAGCCCTGATCGTTTCTTTAATTTTGTTTTGGTAGAGGGTCTCACTAAATTGCAGAGGCTGACCTAGAACTTGCAATCCTCTTGCGTCAGTCTCCCCAGCTGCCAGGATTACAGGTTTGCACCACAGCACCTGGCACAATACCCACTTTTCTGATCTCAGTCTACTCCTGCAAAATTCAAACTTGGGGTTCCTGCAGTTGAAAGAAACATTAACATGGCATATTTCATATACAAACTCAGTTAATGCTGAGAAGTTTGTGGATTCACATAAATCCATATACAATAATATCCTGTAACATTTTGCCATTTCTATAACCAAACCATTCTTAAACAATTAACACCTACTTGTCTCTGCCCTAATTAAACCTGTCATCAATATTTTGTTACACCATAAAGGCTTATTCAGTTTATAATTCTTCTTGCATAACCACAATATTAGGCTGCAACCAGGCAGCTGAGATTTGGGATGAAGTCATTGGTCACAGGATCCAGAGAGGCTGCTGGTATCCAATCCCAGAATTGAACTAACCAGAAATCAGGTTTTGGAATAATAACTGTGTTTAGTGGTATTTATTAAATGAAACACTGGCTATATATACTTAAAAGTATCACTAGACTGAATTAATACAAAAATTCTATCAGATTAATAAAATAAGTTTTTAATATGTATTATTTTTTTTTACTAAATGTTTACAAGCTTGCAAATTCAAAGTCATTACTGACCTATTTATTTCAAAGATTAGCACAGTATTTTCAAAGCATGAATTATCTTTTCTTTGCATTTATCACATTTTTCAATCTCCTATCTGACCTATGGACAGAGCTTTAGTTAGAGAGTTTCTTACTTTTATCATTACTTCTTTAATCCAATTGGCTATCCTGACCCTTTTCTATGTCATTGAATTCCCTGCATTTGGAATGACAAATTAAGAGACAAGCTACGGGATCTTCTAGGCTTTATTATCTAATACACTGAACTGTATGCCTCAAGTAGAAAGTATCTCATAATAAATGTACAAAAAGCAAGGAAAATTCCCAAGGAAAGGTAGAGAGTCAGCTCAAATCTCCAAGACAAGTTGGCACATATAAGCTAGAAATATGACATCTGAATAAAAGCTACTTGGTGACAACAAAGGAAGTAATAGGAAAGTTGGTGGCAGAGACATCATTAATATTTACAGGCTTCTATGAATATACCGTATGTGATAAATCAGGTTAATTTTGGAACTTAGCCCATAATTCATTGTTTAATTCCTTCTATCAATTATATGCTAAAAGATGTTATGTGCTATTTATACATATGGTAATATAAGGTATGCATTTTTATATGAATTTGAAAACCCTCCAAATTATATTAATCATAGCTGATGATCTAGAAACAATATATAAAATAATGCTAACTTGTTGGATTTTATTTTTATTAATGCCTGAGATTTCTTTTTATTGTTTATGTAAATCCCAATTCCTTATATGCTTTTTAAGGTTATTTTTGTTATTCAAAACAGCAACAGGGGCCACTGAACTCTGAACTCCACTTTGAATAAACATTTATCTTTATAAATTGGTAAAAATTAGATTTATATAAAATACATTTCAGGTCTAAAGTTCCAGAGGGTGAAAAGAAAGTTCCTTCAATTATAGCAAATGCACTGTGATCATTCCATTATTCACAAGCCTTTCAAATCACTCCTGGATATTTCTTTCCTAGAAGTTCCAGAAAATGAACTACACAATGTAATCTAGGTTTAAATTTGGGTTTCTCCTGTGTTTCAGATACTGATGTTTGAGCCTTTTATTCCTGACAAGCCACTTAAAGAGCCACTGTTACTTTGAGGTTTTATCTATGAGATTCATGTCTTTTGAGCTCATTAAGAACATTTCCAAAGATTACAATGTCAATAGCACCTAATTACTGGACTGTGAGAAAGGTCTTCTTGAGTACACAGAATCTTCGACAATGCCCAGTGCACAATGGGCAGCTCAGATCCCAAATTTTATCACAGGTAAGCAGCAAACAAATTAATAATCTTACTTGCACTCTCTTGGGATAATTACTACTGCATAAAAATCTGCTTTGAAATTTTGCAGATAGTATTGTGTCTTATTTTTATTTCCTTGTATGAACCAGAATTTATTCATTTCTTAAAGCTTCCTGTGTGGCACAAGGACTCTCTGTTGCTCCCTTTAGAATTTCTAGGACTTGCAACATAACCAAAAATTGTTTTCAACCTGCTTGGGCAGGACACACCCAATACAACATTGTTTCAAATTGTATTTTATATTTTAAGTCACTTCTCTCAAATACTGTATGTTTTAATACTAATGTTAGATTTTAGTTATACTTAATGCCTGGTAGAAAATTTGTTATTAAAGAAGCAAAGAAAAGATAAGTTATTTTAATTCACTAGCCTGCCTGGGCATTATTGCTCTCACAAGGTGAGTTAAAATGTAGGTTTGGTATTATATTTATGAACAGCTCAGGAGGAAAAATAGCATGATTAGCTAGGTACATCACACATTATCTCATTTAGTACTTTTTTTTTTTTTTTCTTTTTTAGAGTGCTGGGCTCAAACCCAGGGTTTTATGCATGCAAGGCAAGTGCTCTACCACTGAGCTAACTACCAGCCCTTATTAATTCTTCTACTAAACCTCCAGGATGGGGTTGCCATCTACATCTTACACAGCAGAGGGAACTGGTGACATCCCCAGTGAGTGAGTGATGAACTGAGATCTGAACCAACGTCCGTCAGCTTCCCAAGCCCACGTTCTTGTCTCATGTGTCTCCCCATTGTTAGTGAAATGGGACATACGTGGCCATGCATAAGTCTTGGGGCAAGTCAGTATAATCAAGTGGTGACGGGCAGAGTGGCCCTTTGGCCACTTTGTTGAGTTTGAATCTTCCTGCTCCCTACTGGTGGTATAACCCTGGCAGTTTATTAAACCCTGCTGAAATAAATTCTCTCATTTGTAAAATTGGGGAAAACAAGAGACTCGAGAGCATCATGTTGAGAGTCACAGTTAAAACCTGAAAGCCATTTAGAAGATTACCTATGTCTGCTAAACAATAGCTATATTTGTTTTATTGGTTTTTTTTTTTTTTTTTTTTTGTGTGTGTGTGTATTTCTTTTGAGATGGGGTTCTTACTATTTGCCCAGGATGGTCTTGAACTTGCAAGCTCAAGTAATCCTCCTGTCTCAATCTCCCAAAAGTAGCTGGGACCACAGGCACGTGCTACCACACCTGGTAGCTATATACACATTTAAAAAATAAATAAATAAAAGTATTCTGTGGTGTGAAAGTATAACCTAAGAACTTAAATCTTTGATGTGATGTTGAGGATCCTGTCAGAGAGAATAATTTTGAGTAAGAGACTATAAATATTAATATTCTATCTGCATATTTTAAAAAATGGAACAAAAAACAACAGTGATTTGAAAGAGCTTGGTTTGGGATCTATTACCAGCTACATCACAATATCCCTCCCTTCATGTTATAGAAAATAATAAACATTTACTTATCAGACACATATTAACCATGTAGCTAACACCTCTTTAATATGTATTCACAAATTAATGCTTGAAAACACTGATAGTGTATTAGATTATTTACTAGGGGCCTGAAAGGGGTTCTCAACATTCCCAAGTAGCTAGGGGTGGGGAATGACATGTTTGATGGTCAATCTGACCCTTTGAAAGTCAATCATAAATACCTTCTACAAGCCATTAAAGAGTTTTCTAACAAGAAAATTCATTTACTCCTCAGATTAGTAAATTAGTAATTAATTTTTTGTCCTGCTTTTCCATTTGTTTGTTTTTGTTCAATAAAAATAGAAAATTCATTTCTAATAAATTATGGAGTAACTGGAACCAGTTCACCAGAAACTTTGTTAACTAGATTATTTTCCAGCACTATCGTCAGAGGGAAGAACATGATACATCGAAGTTGTATCAGATATATATATTTTTTCTTTTTAGGGTTCCTTTTCTTTTTGTATCAGAAATTTAACAGGAAGAAACTGCAGGGTTCTGTCCAGAGGCATTTGGTGTAAAATTTTCACACATCTCCTCTGCAATGCAGATTAATATTCCAAATCATGAGCTTTGTGATATAGTACTGCATTCTGGGTCATAAAAGGGCATTTATATTTAATTTTATCAGCAAGGCAAAGAAAAGAACTAATGAATCTTGGGAGAATTTTCAGCAAAGAGAGTGGAGGTAATTCTTTTAATTCTTAACTGCATTTTGCATGTTCAGGGATGAGGAAAAGGAGTGGAGGTGTTTATTTCAGTTAGTGATCTTTTGTATAACAGGTGCCCACGATTTGTGATACCTGAGATGGACTTTTGGACTCTTGATTTTTTTTTTCTTTTTGGTGATACTGAAGATTAAACCCAGGTATGCTCTACCACTGAGCTATATCCCAGCCATTTTAATTTGGATCTGGGGGTAGTGTCTTAATAAATTGCCTGTGCTGGGTGTGAACTTGGGATCCTCCTGCCTCAGCCTCCTTAATAGCTGGGATTACAGGCCTGTGTCACTGCATCTGGCTCCTCTACAAAACGGTTTTTGGGTTGGAGAAAGTCAATTTTGGATGAAAAAAATCCTCAGATAAATATTTGAGGGAATTAAATGCTATAGTTAACTAAACTTCCTATTAAAATTTCAGGTCAACTACAGATTACCAATCCACATTTTTATGATAAATCATCAGTATATTAAAATGTTTTAGAAATAACTTACCATATGCGTTATAATTTCCAACAAACTCAACAGATATAATTAGATACTTAAAACTTAAATCTTTAAAACTCGCTGCTCCCTAAGCTAGCAGATTCGTCCTATGGAATCCAAACTCAGCATTAATGGTAATATAAGTATCAGCTCAAGAGGTAGCCAGCACTGATTGTTGAAAGAGTCCTTTTAAGCATGGTAGGTGCCTGTCACTCATACATATAAGTACCATGGAAAACCTTCTCCATTGGATAGAGGCCCAGGAAAAGGAGAGATTCTTCATATCTCTGCTGAAGTTTTCAAAAAGTAGAGGATTTGACCCTCAGGGGTCTAGTATTTAAACTCATCACACACTCCCCCCTTGCATAAAGACTCATCAACAAACTCTACTTTTAAATCTTTCTGGATATGAAAAACAAATTACTGACACTCTTAGGTCATGATCAATAATTTAAACTAACAGTGTTATACTTTGTAATTTCAACTTGCTTATTACAGCCTACTAATGAATATGCTTTCAGCAGTGAATTTCTTTAAATTCACATATTTGCCTTGCCCCTGGATGCCCTCAGCTGGAGTCCTCAGAGAACAGATGATTGAAGGAAGATGTAGTTAAGTATGTTTCCTATTTGGTTTTTCAATTTAGAGAAAAGTCTTACAGATACATGTAGACAAACAAACAAACAAAAACACCTTCCAGTTTTTAAAAAGTCCAATGAAGCCCTGGAAAAACAGGACATTAAGAAGAGCTTCATGTTTGTTGGAAGTTTAATAAACAAGAAACAGGATTCCAGCTGAGACAGTTTCTGATTTTGAAATAGATTAAGTTCATTTTCAATTAGCAGTGGTCAGATTTCAGGAATACACATATTAATATATCTTTATTCATCTTATCTATACATTACTTTTATAAATTGGCTGAAAAGAGTCACCCAGAATACCAAATACCTTAGGATAAAAAAAAGTTAATCAAGACTACTCATATTGTGTGTGAACCTCTTTCTAACAATAAAGATTTTTATCTCCTTCTTATTCTCTTTAGAAGGTGCTGGGGATTGAACCCAGGGTCTCAAGCATGCCAGACAAGCACTTTACCACTAAGCCACCACCAGACCCCCAAGATTCTTACCTCTGGGTGATTGATGCAAGGAGAGCTGATCACTAACTGTTTCTGGGTACTTTTTTTCTATCTGTAAGTAGACCAAAAATTTCATTAGTGACATTCAATTATATTAACTGAATGGATATTTAATAGGGAAAAACAAACTTCCTACCAAAGTCAAATGATAATCACTTGAAGAAGATGCGGTTTCTTCTAAGTTTAATTTAGACTGCACAAATAAAGGTTTCACTTTCTGAAAGACACAAAAGGTATGTTTGTTGGGATCAAGGGGGATCAACCCTCAATTAACTTGGATATGAAAACTATGCTCATAACTCCAATTTGCTCAAAGATGGATGGAGAAATCCTTTTCTTTAAATCAATGATGGGAAGACCCCCCCCTTTCTTTATTCAGGCTATTTTGAGGAAAAAACTCAAGAAACATGTTTTCCTCAGTCTCTTCTGACTCAATTTTTCTGACTCAATTTTCTCTTGCTTGTCTCTTCAACTTAGGATGTATTATAGGTCTGCTCTCTCTATCCACAAGTTCTTCGTTTTCAGATTCTGCAGATCAAGCAATCACAAGTAGAAAACACTGAAAACAACAACAGCAACAATGAAAAGAAAACAATCCCCCCCAAAACCAACACAGCAACAATTTCCTGAACACACACAGACTTTCTTCTTGTTATTATTTCCTAAACAATACAGTATAATAGCCATTTACTTACACAGTGCTTATATTGGATTATATATTATAAATAGTCTAAAGTTGATCTAAAGTATTCAAGAGGATGTGCACTGGTTATAAGCAAATAGCATGCCATTTTAAATAAGGGACTTGAACATCCAAGGATCTTGTTGTCTGTTGGGGTCCTGGAACTAATCACCTGTAGATATGGAGCAGCAACTATATTTATAATTGGTGAGGAACCACAGGATCCTTTCCAGCACCACCTACCTACTGGGAGTGACAGCAATGGTGGCCCGACTGCCAAGAACTGAATAGGCAAAAAAATTTTGTTTTCTTCTAGCAGGACAGAAGCTGTAGCATGCAGGCAGAACTGTCACCAATATCATGTAGTGCAAAGTAAATGACATTTAATTTGTGTAGGTCAAAAGAATCTTAGGAACATAAAATATACTTAAGGAAAATAAGTCTAAGGTTCATACATATAGCTCAGGGTTTTTTTTTTAAACCATCAATTCCTATTTTATTGAGGTCATGTATAATCATTATCAAGTAGTAGGTACTGTACATAATTGTATTGCTATACTTTTATACAAATGGCAGAGTTGCATATATTACTCATATAATGTGTTTTGCATTAGCTCAGGGTTTATGTGAATTTTTCCCTGTTCAAGGCTTCCCTTTTGCTTTGTAAGTATTGATATATGCATGAATATATGTGTGTTTACATGTCTTTTTTCTCTATCCATAGCCTGCTCACACTCCCTTTTTGTTCCCCCCAAAAGAAACTATATATTTGACTAGTATGTTTTATTTGAAAGTGGCAAAATGTGAAATTTTGCACATGTATTTTAATTTATCTTAATGACATTATGTGGTACACTATTTCCATGATTCTAAGGCATAGCCTTCTCATTTTAACACCCCTAAAATTGGAAAGCACCTTACAATAGATGGATTGCCACAACATAACCAACAGCATTTTTTTTTTTTTTTTAGTGACTTACAAAATCTGGAGCTAGTCTTGAGCATACCTTAGATTTAACATAAGACTACAGTCTGCCTTGTGTATCCCTGCTAGTCACTAAGTGCAATCTTTTAAAGATCTGTCCATCTTACTACATGTACCTAAAAATATATTGCTTCTAAGCACCACATGGTACCCGAGGCAGGCATCTGATTCATTTTGCCATCTACTCTCCCACATTAGTCCGAATCACCATCATTTCTTGCCTGTATCATGTTAGTAGCTTCCCATTCTGTTCCTTTGCTCTGTTCTCAACCACCTGCCCATCTCCACCCCAAAATTGCCAGTGTTATTCCTTTAAAATTAAGTGAGATTGTCTTACTTCTCTGTCAAAATCCTGAAAAGTTCCCAATTTTTCTTGGATTACAAAAATCAGAGTTCTGTGACCCCTCTGACCACAATTTACTACTTTACTTTCTTACTTTCAGCTCTAGCAAAGCTGGGTGCCAGGCACACCTTCACCTTAGAACCTTCCCATGGTTCTATCCCATCTGGAATGTCCTCATGACTCCTTACCCAATTTCCTTCTTCTCTTTCATGAAAATGGTAAAGAAAGCCAGTGTTAACTCTTACATTGCTGGTAAGACTGCAAATCGGTGCAATCACTCTGGGAAATAGTATGGAGAATCCTCAGAAAACTTTTGATGAACTCACCATTTGACTCAGTTATCCCACTTCTCAGCATATACCCAAAGAACTTAAAATCAGCATACTACAGTGATGTGGCCATGTCAATGTTTATAGCAACTCAATTCACAATAGCTAAACTATGGAATGAACTGAGGTGCCCTTCAACAGATGAGTGAATAAAAACAATGTGGTACAAACACAATGGAATATTACTCAGCCATAAAGAAAAATGAAATTATGCCATTTACTGGTAAATGGATGGAACCGGAGAATATCATGCTAAGTGAAATAAACCAATCCCCCCAGACCAAAGGCTGAATGTTCTCTCTGATATGCAGATGCTAACTCACAAAATACAAGAGAGGGGTGGGGAAGGGAGAATAGAAGTTCATTGGATTAGAAAAGGGGAATGATGAGAAGGGAGGGGCAATGGGAATAGGAAGAGAGTAGAATGATTTGGACATAATTTCCAGTGTTCATATTGAGTACACGACCAGTGTAACTCCAGATCATGTACAACCACAGAATGGGAAGTTATATTCCATGTATATTTGATATATCAAAATACATTCTACTGTCATGTTTAACTAAATAGAATAACAACAACAACAAAAAAGCCACTGTTAAATGTATTATTGCTGGGAATTTAAGTTCTGTATTCCATTGTTGCATACTCTTAGTGGAAAAATACAGCCTTTTAATGACAGGGCTGAAAATGTAAAACTCTGACAAATTAGGGATAGGAATAGGTGCTGTGCACTTGGACCTGCCTTCCAGCTATAAATGTGAAAGGGGGATTTGAGCAAGGACACAGGTGATAACCCTGGATTTCCATTTATCTTATCCTGACAAGGAGGAGAACAGAATCAATACAACAGGTAAGATGAAAGAACTACAGATTCAGGGAAAGAAAACAATATTCAGAAATCATAGGAAGCATATACATTTTTAAAAAAATTGTCTATTATTTAACATAGAAGAAAAAAAAACTCATTAAGATTTTTGACCTAGACAATAAAGTACAAGATTATACCACCTCCAGGATAGAAGATCTGGTAACAAATAGGCCGAGATCAAATGCAAGAGAATTATGGGTGTGACATGGAAAAATTATAAGTAAATAAAATACAGGAGTAGAACTGAAATGCAAATAAAACTCAACTGAAATGCAAATAAGACTCCATTTCTTATATTCTGCATGGTAGCCATAAGCTGATGAAAAGCATCAAGAACACTCAGGTCTTCTGGGTATAGAGGTGCATGCCCGTAACCCCAGATACTTGGGAAGCTGAGGCAGGAGAATCACAAGTTCAAGGCCAGCCTCAGCAACTTAGGGAGACCTGGTCTCAAAATAAAAGATAAAGAGGGCTGGCAATGTAACTCAGTGGTAGAGCATCCCCTGGGTTCAATCCTTAGTGCCAAAAAACAAACAAACAAACAAACAAACAAAAAAAAAAAACAAGCTCAGGTATAAGGCTAAGAGAAGATAGAAACCTCTGACTTCTATTCTATAGCTCCCATTCACTTTGAAGGCATTTGACAAATTTAGTGAATATGTGAAAGGGTTGTCAAAGGTTCCTACGACTCAGCAGGAGGTTAAAACCCAGGGCCCACCACAGGCATGCAGTTTAACAGCAGATCCCCATTCCACTCTAAATTTGGGGCCTTAGTAATGACAGTTGGAATTATATAGCAAGAACTCAGCTGAGTGAAAGAACATCATAATATATAACATATATTATACATGAAGCATATTATATATGAAATACTGATGCTTTGCCAGACAACTATGTCTACTAGTTTGCCATGGGGCAAAGCCTCAAGAGTTGAAAAGAAATTGTTGTCATAGATTTACTTAGATTAGATGTCATAAAGCACTGGCTAGTGAGACTAAGAAACAGAAATTCAACAAAATCCCAATAAAAATCATAGCAATTTTTTAAGGACTAGAGTTGCTGATTCAAAAAAGAACTGACAAGACAATTTTGAACAAAGTAATAAAATAGAAGATTTTATAGTACCTGAGTTCAAGATTTAACTAATGCTATAAATTTGACAGTAAGTTATTGGCCAAAGGATTGCCAAATAAACCATTGGAATGGAGCAGAGTGTTTAGAAATAGATTCAGATGTACACAGTGGTTTAGTCTAGAATGAAAGAACCAGGAAAGTCAATGGGAAAAGGAAAAACACAACCATATTAAAAAAAGAATCCATGGTATGTGTGGTACAGTCATGGTCACAGAAAATACAATCTGTCACAGGGAAAAAAGGTAAGTTGGTGTTCATTAAAACCAAAAACTTCTAATTTTTGAAGACAAAAACCCCACAAACACCACAAAACCCCCTGCATTCAATAACAATTAAAAGTAGACAATAGTACTTAGATGGGGGATGGGGAGTTGTTGTTTAATGAGTTTCAGTTTTGCAAGGTGAACAAACAAATAGCCCAATCAATAAATGGGCTAAGGAACTGAATAGACACTTCATAGAAGAAATACAACTGAATAACAAATATATGAAAAAAATGTTCCACATCTCTAGCAATTAGAGAAATACAAATCAAAACTACTGTAAGATTTCATCTCACCCCAGTCAGAATGGCAGTTATCAAGAAAACAAACGACAATAAATGTTGGCGAGGATGTGGGGAAAAAAGTTCACTCGCACATTGTTGGTGGGACTGCAAACTGGTGCAACCATTATAGAAAGCAGTATGGAGATTCCTCAGAAAACTTGGAATGGAACCACCATTGGACTCAGCTATTCCACTCTTCAGTTTATACCCAAAGGACTTAATATCAGCATATCACAGAGATACAACCAAATCAGTGTTTATAGCAGCTCAACTCACAATAGATAAACTATGGAACCAATTGAGTTGCCCTTTAAAGATGAATGGATAAATAAAATGTGGTATATACACACACAATGGAATATTACTCAGCCTTAAAAAAGAATGAAATTATGGCATTTACTGGTAAATAGATGGAGCTGGAGAATATCATGCTAAGTGAAATAAACCAATCCCCAAAACCAAAGGCCAAATGTTCTCTCTAATACGCAGATGCTAACTCACAATAAGGTTTAGGAGCTAAGGAAGATTAGAGTTAACTTTAGATTAGGGGAGGGGAGGGAGTATGGGGGTAGGAAGAATAGTAGAATGAATCAGACATTATATTACCCTTTGTACATATATTCTACATCATGTACAACCAGAAGAATGAGAAGTTATATTCCATTTATGTATGATGTACTATAGTGAATTCTGCTATCATGTATAACTAATTAAAACTAATAAAAAATTTTAAAAGAGTTCCAGGGTTTAGTTGTACAACAATGTGAATGTGCTTGACACACATGAGCTGTCTACTTAAAAATGGTCAAGATGGCAATATATGTTTTGTCCCACAACTTTTTTTCAAAAAGTCTTAAATAAACTCTTCACTAATATCTAAGAATGGTCTGTAGGTACATGAAAAGATGTTTAACACCATCAACATCAGGAAAACGGAAATTAGGACTACAGTGAAAATGTAGTGACTACAATGAAACACCATTTAAAATGGCTAAAAATTGGGGCTACAGTTGTGGCTCAGTGGTACAGTGCTTGCCTAGCACCTGCAGGGTGCTGGGTTCGATCCTCAGCACCACATAAAAATAAAATAAAGGCATTGTGTCCAACTACAACTAGAACAAAATATTAAAAAATAAAAATAAAATGGCTAAAAATTAAAAACTGATAATATCAAGTTGGGGAGTATGTAGAGCAACTGAAACTCTTAAGGCTTTGTGGAGGGTGAGTAAAATTACATAGCTACTTTGGAATATTTGCAATTTGCAAATATTTGCAATTTCTAATAAAGTTCAACATACGTGTTTCCTGTGTCTCAGCCATTCTGCTCTTATCTGGGAATAATGAAAACAGACTTCCACAAATGACTCTTGCAATAATTTCTTTTTTTTTCCTTCTCCTTACTGGGGATTAAATGCAGGGGTGCTGTACTACTGAACTACATCCCCAATCCTTTTAATTTTTTTTTTTATTTTTGAGACAAAGTCTAAGTTGCCAACCTTGGCTTCCAACTTGCAATCCTCCTGTCTCAGACTGCTGAGTAGTTGAGCTATCAGGCATGTGCCATCATGCTTGGCTTGTATAAGAATGTTTACAGCAGTTTTTTTTTTTTTTTTTTTTTTTTCACAATAGCTCCTAATGGAAATAGCTGAGCTGTTATAACAAGGGAATAATGAATAATACAACAAATTGTATTGTGGTTAATAGTACACTATTCAACAATAAGAAGAACACCTGTGACAGATATACACAGAGACATGAATGGATCTTAAAATGCTGTGTTGTGTAAAATAAGCCAGAGGACACAGAATATGTACTGTGGCCTGGCAATGTAGCTCAGTGGTATAGCAGTTGTCTAGCATGTTTGAGGCCTCAGGTTCAATTACCACCCAAAACAGTAACAAAAGCCTCAAAGGTGTGAGGATGTGGACCATGTATT
This sequence comes from Callospermophilus lateralis, assembly GCF_048772815.1. Classification (NCBI taxonomy): domain Eukaryota; kingdom Metazoa; phylum Chordata; class Mammalia; order Rodentia; family Sciuridae; genus Callospermophilus; species Callospermophilus lateralis. The sequence continues at coordinate 33,087,838 of NC_135317.1, read as the reverse complement.
GTATGGAAAGGAACATGAGGGAATGTTTGATGCTGGTTACATAGTTCAGAACCCCTCAAATGACGCGTGTAATATTTGTGAATTGTATCGTATGTAAGAGACACCTCAACAGCAAGTCATTCCTTTTTATAGAATTTATTCAAATTTGAAATTTAAAGTTTGATGTTCATCTATTAAAGTTAATCTATTCTAGTCTATAGATCAGGTTCTATTCTAAGCTCTGCAAATAAAACAGTTTATAAGATGAACCCATCTGTGATCCCACAGGATTTACAGTCTATCAAGGGAGGACCCATACTGTCTTGCTCACCATCTTTCTCCCAGCAAGTAGTATGGTGCTTGATTTGTTTTGCATTTAATAAATATCTGTGGGGTGGATAAGGGACACGGTGTAGGGTACTGAGGGACAATGCTATTTTATCCCAAACTCACTCATACACCTGCTCAATCCCTTTTCATCTGTTTTTTTAAATGCTATTTGCTCTGCTGAGTGGGTCAAGTGTCAATACTCTGTGTGGATATACAGATAAAGACTCATGAACCCTCCCTTGGTGAGTAGTGGCACACTGGTGCTTTCCAGTCTAGACAGAGCACCATTCCTCTTCCATGAATTTCCTGGTTATTTGAGGGCAATATTTTTCTCAAGAAAAAAAGACTGAATCTACTAATTGGCGTGAACTGGTAGAACTTTAAGATTTAGAAGTCTGTTTCGTGAAGGCTGGATAATTCAGATCTGAACCAGAAAATCTTGCCAATAATAATCATGGAAAAATCTGATTTTGAGTGGCACAGCCTTCTCATGGACCCTCCCATATTATATTTAATTAACAGCTAAAATGATACTGCTCCCATTAAAATTGTAACCTTTCAGTGAAAGGAAAAACCAACAGGGAAGAAAGATACTATGTGTATTCCTATTTATATAGTCTAGTTTGGGAACATTTCAGGGAAGTCAATTATTAAAATCCTCAGCAAAGTACAGACTACTGTAAAAAGCTGGTTAAAAACAATGAATTCAACACTATCTTGCCAGTGTACTCAAGTTCTTTGATCTCCTGTAGCAACTTTAATTTAGAAAATGATCTTAAATGAAAAAATATTTTCAATTTTTTACGTCTTGAAGCAAAAAAAAAAAAAAAAAAAGCGCAAAAAAACATTTGTTTCTTGTGCCCTTTCCTACAAACCTTATTTGTCTCTCTTCAGAAAACTTAGCATTATAGCAGAAGCTCTAGAGAGTTTGTATCATGCTGATTTACTTATTAGTGGAATTTTTTTTTTTTTTTGGTGGTGATGGGGATTGAACCCAGGGTCTTATGCATGACAGGCAGGCACTCTACCAACTAAGCTATATTTCTAGCCCTTATTAGTGGAATTTTATTGGATATGTTTCTATACTGGGCATCAGTTACATTTACAAATGAAAGCACTAATTCTAGCAGGCTAAATAATACTCTAATTCAGAATTGGGCTTTAATAGATGACCTGGATATGGTTTGGATATGGTTTGCTTGTGTCCTTCCGAAGGTTTATGTATTGGAGGCTTGGTCCCAAAGGTGGTGCTGGGAGGTGGTGGGACCTTAAGGGAGGTGTTAGCGAGGGGGGTTCAAGGTCATTGGGGTACGCTATTATAAGGTAATTCTTGTGCAACCCCTTGAGTTCTCCTGAGAGGGTTGTCTAAAAGGAGTAAGCCTGGTTCTTCCTATTTTCTCTGCTTTCTGATTCAAGATATGACCACTTGTTCCAACACATGCTCTGACCATTGTATATGCCACTAGATGACATGGCCAAAAGGCAGCACTTGCCACAGAGCTGTACTATGTCCAAAGCTTGGACTTTGAAATTCCAGAACTTTGTAAGCTAAATAAACCTCTTTCTACATAAGTAATTTGTCCCAGGTACTTTGTTATAGTGGTTGAAAGCTAATACAACCTCTAATGTCAAAATGAATGACTCAGTACTTACCTCCTTTTCCCCTTCATAAGTGACTGAATACTTGAACCTTGAGTTTTAGTATTTGCCAACGCTGTGTCCGTGACCATGAATGGGCAGACTGATAGACTCCCCAGCCAGAACGAGTCACCCCTTCTCTGAAATTTGCATTTGCTTCTCTTACAGCTGAGTCCCACTGCACTGTAACAATCTGTTCACACCTCTACATCTCACACTAGACTAAGCCCTTGGGGTCTATGAACTTTGTCTTATGCCCTCAGCATGTAGTAGAGTGACTGGCATGCACTACATCCAGAGCCTATAATAACAGGAGTTCAATACATGATAAAAACAGAAAGACAATATATCCACAGACATAATTAGCATATAAGATGTTGTATACTTACCACATAATTGAAGGATGTATCAGTGAGCACTGCAAACTGACGAAACAGTGTGTGCCTAGTAAACATCTCATCCTTTAGGACATGAAAGCTGAAATAAATAAAACTAGGGAATTAAAATGTATATAAGTCACAGGGCAAAGAAAATAAATATTGTGTTAATGTGGTTAAGAATTGCATTAAAAGTTAAAGATATTACCAAGTAAAAATTTCCAAAAATTAGTATGAACTTCTTACTTGAAAAAAATCATGTATTTTTATTCTTTGAAAAGGCATAGAATTAATGAAAATGGGCCACCCCCATGGCTCAGACTGTGGCTTAAAAATAATTTCTCACTAAAATAAACCAGGTCATCTTTCAAAAATGACTATTTCTAGATCTAAGCCAGTGAATGTACAAGATAAACCTGGAACATTTCATTCTACCAGAAATCAAGGGAAATCATGAAAGATTATGTCAAAACAATGCAGTGGCCAACTTCTCACTGATTTAAGATTGAAGAAATTAAGCACTGTATTTGCAAGAAAATAATGTGTTTTCAGTCCACAGATGGAGAGGAATTTTGTCCCAGAATGGATTTTAACCAGAGCCTCATCCATACCTAATGTAGATCATGAGAACAGGGACCTTTGAGATAACTCACAGATGAGATTTTAGATCTGAGTAGAAGCTGTAATGGGCCGAGACTTTGGAATACACCAGGATGAGGTGAATGCATGCTGCATATGGGATAGGCATAAATATTCGGTGGCTGGAAGATTAATTTTGGTAGGCTGAATGTTGCCCTCCACCCAAATATCCACTTCCTGTTCCATGGAACTTGAGTGTATTCCTTCACATGGTAAAAGGGTCTTTGTGGATATGAATAAGTTAAAGATTTTGAGACGAAGTGATTATGTTGGATTATCTTGTGGCTCCAATGTAGCCACAGGGACTTAAGAAGAAGGAAGCAGGAAGATCAGAGAGGATAAAGAAGTAGGCGATGTGATGAGGAAAGTAAAGATTGGAGTGAGACAAGAAGAATCTAAAAATTGGAAAAGGCAAAGAACTTGTTATCTCTGGAGTCTTCAGAAGGAACTAGCTTTACCAACAACTCAGATTAAACCCTGTAAGAATCATTTTGGATCTCTGACCTCTAGACTATAAAATAACAAATTGGTGTTGTTCTAAACCACTAAACTTTGTGGTCACTTGTTACAGCAGCAATAGGAACATACATTTAGGAATAACTTTTTAACAAGAATTTGGAAGAATTACACAAGTTGCCCAATTTCATGGAAAAAACTATAACTATGAATAAATTTAAAAAGAAATTAGAAAAAGTTAATAGTCTTCAAGGTCTTTAAACAATGAAATAGAACAAGAATCAGGAGCTGGGGCTATAGTTCAGTGGTGGAGCACTTGCCTAGCATGGGTGAGGCCCTTTGATTCTTAGCACTGCAAACAAAACAAAACAGTAGCAAAAACAAAAACACAGTCAGTCATTTAAAATTTGTTCATCAAGAAAACATTCAGTCTGGTCAATTAAAGAGTAATTTTTACTAAATCACCTAGCAACAAATAATTCTCATTTTATCCTCCAAATCTCTCCTAGAATTTAGAAAAGGCTCTCCACAACTCATAATGTGAAGCTAGTGTGATTGTGACACCAACAGCTGTCGAGGACAACAGGAGAAAGCACAGTAGCTGTTCAACTCTTTTATGAACACAGAAAATTCTTAAGATATCAGCAAATGGATTTCCAATTCCTGGAAGCACAGGGCCTTAGGTCTTCTGAATACTCTTGAGTTTCATAATCCAGGCCCATCCCGCTTTCTCAACTACCGGGACTTAGCTTCTGAGAAGAATTCGGACAGCTGGAATGAGAGACAGGGATAAGACTTATAAAAGCCACTGGCTACGCAAGAGTTCAGAGTTATTTTGGTTTGGCTTGTGCATTTCTTAAGAAATCTGGATTTCACTTAAGATGAATTGAATGTGTTGCGAGTATACTCAAGTGAAAACAAGATACATTGAACTCAAATGCCTGGTTCTCTTTTTTTCTATATTATTATCCTTCTGTGGGTTGAGAACAAAGACATAAGACTTGAGGTTTGTCAGGTGTGAAATTTCAGAGGCTGGGAAGACATATGTACCAGGAAAATTGCTCATAGTCCTCTGACATAGGAGGCAAGCTAGAGAAGACAGAAAATCGGGGAACAGTGTGAAATTTCTGTTTACCTAAATGTACCCTCTTCCCAAATCTAATAACGAGGGGCTTTACAACGGGTTCCAAGGAGAGGGAGGAGGAAGAGAATAAATGAGCAGAGTGGGCCTGTACCTTGCCTGTTTGTAAGTTCTCATAGATAGTCAGCTACCTGAAGGGATGGTGGTCCAGAGCTCCTGAGGATGAGGTAAGAGGAGAAGAGGCAGGAGGGGCTTTCCATCTGGGAAACCCCCATGGGGGGAATCATGTACCAGTTTTCTCTGAATTTGGGAAGTGCGATGGGCAGAAGTGAGATCATCCAGCCTCAGAGCGCAGCAGGCAGAACCAGGGCATGGCTCAGGCAGAGGCAAGTGGATTGTCTCCCGGCATGGAGGTGGGAGAGGCTGCTACATCACTCTAACATCAGCCAGGTAGGGATCTCTATGGTCCTGGGCCTACGTGTCACACCCATTTGTGCTAAGAGAAATGACAATGATGACAAATGCCAAGCAGGTCACACTATGAGAAAGGACCAGCCCCCACCCTTGTCAACAGCACTTCTTTATGTTCAGCCTTCCTGGAAATTGAACCAACTCAACAGACATGGAAAGGGAGCTTCACCGTGAGCTAAATATAAATCATGGACCAGAACTAAATATAAATCATGAATATATAAGCGGAAGGTTTTCCTCTACCAAACAAAAAAGAGTGCCCCTAATCTAGAATTAGTTACAGTGAAAGGAAATTGCCATTCTAGCACTGTCCTTACCATACTGCAATGCCAAACCCTATATAGAGACACCCTCAATGTTGTCACATAGATACATGGCATTAATCCAGTGATAACAACCAACTAGAGAGACATATTCCATTATATCCCAAGCTAGTTGATTAAATAAAAAAATATAGAAGTAGGCATTAATATTTACTACCATCCGAAATGTTTATACAATAACATAGAGTCTGCAGAGACCAAAACCAAAACTATGATTGTCACTGTCTTGGTTAATAACAAATCAACTTGAACTGAAATGGAACATTTTTTGTGAATGATTATTAAAAATTAGGATGAATCCCATAGAGACAAACAAAATCATAAGGTTCAAAGGGAATCCCACAAAACTATTTAGGGAAAGATGTTCTATTCAGCATCAGAGTTCAAATCCTTGTCCAGAAGAATGAAATTAAATGCATATTTAAGTTTTCTTTTGCTTTGCCTGTATCTACATTCTGCCTTGTAAGAAGTAGATCAGGAAGGTATTAACAGACTTATTTTGTAGAACACAAAACAGTTAGCACAACTAGGAGCACAAGGCACACCATTTTTCCACAAGGAGAGGAGCTTCTGCTCCCCATCCAGTGTTGTTTCTGATTTGTGGGTTCTTGGTGTGCCACCCGGGATTAATTATTTTGTTGTAATGTGCGCAGGAATTGCTATGAACACAGCATGTGCTCATGAAACACAGCACACACATGTAGGGCATTGTGGTTTCCATAATGTCAGATGTGAACCGCAAGCCCAGCTGGATTGACCTCCGTTGCATCGATATTGATTCTGTCATGATCTGGATGATGCTTGCCTATTGAAAATCTTGCAAAGGAACTTCCAATATGTGATATAGAAGGGGATCTGGGGGGAAATTATGTTAAGAAACAAGTAAACAGAACATGGATTTTTTAAGGTTAATATGTGAGGAAAAGGGGAAAAATAGGCATTTTCTCTATTTGGCATTTCTATTTGCCTTATCAGATTCTTAACAGGTTCATTTTATTTTTTTTCCTGTATTTTTTTATTGGTGTATCATTGTGTACGTATTGATGGGATTTGCTGTTACGTTTTTGTACACGTGCACATAATAACAATATAATTTGGCCAATATCACTCCCCAGCACTTTCCCCCTCCCTCCCTCCTCTGTTCCTTTCCTCTACTCTAATGATCTCCCTTTGATTTAGAATTTCATCTTCACCATTGAAAAAAAAAAAGATGACAATGATACAAGGAAGAACCATTAAATGATTATGTGAGTGAAAAATACATCCAAGGATGAAGGAGTTGGTGTTAAAAGGAAAAGAATAGAATAAAGAATCTAAAGGATCTAGTGTATATATATAAAATTCATGATACAGACCAGTCACATATCATATGCAAATGTCTTATTGGCTCTGTAGAGAAAGATGACTAGATACGTCTGATTAGACAAGGTATCAAGAGAGCCTGCCTGTCCTATTGAGCTTTTAAATTTGAAAATAGAGAATAGAGAATGCAATAATCTTAAATTAAATTTTCTTTTAAATGACTCTGACTGTTGAAAGTATAGGAGGGCACTTAACATTAATTAATATGTAAAGAAAAATGCAAGGCTCCTAATTTCCTCAAATTATGAATATTGTATTTTTATAAATAGAATCTGCATACCATACCTGTTCCTGAGAATATGGAATTTCCTCTCCCAGTTTTTGTTTATCTGCTCTGATTCCTTTTTACATCTGTAATAAATTTACAGATAGTTAAATGCTGGATTAGCTACAAAGGAATAGTAATGAATTGCCCTTGCCAGTACCTTTCTAATTTCTTCTTCTGATTCTCCAAATTAGCCTTTAACGTTTCCACGTGCATCTCCAAAATTCTTCTCCCTTCATCCTTTCAATAGAATATAAACCACAAAGTTAATTACATATACAATACGCCCTGTTTCTCCCTAGATCTGAAATGGCCATTTCTATTAAATAGCATGCATATTCTAACTGCCTTTGAACGTAGCTTGAGAAAACCATGAGTTAGAGTTACTTGCAAATTTCTATAAACCAGAAGAATTTAAGACCCCCATGCCTCCATTTCCTAGAAATGATTAACTTAAAGGAAATCAGTTCTAAATCATATGACAAAGCAATCAAACTTCATCATCATGGCCCCCCACCCCCACCAGTCATTTCTTTTGCCCCCCTTCTTTTACTGTGGCCTTTCCATCTCTCTTCATAGGCAGGAACATCCCCCTCACACTCTTACTTTCCATTTCTATCAAAACACTTTTTAGGAAAGGATCTGACTGAATCAATGACACTAAGGGTTTAAGTCATTTTTCAGTACTCTTTATATTTTGCAAGGGGGCAAAGATTTTAGCCAAAGGAATGAATCTCTAACAAAGGACTTGTAGACATGTCATAAGTGAGAGTTTGGGGATGTGGCAGTAATGCGCTACCGAATCATACTAAAAAGGAAATTGGCCTTTTCTGTCTCTTCACAGACAGGATAGCTTCCAAAGTCATTGTTACTTTGTAAGAAGAGCCAGAATCAATATGAACAACTAGGTTAATAATAATGCTTATCATACCCTGGTCGCTGAGGCTTTCGCTTTCCTTTCTTCTTGTTTCTTCGTGGGTGGTAGATGTTTAACCTGACCCTAAAAAATAAAGAAAGAAGGTAAATAAGACATTTCAAATGAATGCACCAAGATGTGATTTTAGGGAAAGGAGATTGAGACTTTAAAATATGCTAGTCATATCCCCCAGTTCTTTACTACCGTTAAAACAAGTATTCCTGTTTTTTGAAAAATGTGTTTCACTGCAGTGATAGGTCAAATTTTACCGGTTCATCTTTTTTTCTTTTGGAGGGTTCACGTTGGGTATCCACCGAATCCACAGGAAATTTAGGTGAGATTTTAGTTTGCTAAAAGAAAAAAAAATATTGGTTAATGATACCTTTATTTCTTACAATACAGAGAAAAGTTGCTACTTACTATCCCCACAACACTCTCTGAATAGGTTCTGTGACCCACAAGGCCCTTTGGTATGTTGCCACTCTGGGTGGTTTTGGCTCTGTCAAGGAGGGTCTGAAACAGGGGTTCAAGGGTTCTGCAGCATAAAGGAAAAGGAACCTAGAGCTCCCCTGAGCAATCAGAGTGAGGGCTGGGGTGAAGGTAGGAAATGTGCCCTGCAAAACCACAGGGCAGGTGGTGTATGCTGGACTGCTGGTGATCAGCGCTCAGGGAGATGTTCAGTGCTCCATGTAAAATGAAGCTACCTCTCCCTATCACTTACCTTCTTCAACCTTCACAGACTTACACATATAAAGGTGTATATGTGTGGGAGGTTTTAATAGAAATTGCAGAATCAGATGGAATTCAGTATCTGATTAAACGAAACACAAATGGAAAATGATGAGATTCAGAGACTGACTTAATTCAGTGGAAGAAGGAGCCCAGGTCCAGAAAAAAACATCAGAAGAAAATAGTTGCAATAGGTCTGCCGAAACTCTGAGACATGTGTTAGGCTACTACAAGGCAACAAGTGAAGCTTTGAGCCAACTCTCCATATGTCTGATGAAATATAAAAGGGCAGGCAGAGATGAATACGGTTGTCATCAGCTGCCACACAGATAAATAACAAAATTTGTAATAACAGCCATAAAAGTGTTATGGAGTGCCTATTCTATACTGAGTACTTCATATATGCTACCATTTATCTCTATGTACCAACCTATTAATTCCTTTATTCATATTACTCTATGTTTAATGATTGAAAATGCATATGAATATTTTAAAAATAAAATTTCAATAGCATACACCAACATAAAACTCTCAACTCTCATAAGCTAAGAATTTTGTTTTTCTTTCTTGCTCTTATTTTTGGTGCTAGAAATTGAGCTCAGGGCCTTGTGCATGCTAACAACATTCTCTACCACTGAGTTATGCCCTTAGCCCCTTCCTTCAATGTTGTTCGTGGTTATTATTATAAATAAATAAAAACATTTATTTGGACTCCCTCACAACAGAGATTAGGAATTTAGAGCGTCCACATTATCTTCTGCCTCCTCTCTCTACTTCATATGCCCATTTTTTATTTGTGTGTGTTTAACCCTTAATGTGGTTACTTTTATCATGACTAATATTCATACATTTCTATATTTTAACTTTTTTAAAATTTCTTACATACATGACAATAGTGAAGTGCATTACATTCATAATATATTTTGACTTATGAATTCCATGTTGGGAAATTTATTTGTTTTCTTTTTCAATACTCTTTTCTCCCTCTGCCTCTCAATTTTCAAAGGAATGCTATTCTTTTACATTGTGTGTGTGTGTGTATTTCTCTATAAAACCTCCATGCCTTATTAATATCTTTGATTATAAAAATGGAAGTCTAATAAATAGCATTTACAATATTTTCATGTTCCCATAAAACCAAGTAGTGTAACTGGATCCCAGAGAAAGGGCGTGCACACCTGTTATCAAACTTTGCTGCTAAAGCCAGACTCTTCCAAGTAAGCAGGTGTCAACATTTAATTTTTTCTATCTTCCCTTGCTTTTGAGTCATTCTTAGTTTCCCCTATTTCTTGTGCCCATATCACCTTGCATGTTTCATTCATTTTATATTTGGCTACAGTATTTTAAAAAAAATTTTTATGTAGGTTTCATGAATGTAAACTCTTTGTTTTGGGGAGCAGGAGGTACCGGGGATTGAACTTGGGAGCCCTTCACTGAGCCACATCCCAGCCCTATTTTGTATTTTATTTAGAAACAGGGTCTCACTGAGTTACTTAGCACCTCACTGTCACTAAGGCTGGCTTTGAACTCAAGATCCTTCTACTACAGGCTCACCAGCTGCTGGGATTATACAGGCGTACATTATTGTATCTGCTCAACCCCCATCCCCACTCCCATGATGCATGCCTATAATCCCAGCAGCCTGGGAGGTTGAGGCAGGAGAACACAAGTTCAAAGCCAGTCTCAGTGATGGAAAGGCACTAAGCAACTCAGCGAGAGCCTGTCTCTAAATAAAAAAATACAAAATAGGGCAGGGGATGTGGCTCAGTGGTCAAGGGCCCCCAAGTTCAATCCCCAGTACAAAAACAAAACAAAACACAATGCAAGCCCAAACTTTTTTTTTTATTTTTTTACAAGTTCAAAGATGTCTTTATTTTGCTTATCTGATCAATTGATAGTTTAGCTGGGTATAAGACCTTAAGACCTAGAGTTCTAAGTCCTTAGGACCTAGGGTTCTAAGACCTTAGGACCTAGAGTTCAAAGACCTTAAGACCTAGGGCTCAAACTATTTTTTCTACCCTTTGGAAACTGTTCAATTTTTTATAACAACTAGTATTGCTGATGAGAACATGAATATAAACCTCCTTTTTTTGTTCCATTGCATTTAAACTATTTTTTCCTTTCTTTTTTAAAATTCTTGGAGAACTAAAATTTCACCAATGAGTATCTATTTCCTTAATTTAACAAAAACATATCCTCTCCCTAACTTAGTATCTCTGATACTGAGATGTCTTACAATTGTTATCAATGTCATAGCTTCACTGGCAACAGTTTTTCCTTGCAAGGACTACATAAAATAATGGTGCATTTTATAATCAATGTCTTCTGAGATTTGATAAAATATGGCAATCTGCTTTTTGTTTTTGAATTTCGCTTAGCACTTAGTGAACTTTTCCATCTGGATATTAATGTTTGGATTATTTTCCTCCTGGACTCATGGAAATGTTCTTTTGTTCTTTCTGTTATTGCCTTGATCCTATTGTATTTATTTTGCTTTTAGAAAATCCTATTTGAGGTACTAGACCTCTTGTCTCTATTCTTTAAATGTTTTTCATAATTTTTGTCTGCCATTTTGCCTTATGTAGAAAGATTCCTTACTTTATTTTCCAGATTATTAACGAGGCTTTAAGCTATGTCAAGTTTATTACTTTGCTCGTTTTGTTGCCTTTTCTTTAAAAAATGTTGTTATTTCCAAGAAACTGTTCTTTTGCTCAGACTATTCCTTTTTCATAGCTGTCTGTCCATGCTTTACGGATGAAAGATTCTCTTGAATGTCTTCCAAAATATTTTTGTTAAAAAAATCCTCTTAAATTCCTGTCTATTTCCTTAATTATCTTCTTCCTACAGTCTCAAGTGCTTTTTCTCTTCTCTTTGTTATTCCATTTACAAATTATTTACTGAATGTCTACAATGTACAAAAATTATTCTAAGCACTGTAGGTACAACAGGGAACAAAACGGGGTGGAAGTAGAGGAGAAAGATTTGAGAGGAATAAAAGAGGTAGAATTTATAAGTGTTTTTGTTTGTTTATTTTTGTTTTTTGCTGGAAGAGGGATATCTGGAATTTCTCATTTGGGTAAAACTAGATGGAGAATGATATCATTCATTAAAATAAGAAAAACAATAGGAAGAGGGCCAACTTTGTGTGCTTTTTTGTTTAATGGAAAAGAATTGGTAAATTTAGATTCAAACACAGAGTTTGAGGTACCTGTGGCCCATTCAGATGAAGACATATAGGCAACTGTGATAAGGGCCTAGAATTTTGGAGAGAAGATAATCCCAGAGATATAACTTGGAAATCATCAATTTATTTGTTGAAGCATCCTGGATAGGATAGTTCATAAAATTGATAGATAGAGAAAAGTAGAAAGTCAGGAATGGAAATATGTCCCCAGTCATGGCATATCTATGGTTTTGATTTATCCCAGGCTGATAGGAGACTCCTTTGGACTGGTGTAATCCTAAACCTGACCCTGAGCATTGCTCTAAACCCTACTTGACTAACTCTAACTCCTACTCTGCCAGTACCCACAATTCTGGAGATGACTTTGATGGTCCTAGAACTACCCAAATAAATATTGCCTTAGTTGTATACAAAGTATCTCAAACTTCCTAGAACACACTCTCTCTCCCATCACCACCAGCATAGTGACCCTATTTTCCCAAGTGCCTTAGGCACTCCACAACCAGTTTACCTCCAAAGTGACACAAAGCCTTTGTTATCATTGGCTGTCCTAGCTCTGAGAAAGGTGAGGTCCTCAATGAGACATGAGGCAGGCACTTTTTAGGATCCTTCTGCCTTGTTTTTTCTCAAAGTACACAGCTCACTTGAACTGCCTGTCTGCCAAGGGCACAAGGAACACAGAGCAAGTTCACTGCCATTTGGTTAACAGTTTTCTATGGAAATAAATGGGGTAGGAGTCAGCCCCAACCTTTGGAGGGCATTTACTAGTATGCTAAAAGAAAAAAAAAAAAAACTTAACATGAATTTAAAGCATTAATTCCCAGAAAATTAGGAAGACAAATTGGAAAACATAAACTGTTTTCATGTAGAAAGGCAATTTTATCTTATGCCATTCACTTTGGGTTTAAATTCAGTAAAAAATTAGTTTGAATTTTGAAGCTTCCTTTTTTTTCTGACTCCCATGTAATGATCAACTTATGTAATAATTACAGATAAAACTGCTCAAAGCCTGTCTTCTGTAAAGCAAACAGTTATTTGGTCTCTCCAAAAGACAATACAATTATAATGATGAAGATAGCATCTCTTTTCATTGAAAAGAGACAGGAAAAAAAGAAAAAAGCACCGGAGGTCGAGGAGAGTGTTTGCTCTGTGGTTTGAGTTGAACTTTCCCCTTTGCTACAGCGCGTTGTATTAAATCCTGGTTCTGTCCATATGAAACTGTCATTTTGTTTTGTCAGCTGCTGACATTCCACTTTCTCTGGACTACACATGCTGGTCTTTATGTGGTCCCTTCATTGACAGGTGCAAACACTGGACTGCTGAACAATAGATGGAGGTGGATATGAATAGCAATGTTAATATGAAAGTAGGAAAATGTAAATTAAATAATCATAAAGGCAATATCAAATTTGTGATTATGAATAACTGATAAGTATTTCTCATTGTATTTTGAATATACATAGATTTATAACTAAAAGCTCATAAGATTCATTAATAATGGAGCTGTGCTTCTTAAATTTGTTAACACTCAGATACTTTTTAAAAAATTAATAATCTAAAATTAGGAGTCAATAGTCTGGGTTTGTAATAATAGTAGATGAAACACAATTATGTTTATTAACTACCGTAAGAGTTATCATATTCCTTATCATATTCTCACATCCCTGTTCTCTTTTTTTCTTATCAAGAATCATTCTATTCTTCTATTTCTCCTATTTTATATGACCATCCCTCTTCTGAAATTGTGGCCATTCTTTTTTTTAATTGTTTCTTTTTAATTATACATGACAGTAGAATCCATTTAGACATAACTTGGTCATTCTTTCTGGGTTAAGTGAAAAGTAATTTTGCTTCTTTGTTTCTTTTCCTTTAAAGTGTTAAATATATTACTATCAAAGCAATCTTTCTGATTTATCATAAAGAAAGATGATTTTCCCTCCCAAAAGAGTCACTAATTTTGATTTTTATATTAACTTCTTTTTTAGCCTTCCAACAAACAGTTACTTTTGAACACCAACAATGTCCCCATGCTTGGAGGTTGGTCTGGTAAATAAGGAAGAGTTAGAAACCCAGAGAAAGAGGAGACCCAGCCTTGCATACTTAAAATTTGGGCAGAAGAGACTTGAAAATTTGGAACATTGAGGATAAGAGATGAGGCTGTGTGCCATTAACACTTCTCACAGAGGCTGAAAGTCAGAAAAAAAGTTATGACTTGTGAGTTTTCCAACAAAAATCACTAATCTAGCAAAATCTTTTAAAAACAGGACAAGACTTTCCTCATTCAATGTGCTCCATGGATTCTACTGCAGATGCCAAGGAGCTCTGAATTATTTTGGCAGAATGATCAAAATGTGTGCCACGTAGGATCCATGCTGGTCTGGGTTTTGTGGAAATCTCAAATGTGCCTTTTTGAAGATCCAGTAGACTACAAGAGTCCAAGTGGGCTTTCCTTCTCATCCAATTCCAGAGCCTTCTGAACCTTCTGTTCACTAAAGATGGTCAGATACATAGCAATAGCATACACATCTTCTATTAAATCATCCAATCTAAAAACTATAATCAGGATACTTCCACGGTGAAATGTCTCTATTAAAGATGATGAAGCCATTGTATGATAGCAAAGGAACAGAAATTGTGTCTCAGCAGGGCACTTGTAAATTGACAGGGACTGGCTAAGCAAATAGTGCTAATTCTGTGATTGAAATATTGAACATAATTGATTATAGATATTAAGTGGCATGGAATAATGTTCCCCAGATTGAGTTGAATGTGCAAAGTCATAAGATTTGTGTAAAAGAAAGGCCACAAGAGGCTTATAATGGCTATCTTTGGGAGGCAGCATTTTTGTTGTTGTTGTTTTCTCCTTCTGACATTTCTTTTTTGAGTCAATTTTGTACAGTGAATATGGATCTGTTTTATATGTAAAAATTTCAGGCGTCTGGCTTCTACTTAGAAAGCAAAAAATGGCACTTCAACACAAACAGTAAGAAAAGTCCAAATGGCACCTGAACTCATTAGAGAGCTGACATCACACCCAAGTAACCTGAATTTTATCAGAGAGACAGGAAATGTTAAAAAGAATAAAATGGAAATACTAGAAATAAAAAGACAAGAATGAAGAATTTTGATGGGTTTATCATAGGCTCTATACAGCTGAGGAAAACAATTCCTGAATTTGAAGATAGAGTTTTTAAAAATTTCACAAACTGAAACTGAGAAAAACAAGTAATTCAAAGTGAATGAGCAGATCATAAAAGTGTTCTGTAAAAATATCAAATAATCTAACATAGACACAGTCATGTGTCATGGGTTTCACTGATACTTGGGTTCATGGTGGGGGTGCTGTGCATATCATAGTATATACCATATGAACTAGGTATAGAGTAGCCTATATCATCTAAGTTTGTGTAAGCATACTTCATAATGTTTGCACAGCAACAAAATCATCTAACAATGCATTTCTCAAAACATATTCCCACTATTAAGTGATACATGATTGTATTTGAAGGCAAAGATGTAATTAAAGATTATAGTCATAAGTTAATGAAAGACAGCAAGCTACAAATTCAAGAAACTGAATCAGGATAAAGAGAAAGCAAAGATAAACTCTTGAAGTTAGTCCAAAATAAAAGATACATTATAGACACAGAAACTAAATTTACAGCAGGCTTCTTGTCAGAGACTATGTAAGCCAAAAGACAATGTAGTTATGTCATCAAACTATTATAAGAAACAAAACTCTCAACCAAAACTTCTATGCTCATAAACATAGGTTTCAAAAATGGAGGTGAAATAAAGGTTATTTTTCAGACATAAGCAACAACCAAGAATTCATTGCCATCAGACCAAAAGAGAATATGATACCAGACAGAAACTTAGATCTACAGAAAGAAATTGAACCTTCAGAAATGGTCTAATTGGCATCAAATACCAATCTTGCCCAGACAAATTATATAAATTTGTTACCACAAAAATATCTATATTATAAACTTTAAATGTCTTTGAAGGATAAAACTGTACCTTTGATGGAAACATTAGAAAGGATTATCCAAAGGCATTTGGAGCAAGATGCATGGACAGATATGAGTTTTATAGTAGCATTTTGGAGAGCTCTTAAAAAAGACTCTTTATTGCTGAAGACTAAGATATTTAGTGAGAGAGTTCCAGAGGTTCCTAACAAATTGAAGTAGATTTATTTTAAAAAATTTTTTAAAATTTGTTCTAGGTGAGGAGTCACTGCATATGCCACCAGCGCAACCTTGTGGCACCGTGAGGATCTGGCTGCCCACCTTGTCCCATCTGCTGTATCTTCGGACTTGTTTCAACAATCTGTTAAAACAAGGTGGATTACTATGAAGTTCTAGGCTGCAGGGACATACCTCACCCAAGGAGATCAAAAAGCTATATAGGAAACTAGCACTAAAGTGGCATCCAGATTAAAATCCTGAGAATGAAGAAGAAGTAGAGAGAAAATTCAAACAAGTAGCTGAAACATAGGAGGTGTTATCAGATGCCAAAAAAGGGAGCATCTATGACAAGTATGGCAAAGAAAGCTTAAATGGTGGAGGTGGGGGTAGAAGTCATTGTGACAGTCCATTTGAGTTTGGCTTCACATTCTGGAACCCAGTGAGATCTTCAGGAAATTTTTTGGTGAAAGGGACCCATTTTTGTTCCACTTCTTTGAAAACCCATTTGAAGACTTTTTTGGGGAACCAAAGGGATCCCTGAGGAAGCAGAAACTGAGGCGTGAGCTCGTGTTTCACTGCTTTCAGTGGATTTCCATCATTTGGAGGTGGATTTTCTTCACTTGGGTCACTAGATCACGGTGGCCTTACTTCATTCTCTTCTACGTCATATGGCGGCAGTGGGTTGGGTAACTTCAAATCTATATCAACTTCTACCAACATAGTAATTGGGAGAAAAATCACTACAAAAAGAATTGTCAAGAATGATGAAGAAAGAGTAGAAGTTGAAGAAGAAGGACAGTTAAAGTCCTAATGATAAATGGTAAGGAGCAGCTGCTACTCTGGGAAAACAAGTAATTCAATGCATGCATTTAACAGAAATGTTAAACTATTAACAAGCACTATTTGAGGACTAACAGGAACTTTTTTTTTTTTTTTTAAGATTTCAGATGAATTTTACTTTTAGTATAAATGTACCTAATCTAAAGTATTTATAAACAGCTCGTCGGAACCCCGATGTGACTTTTGAATTTATTGTTGAGACCACACAATAGGACCATTTTTTTTGTCTTTAAAATTGTGGTAATCCCTGTACGCACGTTGCTTTTTTATTAAACGTGATCCAGGGTGAGCCTTGACTTTGAGCAGTGCGACGACAAGATTGTATCCTAACACCAGCCCGAAACTGCTTTCCATTGTGTTTAACACGTGAACCAACTTCAGCCTGCTGTGAGCTAACATTGCCAGGATGAGTCTCCTATAGAAATATTTTGGGATTCCCCCGCCCCCCAGTATTTAGTAATGAAAGATATCAATGCATTAATGGTAATACATTTCTGGTTTAATATAAATTTAAAAATGATTTCTAGTTGTGCATGAATGCTGGCAAGTTAATAAAGTTTTGACCATTATTTAAATGTGTAATGTTACGCTTCGGTTTAAGCTGGTAAACTGGGTCTTTGTCATTTGCTTTTAAAAAAAGAAAATAAATGTGAAAAAATTTGTTCTAATTAGTTATACAGGCAACAGCTTTTTAAAATTTATTTTTTAGTTTTAGGGTAGACACAATATCTTTATTTTACATTTATATGGTACTGAGGATCGAACCCAGAGCCTCATGCATACAAAGCGAGCGCTCTACTACTGACTCTACCACTGAGGCACAACCTCAGTCCCATGCATCAGCTTTTTATTGACTACTTTTCAAACAACTGTTGAGAAGTACTTCAGTCTAAAATCTTTTTTGTTGTTTTTTAAGATTCTGTTCTCCTAACTCTTCCAATGGTTATATAAAAATCTCAATCCCTGTATTGATATCTTTCTAATCTTGATTTTTTTTAGATCACTTTGAAAATATGCTTATGATTTACTTAATGCAAACCAGATAGAAATGTTATATATTTTGATTGGAATCCACTTGTATATTCTCCAATTTACACTTGAGGTTGTTTAAGCTCATGTCCAGTTCTGATAGCATGAATTTAAATTCACACTGTATATACACAACCACTGGGTCAAGTGGAGTCCATAACATTCATGGCATTGGGTACAGATGATTCTTTTTTAAATTCTACATCTTTAAATTCATTTTCCATTCCAGTTCAGGAAGAAGAAAAGGAGTTATTTGAAACTAATGTGATGAGTATTATGGACTTCAGTTAATCTGGTGACTGAAGTGTGTGTGTGTGTGTGTGTGTGTACATTCAATAGAGAAATGATTCCCACGCTGAGGTTGGTGAAGTAGATCCTCAAGCTATTTTAAAGATTTTTGAAGCTTAAATAAGTGTGTGCCTTTGTTCCTTAATTAAGCTGCACAGGCTAATAAAATTTAACACTTTGCATTTACCTAGAATTAAATCAGTTCAGTGAGATATTAATAATTACCTGAGGTTGTTCAGGCATACAAATTGGAAGAAATTTGTGATAAAGTAAGTAAAGCAAAACAAATAACCTTAATAAGTTCAGTTTTCTGTTTTGTTTGTTTGTTTGTTTGTTTTGGTTTTGATACCAGGGATTGAACTCTGAGGCCTTAACCACTGAGCTACATCCCCAGCCCATTTTTTAATTTTTTAATTTTGAGACAGGTCTCACTAAATTGCTGAGGCTGTCTTTGAACTTTCCTCCTGCA
Source organism: Callospermophilus lateralis (assembly GCF_048772815.1). NCBI lineage: Eukaryota > Metazoa > Chordata > Mammalia > Rodentia > Sciuridae > Callospermophilus > Callospermophilus lateralis. Next base: position 33,069,275 of record NC_135317.1, on the reverse strand, counting down.
TCAGCCTCCTAAACTGCTGGGATTACAGTTGTGCGCCACAGTGCCCAGCTCAAGTTCAGTTTTCTTGATGAAAAGAGATTGCATTAAGGAAAAGAAAACAAAGAAGGTATTCAATGAAGAAAAGTTTAACCATCATCAATTCCTAAAGAAAAAACATGGGTTGTGTTTTAACCTCTATTGATGAGTTTCCAGGGTGGAAAGGTGAGACCTGGAGAATCTGGGGCTGAGGACACCAGGATTGAAGAAACTGACAAGTTGGTAGAACTGGATTCAAAATGACTGGCCAATAGTCCAAAGCCAGCATCAGAAGGGTATAGCCATCTTTGGCCTGGCTCTGGCAAGCATTGATACCGAAAGAGTTCACAGCACACAGCACCAAGCTGTAGCATTGGCATGTGCAATAATGGCAATCAGGATGAGTGACAGCATGTCAAATGCTCAGTCTTCTGGGGAGAAAGACCCAAGACCAGGCAAATGACCTAGTGTTCAGGGCTAGCCTCAGCTCCCAGTGGGAACTGGAGCGAAACCCACAGCTGAAGCCCAGATAAGTGGAACAAAGCAGCACCATGTCACAAGAGGTAAAATGGGTCCCTGCATGTCCAGCATGACGCTTATGTTACCACCCAGTTAATGTCACATGCAGTCAGAACCTAGCATCTGCCCACTGTGAGAGTATGTGGGGAAAAACAGGAAATTATCCAAATCTCAAATTTATCTATTCCTGACTTACAGAGCGAAATCTTTAGTCCTTAATTAAATTATGCTAAAATAATATAAACTTCACAAATAAAATGTTGTGATTGTTTTTCACAGCAAAATAAAGAAGAGCAAAAGCACAAAATCCCTCAAGTGATGTTTAACAAATAATATTTTTTCATTTGTGCAACAAATATTAAATATTATTCTCACCAAATATTTTCAGTTTCAAATATATTTAGAAAGTATATATTTAATTCATCATTAAACTTCCCAGAATAAAACAATGTAGAATATAAGAGTTACCTTTCAGTTGAATCTTAAATAGGATATTGCTCAGGTTTTCAATTTTGGCCTCTGAGATCAGACTCTAAAGATGAATTCACTTTAAATGTGACAAATGAAAATTTTGATTTTAAAACAAAACAAGTAATTGTGGTGTGTGGTTTCAATTATCTCACATTTTCAAGTTATTTATGCTAATGAAACAAAAATCCAGTATGATAAGTGAAATTCTTTTGTGTCAACACAGTCCACCAAAATACAGTAGGCACCTTTGACAGCCTCTGAGGACCACGCATGCGTGCAGATCATTCTCTCTCTCTATTACTCAACTGCTCAAAGTTGCCAGATCAAGAATGAGCTGGGCTGCCTTTCTCACATTGCTTGAAAAACCATTAACAGCTTAATTTATCAGGCCAAGCCAAAAGAATGGAATAATCAAACAATGAACAGTTTCTATTATTTTCTTTTCTGTTACAGTTTATTTTAAATTTCATGTGCAATTTAACCAAACAAAAGTGTGGCAGGGAAGGGAATTGTAAATTTCAGAAGGCAATAGTTTTCCTTTACCTGCCTAGTCTATAATAATAATTCTATCCCCTGTAATTAATAATTTTCTAAAAAATTACTAGCTTGAAGGCTGACCATGGTCAGAATCACAAAATGATTGCATAAAAATATTTTACTGAAAATTTCTTGAATGTTATAAACAATATTCTAGAGCTTTTATTCAAGTCTTTTGTCTGGACAAATTGCTTTATTGCGAGAACTGTAAGAATGGGAACACAATTGACTTTGTCCCTTGTCCCATTTCCCACACAGAAGGGCCCTGATGCTTTCTGCAGATCTAAGCACACACCATATGTTCCATCCATATAGACCAGGTTACCTCATGGAAGCTCAGAAGTCTTCCAGGGAAGCATTTACTGGGTGCAACCTTAATTAACTAATTACTTAGGGTAGGGTTAGGAGGGGGAGGAAAACCTGGGAATCAAATTTAACCTTGATACGTGAAACCTCAGTATTTGAAACGTTTTACAGATATCAAAAAATAAACGTTACCCAAGGGCACTGTACAAACACAAATTTTATGTTGTGAAATCTTGCATACATAGAAATCAGACGGCAATGTTCATATCATGTTTTTCAGACTGGCTAAACACTCAGTTTATCACTGAGTGCTCCGCTGTGTGCACCATGTGCCCTGTTCCCACCGAATGACACAGATTTCAAAAAATAAGTATGATTAATGAGATAAGTTAAATGACTGATGTAAAAAGTTCCTGCAGCAAGCTCTCCATTTGGTCATTTACACATAGTAAATATTGTAAAACCCTTTAAAGATAATTTTTAAGAGGCCCAGCTACCTCTACAGAATTAGAAGCAGAAAAATTATAACTGGAGTGTATATGTACAGTGTTAATATACACTGAAGAATAAGCCGCATATATAGGAGAGCTTATAAGAACAGAAAATAGTATCAATATTATTGTTAATAATAATGTATAATGTACCCATATTATATAACGATAGGATTAATAGTAGTGAAGACCTAGAAAAATTTATTTCACTTTACAATTGAGTCAATTAATATAAAGATGTAAATACCAGCTTAGGCCACCTTCCCCTCCCCCAGTCCAATTTTTACTTATTGTTACACATTAACTTCAGAGTCTCTCCAGCAGACAAAATGTACTGTTAAGCTCTGGAAAAATCCAGATAACAATCATTACAGTCAGAAGAAAAGAGAGTGGCACTAGAGAAAAGCCTATGGAAATGACACCTCCTCAGACAGAGATCCTAAGTCATCTTTGTCTTTTCTTTTTTGGTGCATTTTTAGTGGGGGGGGGGTCACAGAGGGTATCTCCACCCCTCATGCCTCTGACTTCAGATGGTAAATTGAGGACACTGGAGCTTCTGAGCTGGAATTCTAGGGCTCCTGTTGTAGAGACTTGGGCGCCTTCTGCTGTGGCTGCCCCCTGCTGCTGGGATTTCCAGATGGGAGGCTCAGCTGCTTTGCCCCAGTTGCTGACCCCACTGTGCAGTCCTTCCAGGCCCTTCTAGAGTCTCTGACCACAGACCCCAGCCACATAACCGATTTCATGGCCACCAACTTAGCCCTCTGAGATGATATGCTGCCTGGCCACAGGCTCAACAAGTCCAAAGCTTGGGACTGGAGCCCCTTGAAACCGGCTAAGTCCTGGACACATCCTGACAAAAAAAAGAACTAAGTGATTAAGTTGTTTTCAGAAGAACCTCCAGAATTTACTCAAGGACCTTTGAAGCTGGCTTTTCAAGAATGGACATGCGCAGACACAGCCAGCTCATCTGGTCCCAATGACCTTTTCACCACACAAGCTCCAAATCCCTGCTGCAGAACACAACTCCCCAGTGGAAAAAGAAACGAGCAACCTGTAAAGAGAGATGATGACCCTTTGTTCCTGTGCAAAAAAGCTTAAAACTTCCCCTTCTCGCCACCCAATCAACAAGCAGCTTTTTCTCCCTCACCTCCTAGGAACACTGACATCCTCTTGGGAAAGACTAAAAAGGGCATGCTGGGTAACAGCCAGATCTAGGTGAGATTCAGGGGTGTTGAGATGTCATCCTGGTTGATGCTGGGCTCTGGGATGTGAGGCAGCAGTTGTATTAGAGCTCACAGGACCCGTGCACACCTAGATGTCATGAAAGGTGGCGGGGGGGGGGGGGGCGCTATGTAAGCAGTTCTTACCTCCTGAGGAGGCTCTTCCTTTGTAGTTTTCTTTGAAAGCTTCACTTTTTTAGTCCTAACAGGTGATGTACTACGAGCGGCAGCAGAGCGTGGCCTCAAAGGTGTCGTACTCCTGGATAAAGTCCCAGAATGGGAGGGCCACGGGGACAAAGAGCCTTCTCTTCCCCAGCCTGTTTTCAGGTTCTGACACACAAGAAGAACCAACTTCGTCATTCTCATGTCATTCCTCAGATCTATGCTCTCTTCCCTCCCCTGAGTGGGAAAGTCTGAGTTGAAGTCTTCAGTCCCAAAGGGCCTGACTCTGTTCTTGCTCCCAGTTCCAAGGTTCTGCCCTGGCCTGGCTCAATTTGCAGGCTGGGCTCAAGTCTCTACCCGCCCACCCCAACCACGAATCCCAGCATTCCAAGACACACATGCCAACAGACTGATGTGCTTTGGAAGCACCTGGGAAGGCAGGGCCCCTGTGGAGTGGGATGGGGTGGTAGCTTGAGGTTGTATCAAGGTGGGCTGGAGGAAGGGGAGTAGGAGGAAGGAAGGAAGGGCAGGGTGTGGAGCCAGAGGAGCAGCCTACAGACAACACCTTGACCTGGCTGGTTTGCTCCTTGGCTCACTTTCTCTCTCCTCCACCTGTGCTCAACAGTTAGTTCCTTGTTACCTATTCACACCTCTTGCTCCACTTTCAAGCATTTTTCTATTTTAAACCCCAACATTAAACAGTGGAAAGCCTCAGTACAGTATGTATAGATTCTCTAACCCAGATGCCAAGAGAAGGGAGGTACAGAACAGATGGAGAGAGAGACTGATTGATTAAATACAAACCCTGACACTTACACTTTCGTACTTTCTTCTAAGCTCCATGTCTTCTTTCTGTTTATTAATCTGTGAAATGAAAGACCATATTATTTTTTATCATTTGTGAAAATTACAAAGGAGAATTTTTAAAAATCTTAAGCAAAAAAAGAGTAGCACTTAAAACTATTTCACTGTAGAAACTATTATAGAAATATGAGCTTTATTATTGAATGTGAATTAGAAGAAAAACAAATTTGTATCTGGAATAGAAAAGCACCTAAAAACAAGTGAATTATATATATTTAAAGTTATTAGCATTTATTTATTGCTTTAAGAATTACAGATTATAGGGACACATATTAATTATTTATGAGGTGATAATTTGATACATTATCATAATAGCTGTAAATCCAAGGTCTTATTTTAATATTTTAAAAAATTAAGAATTTAATAGTGAAACTTCATAAAATAATAAAAATTTACTTTAAAATTAATTAATGTTAATTTCCAGACACAAAAGCATTGTATCAGAAAAGTACTACCAATCAATGCTTCAATAATTTTAAGATTTTTTTTCATAGCATGGATTTATGAATAATGATTTGAATTATGACTAACCTTATTTAAAATTAAATGATAGAACTAAAAGATGAGAAATACATTTAAAGATTAATTTCATTGGTATCTGATTAACAACTATAATGGATATCCAAAAATCTTTCTCATCTTGAACATTGAGCAGAACTCAGTGAAAAGACATAACAACTTTCAATCTGGGAGGTTAGTTACTAATGCCAATGAAGAACTGTATTATTTGGTCTCAGTGGGTTTGAACTCAAGCCTAATACAGTTAAATTCCATTATGATGGTTTAAAAATAACTTTCTCCAAAATCTTCAAAAAACTATTGCAAATTGAATATAGCAATATATAAAAGGTATAAGAGATCATAACAAAGCAGAATTTTGCCTAGGAATGAAAAAATGATTTAACATAACAAAACACAGTATTTTTTCATATTATGGAATAAAAGAGAAAAAAATACGATCATTTCAATAGCTTAAGAAACAGTTATTTATGATAAAAACTCAAAAAAATTAGGAAACTCCTAAAACTTGGCAAATGCTTTCCATGAAAAATTTATAGCCAAATCATATTTGATGATGAACCAATAAATTATATTCCCCTAAGATTGAGAACAAGACAAAACACTCATTTTCACCATTGCTATTCAACATTATATTGGAAGTCATAGTTATTGCAAGACAATAAAAAGAAATAAAGCATAAAGATCAGAATGAATAAGTAAAGTTGTCACTGTTTACAGAAGATCTGATTGCTTTCATAGAAAATCACAAAGGACCTACAAAATTCTTATGATAACTAACAAATCGATGCAGCAAACCTGAAGAATACAAAGTTAACATAAAAATAATTGTATTTTTGTATATACTAGTACCAAACAATTAGAAATAAATTATAAACACAATTTCAATTACAGCAGCATCAAAAATATAAAACATTTAGGAAATTAACAAAAGATATGCAAGATCTCTACCCTGAAAATGATAGTCCATTGCTAACAAAAATTAAAAGAGAACTAAATGAATGGAGGTATACATCATGCTTATGAATTCAATGACTCAGTCTATAATAAATATGTCAATCCCTTCAAATTGAACTATAGATCTATTTATTTATTTTAAAATTATTTTTAGTTATAAGTAAACACAATACCTTTATTTTATTTTTATGTGGTGCTGAGGACTGAACCCAGTGCCTCACACTTGCAAGGTAAGTGCTCTACCACTGAACCACAATGGCAGCTCGAACTACAGATTTATTATAATCATAATCATGCCAGATCTTTTTTGGTAAAAACAGACAAGCTATTTCTAAAATCTACACAAGAATACTGAGGATCTAGAATTTTTAAGATGACTTTGAAAAAGAACAAAGTTGGAGGAGCTACTGCACCTGATTTCAATATTCATTATAAAACTATACAAATTCTATGGTTCTAGCATATAGATTGAAAATCATTAGAATTGAATAGAGAACTTAAAAATACACTGTTTGATTTTTAACAAAGATGCCAAAGCCATCAATACAACGGAAGAAAAAGATTTTCAACAAATAGTGTTGGAATAAATAGATAACTTTTCTTGGGGAAAAATAGAAATTTGACCCTTATCTTACACCATACACAAAAATTAATATGAGCCACATTGTTAAACAAAAGACTAAAATCATAATAGCTTAAAAAATCATAAAAGAATGTCCTCTTGACCTTAGGTTAGACAAAGTTTCTAAATGTATATAAAGGAATATTCATCAAAGAGAATAACAGGTAAATTAGACTTTAAAACAAAAACATTTTGTCATCAAAACACATTGTTAAAAAAATGATCAGAAAAAACAAAGCTGGGAAGAAAATATCTACAAAGCATGTATCTGAGAACAGACTGGATCCAAGAAACAACTTCTGGATTGTGTTGTAGTCCCATGCTTAGTTTTTAATAATTGCCAAACTGTTTCCCTAGTTATTTACTTTCTCTGTGTCCTTGCCAACACTTACTATTACCACTATTTTTTTCTCTTTCAACTTAACAATTTCATAGGTGTGTAGTAATATCTTATTGATTTGCATTTCCTTCATGGTTAATATTATTGAACATCTTTCATGTGTCTCTCCAGTAAAACATCTGTTTCTGTTTTTGCCCAGTTTTTAAATGGAATGGTTTGTTTTGATTTTATTTTTCCCTGTTGAGTTTTTGGAGGTTTTCATAATGTGATATTAGCCCTTTGTTAGAATATGGTCTACAAAAATTTCCTCTTCCAAGTCTGCAGCTTATCTGTTCATCTGCTTCACGTGTGTGTGTGTGTGTGTGTGTGTGTGTGTGTGTGTGTGTGTGTTTTCTTTTTCTTTTGTGGGGATTGAACCTATGGGCACTTCACCAGTAAGCCATAGTCTTTTTTTTTTTTTTTTAATTTTTAGATAGGGTCTCTTTAAGTGGATGCAGCTGGCCAGGAACTTGTGCTCCTCCTGCCTGAGCCTCCTGAGTTGCTGGGATTACAAATGTGTGCCACTGAACCTGGCTCACATGTGCTTTTATGTTGCAAAAGTTTGTAATTTTGATGACGTCTGTTTGGGTCACTTCAAAATTTGTATGTTGATTTAATACCAATACCAATGCAATGATTAGGAAATGAGGTTTTAGAACTAAAATGGCCTAGATCAGGTCATGAAGGTAGGAGCCTCATGATGGGATTAGTGCCTGTTTAAGAGGAGGACAGGTGTCTCTGTCTCTTCCTTCATAGGCATGCTCTGAGGAAAGGCTAGGTAAGCATGCAGACAGGAGGAGTTGCCTTTAACTTAGGAAGCAGGTCTTCACAAGATACCAATGATGACACTTTGGTCTGAAACTTCTGAGCCTCAGCACTGTGAGAAATAAATGTTTGTTGTAGAAGACACTTACTGCCTAGTATTTTGTTACAGTAGTCTAAGTAGGCTAAGACAAGGTCCAATTTATCAATCTTTCCTTTTATGGATTGTGCTTTTGGTATTAGGCCTAAGAACTCTTGGCTCAGAGCTCTACATTCCAAAGATTTTCTTCTCTATTTTTCTAAATCTTTGTAATTTTGTATTTTACACATTGTTATGATTTTGACATGAGGTGTTCCCCTAAAGCTCATGTGTGAGACAATGCAAGGATGTTCACAGGTGAAGTGATTAGATTATGAGATGTGTAACTTAACCTGTAGATTAATCCACTGATATGGATTAACTGGGTGGTAACTGTAGGCAGGTAGGGTGTGGCTGGAGAAAGCAGGTCACTGGGGACATAGGTGTTGCAGTTTATATTTTGTCTCTGGTGAGCAAAGGTCTCTCTGCTTCCTGGTTGCCATGTCTGGAGCTAGTTTCCTGCACCACACCCTTCTGCCACAATGTTCTGCCTCATCTTGGGCCTAGAGCTAGGACTAGTCAGCCAAGGATGGACTGAACCTCTCCCCACAACTTCTGCTCTCTTGGCCTCCCTTCTCTTAGTGAGACACCTTGTTTATATTTGTTCTCTAGCTTCCATGTAAGATGGAAAACATCCAACCCTTGACTTTCTGAGTCTGGCTTATCTGGCATGAGGCTCTCCAGTTCCATTCATTTACCAGCAATTGACAATTTCTTTCTTCTTTTAAAAATATGAAACACCGTATTATATTCTAGGGATTGGCTATATTTATCTTTATATAATATTTTACTTTGTGATTATTTTATATAATTATTATCATTTTTACAATTTTAAATGTAATATATCTTTCATCCATTTTTTTTAGTCTATTTGTGACCATAGATCTAAAGAGAATCTTCCATTGATTTAGATCTGACATAGTTAACCTATTATTATGTTTAATCTTCTTGGTCATGTTTGTGTTCTGATTAGTGTTACATAATAGTTTATTTATACTTAAATTACTGATGAGGAAGAACTTACTACTGTAGCTTTACAAGTTTTGTCTTATAGTATTGTCTACTATTAACTAAACTTCCTTAATTTGTTTCATAAATTTATATGGTGAAATTTTTATTCCTGCCTATTACCTTTTTTATCTTCTATGTCTATTTTGTCATTACTTTGGGATTAATAAAGGTACTTAAAGGTACTTAAAAACAGTATAAAGAAACAGTATAAAGTACTTAGTTTCCACTACTTTTTAAACTGAACTAACTTTGGTTTTCTAAAACAATCAGTGTCTTTATATAACTTGTCATGATTTTATATTAATGTCAAACTGCTTTTATACCTTATACCCATTCACAGATATTTATAATAATTTTATGCTTTATTTTTTCAAATTCTATGGCAAAATTGAATGTTTTGTGTATCACAAAAAAATAAACTCAGAAATATGAGAAATTATATCCCATCTGATTCAAATATAAAAAAAAAATGAAACATCTCATGAATGTGAATGTCATCCTTGAGCAGAGACCAGGCTAGTCTTCTCTCTATTGCCCAATTTTTGTATATGTGCTGTCAAAGCAAACACTCTTCAACTGATTTTCAACAAAGGTGTAAAAGCAGCTCATTGGAGGAAAGCTGACCTTTTTAAAATATGATGCTGGAGCGACTGGACATTCATAGCCCCAAACAATAACCTCTACTTATACTGTACACTTGGCACAAAACCTTTGCCAAAACCTTTGATGTTTTAAAACAGCTGGGGGTTGGACATTTTTTCCAAACAATTTATTTTTCTGCATAGATTGACAGAATCATACAATTCTCCTTCTTTAGCACGCTGATGTGATGAATTTTATTGATGAATCACAATGTGTGATTCTTTTCACACGGTAGCAGGTTTGATTTACTAATATTTGCTACTATCTTTGGTTTTGATATCATGGTAAATACTAGCTTCACAAGATGTATTGGAAAGAAATCCCTCCTTTTTTGTTTTCTGAATATAGTGTATAAAATTGATGCTAGCTTTTTAAATGTTTGGTAGAAATTTCTAGTGAACTCGTCCAGACCTAAGTTTCCTTTCAAAAGCTTCTAAATTATGAATTCAATTTCTTTATGGTTGTAGGACAATTCAGACTATCTATTTAATCTTGACCGAATTTTGATAGTTAGTGGCTTTTAAGGAATTGCTCCATTTTTTCTAAGTTATGAAATTTATGAGCATAAAGTTGTCTGTAGTTTCCTGGGTCATCCTGTTAAAGGTTGCACTTTCTGTGTTGTAATCCCTTTCATCATTAGCTCTGAAGGTTTGTATCTTTTGCTCATTTCTTTCCATATTTATTAGACTTGCTAGAGGTACAACCATTTTAATATTTTTTTTTCAAAGAATCAGCTCTTTGTTCGTTGATTTTTCCTTGTTGTTTTCCTATTTTCAGTTTGATTTTTTTCTGCTATTATCTGTATCATTTCCTTCTTTCTTGTTTGGGTTTGCTTTGCTCTCCTCTTTCGAATTTCTTGAGGTAAGAACTTAGATAGTTTTTTCTCTACTGTAAACAGTTGGTGCTGTATGGTTCTCTCTTAGCACTGCTTTAGCGGTCTCTTATATATTTGATATGTCTTAATTTTCATTCAGTTCTCTTTTTTAAAACTTTACATTGAGACTTCCCTTAACCCATGGATTTGGGGGAAATGTGTTGTTTCATGTCCAAGTGTTTGGAGGTTTCTCTCTCATCTTTCGGTTACAGATTTCATTTGATTCCATTTTAATTAGAAACATATTATATAAAATTTTCTTATTTATTTACTTTTTGTGGTAGTGAGGATTGAACACCGGGCACTCTACATCCTCAGTCTTTTTATTTTTTATTTTGAGACAGGATCTCGATAGGTTGCTGAGGCTGGCCTTGAACCTGCAATCCTACTGCCTCAGCCTCCTGTGTTGCTGGGATTGCAGGTGTTTGTCACTGCATCTGGTTAAAAGTTAAAAAGTTTAAAATAGGCTCAGAGTAATTTTATGGTTTAGGATGTAGTGTACAGTGGTGAATGTTTCATAGGGACTTGAAAAAATACGCATTCTACTGTTATTGCCTGGATATTCCTTGTGACAATCAGATCCTATTTATTGCTGAGCTTTCCGGTTTTCAGTTCTTCTATGTCTTCACTGATTTCTTGTCTAGTAGTATGATCCATTATTGAGAGGATATTTTAAATTTCCCAGTGATAAATTGTGGATTTGTTTTTTTCTTTTTTTCAGCTCTATCAGTAGTTGTGTATTTTGAGACTATTGTGTGTACCTATACACATTTAGGATCCTGATGTCTTCTTGGGCCATTGATATTTTTAACATTATACAATGATCCTCTTTGTGTATAGTAATTCTATTTGTTCTAGTCCACGTTATCTGAAATTGACAGGCTCAGTTCTGTGTTTTATTTTGAAATTAATGTCTAAAAACTGTCTTTCCCATCCTTTATTTTCAATTTACCTAGGTCATTGGTTTTTAAGTACATTTTCTATACATGAAATATTACTGGAAATTTTTTTTTTTTTTTTTGGTGGTTCTGGAGATTGGACCCAAGGGCCTCATGTAGGCAAGGCAAGTGCTCTATACTGAGCTACATCCCCAGTCCTTCTCAAATGTTGAGATAGGATCCCACTCCTATTTCAGCCTCCAGAGTAGCTGAGATTACATCACGTGCCACTGTACCTGGCTGGATCATGTTTTTTAATCCACTTGACGGATATCTATCTTTTAATTGGTATACTTAGACTATTTACATTTATGGTAATTGTTGATACTTTAGGGCTCAGTCTGCCATTTTATTATTTGTTTTCTGTATATTTCCTTTGTTTTTAAGACTTTCCTTTTGTCCTAACTTTTGTGGGTTACTTGCATATTTTGAAAGATTCAATCATGGTTTATTTATTGTTTCTGAGTGTCGTGTTTTGTGTAGTTTTCTTAGTGCCACAATAGGTATTTACAATACACATATATAATTTATCAGTCTCCTAACATCCAGTGATGTGTAGACATGTTACTCTAATTAGGTCTCCTTAGCCCTTCTACTTTTAAAGTATAATTGGCTTAAATATTCCTCTACAATGAAGATAACACCTTAGATGGTATTATAATTTTTGCATAACTATGAAATTTTATTTCAGAAACCCAAGAGAGTCTATGATATTTACCCTCACTTCTGCCCATTCATGTGCTTTTCTTCCCCGCTAAACTCTGGGTCAAATCATTCTCTGTCAACATTTCTTTTTTTGTGTAAATAGCTTCCTTTAGTATTCTATCAGAGCAATTTTACTGGCAACAGATTCTCTCAGTCTTCCTCCATCTGAGAACGTCTTTATTTCTCCTTTATTCTTGAAGGGTAGTTATGGCTGCTATATAATTCACAGTTGGCAGTTCTTTTCTTTCAATACTTGAAAAATGTTCTGTCACTTCTTTTTTGGACTCCATGGTTTCAGACAAGAAATATTATTTAAATCTGCATTTCATTACAATACAATTCATTCAAATTTTTCTTGTTTCTCTCTGGCTGCTCTAAAGATATATAGGGATAGATAGATATTTGGTCTTTAGTTTTCAATTATGATGTGTCTAGCTTTGGTTTTCTAAGATTTCTCCTACTTTGAATTTTCTCAATTTCTCAAATCTATTGGTTTATGTATTTCACCAAATTTAGGAAGTTATCAGCCATTTTTTAAATGAATTTCTGAGTTCTTTTTACTTTATTCAATTTTAGGATACTGATACACTGTCAATTCTGTGACTTGTATTTTGATTTTTATATAGTTTTTTTGATGAAAAGTTCTCCATTTGAACAATGTAGAATTTATAATTTTTTCTTTATAATTTAGACTCCAGTGGTTTATTGAAGAAATCCTCTGGGCTCCATCATATGAAAATACTGTCTTCCATCACTCTCTAAATCTTGATACTTTAAAATTGCACTCTGGGTTTTTTTCAATTTTGTCTTTGGTGTAAAGTGAGACAGAATTTCATTTTTCCTTATAAACACTGATGTTACAGTGTCATTCATTGAAAAGTTCATCTTTTGCCCACTGATTAAAGGTTCATATACACATTGATGTCTGCTTCTGGGATCTTTGTCACATTGATCTGTTTATTTTGCTTTATGAGAATCACACATTTTGTTTATTAATTAGCAACTTGTTTCTGAAGTTCCTCAAAGGCATCTTAGCTTTTCTTGACCCTGTTTTACTATGCATATTAAATGGATTATCAAATTTTAAACAAACCTTCTGCAATTTTATGGGAAATAGACAAGATCTATACATCAGAGAGAAATGATTATTTTTTAAAATTTGAGTCTTCTAACCCAATTCTTTCCATTTTTCTAAGTGTTCCCTTATGTTTCTCATTGAGTCAACATATTTTATTAGATTTATTTCTTGTTATTTTACATTTTTTGCTACTTCTATAAATGTATATCATTTAAAAATGTCATTTTTCATTGGTGAGTGACATAGGAATAATTATGGTTTTTGTGTATTGAGCTTACAAAAGTGGATATTGACAGTTTCATACATTTTATTTCCTTTCTTTGCCTTACTGAAAGGAGGCAGTTAATACCTCCAATACAATTGCAGTGAAAATGAGAGAACCAGCATTTTAATCTAACTATCAATATTTTACCATTAATTGTGATTTTTTGGTAAGTTTTTCATAGATAGCCTTTACCATATTAAAAAAGTTTTCTATCTCTAATTAACTAAGAAGTGGCTTCTATTTTTAACCATAAGTGGAGCTGCATTTTATCAACTACTTTTTCCCCTGTCACTATTAAGTAATCAGATGAATTTTCTCCATTATTTTGCACTGAATTGGAATGTCAGATTTTTGAACATTAAGTCTTAAATTTTCAGAATAATTTCAACTCATTTATACATTGTTTTTGGATTAATTGTGACTATTTAATCATCCAATATTTTTGTCCTTTAAGTAATTTGGAAGTTACAATATTGGTTTCAATTCTTCCATTTTTTTAGTGTATAAATTGCAACTTGCATGTTTAACTTATCAAAATGTAAATGCAATAGTTTTACTCATCTTCAAAATAATTCAAAAGAACTTGAAATACTTTAATTTTATTGTTTTTCTGTATTTTTACATCAATATTGAGTTACAGTAAACTATACTTTTACAATATTCAATCTGACGAGTTTTGAAATATGTTTACACTCTTGAAACCACCACTATGATCAAGATAATAAATATATCCATCACTCCCAAATGTTTCCTTTTGTGCCTTTGTAAATGATATCCTTTCCTGCTCCATCACTAGGCAACCACTGATTTGCTTTCTATCACTATGTACTAGTACTCATTTTCTAGAATTTTAAATAAATTGAACCATACAAATGTATGTATCTTTCTCTGGCTTTTTTCCCTCCGTATAATTTGAGATTCATCTTTAATGTGGTGTGTAAGAGTAATCAATTCCTTCATATTGCTGAGTAGTAATAGTTGCTGAGAACATTTTTATATGAGCCTTTATGTAAACATATGCCTTTATTTATCTTGGAGAAATACCTAGGAGTAGAATGGCCAGATCATATGCAAGCATAGATTTTTTAGAAGTTTTTTTAACTGCCAAAATATTTTCCAAAGTGGCTGTATATTTTACATTCCTCTCAGCAGTGAATAAGAGTTATAGTTGCTCCATATCCTTGACAAAAATTGACATTAGTTAGGCTTTTAAATTTTAGCCTTCCTATTAGTATATAGTGCCATCTCATTGAGGTTTTAATTTGCATTTGCCTAAAGACTAATGATGTTGAGTGTCTTTTCATGTCATTGTTTGCCATCTGTTTATTGAAGTGTCTGTTCAAATACTCCACTCTTTAAAAAATTGAGTTGTTTATCATATTATTAAAATTTGAAGTCTTTGTATATTCTACAACACAAATCTTTGGTTGGATATATTTTATAAATATTTTCTCATACTCCAAGGCTTGCCTATTCATTTTTTAAACATTATAAACAGTGGAATTTAAAAAAAATTGATGAAGGCAATTAATGCTATTTAAGGAAACTGCCAAATCTGTAGTCGCTAAGATCTTCTTTTATTCCTTACTCTAGAAATTTAGTAGTGTTAACTACAATATCTAAGTTTTGGATCCAATTCAGGGTTTTTTTTTTTTAACTTTTTTTGTAGTTGTATATGGAAAGAATGCCTTTGTTTATTTATGTGGTGCTGAGGATCACACCCGTGACTCACACATGCTAGGCAAGTGCTCTGCCACTGAGCTACAGCCCCAGCCCCCAATTTCAGGTTTTTATGAGGAGTTGAGGTTCATTTTTTTTTTTTTTTTTTTTTTGCTTAGAGCTGTCTAATTGTTCCAGCAGCATTTATTGAAAAGATTATCCTTTACTGCATGAATTGTCTTGACACCTTGTAAGAAATCCAATCACCATATGTGACCCACAGGGTCTATTTCTGGGCTTTCTCTTCTATTTCATCAATCTATATGTTTATCCTTATGCCAATACTGCTTTACCTTCACTAATATAACTATAAATTAAGTTTTTTATAGGCTTTTTAAATTAATTTTTTGTTTATATATGACAACGGAATGCATTCATATTATACATATAGAGCACATTTTTTTATATCTATGGTTGTAAACAAAGTATATTCACACCAATTTGTGTCTTTGTACATGTACTTTGCATAATGATGTCTATCACATTACCATCATTTCTAACCCCATGCCCCCTCCTTTCCCCTCCCACCCCTTTGCCCTATCTAGAGTTTGTCTGTTTCTCCCTTGCTCCCCCCCGCCACTATCCCACTATAAATCAGCCTCCTTTTATCAGAAAAAATATTGGGCATTTGGTTTTGGGGGATTGGCTGACTTCACTTAGTATTATCTCCTCCAGCTCCATCCATTTACCTGAAAATGCCATGATTTTATTCTCTTTTATTGCTAAGTAATATTCCATTGTGTATATATGCCACATTTTTTTTTTATCCATTCATCTACCGAAGGACATCTAGGTTGGTTCCACAATTTAGCTATTGTGCTGCTATAAACATTGATGTGGCTGTGTCTCTGTAGTATGCTGTTTAAGTCCTTTGGGTATAGATCGAAGAGAGAGATAGCTGGGTCAAATGGTGGTTCCATTCCCAATTTTCCAAGAAATCTCCATACTGCTTTCCATATTGGCTGCACCAATTTGCAGTCTCACCAGCAGTGTATGAGTGTACCTTTTCCCCCACATCCTTGCCAACACTTGTTGTTTATATGCAAAATAGCTACCATTCTGACTGGAGTGAGATGAAATCTTAGAGTGGTTTTGATTTGCATTTCTCTAATTTCTAGCAATGATGAACATTTTTTTTGTATATTTGTTGATTGATTGTATATCATCTTCAGAGAAATGTCTGTTCATGTCCTTGGCCCACTTATTGATTGGGTTATTTGTGATTTTGGTGTTTAGCTTTTTGAGTTCTTTATATACCCCAGAGATTAGTGCTCTCTGATGTGTGAGGGGTAAATATTTGCTCCCAAGATGTAGGCTCTCTATTGACCTCACAGATTGTTTCTTTTTCTGAATAGAAATTTTTAGCTTGAATCCATTCCATTTATTGATTCTTGATTTTAATTCTTGCGCTATTGGAGTCTTATTAAGGAAGTTGGGGCCTAATCCCACATGATGGAGATTAGAGCCTACTTTTTCTTCTATTAGATGCAGGGTCTTTGGTTTTATTCCTAGGTCCTTGATCCATTTTGAGTTGAGTTTTGTGCATGGTGAGAGATAGGGGTTTAATTTTGTTGCATATGGATTTTCAGTTTTCCCAGCACCATTTGTTAAAGAGGCTATCTTTTCTCCAATGCATGTTTTTGGCACCTTTGTCTAATATAATTGTAATTTTGTGGGTTAGTCTCTGTGTTCTCTATTCTTTTTACCATTGGTCTACCAGTTTGTTTTGTTGCCAATGCCATGCTATTTTTGTTACTATTGCTCTGTAGTATAGTTTAAGGTCTGGTATAGTGATGCCACCTGCTTCACTCTTCCTGCTAAGGATTGCTTTAGTTATTCTGGGTCTCTTATTTTTCCAGATGAATTTCATGACTACTTTTTCTATTTCTATGAGGAATGCCATTGGGATTTTGATCAGAATTGTAATAAATCTATACAGTGCTTTTGGTAGTATGGTCATTTTGATAATATTAATTCTGCTTATCCAAGAGCAAGGCAGATTTTTCCATCTTCTAAAGTCTTCTTTGATTTCTTTCTTTAGAGTTCTGTTTTCATTGTATAGTTCTTTCACATCTTTCTCTAAGTTGATTCCCAAGTATTTTATTTTATTTTTTGAGTCTATTGTAAATAGGGTATTTTCCTCATTTCCCTTTCTGAGGATTTGTCACTGATGTACAGGGTGTTGATTTTATATCCTTCTACTTTGCTGAATTTGTTTACTAGTTCTAGAAGTTTCCTGATGGAATTTTTGGGTTCTTTTAGGTATAGAATCATATAATCAGCAAATAGTGCCAATTTAAGTTCTTCTTTTCCTATGTGTATTCCTTTAATTTCTTTTGTCTAAATGCTCTGGCCAGTGTTTCAAGAACTATGTTAAATAGAAGTGGTGAAAGAGGGCATCCTTGTCTTGTTCCAGTTTTTAGAGGAAATGCCTTCAATTTTTCTCTATTTAAAATAATGTTGGCCTGGGACTTAGCATAGATAGCCTTTATGATGTTGATATATGTTCCTGTTATCCCTAATTTCTCTAGTGTTTGAACATGAAGGGGTACTGTATTTTGTCAAATGCTTTATCTGTGTCTATAGAGATGATCATATGATTCTTATCTTTAAGTCTATTGATGTGACAAATTACACTTATTGATTTCTGTATGTTGAACCACTCTTGCATCCCTGGGATGAATCCCATTCAATCATGGTGCACAATCTTTTTGATCTGTTTTTGTATTCAGTTTGCCAGAATTTTATTGAGAGTTTCTGCATCTATGTTCATTAGATATATTGGAGATATTGGTCTAAAGTTTTTTTTTTTTCTGAGAGAGAGAGAGAGAGAGAGAGAGAGAGAGAGAGAGAGAGTTTTTTAATATTTATTTTTCAGTTTTCGGTGGACACAACATCTTTTATTTTTATGTGATGCTGAGGATCGAACCCAGTGCCCAGTGCATGCCAGGTGAGCACATTACTGCTTGAGCCACATACCCAGCCCTGAAGTTTTCTTTTTTGATGTGTCTTTGCCTGGTTTTGGAATCGGGGTGATATTGGCCTCATAGAATGAGTTTGGAAGTGCTGCCTCTTTTTCTAATTCCTGAAATAAATTGAAGAGTATTGGTATCAGTTCTTCTTTAAAGGTCTTGTAGAACTCGGTTGTGTATCCATCCAGTCCTGGGCTTTTCTTTGTTGGTAGGCTTCTGATGGCTTCTTCTATTTTGTCACTTGAAATTTATATGTTTAAATCATGTATATCATCCTGATTAAATTTGGGTAAATCATGTGACTCTAGAAATTTGTCGAAGTCTTTGATATTTTCTATTTTATTGGAGTATAAGTTTTCAAAGTAATTTCTAATTATCTTCTGTATTTCTGTAGTCTGTGGTGATCTTTCCTTTTTCATCACATATGATAGTAATTTGAGTTTTCTCTCTCCTAATCTTCGTTAGCTTGGCCAAGGGTCTGCCAATTTTATTTATTTTTTCAAAGAACCAACTTTTTGTTTTGTCAATTTTTTCAATTGTTTCTTTTGTTTCAATTTCATTGATTTCAGCTCTGATTTTAATTATTTAATGTCTTCTACTGCTTTTGGTGTAGATTTGTTCTTCTTTTTCCAGGGCTTTGAGATGTAATATTAAGTCATTTATTTGTTGACTTTTTCTTCTTTTAAGGAATGAACTCCATGCAATGAACTTTCCTCTTAGAACTGCCTTCATAGTGTCCCAGAGATTTCGATATGTTGTATCTGTGTTCTCATCCACCTCCAAAAATTTTTTAATCAAGGAGGAGTAATGGGTCTTCTGTAACACATTGTTTATTCAGTAGCATATTATTTAGTCTCCAGGTGTTGGAGTAGCTTTTATTTCTTATTTTATATCATTGATTTCTAATTTCATTTCATTATGATCTGATAGAATTCAGGGTAGTATCTCTACTTTATTATATTTGTTAAGAGTTGTTTTGTGACATAATATATGGTCTGTTTTAGAGAAAGACCCATGTTCTGCTGAGAAGTGTAATCGCATGTTGAAGGATGAAATATTCTATATATGTCAGTTAAGTCTAAGTTATTGTTTTATTAAATTCTATAGTTTCTTTGTTCAGCTTTTGTTTGGAAGATCTATCCAGTGGTAAAAGAGGTTGTTAAAGTCACCCAAAATTATTGTGTTGTGGTCTATTTAACTTGAGAAGAGTTTGTTTGATGAATGTAGATGCTCCATTGTTTGGGGCATATATGTTTATAATTGTCAGGTCTTGTTGGTGTATGGTTCTCCTGAGATGTATGTAGTGTCCTTCTTTATCCCCTTTGATTGACTTTGATCTACTTTATTTGATATAAGGATGGAAACCCCTGCTTGCTTCTGCAGTCCATGTGAGTCGTATGATTTTTCCAAACCCTTCACCTTCAATCTGTGGATGTCTTTTCCTATGAGATGAATCTCTTGGAGGCAGCATATTGTTGGGTCTTTTTTTTTTTTTCCTCCCTGATCCAATCTGTTAGTCTATGTCTTTTGATTGGTAAGTTTAGGGCATTAACATTCAGGGTTATTATTGAGACATGATTTGTATTCCCAGCCATTTTTTGTTATTTTTGGTATTTAATGTGACTTGGTTTCTCCTCTGATCAGGTTTTACTTTAGTGTAATCCCTCCCTCTGCTGATTTTCATCCTTGTTTTTTATTTTCTCTTCATGGAATATTTTGCCAAGGGTGTTCTGTAGTGCAGGCTTTCTAGTTGTAAATTCTTTTGTTTATCATGGAAGGTTTTTATTTCATAATCAAATCTAAAGCTTAGTTTTGCTGGATATAACTGGATATAAGATTCTTGGTTACATTACATCTCATTTTCTTTCAGAGCTTGGTATATATTGTTCCACAGTCTCCTGGCTTTGAGGGTCTGGGTTGAAAAATCTGCTGAGATATGAAGTGGTCTCCCCCTATATGTGATCTGATTCCTCTCTCTTGCGGCTTTTAAGATTCTATCCTTATTCTGTATGCTAGGCATTTTCATTATAATGTGCCTTGGTGTAGATCTGTTGTCATTTTGTACATTTAGTGTCCTGTAAGCCTCTTGTATTTCGTTTTCCAATTTATTCTTCATGCTTGGGAAACTCTCTGATATTATCTCATTGAAAAGATTGTTCATTCTTTTGGTTTGAAACTCTATGCCTTCCTCTATCCTAATAACTCTTATATTTGGTTTTTTGATGCTGTTCCATAATTCTTGGATGTTTCTTACTACCTTCACTGTGTGGTCAACTTTATTTTTTCCAGATTGTATACCTTGTCTTCATTTTTCTGACGTTTTCTTCCAAGTGACCTAGTCTGTTGATTATGCTTTCTATTGAGATTTTTGTTTGGTTTATTTTATCCTTCATTTCAAGGATTTCTGACTGCAATTATTTTTTCAAAGTCTCTATCTCCTTCTTTTGCTACCTGTATTTACTCTCTTATCTCCTTGTTGGAATGATCAATTTTTGCCTGTATTTGCTCATTTAGGTCATTCTTTAATTCACAGATCATTTTAATTATGAACCTTCTGAACTCTTCTCTGACATTTCATCAATTTTTCTGTCCATGGGTTCTGTTATTGTATTATCCTGGTTTGTTTGGAGCACTTACTTTCCCCCCTTATTTTCTCATGTTGCCTATGTGTCTTCCTTTCTTGCAGTGTGGATCCTGGACCTACGTCCTGTGCAAGTTGGTGAGGGCAGATCTGGTCCAGGCCTGAGCTCCAGGGGTAGTCTGCTGGTCAAAAGAGGCAGTCCCTGGCCTGAGGCTGGGCTCTGGCGGGTGTCTGCAGGTGGCGGGATAGACAGGGCCTACTCTGAGCCTGGGTCCTGCGCAGGCCAGTATGGGCCTGCCCTCTTGCTGTAGTCTGCTGGTCAGACGGGGCAGTCCCTTGCTGCAGGCTGTGCTCTGCATTAAGTTTTGATACTAGGTTGTATATGTCTTAGAACTGTATTCTTGAAAAAAAATTATTTTAGCTACCCAAGATCCTATGTATATCCACATAAATTTTAGGGTGGGCTTGCTGATTTCAACAGAAAGGTCTGCTGAGATTTTGATTGGGATGGTATTGAAGCTACAAATCAATTTGGAGAAACTGACAAGTTTAGTAATATGCATCCTCTAAAACTTAAACATGGTATCTCTCTCCAGCAACTCCCTCAGCAATATTCTATGTTATCCACTGCACCAGTTTTGTACATATTTTGTTAAATTTATCCAAAAGTTTTTCATGTTTTTGATTCTATTGAAAGGGGTGTTTTTCAAAATGTCAATTTTTGATTATTCATTGCCTATATATAGAAATATATGATTTTTGTATCCTGATCTTTGCAACCTTGCTAAATTCACTTATTACTTCTAGTAGTTGGTTTTGTTGTTGTTGTTGTTGTTTTGTGTGTGTGTTTGTTTGTTTGTTTGTTTGTTTTTGGTAAATTTCTTAGGATTTCCCATATAAATGATCATGTCTCCTTGGGGGCTGGGGCTGTGGCTCAGTGGTAGAGTGCTTGCCTAGCATTGTGAGGCACTGGGTTTGATCCTTAGCACCACATGTAATACATAAATAAATAAATTATGATAAATAAACATATTTAAAAAACAATTCTCATGTCCTCTAAGAACAAAAGTCTACTTTTTCCTTTCTACACTGGATGGCAGCTATTTCCTTTCTTTGTTTCACTGCACTGCTTAGGACCTAAACTACAATGTCAAATGCAAGTGGTAAGAGCAGAAATCTTTGTCTCATTTCTGACTTTAGGCTTACAACATTTAGTCTTTACCATGAAACATGAAATAGCTATTTTTTTGTCATCTTGAGGAAGTTCACTTCTACTTCCAGTTTTTATCACAAATAGATACTGGACATTCACAAGATGTTTTCCTGCACTGTTCTGCCCTCTGGCTCAAATGTTTTACATCCTCCCCATAATCGAGATCCACTAATTTTCATCCTACACCTCCAGAAACCTCGTCCTGCTATAGCATTAGCTGCTATTCTGGGATCTCTTTATCTAGATCAGGTGCAGGTGCAAAGGAGGCTCTTTGAGTACAGTCACTCTTTATCCAAAGACCGAGGAACTAAAAAGACAAGACATACATACAGCCATCATACCAAGATGGGAGATAGGATCAGCACTAGAGACTCCACCTGCTTTCTACAGGGAAAGAATGGGAGGCATTATAGCAATCACTGATGCGTAATAATTTTGAAATCCAACTAGGCATATATGGCCATATACTTGATTAGGACTGAGCCCTAGTCCCACTGTAAAAACAAATTACCACAAACGATAAATAATGTAAGAAAACTCCAATTTTTTGCAGTCCATAAAGTTGTTTTTACTCCATATTGTTTATTACACGTGCTTCCTTTTTTGTGTATGGGGTTTGGGGGTACCCAGGGGCACTCAACTACTGAGCCACATTCACAGCCCTATTTTGTATTTTGTTTTTAATTTAGAGACAGGGTTTCACTGAGTTGCTTAGCGCCTTACTTTTGCTGGGGCTGGCTTTGAACTTGTGATTCTGCTGCCTCAACCTCCTGAGTCCCTGGGATTACAGGTGTGTGCCACTGCACATGGCTGCTTCCTTATCTTTGACTGTGTGATATTCAATAGTCTTATAATTGTAAGGGGAGATTTTGGTAATTCTCTGAGGCTCAGGATTAAAGTACTTTCTTACAGAGGGTATTTTCATTGGCTTCGGTCAGAGATTCTTCCTGTTCACTTAAAACTAAACTGAGGGCTTTGAATTCCTTGGATATAAATTTGAGTTGCAGACCAACTGGGAGCCCTAACTACTGTTAAAACCTCTCAGGAAGAGACTGTCTCTCATGCTTTGTTCAATATGGAAGCAGCTTTCCTTTGTGATCCTCTGGGTATTGGGGAGGCTGAAGGATTACCTTTGGCTCACATTCACTTTACAGAAATGACCTGTTGGTTCTCAGCCCAATGTGGGAGATCAGTGTTGATCACTGCTACACATACACACACACACCCTACACACAGTCTCCAGCATGCCCTGGAGTGTGACTTTTGTTTAGTACAGATTGTCAAATTCCCATTAGGCAAACAGCTTGGAATACTCAGTAGACCCTGCTGTGTTTCCTTGGATGTTTGGGTTTTGACTTAGAAATCCTTCTCTCCCCTGTCAACTCTCTGATGCTTTCACAAAGGAGCTTGTAATATTTTATCTAAAATATATTTGGTTTTTTTTTTCTAGTGGGAGTTGGTTTGAATGTTTAGATCACTTGATAATTTCTTCTAGTAATCAATATCATTGTGATCAATATTAAAAAGTTTGGGCTTTCTTTCCCATCAAATTTCAATTCTGTCTCAGAATCCCCTCAGTTATATTGCTGGTGATCCATGAACTTATGTCCATTCGGAATTGCTGAACTAATAGAGGCGTCCAGGTCTCTAGCCACTGGGGTGACAAACCATCCTGGTTTCCCAGGACTGAAGGGTTTCCTAGGAGTAGGACTTCTAGTGCTAAGCCTAGAAGAGGCTTGGGCATTCCAGGATCAGTTGTCCCTCTATCATTATGATCATTGCTTTCATTGCTAAGTGTGGTGTGAATCATGATGGAGTGACCAACTCATCCTGGAGGGGACAGAGCCTTCAGACCTTACTAATGGGAACAGATGAACCTGTGGCCCAGGATGTCCTCCATTTTCATTCTGTTGGTTGGCCAGTGAGATGGCTCAGCAGGACAGAAGTGAGACTCTGAACAGCTGCTGATACTGATGGATTTAGTGCCATCTTTCCTAGCTCAATTCTGGCTGCTCTTCCTTTAAGAAAGACATTTTCTGACCAGGAAGCTCACTGTAATGCAGTGAACTAGATGGTCCCAGTTCTCTTTCCAATTCCCCTATAAATTACAAAGAGTTACTGAAAGTGGAGTCCCTCTTCTGCATTTTTTTTTCTGTGATTCATCCTGCCCAAGCTTACTTTTTGGTTGGTTAATAAAAGATCAAGGGAGTATTTTCTCCCTGTGTATTCTCTTCTTTAAGCTTTTAATCAGTATGGTTTATATCTACATCTATCTTAATAGTATGTTTGCCTGTGCCCCTTGCCAACCAGCTAGGAATATAACAGCACAATACTATATAGTACCCGCAGGAAACAGCCTAACATTGTTGACAGATCCATGAGAATTTCCTCAAATGGGAATCTGGAATTTTCTGCATGAGCTCAGCATTAATGGCTTAGGTACATCAAAAGGTATTAGTATAACATTGTAGAGGTGATGTGTCAAGGAAAACAATGAGTGAATAAATGAGAAGGAAGAGCATCAGAATCATAAAAGGACAAAGATATTTAACTTAACCACATCTGGCTAAGGATATTTCCTTATTAAACAAGAGTGGCAGATCTCAATGCACAGTCCAAGGACATCTGGGGCTTCCAAGACTTTTAGGGGTTCTGTGACATCTAAATTATTTTCATAGTAATATTAAGAAATTAATTGCCTTTTCTTCATTCTCATGGCCTATTAAGTGTACAGTGGAATTTTCCAGAGGCTGTGTTATATTTAGTCATAACACAGAATGCAGATCTAGATATGAGGATGCAACTTTCTTCAAAGAAGTCAGATATTTTTTTTAAAAAAATTGCAAAAACCTAAGAAGATGTAAACATTTTCTGTTTTGGAAAATATTTTTATAAATACTGTGATACTTTTGTTAGTATGTAAAGGGCTTTTTATTGTTATTTTAAAATGATTTTTAAAAATCACTTGATTCTGTTTTAATTTTACAGATAGCAAATTTCAACAAAGAAAACACATCTAAGGCTGGGGTTGTGCCTCAGCGGTAGTGTGCTCACTAGCACATGCGAGACCCTGGGTTCGAGCCTCAGCCCCACATAAAAATAAAGGTACTGTGTTCAACTACAACTAATAAATAAATAAAGGAAAAAAGAAAACACATCTAAACCAAATCTCTTTGGGTGTCTCAATAATTTTTAAAAGTGTAAAGCGATTCTGAGACTAAAAAGTTCAATATCTACTGGGGTAAGAACCAGAAACTTAATAGTGAAAACCACATAATAGTTATTCTGCACATTGTGAGCTATGCCACATGTGTATATCAACGGCATTACCAGCTTGCTGAACTATGTATAGTTCTTGCCATCATGGGTTACTGTTTTCAACTAATCATTTTGGATATTCATTGCTTTTATTACTCATAGCAAATATTTACTGAGCGTCTGGCTCCATGGCAGCCACCACAATAGGCTTTAGGGGTACAAACAGGAACAAGATGCCATTGTTGCTTTCAAGTAGCTCATTTCAAGTAATAACAAGACAAGTGAACAGGCCATCTCTATAGAGTGTGTCGAGAGCTGTCAGAGGAGAACCGGGAGCTATGTAATGTGACAGTGGGCACTTCATCGGAGCTAGGAAAGCTGTGGAGGGAAGTTTTCCCAAAGGAAGTGGTGTCTGACCTCTGTCCTGGAGGATGATTGGGAGCTACCAACTAGGAGAGGGCAATACTTCGGCACCTGAGGCACCTTGGTATGAACCTCTTGATTCTTAGTAGACGTATCTGCTGACTTCCTGTAAGGTGTATTGTTTGGGGGCCTCATTCTAATGAGCTTTGAACCTCTGTTCAAGGAAACTCTTCCTTTCAAAAGATTTTCCGCTCTGCCTCTCTGACTTTATAAGCAGATTAGAGAGGTTAAGCAGGGCTACCAGATGTGTGGGACTATGTGGAGCACATTTGACTGACTGGTGGGCAGGAACTCACTGAGAGTGAAGCAGGGACCCCAAGGTCAGTAGAACTTGCTGCTCTGCTTGCCGTGGCATACAGGGATACAGTCCCACTCAACCATTATTCCTGTTATGTTGGTCTTGGGGGCCACTATTCCAAGAATTTCAATATCAGTGCCGGTTTGCACAGACCACAGGAAGCATCCCAGCTAGATGGGCAAATGCTGACACACTGTATGCAATAAGATTCGGCATTCTTGAAGCATGCCTGGAAGGGAACTCAGACATCAGGAACTCAGTCACAGGAGCAGGTGAATGTAGGGGTCACTTGGTGCTGGGCCCCCAGAATGGGACTAGAGAAACTCTGTACCTCCTTCCTATCTTGATTGTTCTGAGAAATCACATGCACTGGCATGAAAGAAATTAGGCCAGGGAAAGAGATAAATTGTGGTACTTTTCTGACGAGGACCTTCTCCTTCTTTTATTAACTTCAAGATAAATAAAAGACACTCGGCCTGGAAATTATAGGAAGATACAAAATTATTTGATATGTTTTTTTCTGAAATTAATCTAAAAATACAATCACTCAAAATCCCATTGCTTACTTATTCTTATTGATCGTGCCTCTTCATTACCAGCTCTTTGACTTTTACACTAGACTCTACTGGAAACAGGAACAGACAAGCCTAGAACAAAAACCTCTTAGCAAGAACGTTTTTTAGATTTTTACAAAATGACTGTAGTTCACTCCACCTTCTCCCACTTCTCCTAAATCCTAATTTATGAACAAAAAGGAGTCCAACACTGAACAAAGGAGCCCAAAGAGCAACAAAGCCAGTCTCCCTCCAACTGCACCGCAGAATGCCTTGGGGGTGTGAGGGGGGAAATAGTGGCCTCCCCAGGCCCAAAGCAGGTACGCCATAGAAACCCTGACCACAAGGAGAACCATTCCCTCTATTGAAAACATGAAACCCCAAACTAGTTCTAAGCATCCTGAAGGCACTGGTGCTGTTGTGGGGTTGGGGATGTGGGCTTTGACTGCTTGGCAATCAGCTTGGGGCTCAGCAAACTTCTAACCAAGAAAATAACATGTGATTGGTTCCTCTGTGGGGAGTACAATAGCACCCGTAAAATGATTATAGTTAAACAAACAAACAAACAAACAAACAAACAAACAAACAAAGGCAAAGTAATTCAAAGGGTATCAGGTCTGTTCCTAATAAAGGCAAAAATCCATTAACTGAGGGGTTTAATTTCTTCTCTGTTGCCCTAACAAACTAGCCATGTAACATTTGCTCCCCACCCTATAAAAAACGCTTCCTCTTTTAATGACAACGTTGCATACATTTGATTTTGAAAGCAGAGCCTGGACTTCGCAGAAACGGCAGAGCAGGGTGAAGGATTCGGATAGAAGAAATTGACCAAGTAGATTCAGGTTATGGGGACTATTTTCATGTGCCAGGTATTTAAAAGTAAAGGGTTCAAAATAACATATTTTGTCAGCACATGGTTTTTGTGACTAGCTGCTGACCATAATTTTTCCCCATCGCCTGCTTTCCCAAGTTGGTTTCATAGAAGGCTTTATTGTAATCCAGGAGCATTGTTTCCATTAATTTCTATGACAAGGAACCCAAAACACAGGGTGCTGAGAGCAACAAAACAGAGTTGGGGAAACAGTCATGACTTGGCACAAAGTGTGACAAGCTGTAAAAAAGCGAATGTTTCCATATCTGCAGTGGTGTGGATTTCCTAGGAACAACCTTTTCTCTTCTAAACAGTATCATATTCTTTTCAAGCACATTTAGAACGCAAGTCAAGCTGTGTCTTATTTTTTATTATAATAAACACAGTCAGTTTACTGTAACAAAGACATACTAGTGGTGATCATTGAAAGCCCAAGTACAACACCATAAGCTGGGCGGGGGCTGGGGTGGGGGCCGGGGGGTGGGGAGTCAACTGATAAAATAAAAGACCAGCCGTCTGGAAAGTTCTCTTAAAAGAGCATAAAAAGGCAGTGTTTCCTTATGAGACTAACACAGAATGCCAAAATATCTACTGGCTTCTTTTTTTGTTGTTGTTGTCACTTGTGACAATCTGTAACTAAAAATAGAAAATCCTTCAAAATATTGGGCTTTCGCATTTGTTTTTGTTTTTAGATCTCCATCATAAAATAAAAAAAAAAATTTGAACAGTCTTTTAAATGGTAATCATTATTCTTACGCAAGTTTCTATCACCTAATAAATATATTGATTATACTGCTACTCAAGCTGTTTTCTCAAAAATGCTTGTTTAAAATGTTTGCCATGCATGCACTTATATTTTTTGATAAAGGCCAAATGAATAATTTACTATAAAAAGTTACAAATTGAGTATATGGATGTTTCATGATTTAAATTACACTCGTGGATTCAAATTCATTAGGAAAAAAAATATAATAAATCATCTTACCATATCTTGAACTACTGATTTTTCACTCTCAAGTTCATATCTTAATCTTTCTCTGCTATCCATTAACTGAAATAGAGAAGAATATTACATTTTAATTCAAGATAAGAACAGAACATCTGAAATTTTGCCTCAGTAGAATTTGGTGAAACATTTTTTGATATGAGAAAAATTCATTCCTGTGTGGTCAAAGGAAAAACTAAATTTGTACAAATTATTATGTTAATGATATTATTATAGGATTATTGTATAAGCAAACAAATGTACACAGAAAATGCCAATATATTTATAATCTTCCTCACCCCACCCTTCTCACAAATGTGAGACCAATACATAATAAAGCAAGTCCTAGTATGTCACAAGAGTAAGTTTGCTTTACTCTTTATATAACCCATTTCTCTTAGTTTTTTGTGTTATATTTATGTGAATATCAAGCCTATTCATATTGATTGAAAATAGCCATCAAAAGCTTATATACTTCACTACTGTACCCATGTGACTAACAGGGCACTTTAAATAATAATTCATCTGTGTGTTTTAAACACTTGTAAAATTAAACCCTTGACCTTGACATCCACTCAACTCAATTAATTCATGTACTTATTAGTTTAACAGATACCCCAAGGTCACCATCCTTTTTGTTTCAGGGTTTTATAGTTTTCCTGATTTATCCAAGTACCCTCTTAATGGGTCTCTCTGGTTCTACATTTTCCTACCTTCCATTCATTGTCTTCCTGAAACACAAATCTGATCCAATCACAATGTTCAAGTCTCCTTGATGTACTTGGAAGGTAATTCAAACACTTGGCATGAATATTAATTCTTTCCAATTAGACCCTGACCCTTGCCACCCCTTACTTTTATGAACCCTTCAGCTCTAGCAAACTACACATCTTTCCCTGCAAGATGCTTCCTTGTTGTGCTTAGGATGAACTTCCCACTCTCCCTCTCTCCTGGCTAACTCTAGCCCCTCTTCTGGGAGTCAGCTCAGTATCTTTCCTCTAGGCTTCCTAGATCTCTGACATGCCTCATAAGTGCACCGTAGCATGCTGAAAACCCCAACTCCTGGTCTGTCTCCTTTCTAGAATGAAATTCATGAGAAGGGATTGTATTGTGGCCATAGCTGAAGGACAGATACGTCTATCCCTGTTATTAGATTATCGGAATTAAAACACAAAAGCTACTGAACTCCACATTGGATAGTGCTTAGCACACTTCAGTGGCAAGAGATCAGCCTACCCAAATTCAGTTCCACTTTCAATTTGTTTTTAATATCATTGGGGGGGGGATGTGGCTTATCCAAAAGCTTGAGTTATCCTTTTTATTCCTCTGTTTTTTTCTTATCCCTTCCCCACTCCCCGTCTTCAACCTCTTTCTTACCTACCACAAATTCTCACCCTGTGGTCTCATTTAACTCTTATTTCATTCTCTAGCTATATCAAATTGCAAACAGTTCCATGAACATATCTCACACTACAGGTATTCATACTCTAAAGCCTGGTTTATCCAAGCTCTTCTGACTTCTTACCTTGGAGTGGGTCTCCCTCAGAGTAGGATATGGGACTACTGTTTGTGAAGCTTTATCCTTCTAAATGAGGCCAGGTATCTTTTTTCTATGTGCATATTTCTAATATGGCCATATCCACTTCTTTATGTTTTTATCTATCTCCTAGACTGGGCATCCCTCCCAGCTGAGGTCAATTGTGTCAATATATGCACTTTAATTTTTTTTATTGGTTGTTCAAAACATTACAAAGCCTTGACATATCATATTTCATACATTAGATTCGAGTGGGTTATGAACTCCCATTTTAACCCCAAATACAGATTGCAGAATCACATCGGTTACACATCCACATTTTTACATAATGACATATTAGTAACTGTTGTATTCTGCTACCTTTCCTATCCTCTACTATCCCCCCTCCCCTCCCCTCCCATCTTCTCTCTCTACCCCATCTACTGTAATTCATTTCTCTCCTTGTTTTTTTTTCCCATTCCCCTCACAGCCTCTTATATGTAATTTTGTATAACAATGAGGGTCTCCTTCCATTTCCATGCAATTTCCCTTTTCTCTCCCTTTCCCTCCCACCTCATGTCTCTGTTAAATGTTAATCTTTTCCTCCTGCTCTTCCTCCCTACTCTGTTCTTAGTTGCTCTCATTATATCAAAGAAGACATTTGGCATTTGTTTTTTAGGGATTGGCTAGCTTCACTTAGCATAATCTGCTCTAGTGCCATCTATTTCCCTGCAAATTCCATAATTTTGTCATTTTTTAGTGCACTTTAATTTTTTTTTTCCACAGTAGCACAGTGTTTAGCACTTAAAAGCACCTAAGAAGCACTGCTGACTTGGTGAAGTATCATGGAAACAAACCAGCAAATATCAGTTCTCATTCCTTCAACAATTCTGATCTGCTTTCTAATGGACAAATCCCTTTCATTACATTATCATATTCTACACACACTAAGCCTGGGAGAAACAGGAGGGAGAGGAGAAGGGACTGGCTGGCCCAAGGGGACATAGTGGCAGAAGTGGAACAGGAACCTAGGGTTCTAGAATCTTTTTGCTCAATATCAAAATGTGGCTATATTTCATGTTTGTATGGAGTTCCAGAACAAAGAAAGAAATAAAGAGGAAAGGATTTTCTTAAATGATCAAGCAGGATAGAAGTGCTATATTTATCTAAAGTAGATATGTCAAATAGAAATATAATGTGTCTTATACATAATTTTGAATTTTGCAGTAGCTTTGTTATAAAGGTAAAAAATTAACAATGTTCATTTTCCCTGTATATGCAAAATATTATTATTTTAATGTGTAATCAAATTCAAAATTATTTGTGAGCTATTTTTCATTTTTATATTAAATCCTTGAAATCCATTGTGAATCTGTCACTTACACATATCTCAACTTGAGAGTTATGTTTTTAGAGTTTTTTTTTTTTAATTTTAAAAACTGTGTATATGAAAAAGTAGATTCACATACCCAAGCAATTAAAAATATACCTAAAGATTTTCCCCAATAACTGAAACAAGTATCAGTTATTCAATTTAAATTTAAATTAATAAAAATTAAATTTAATTTAATTAAAATTTAGATTATTGGAATTAAAATACAAAAGCTACTGAAATCTTCTTTCTTTATGAAAGACCTCTGCAATAAAAATTATACAACATTGAAGAAAGAAACTGAAGAAGACACTAGAAGATGGGAAGGCCTCCCATGTTCATAGATAGGCAGAATTAATATTGTTAAAATGACCATATTACCGAGAAGTGACATAGAGATTCAATGCAATCTCCATCAAAATACCAATGACATTCTTCAAAGAACTTGGGGGGAAAAGTCCTAAAATTCATTTGGAAGAATCATAAACCCAGAATAGACAAAGCAATTCTAAGCAAGAGAAGCAATATTGGAGATAACAATGCCTGACTTAAATTATACTACAGAGCTATTGTAACAAAAATAGTATGGTACTGATATAAAAATAGACACATAGACCAATGGTACAGAATAGAAGACACAAATACAGACACAAAGATACAGTCATTTAATCCTTGAAAGGGCTCCAAAAACATACTTTGGAGACTAGATAGACAGCATTTTTAACAAATGATGAAGGGAAAACTGGTTATCTGAATGTTGAAGAATGAGACTAGATTCTTATCTCCCTTTGCACAAAAGTCAATTTAAAATGGAACAAAGACTTGGGAATTAGACCAGAAACTTTGCAGCTCCTAAGAGAAAACATAGGGTTGGCACTTCAACATATCTGTGCAGGCAAAAACTTCCTCAGTAGGGGGCCCTAATTACAATAAGATATATTCCATGCATGTATAATTATATCAAAATGTAGTCTAATGCCATGTATAACTGAAAAGAGCCAGTAAAAAAAAAAAAAATTCCTCAGTAGGACTCTTGAAACCCAGAAAGTAATGCCAAAAATTTAAATGAGATGGCATCAAATTTAGAAGTTTATGTACAGCAAAGGAAAAAGTAAGAGAGAACCTACAAAATGGGAGACATTGTTGATGCTACTTTTCTGACAGAGGCTTAATATCCAGAATATATGAAGAACTCAAAAAGCTTAATACCAAAAACAATAACAAAAAACCCAAATAACTCTATCAATAAATGGGCAAATGACTAAACTGACACTTCTCAGAAGAAAAAATACAAATAGCCAACAAAAATACTAAAAAGTACTCAATGTACTCATCAATTAAGGAAATGTAAATCAAAATTACACTAAGATTTCATCTCACTCCAGTGAGAATGGCAATCATCAAGAATACAAATAATAATAAACACTTGAGGATGTGAAGAAACACTTTTACATGGTGGGATTGTAAATTAGTGCAAACACTATGAAAATCAGCATGGACTTTCCTCAAAAAATTAGGAATACAGTCATCATTTGATTTAGCTGTACCACTCCTAGGTATTTATACTAAAGAATTATGGTCAGCATACTATAGTGACACATGCATACCCATGTTTATGGCAGCACAATCCACATAGCTAGGTTATGTAATCAGCCTAGGTATGTGTCAAAATGGATGAGTGGATGAAGAAAATATGGTATATGTCCACAATGGCATTTTATTCAGCCATAAAGAAGACTGAAGTTACGTCATTTGCAGGAAAATAGATAGAACGTGAAAGTATTATATGAAGTGAAAGAAGCCAAACTCGGGTAAGGGTCACATGCTTTCTCTCGAATGTGGAAGCTGGAGAACAAAAAGGGAAAAGTGTGCGGGGGGGGGGGGTGGGGGGGGTGGGGTGGGGGGGTGCAATTCACAAAATTAGAATGAAGACCAGTAGAGGAAGGGGACCCAGGTGACAGAGTATGGGAGGGAAAGGGGAGGTTTTGGGGAATGAAATTGACCAAACTATATGTTATATTGTGTACACATATAAATATGTAGCAATGAGGGGATGGAGTTGTGGTTCGGGGGTAGAGCACTTGCATAGCATGTGTGAACACTGGGTTCGATTCTTAGCACCACATATAAACAAATAAATAAAACAGGGCTGGAGATATAGCTCAGTTGGTAGAGTGTTTGCCTTGTATGTACAAGGGCTTGGGTTCAAACCCCAGAACCACACAAAAAATAAATTAATTAAATAAAATAAAGGTCCATCAATAATTAAAAACTATACATAAAAATGTCATAATGAACCCCACTATTATGTTTTATAATGCACCAATAAAAACATACAAAAGAAAAAAAACTTTCAGTTCTTCAGTTGCACTGGCCATATTTCAAGTGTTCAGTAACCACACGTGGCCAGTGGCTACCCATGACCAGTGCAGGTCTCGAAAGCTGAGGCAGCACTTAACTGATATATTTAAACTCACACAGGGTACAACCAGTCACGCAGTGTATGTTTCTTCCTAATTGATGACTTGCCATTGACATTTTTTTTGTTGTTTTAATTCTTTATTGTATCTCTCAGAGAGTAGGAAGCTTATGGAATTTCTTTTCGCTACATAGAGGAGTTTTAGAAACATTTACAATAAACAGGTGTTCCCTGGTAGGTTAAGTGAAACTAGAAGCAGAGATTTCATTTTTAACCCTAGAAGTCAATGCCAAGAAGGTTGAAGTTGTCTGTTTACAAATTCTGTTGCTACCCCAGTAAAAAAAGGAATCTACATCATGGCCAGTGCAATGGGGTGAAGCACAAGGAAATAAAATCATTTTGTAGAGTTCAGTGATCAGAGCAATCATTTCCCAACTCTGACCTATCAGGGTAACCATTTCTTTAAAAATTAGTTCTCAGATGGGCATCATTACCCTAGGTACAGGATGATTGCACCAATGGTGCGTCTCTACACCAAGTACAACTAGAGAATTGAAATGTTGTGCTCTATTTGTGTACGATGAATTGAAATGCATTCTGCTATCATGTACAACTAAGTAGAACAAATAAAAAATAAATTAATTTTTTAAAAAATTAGTTCTCAGAAGTGACTTTATATAAAATTGAAGAACATCCCAAATAGCAACAAAAGACCTAATTGAAACATGAACCTAAACTTAGGCATATGTGGCCACTGTAATTTTGAAAATATGGTTGGTGTAATAGAGAAACTGGATTTTTAGTACAATTCACAATAACTAAACTGTGAAGCCAACTTAGATGCCCTTCAGTGGATGAATGGATAAAAAAAAATGTGGCATATATACACAATGGAATTTTACTCAGCAATAAAAGAGAATAAAATCATGGTATTTGCAGATAAATGGATGGCCTTCGAGAAGATAATGCTAAGTGAAGTTAGCCAATCCCAAAAAACAAATGCTGAATGTTTTCTCTGATATAAGGAGGCTGACTCATAGTGGCTTGGTAGGGAGGGGGAGCATAGGAGGAATAGATGAATTCTAGATAGGGCAGAGGGCTGGGAGGGAAAGGAAGGGAGCAGGGGATTAGCAAGGATGGTGGAATGTGATGGACATCATTATCCAAAGTACATGTATGAAGACACGAATTGGATGTCAACATATTTTATATACAGAGATATGAAAAATTGTAGTATATATATGTAATAAGAATTGTAATGCATTCTGCTGTCATTTTTCTTAAATCAATTAAAAAAGGAGAGAAACTGGATTTTTAATTTTATCTAATTTTAACTTTAAAATTGATATTTGGTTCAGTTACTGGAAAATAAATTTATCTGGAATAATCTGGGCATGAGAATCTGCTTTCTCTCCTATGTGTTTTTTAGTTTGTTTGTTTGCTTGTTTGTTTAGGATACTAGGAATTGAACCCGGGGGCTTTAACCACAGAGCACTATCCCTACCCCTTTTTGTTTTTTATTTTGAGACAGAATCTCCCTAAGTTGGTTAAGGCCTTGCTGAATTGCTGGACTTGAACTTTTGATCCTCCTATCTCAGCCTTCCAAATTTCTGGGATTACAGACATGCATTACTATGCCTAGCACCTGGATGGATTTTTGAACTCTAAATACATCTTCTTCCTGTAATCCCTCAAAAACCAGTTTTCAGGATGCCCTGCACTTGTGCTCAGTTCTAGGAACATAACCAAAGACTGAGAGCAGTCTTTGTCTTCCTGGAGTATGGTGGGGAAGTCTGATCATAACTACAAAGTGTTTTGAGCGCCACATAGGGGAGGTACAGGACCCAGAGAGCTCAAAGCAGGGGCCCCTGGGTTGTGCAGCAAGGGCAGGAACTTCTATGGTCCTGCTGCATTAGATGTACTGGGGAATCTTGATTTTCGTGACACCAAAAAGAATTTCCTGCTCTAAATAAAAGTTGCCCAGATAACATAAGCCCCATTCATTCATATACTGAAAGTGAACCAATATCGGATCTAAAAATAAGAGTGCTTATTCTTAGTAATGTAATTTCCTTACAACCATGAGCATGTCTTTGCACATCCCCGTGTCCTGAAACTTCAGTTCCTTACAATCAACAAGGTTGCTGCCCATTTTACCCCCAATAAAGGGAGCATCCATACACTTGTGCATTTCCAAGACAGAACTCTAATTCACTACTACCCAAAAGAACTAGGAAATACTTAATCAAACGTATACAATGGGAAACATATGACAGCTTTTCTCTACATCTTAAGATACTCTGAACACATTGTCATTTTGCCAATGGTACTGATATTTCAATTTAAAAGAGTCATTTATCAATGTGAAAATATTACGTACCTGTTGAATAGTTCTCTGATCCTGCTCTGAAATCTCTTTGAGATTTATAATTTCATCTTCTGTAAACAAAAGGAGAGAGAGGCCAACCATGAAATTACATGCGTATGCTCTGTATTCAAGCTGCCTGCTTCAGGGCAGGCTGGGAAACCACTGGTGGGCATGGTGGACGCAAGTCCTAGCAGGACTGTGACCTTCACAACTGCCCTTGACATTCACTGCTTTCTTCCTGCTGTTCAGACGGCTGGTCAGATAGGGATTAAGAGGTAAGTTCAAGATCCAAGTGTGGCTGAGAGCTGAAAGCTATTCATCAATACTAGCAGTGGACATTTTGCTGTTAGTCACAGCCAATACAGAATGCTTTAGCAGGTGCCACTTTATAACTCAATAAGAACTACCAAAACCTGAGAAAGTACTACAGAGGAGAAACAGAGTGACGCTGGTATAGCATAACTTTATACTAAAAGAACCCCTTACCATATCTCATTTTATCAATATTTTGCTATGATTTTTGTATTCCTTGCTCATTACCTACTTCTTTTCATATCAAAGATTAAGGGCGACTTCATAACCATTAACTTAAATACAAAGACAATAGTTAGATGAAGCAATCTAACTTTGGTCATGTAAATGCAACTTTTACCAATATTTACAGTAGGAAAAGAAGGGTATAAAGTGTACCCATGAGCATCTGATTTGAAATTTGTATAGAAAATCAAAGATAACTGAGTAGTAGCACTTTTTTTAAAAGAAGTATTTCTCTACAAAGCATATCTCAATAGGTATACTTAAGTATTCAAACGCTATAGTTCAGATAATCATTTAAGCATGTAGGATAAATCAGCAAAAGTTTCTGTTTATCACATTTCTAAGTGAGGTAGAACACTGGTGAGCACTGCAAAAGCCAATATGTGGCTTGAAAATAACACCCTGAGGTAATAAGATGGGGCTCAGGATTACAAGAAATCTTTTCCCCCAAGCCTGGAGTCCTATCTTAAAGCAAAAGCAAAGATGACTATCAAGTTGATCTTTTAAATGAAAATAACCAAAGAAACATATGTGTGGGAAGGACAAACTTAGCTATGAAGTGCCCAATTTTTCTCACACATGATTCCAAAAGGTTACCTAGTACTGAATTTTCTTTCATATTGAGTCGAATTTCTTCTTCCAGATCTGCAATCACTTGAAGCAGTCTCTCATTCTCCTGTTTGTACTCTGAGTTTTCCTTTTCAAAGGTTTGTCTTGGAGAGCTGGTCTCTTTGGCAAAGAGGTCCTGAAAGATAGGGAATTCCATATTTCTAAGCAGGGAGCCGAGGATTTAAATATGCAACACGGGGACAATACTGATACAGAAGAGCTATCATATAATTTTCTGAATTCTATTACACACTTATAATATGAATAGTAGAAAGGAAGGAGACTAAATAGAGCTTGCTGGAAGAAAGGCTGCAGTACATTCTGTACAAAGCCCACAACACATGGGGACATTTTATTGACAGGAATAATGCATATCATACTGTTTGTATGCCCTCATCATTCAGGTCAATTCACTATGGAGGCTGTGTCCGGGGAGGCAGCTGGGGCCCCTCCACCCACACTTCCCTCTGTGTGTCTGAAGTGCTGTCCGCCCGTAACTAGGCAGGCTGGGGAGACCGCGGACGGGCAGCGCCAGGGGGTGGCAAAGTGCAAGGCTAAGGAGGGGGGCTTGTTGCCTTTGTGGCATTTCCCAGTGTCAGCGCTGCCAGTGTCTTGAGGAGCACATCACATGTCAAAGTGGTGACGTTTTCAGGCTGGGAGCCGCATGGAGCCCATCAGGCGCACGGATATCCACGCAGTTGGTTTTCTGCTTGGTGGAGGAGCCACCCAGAGGCAATTCATATTCTGAACATTAACATGGCTTTGCATGCCTGTCACCCGGGGACTGTGCAGGCGTTTAATGCTATTGAAGACTTCGGTTTAAATCTCTATGCAAACAGTGATTACCTTGTAAGAAGGTTTCAGGATAACTTACAACAAAAGACTTTAAAGTTATAGTTTTAGTAAAGCAAACTCATTTACATTTTTATTATGTGCGTCTTTTGTTTAAATCTTGCCATGTCCATTATGGGAGAGGCTTTTTCTTACGCAACAGAAGCTTATTGGGACAGCCACTCTTTTTTCCCCTCTTCTTCTTGTCTGGTTCAAAGCTATTGAAAACATCTGAATTTGCTCCCTTATGGTTGTCTAGATTTTACCACCACACATTTAAAAAAAAAAATTAAGATGTAATGGATTGGGGAGGCTGATGCAGAATTTAATACTTCATCATGGCAAAATATTAAATCAGTTACATAGTCTCAAAATATTAAACTCATGTTATTATGCTAAAAGAGAAAGAAAAGTCTTCAGGCTTTATTTCAAAATTACTAGAGTCTTCAAATAATTTTGAATTTTAAAGTAATCTACAGGTGAATTTCAACCCTTTTACAAAATTAATTCCTTTTACAAAATTAATAATAATAAAATATCTTCTCAAAACCAAAATATTTCTTCTAATATACTGGTTTCCTTTTGGAACTGGACTCTTATTTAACTTTAGAGATATCGGGAAGTAAATTACTTAAATGTTTTCCCCTGTATCATAATGGTTCAAAATAACAAGAAATGATTGAAATGTTTTATAACACATTAATAAACCTTTAAAAAAACCCAGCTTACTAAGTTATGTATTTACATATCAGAGTTAGTAGGATTTAAAATATGCTGAGTTTTGTATTAAGCTCAATTACAAATATTCAAGGTTTTGATTTACCATTTAATTTAACTTATTTGAGCCCAATTCATGCTTTACTAATAAATATTACCAAGTCTAGTAGGTAGTTAATAAACAACTTGGTGTTCTTAGTAAAGGAAGAACCCTCCCCAAATAATAAAAGCCAAAGCAAGAATCCCAGTCATTAACTTCTTGTCTCACACAGCTCAACTTGAGAACATCACAGAATGTATGTATAGACTAAAAGAATTTTTTAAAAACAAACAGTACTGGCCTTAATAGAGTTAAACATACATTTTCTAATAGTGGTGGATTATGAAGCTCTCCAGCGGACAAGAATCCATTATAAAAAACTAAAGGAAAACTATTTGAAAAAAATCAAGATAATTGTAAAATGCACAGCTAGTGCAACTAACACCTAAATCTGTTATCTAGGAATCTCTCTGTATGAAAGCAAGACCCAAGGAAAACACGTTAAATTCAAGGGGTTTTCCTCCACCTATCAGTGTACAACCACCCTCTTTTTTTGATGAAGGTAACCTTTAGCTCTGTCCCCACCATCTGTCAGCTGTAGGAACTGCAAGTCATTAACTATTCAGCCGCCCACAGCAATGAGGACACTCATTAGCAAAATGAA
Organism: Callospermophilus lateralis; assembly: GCF_048772815.1. Taxonomy (NCBI): domain Eukaryota; kingdom Metazoa; phylum Chordata; class Mammalia; order Rodentia; family Sciuridae; genus Callospermophilus; species Callospermophilus lateralis. Next base: position 33,029,852 of record NC_135317.1, on the reverse strand, counting down.
CAAAGGGATAGTTCTGGGCTGCTATGGTTCTCTGTTACACTCTTGAGTGGCAGGTTTTGTGGTGATGTTTCTTCTGCCATCTGCCCACATCACCAATTTTGGTTTGCTTAAACCACAAGACTCCTTTTTTAAACTAAACTGCATTAATAAAACAAGGTTAAGATGGATTGTGATCCTTAAAAGGTAGTTGATTGGGTGTAGCTATTTTTAAGTCACATTATACTCTAAGAGAAACTGTGGGTAATCCAGGATCCTTCAGGAGTTTTAAATGTATTAAGAAACTTAACATTCTCAAGTTTTTACTATCATACTATGAAAACTAGGACTTCAGATTAAGTGCATACATTATTTCTCTTGTGAATATTCACAAAATAGATGGAATCCTGGTTTCCAGTTTTCAGAATCCCAAACTGAATCTTGAAAGAATCATTTCTAAAAAGAGTTGGAAAAAAAAATTGAGAACCTTCCTAGCTAGGGAGTGGTCTGCTGAACAGTAGCCCCAGTAGCACCTGAGAACTTTCTGGAAATACAGACTCTTAGGCTCCAGCCCAGCTCTGCTGTGTCAGAGTCTGTATCTTAACAACATCTTTAGTGATTCATATGAACAGTAGGGTCTGGGAAGTCCTGGTTCAGAGCACTTTATGTGCCTTCTCAGCAGTTTCCCTTCTGTGATATTGGCATCTCAATTCTTCAGGCTCCATGTACAATACTTGGACATCTCAATTTGATGCTGGGGGAGGAGTAGGGTTATAATGTATGCCCATGCCTCATGACAGTCACGGAGATGAGCAGGTGCTTCCTCAATGAGTGACAACCAGGAAAGTGGCACACTGGGGCTGCGCAGCCCTGCAGAGCTGCTGGTCTTGATTGACAGCTCTGTTTCAAAGTTGTCAGCAACTAGCAGACATGTTCACCGGGGAAGGGAGGGTGTGTGATGGCTCATCGGTATTTGGGTAAGAAAGAAAAATGACAAGTCTGTTCAATGCAGCAACTCTGACTGAAATTAAAACACATGTGCAGACACACACATGCACACACATACTCTGACAGGCTAACTTCCTCCATAAGTTCTCCAGGGGATTGATTAGTCAAGAGACGGCATGGTAACCTACAGCAGTGTGCAGCAAGGTCACATGGGTTTTCCATAGATTAAAAATTATAAAATGCTTTCCCCGAATGAAGTTGCTCTCAGAAAAAATTCTGTGTCAAGGATTTTCTCACCTGGAAATGAGGGTTCTATAACTTGAAGAGCTTCCTTTTCTTATTTCCATTTTGTTTATAATAGAATTTAAACTGTTTTTAAAAATTTTTTTTGTACCAGGTATTGAACCCAAAGGGCTTAAACACTGAATCACGTCTTGTTTTTGTTTTTTTTTCTTTTTGTTTTGTTTTGTTTTTTTTTGAGACAGGGTCTTGATAAATTGCTTAGGGCCTCACAAAGTTGTTGAGGTAAACTAGCTGTTTTTTAAACTTATCCTTTCCTATTACAGTTTCATCAGATGTCTCTCAGAAATAATCCAGGAAAGAGATTATGACTACATATTAACTATAAATTACCTATTAACTGTACAACTACTTATGTAATTTATTAGTAAGAACAAACTAGGTAATTCTAGATAATCAAATAAAGCTTGCTTATTTCAGGTCTTTTCAAGTTATTTCCAGTGCTGCTTTGAAAATTTTAATTGTTCCTCCAAATTCTGTGTTCCAAATTGAATTGCTCATTAGATTTAGATGGAGTCTCAGGGGGATTTTTATACCACTAGAGGGGGCAGTTGTATAAGATGAAATTTCAAATATGGAAGATACATCATGTAGAATTTAAGTGGCAAGGAATCTGAGGAAAGTTTGTTCTTAGATTTTAAAAGGTATTGTCCTCCGTATATTCATTTGCTACAAATTCTGATCTACTTTTGTGGCCTTTAGATCTGGGTTCTTGAAATGCGCACTGGTGTGCTTTGCATTGCCCAGGATCAGGAGACAGGGCCACACATTTTGTTGAAAGTGATCTGTAACCTGACTAATTGGAATTACCCCAACCTCCACAAATCTTAGAATGTTTACAAAAATCCTGGTGTGGACTCTTTGGGGGCAAATTATTGTGGAATACCAAGGTTTCCTTGATGCCATTTGATCCACAGGACAGACTGATTGCACCTGAGTGGGTACAGGATCCCACATGCTGTTCCTATGGAGCCACTGTCCATCCTCATTCTTACCCCAGAACATCTAGACAGACCAGATAACCTGTTGAAGACGGCATTTAAAGTTGTAAAGATTTCAAGAGTGTAAGGGACTCTCTTACAGAATTGAGAGATTCTCAATGTCTAGAGGCCTATTGTTCAATACATTTTATAGAACAAAAGCCAGATGCTTATAAGGGTGTCTCTATCTCCCCATACTAACTAGAACTTAGTTTTTAATCTTTCTTTAAAGAAAATACTGAATACTATTTGCATTCAGTATTGCAGGAACCCTACCTTAACTCTACCTTAGCTAAGTAGGTATCACCTTGTGTTTCACACATGGGAAATAACCAGAATTGCCTTGCCACAGCTAAACTTGATATCTTTGCTCAAGGCAGAATTAAAAGTTATTATAGTTTTTAGTCTTTTTCGTTAAATTATTTTTTTCCAAAAAAATAAGAGTAGATGTAGGCTGATGCAAAGGTCAAAGGAAAATAAATGCAGAAATTGGATGTTCTGCTTACTCCAAGGCAAGCAGGCAAGATGCTTCCTCATCTGCAAACTGAGCTATGAGAATGAAATACCATTGATAAAATATCTGGGACCTGCTATAGGTTGAGCTTCCTTGATCTGAAAATCTGAAATCTGAAACGCTACAACTCTGAAAAATTTGAGCATCAACATGATGCCAAAGTGGAAAATTATATACTATGGAGCTTTGTTTCATGCACAAAATTATTTTAAAATATTGTAGAAAATTACCTTCAGGCTATGTGTATGAGGTATATATGAAACATATAGTTCTGTCCTCAAGATGTATATACAAATATTTCAAAATCCAGAAAGTCTGAAATCAGAAATACCTCTGGTCCCAAGCATTTTGGATAAGGGAGACTCAGTCTGTAGTTTGGTATTCAGTATATTTTTATTTCCCCAGGGTTCTGAAATTTCTGCTGGACTCTCCCAATCAAACAATTGTTAGCTTCTTGCTCTTAGAACCTAATAATAAATTCTTCTCTGACTCTGGGTTATGGCTGGACCTGAGATAGCTGATACCTCAGGGCTGACAGGAAATGGAGAACTTGTTCTTAGGGTCACACTTTCCAAGCCCTTAACAATTCTCCTTTTGGACAGGAATTCAGGATCTCCTTTCTGCTTTCTTACTGTTTACATTTTGGTTCCTGATCAGTACTTTGTCAAGCAATAAAGCAGCTCCAAACTCCCATTGAGACAGGGAAAACTGGAGGAGAGGGAATCCTATGAACTTTTCCTTCTTTTTTTTTTTAAGAGAGAGAGAGAGAGAGAGAGAGAGAGAGAGAGAGAGAGTTTTAATATTATTTTTTTAGTTTTTGGCGGACACAACATCATTGTTTGTATGTGGTGCTGAGGATCTAACCCAGGCTGCCCGCATCCTAGGTGAGCGCGCTACCGCTTAAGCCACATTCCCAGCCCTGAACTTTTCCTTCTTAATATTTTTTATTTAAAGGTCATTCTGTTCCACCTTGGCTTCCTGGAAGCCTATGACTTTGGAAGCTTAGCATTGTGTCTTTACAACTATCTTGACTGCAAAAAAGGGTGGAAGTTTCCAAATTTCCACAGAAACCCATCATATGCTCTTCTAGAGTGAAAATATTTTTGCAATCAGAGAATCTATGATATTATTTATATTTTCATTGTAAATAAAAATTGAGAACAAGTATATAACTCCTGTTTATAATTATGTGTTTTCTAGGATATGCCATTAAGCAATAAAGTGCTGAACTAGCTTATATTATAGAGAGATACATCCATTCAATTTCATTCATCCTTAACCTAAGCTTTTAGCAATCCATGACATCATTTCCATGTATTAAAATTGATCTTTATCTTGAAACTTACAAGTTCTTCATAACGTTCTAGTTCTTCTTTCAATTCCCTAATAAGTCGTTCTTTCTCTTTCAGCTTTTTTTTCAAAATATTCAGCTTGATATTTGTTGCATCTTGCAAAGCAGCCTTCTCTTCTTCAACATCAAAATATTTCTGGGAATAAAAAAAGGCACACTAAAAATCAGAAACTCAGCTAACACCACTGGAAACCATTTCTTGTTTTATTTTAGCTGTTATCTTGTGAAATCATGTTATTTAAAAAATTTGAACACAATTTGTAGTAACTTTTTTTTAACATTATAGCATATGCTAATGAATCAGGCATTTTTCTATAAAACCCAAATATTACTCTAACTTTATTAGCCATGCAAATAATAATAGTAAAGATAAAATGGCAGAATAGGAGCCCCTCCCCCCACACAGTGATATCCCCCTCAAAACAACAAGAATTTGGTAGCTATTCATCAACAAAAGTGCTTTGTGGGAGCTTTGTGACCTGGGTAGGATATTGCACAGCCCTAATGAAGCCCAAGATGGAGAAGGGCTGTTCTGATAAGACAGGCCTATATCCAGAGGGCAGGTTCACCAACCATGATTCTAGCAACTGACCCAGAAATGGCTTCATCCCTCTATGGACTTGGCTACAACCTGTTTGGCCTTGGTCCTACCACCAGATCCATATGTCAAGGGACTTAAAGGTTGTCATGCCTGTCAGTACCTCTGACAGGTCTACTGGACTCAGTCATGGTCATGAACTCTCATTCATCATGAACATTGAGGAATGGCCCTATAACTCAGCTAAAGCTTCTCTCACCTGTGGCTTGAGAGAAGACTCCCTTTCTCAGGGACCCACCAGCAGTCATGCGATCCATGGCCTTGGAGTTAGGCCATTGACTTCAGTCCCATATCAAATTCTGTAGTGCCCAGTAATTTAGCCCCTTTTAGCTGCCATCTGACAGCAACAGTCTCTCCTACCCAGGGAGGAAAGGCTCATAGGTCTCAATCCCATTGGCTCTGCAATCCAGCTCCTTCTCAGTCCAGAACCAGATCTGTCCATCTAGAGATTTTTTTTTTTTTTTTTTTTTCAGACAGAAGTTTAGATCTCCTATCCAAATAGAAGACATACCATACATGCTGCCTGAGGCAGGTTCATTGATCTCAGTGCACTTGCATATTCTTTTTTTAAAAAGTTTTTATTTATTTTTTAATTTTAAGTTGTTATATATGACAGCAGAATGCATTACAATTCATATTACACATATAGAGCACATTTTTCTGAATCAACCCCGTGACCTAGCTCCAGACCTACTCAGCCATAGTCCGGGGACAGAAGTACCTCCATAAGAACCTGGCAGAAGGCAAGTTCACCTCTGTCCATGGTGCAGGTCTGCAGCCCTCAGTCTCAACTATGGACTATGAAACATCCTTGTAATTCAGCTGTAGCTCCTTTCAACTGTAGTCCAGGACCAGTCCTACCCAACCAGGAATCCATCCAATGACCCAGCAGGAGCCCTTCCAGGGACTTGAAGAGAGACACACTGATCTATATACCTGGTAACAGACCTGTCATCTGTGGGACCAACCATAGAACCTAAAACAAACCCTTCATGTAGCACTACCCAATTCATCAAGGTCCTAGAGGCAGTCAAGTATTCTGAGGGACTAGGAAGAGTCCAAGTCTTCTCAAGTCCCTGGTAATAAGCCAGCCAACCATGAACCCTACTGAGGACCCAATAGCAGCCACATGACCTAACTGAAATTCCAGAGGTAATTCCATCACCTTAGGGACTCAAAAGAGAAAGTATTTACCTGCCAAAACCAGTCTATAAAGATCGGAAACACACATACCAACATAAGGATACATAGATAATAAAGAATCAGATAAACACAACACTACCAACTAATAAAACTCCCTTCACTAAACCTAAAGAAATGGAGATCTACAAATTGCCTGGCAAAGGATCCAAAGTTATCATCTTGAAGAAGATGAATTATACAGAAGACAACACAGACAAATAAAACCAGGAAAATAAATGCATGAGCAAAATCAGAAGTCTAATAAAGAAAGAATCAAAAGAACTAAATAGAAATTCTGAAAACTACAATAACTGAACTTAAAATTACAACAGAGTTCAACAGCAAGTTCAATCATGCAGGGGGGAAAAAGAATGAAACTGAAGACAGGTTATTTGAAATTAACCAATTATAGGGAAAAAATGAAAAGAATGAAAAAGAGAGAAGAAAGCAGAAAGGACCTTCGGAACAGTGTGGAGTGAATGCAAATATGAAGTATCAAAGTCTCAGAAGGAGAAAAGAGAAAAGTGCAGAAATTTTCTTAAGAGGAACAATGGCTAAAAACTTCCCTAAATCCTGAGAGCTTATGATAAGAACATCCAGATTCCTGAAGCTCAAAGAATTCCAAGAAAGATCAGCACAAATAAGAATATTCTGAATCCCTATAATCAAATTCTCAACGTCAAAGCCAAAGAGAAAATTCTAAAAGCAGCTACAGAAAACAGACATGTCACATATAAGAGAGCTTTTATAAGGTTACTAGCGTATTTCTCAGCAGAAATGCAGCCTGTGAGAGAGTGGGATGATATTTTTGAAGAGCTGGAAAAAAATCAAAAGCCAACCAAGAATACTATATCCAGCAATGATTCTGTCCTTCAAAATAAAGAAGAGATAAAAAATATTACCAGACGAGCAAAAGTTGAAGGAATTCATCACAACAAGACCTGCCTTAAAAGAATGTAAAGGAAATGCTATGAGTGGAAACTAAAGGGTGCTAAGTAATAACATGAAAACTTATAAAAGCATAAAACCCACTGGTAAAGATAAATAGATGGTCAAATTCAGAATACTCTGATATTGCAATGGTAGCATATAAATCACTTTTAACTCTAGACAACAAAGTAACTAAAAAAATAACTAAGGCCACAAGTTGTTAATAAACACATAAGAAGATGGGCCAAAAGTAAAAGTATGAAACTTGTGTGATTGAAATTAAATTTTTAGGAGTTTAGAAGAGAATCTTATAACTGTAAGATGTTTTATATACTATCCATGTTTTATATACTAACCATGAAAGAAACATCTCTGGTAAATACACAAAACACAAACACACAAAAAATCAAAGCATACCACTGCCCTCCCCACCGCCCCCCTCCCCACCAAAAGAAAACAGAAGGGAAAACAGTGAGAAAAAAAGAAACAAAGGAACCACAAAAGAGAATAATTAATAAAATGGCAATACTGAGTCCTTACCTGCCAACAATTAGTTTCAATGTAAATGCATTAAATTCTCCAGTCAAAGAGAGGGACTAAACAGATTAAACAAAACAACAGAATACTATGGTGTGTTGCCTAAAGGTGAGTCACTTTAGTTTTAAGGACACACACAGGCTGAAAGAAAGCAAAAGAATGGAAAAGATACTCCATGAAAATGGTGGCCAGCAGAGAATAAGGGTAGATAAACTCATATCAGACAAACTAGCCTTTGAGCCAAGATTTGTCCCAAGAGACAAAGAGAATCACTATATGATGATAAAGGAATCAATTCATTGGTAGGATATATCAACTGTAAATATATATGCATTCAGTATTGGAACACCTAAATATATCAAACAAATATTAGCTTTGAACATAATAGATCTTAAGAAGAAAGAGCAATGTCATAATAGTAGGCAACTTCACTACTCCACTGTCAACAACAGATTGCTCAATCAGACATAAATTCAAGAAGGAAACTGCAGACATGAACGGCAGGAGCAACAGCAATAAGGAATATTAGGTGAAAATTCCAGGGAGGTGACTAATAACTTGAGGTGTGTAGACTAAGGTGATTGCGAGTAGTTTGGCATTGCTGGTGGGCAAATTTTTAGCAAAGAAGCAGAAAGAGATAAAAGCTGAGAGGTGCAGGGGCTTTTTGTGTGATGCCAAGGGGTTTGGGGTTCATTCTACAGCTATGCGGGAAACCATGAAGGTTCTTAAACAGTGGCAGAATGTGATCAGACTTGTGTGTGGAAAAAATGACTCAGATGACTGGATAAGTGGCTGAGTGTATGAAGACCTGAAAGAATAAGAAAGCAAAAGCCACAGGCCAGGCAGGCAGTGCTGATTGCTGGGACATCAGAGATAAGATAATGGAAAATGGGTTTAGGTAAAACTGAATGGCTTACTGAATATGAAGAGTGAATTTGTGTTCTATTTTTTCTATTGTTGCATATCAACTTTGCCACAAACATAGTGACTTAAAACACACACACACACACACACACACACACACACACACGCACGCACGCACGCACTTATTATCTTCTTAGTTTTTATAGGTCAGTAACTCATGCCCACCTAAACTAGATCCTCTGCAAAGGTCTTGCAAGGCTTCAGTGAAGATGTAGTTCCAGGCTGTAGTCTCATCTGAGGTTCAATTGGTAAAGGAACTTCTTCCAAATCCACTTAGGTTGTTGGAATAATCCACTTCCTTTTAGCTGTAAGATCAAGAGCTTCAGGTTCTTGCTCATCAGCCAGAGGCTGCCTTTAGTTCTATACCACATGGAGTTCCCCAGCATGCCCTCTTGCTTTCTCCAAGCCCACAAAGGAGAGAGAGACTCAAGCCAGACAGGAACAACACATAAACTCAGGCAGCCCATCACTTTTGCAATATTCTCTTGCTTGGAAGTAAGTTTTCGTCCTGTTCACATTCAAGGAGATAGGAGAGGTGATCATAAGGGGGTGTGAACACCAGGATGGGGATGGTAGCAGCCCTTTGAAGAGTGTGTTCGGCACAAAGAACAGACTGTGCAGGTTTCCAGCTGGGGAGGATAGGGTGTGGGTGGGGTTATAATGCTTCCAAGTGAGACTAGAGTCTCAAGTGAGAGAAAGGGCAGAGTTAAGGGAGAAGATCTTTGTATGAGTCATGATGAGTTTGGGCCAATGATGAATTTGGCATGACATATTTTATCATCTTATTTCAGAGACTTTAACTTTTTGCAGTATCATCTGTTTTCTTTCTCACTCTCTTTTCAACCTGAAGCCTCATTTGGGCCATTAAGATTGATCCAAGGAAGTGAATTCTTAACCATTTGGGGCCAAGCATGCCCATCCATTTCATAAGAAGAGTTCAGAAAATTTAATCCCTGCTGAACACCGGGATGTTAGTATTCCATTGCATATTTGGACTTTTTGCTTTTAAACTTAAGTGGCAATGATTTAGCACCAAGACAACATTTACTGTTAAAATTTTAAATGGATGACTGAAACGTTTGTGTTCTCATTAGGAAAGGTTTTTCATCAGTGAATCCTCAAGAGGCAGAAGAAAATGAGCAACAAATTGAGAGTTCTATTGCAAGAATAATTATTTTCGCACTTCAAAGACTTTTAAAAACAATTTCAACATTTCAACACACACATTTTTAACAGGACAATTTTGAAACTGATTCAGGTGATTCTGCATTGAATATTCATCTATATTTAAGAATGTAAAGAAAAGGACAAATAAGAAATACTTTCCTTGAAATAAATACTAGTAATAAAGAAGTTATAGTCCCTACAAAAAATAAATAAATAAACAAAACAAAACAAAAAAACTGGAATTGCTCATAACAAAGTTACCAAAGAAGAGGTGTGATTATTTGATGATGTAAATGTTATATGAAAGTATTTGAAGTTAACTTACAACTTTGCCCCTTCTTCCAAAAACTGAAAGGAAGTCTTTGTAGCAAGTAGAAAATTTTGTACAAAGACATTCTCTGATTTAATGATACAAATTGACATCTGTTGTTTTTCAACATTTCACATTTTTGAAAGATCAAATATAATGATCAAACTTTTGTGACTACATTTTCTGTCTTATAGCAATAGTTCTTATAGCAATACTTCTTGTAGCAATATTTTCTTTCTCTGCTAACAATTTACATTAGGACAATGAATTCAACATTTGCCTTTGTACACATTTATGTTTTTATGTTGTTTCATTTGCACAAGAGTATCTAGGTTACTATTTTTTAAAAAATCTATGAATCTTGAATACTTAAAAATTAAATGTTATTGTTCATAGCATATTGTCTTATGAGAAACAAAGACTGGGAGTTCATGTCTATAGTCCCAGCTACATGGGAGGCTGAGGTAGGAGGATAATTTGAGCCCAGGGGTTCTAGGCCAGCGTAGGCAACATGGCAAGACCTGCCTCAGAAGACAAACACAGCTAGAGGTTCAGACAGCCTTCTCTTGCTTCCTCATGGCCTGTAACCAGAAAAAGGAGGACTAACTTGATTTTGCTGCCAGGGTTTGAGTTTCCTTAAAATCATTAGGAAGACACTGAAATAAATAAGCGTGGTTATGTATTTATCCCATTTCAGAGGACTAGCCAGATGATGTTTTAAGAAGGCCAGAAGGATGCTGAGAAGTCTGGAATTATCTTCATATAAGGAACAATCAAGGAATTGGCGGCTTATCCAGCAAAGGAGAAGACACAGGAGCAGCAGAGTTTCTGCAAATATCTGCCTGATGACATGTGGGAAGAGAAGTGTCAGTCACCATTTTTACCAAATGCCAGTTGTAGTTGCACCAAAAAAGAAAGGCATGGAGATTGAAACTTAGATTGAAAAATTGCATTCTTTTGGTAATCTGTCCGAATATTGCTTTTATCTTTTGTGTCTTTCTGCAAAAAATAGTAAATATAATGATGTATGGGGAACACTCTGCACTCTACCCGGGTCATAGTAAATAATTCAATATATGATGACTGCATTCATTATCACTTATTATCTGCTAAGAGAAGAGCAGCAAGTTTACCGAAGTGTCACCAGCATCACCTAATATAAAAGAACAACTGAAGTCACAAGCTTTTGTTAGGTTCCAACAGTGCACGTCCAAACAAAACAGAGGACAGTGTTTCTCTCAGATCCTCCCTACATCTCTGAATTCTTTTTGTCAATTTCATATCTATCCATCTCCTTCTCTTCTAAACTTACCCCAACAGAGTTCCATGAAGGCCCTTTGGCTATTCTGGATTTTTCTCACAGAAAAAAGAAAAACAAGGTAAAACAATACACACTAAGAAGGCAATGACTTCATTCATGAGCTCTCTAAGGAGCATTTGGTAAAGGTAAGGGTGGTTCTTTGATTCTTTAATTTAAGGGGATAAAATTCTGATGGATCAGACCCTTCAGTTTTCTTTTTTTTTTTATTGATTTTATTTTTAAATACATGACAGCGGAATGCATTATAATTCTTATTACATGTATACAGTACAATTTTTCATATCTCTGTTTGTATATAAAGTATGTTCACACCAATTCATATCTTCATATATGTAACTTGGATAATAATGTCCATGACATTTAACCATCACTCCCTGCCCCCTCCTTTTCCCTACCACCCCCAGACCCTTCAGTTTTCTAAAGCCACAGGCCTCTCCTCTTGTCTAGAAGCTATATTCATCACACAGAGTGTGAGGCTAGTCTTTGGCTTTCCTGATGTACCAGTGTCCAAGGAATCAGCAAGCAAGGGTGCACACCCACCTCGATTCTGCTCCCTCCTTAGGAGGATGCATTAGTCTCTTCCACTTAAAAGCAAGAAAATACCTACAAGTGGACCTAATAGGTGAAAGTTTCCTTTTGCAGTGATGAAAATGTTTTAAAATTAGATTATGGTGATTGTTGCACAATTCTGTAAACATACTATAAACCATTAAGTTGTACACTTTTAGTGGGTGGATTTTATGCTATATAAAATATATTTCAATGAAGCACTAAGAATTCAATGGTTTCAATATACACTAATGATAGACTTTAAAAATATGGCAGAAAATATTACATTTTCTAAAGCTATAAAATATAATGCTTAGAAATAACTTAGTTGTGTGAAAAATGCAGACAACCTATATAAATAAAACTCCAAAACTTTATTAAAATACATAAAACAACACATAAATAAATTGAGAAGAATTCAAGATAATATTCTTGGTTAGGAAAATTGAACATTACACATAATATTTTTTATTTCTTCCTAAATTCATGAATAAATTTCTAAACAATTGAATTTCAATAAAAGTACAAAAAAGCTTTTTTTGAAGTGGAAATAAAATTACTTGAAGGTTAATCTGAAAGAATAAAAAAGTAAAGATATCTAATAAAAGAAGACCTAAATTCACTAAATATTAAACATTTGGGGCTGAGTGTGTACCTCAGATCAAGTATAAGATCCCGAGTTCAATTGAAAAAAAGTAAAAGTTCTAATGCTAAAAATACTTAATACAAAAATCAATATACAGTCGCAATACAACATAAATAGTCTTAATATATAGCCACAAAAGAGCTAGTTGGCATAAAATGTATCTTAGGGTTATATGATGAGAGAAACATCACAAATCAATAGAAAAGGAAGATTTTCAGTGAATGATACCCCAACAATTATTGATAAGGTTAAAAGTTAGTGATGGTATTCCTGACTTTCACTCTTCTATTCTTTTTCTGGAGAGTGGCGTGGGGTGGAGGTGGGAATTAGGTTTCATTTCTTTTCTTTCTTTCTTTTTTTTTTTTTTTTTGGAACTGGGGATTGAACCCAGGACTTCATACATGTGAGGTGAGTGCTTTACCACTGAGCTACATCCCAGCTCACTCACTAGTCTTTGTATAAGTGCCTAAATTAAATCCTATCTGTTTGAAATACCTAGAGAAGTTTGTTTCATCTGAATATTAGCTAATTCATTTCCAAAACAAAAAAAATCTAAGATATATTTTTGAAAAAGCATGCTTGTCTCTAACACACAAAATTGCCTCTAATATCACATGAAAGTGTTTAAAAGTTAAATAGATTTAGAAAGTTACTCCAAGACTGAAAAAAAAAACAAAAACTGTATCTTTATTGGTCTCTAGAGGGCAGCATGGAGTCACTTACCTTCTCTCTGCCAAAAATGTACACCTCCCATTTTCAACTCTTTTGTTCTTTCTTATGACTAAGCCTGAACAAACCGGGTGGCCAGGATTAGGAAGGCTTTATGAGGTCATGCAAGGATTAGGAAGGCTTTGTGAGGTCATGCATCAAAGTTATGCCAAACCCCCCCCAAAAAAAACAAATATTCAAATAATGACTTTTTAATTTTATTTAATTTTTTGTACTAGGTATGGAACCCAGGAGAGTGCTCTATCACTAAGCTACACCTCCAGGACCCCCCCCCCCCCCTTTTTTAACTGGGGAATGAACCCAGAGGAGTTTTACCACTGAGCTACATTCCCAGCTCTTCTATTTTTTATTTTGGGACAAGGTCTCACTAAATTGCTTAAGACCTCACTACGTTGCTGAAGCTCTCCAGGAGCTTGGGATCCTCCTGCCTCATCCTCCCAAGTTGCTCAAATTACAGGCATGTGCCACCATGCCCAGCCTCATTACCAGTCCTTTTTATTTTTAATTTTAAGATGGGGACTCAATAAGTTGCCCAGGCTGGCCTCAAACTTGTGATCCTCCTGCTTGAGTCTCCTGAGTGGCTGGAATCACAGATATGCACCACCAAGCTGGCTCAAATAATGACTTTTCTTTAATTTAAGGTGAACAAACATTTAATCAGATAAGGCAACTAACCACAATTAATCCACTTCTAGTTAGGAATATTTAACTAGCCATATAAAGAATCTAATTATTTCAGAGACTTCCACTCCCAGAAAGTAGAAATTGTGTGTGTGTGTGTGTGTGTGTGTGTGTGTGTGTATGTATGTATGTATATGTATATATATATATATATATATATATATATATATATATATACTGATTATTCAGACATATTTTCGAACATTTGAAAAGCATTAGAAATATGATAGTGTTCCAGAAGTCATTAAAGACACCAAGGACTATAAATCAATAATTTTAAAAAAAACCTAAAAAAAAGCATGTTTTGTGTTGTTGTTATTGTTGTTTTAGATTTTATAGTTATACATAACTCAGACCGAAATTAAGTGAATTTAGAATCCCAGAGAAGTACACAGAATACTCAAGCTGGCCTTTACTTCTAAGGCATTGTTAAACCAGGTAAATCTGAGCTTTGATTTCCGACTCTTTTCAGGACACACAGGAGAGACAACTAGGTCCTCTTCAGAGTGCCAGTTCTAAATAATAGAATACCAGCCCTTTAAAGGGGCAGGGCCAGTCTTTCAGTGTAAGAATGAACGAGAGGTGACCATCTTGAACCTTGTACTCATGCCCAATACTCCACGCTGGAGTTGGCTCTAGGTAATAATAGGAGGATGGAAACCAAACAAAATTCTCCTGAGAATTTATAACCACAACGTGGCCCACACAGCTTCATGCCCAAATTCATACATCTGAGTGGTCTGAAAAATACCTCAAGCTGAGAATTAAGTTACAGTGGTCATAGATCCAAGAGTCTCACAGACTCAAACACAAATGTTCCCTGAAGAAACTTACCTGTATGTCAGGACTCAAAAAGAATTCTCACAGAAATATGAGCTCATGGTCAAAATATCATGAAACTCAAAGTAAATGACACATGGTGAGAGTCAGCCCTTAGGAAACCCCCGAAAATGGGAGATATGGGAATTATGAAACACAATATATAAATCAACTCTATTTAAATGTGGTAATACAAAAAAGGGGGGTTAAGAAGTTAATTTGCATTTTCAAACATGTCTTTCTTTTATGATGTTTTTTTTTTTTTTAAGACAGGTCTCACAAAACTGATCTCAAACTCCTGGGTTCAAGAGATCCTCCTGCCTCTGCCTCTCAAATAGCTGGGATTATAGAAATGTCCCTCCAAATGCCCAGCTTCTGATGGAAAATTCTAAACATAAACCAAAAGAGAGCAAAATGAAGAAAATAACAATAGTTTGCCATACACTTATCTACTCATTTGTGCTTAAGTATTTTTGAGAAAATCTTAGACATCATGTCTTTGAAACTTATCAAGGTACAACTCTAAGACCTGGGGACTTTTTTTTTTACATAATTCTAATGCCAGCATCACACCTAACAAATTTAACAAATAGTTTCTTAATATCATTTAATATACAACCCATAATAAAATTCCTCTAATTGTCTCAACCCATAATAAAATTCCTCTAATTGTCTCAACCTCCTTTTCCCTTTTCTTTAAAGTCGGTTTGTTCAAATCGGGACCCTAACATGCTGCAACTGATGAGCCATCTCTCCTTAATCTAGAACAGAACTTCTTTCCTGTGCTCATCTTTCTCCTTGCCTCTTTTCCTTTCTTCTTTCTGTCTTCCTCCACTAAATATTAAAAACCTGTGTGTCTCAAGCACTGTACTAGCTACTGCAGGGACTTTGATGAACAAAACCTGTATGGTACTTAGCTTTATAGACTGCATCTTTGTCTCCGTTTTTCCAACATGTATTTAACACTTTATAGGACTCATCATTCTAAAGGGTATTCAACCTCCTCTTTTCTCCCACTTAGAATTCAAGCACACGCACACCCCCATTATCTACAGAAAAACTTTAGAGACATAGCGGAGCACTCTGCTCCCAACTCCACCACTGGCTGACCCTGTGACCTTGAACATCCTTCCTCCTGCTTAACATTGCCCTGACTTATTTTTCTCACCTATAAAGTGAAGATCTTGGAGCCTACTTTGAAGGCTTACTCCACAGGATAAAACCAGGCAAAAGAGACTTATTCTTCATTTCTCGGCACCACATTTGGACAAGCTCACTCAGGCTCTGCTCTAGATGTACAGACACAACTGGGTTCAACTTCGAATTAGCAAGAACACTAACTTAGAATACAAGAATATGAGATGGTTCCTGTTATTCATAACACCACATCAGGAATTGAAGAGCTGTAACCAAGGATCTGAATTGTTAATGGCTCATGGCTACCATTTGGGGTAATGCCATATCTAGCAACACTGACCATGTTCCGTTCTCAGACAAGGTCTGACTTTCCCTCTCACATGCTATTGCAAGTGGAAAGCTATTTTACCTAACCAGTTCTGCCTAACCAGCATCTTTCCTTCAGATAACAACCTCTCATTTTAATTTGGGTAACCCCTCTCCTTGATATCATCTCCTCGGATGGGTGTATGACTCTGAATCCCCTTGGGGAGGGGAACACAATATCCAGGGCAGGTCATTCAAAGTCAGTTTTGTGACTCTTGAGGACCTAGGTGGAAAGAGATGCTCTAAGTTTGCAGAATCTTTCTGGAAACTAAGTCATTAGAGTATAAGGCAGAAACAGGGATGGACAATTCCTTGATGGACATTATTTAAACCTCTAGACACAGATTTTCCTGAAGTCATTATGATCTCTACACCTTTCAGTTACGTGAGCCAATAAAATCCCCCCCCCCTTTTTTTTTTTTTTTTAAGCAGCAAAGAGGTGTTTATTGCGAGCTAGCTTGGTCCTCCACACACACACACACACAGCAACTGGTGACTCTGAGAGGCCCTGAGCCCAGGGTTTGCAGCAGTTTTATACATTCTTTGGAGAGGGCAGGGACTTCACATACATCATAGCAAATCATCACACACCGTGGGAAAATCAAATAACAACTCTAAAACATGATTAGCACATTCACTGGCGGGAAAAAGTTGGGTAGGGGTGATTGGTCAGTACAAGAGGGGTATTCATTTGAACTGATTGGTTTAAGCCAAGAGGGGTGTACGTGCTGAACTACATGGTTTCCCAACTTGTTATCAACTGCCATAAACTACTGGGAGGGTCATCTGGCATCCCAGGTATTTCCCTGTCTCATGCTGACTGATGGCTGCTAGGGGGTTGCTATGAATCCCCACCTAGCCTGACTGAGTCAGTAAAATCCCCTTTTTTAAAATTTATTTTTTAGTTGTAATTGGACACAATATCTTTATTTTATTTTTATATGGTGCTGAGGATCAAACCCAGAGCCTTGCACGTGCTAGGTGAGCGTTCTACCTACTGCTGAGCCATGACCTCAGCCACTAAAATCCCCTTTTAACTAATGCCAGCGTGAGCTAGATTTCTATCACTTGCCACCCAAAATATTCTAATATACACTAAATGGCCTGCCTAGAACCCCCTTTGATTATATGATCACCTACCGTGTACTTAACATTAAACCCTGCACAAATATTATCACCTATGAAGTCTTCCCAACACACACCAGCAGAAATAACTGCTCCTTTGGGGTGTTCCCTAAGTCCTGGTATCTCTCTTTACCTCTGCACTTGCCAACCTATGATTTGTTAACAGTCCTGTTCCCTTCCACTCATCCCCACCTCATCTCCCCAGTGCCAATGTCCAGCCTATCTCAGCTCACAGCATTCGTTCAGCAAGTGTTGGTCAAGCTGAAAATGAATATGTCTTTCTTAAACATACTAGAGCCTAGTATTTCGTGCAGACTGTACTGTCCTTTATTTGCTATAATAACTATGTTTTTTGAAAACTATGTGTCTTAGGTCGAACCATATGAAATTATTAATATTTGACCTTCTTTGAGCTCCAAAAATGGCTTTTCATTAGGTTCAATATGATAAATATTGATATAATAAACATTATATAATATAATATACATTTTAATAGTTTATAATATATAGTATAATAAATATCAACATAATAAATATTGATAATATATTAATATATTTGAAATATATCAATGTGGTCAGTGGACAAAGCGATAAGCCTGAATACTAAGGTAAGACAATAAAGGAGCAGAAAAAGACACTGACATGAAGGAACATCATGACTATGGGCAGGTTTTTTTTTTTTTTTTTTTTTTAACAAACAGATTTTACTAATAACAAGACCAATCCATTTTACCTTTAGATTTTACGAGGTGAGTATTATTGTGATTCCCATTTAACAGCTGAGAAAACCAAGGCAGAGCAATTCAGTACTTTGTCTGAGGTCACACAGAAATAAAGTAGCAGAGTCAGGATTCAAACCCAGGGAGTTTTACTCCAGTGTTCCTGCCCTAAATCATATCTATGCCAACCCTTAACTATGATGTTGCTCTGCGCTAACCAAAAAAAATTTAAAAAACCCAAAAAACCATTAAAAACAAATTTAACTAAAAAAATTATTGTTCTCTCTTGAAAAAAAAGAAATTATTGTTGATGTGAGTGTAATACTGTTCCAGCTATTTCACGTAGCAATACAAAACACAAACTGTTAATTAGGATGACAACTCTGAATCAGGGATTCAGGACAGGAACAGCAGGGATAGCTTGATCTCTGCTCCATAAAGTCATTTCAGGTGGAAAGATTCTAACTGGCTGGTGGCTGGAGCCATCTGAGGGTTTTACCACTCATATTTTTTGATACCTGAACAGAGATGACTTAGAGGCTAGGTTCAGATGAGCCTGAAGATCCAGCACTTACAAGTCATCCCTTCCTTGAGCTTGGGCTTCTCTCAGCAGGGCAGCTGGATTCAGAGAGGGAGAATCCAGAGAGCAAATGTTTTGAGACTATCAGGATAAAACTGCAAGGCATCTCTGGACCCAGTCTTAGAAGTCATGCAACTTTATTTCCTCACATTCTTGCTTAAAAGCAAGTCTCTAAGGCCAGCCTCAACTAAAGAGAAGGGAATTAGACCCCACTTCTTGATGGGAGAGAAGCAAGGTGATGTTACAGAAGAGCAGGAGAGTGGGACCTAGTGTCACAGCCACCTCTGGAGACAATGTGGCACAGAGTCACAAAGATTGGAGAAGGAATTCTCCCATGAGTTCCTTTTAATTAGGAAGAACCACGTCTCTCTAGAGCCTCACAGCCTACTTATCTTCAGGTTCCATGGGTAAAGGACCTTGCCCATGCCCTTGCCATAGCTAAAAAGGAAACTGGGAAGGAAAGTACATAGTATGTTGACTCCTATAAGATTTGAAGTGCTTCTGTTAGTTAAAAAAAAAAAAAAGGTGTGGAGAGAAAGTGCAATTGGAGAGAATGACTGATGAGCAGACTCTATGAATGTTGGCCACAGGTACAGCTATCAGTCATTCATTCACTTAGCAATTATTAACTGATGGACAATTATGTACAAAGCAAAGTTCTAAAAGGCAGGGCCACATCAGTAATACAGACAATTTTCCTGCTCTCATTAAGCTTACAGTCTGGAACAGAACAGAGACATTTAACAAGTAATTACATAATTAAGTGCAAATATGTTACTCATTCTGAAAAGATATATACAATCAGTGGGCAATTACCTATAAATATAAAATATTTATTTATGGAAGCATATAGAAGTGAAAGATGAGATTATAGTTATAAATACTAATAGAACCCCAAGGTCCTTAGTAAGTCTAAAAAATATGAAAGTTTGAATTTTCCCTTGTATAATAGAGTGAAGCACCATGTCTGGTAGATATAAGTGTCCCTGTCATTAGACAATCCATAGAGGATCAGAGACCATTTGCTGCCATTTACTACAGGTCCCATGAACTATTGCTTAGGCCTACCTGAAATTCATCCAAATACATTTTTTTTTTTTTATATTAGGGATTGAACCCGGGGGAACTTAACCACTGAGCCACATCCTCAGCCCCTTTTTAATTTTTTTTTATTTGGGATAGGGTCTTGTTAAGTTGCTTAGGACTTACTAAGTTGGTGAGGCTGGCTTTGAACTCGCAATCCTCCTGCCTCAGCCTCCTGACTGCTGAAATTACAGGTGGTCGCTACCACGCTCTCCAATGGCACTATCCACCTGCATCTTTACGAGGCACACTTTGGGTTACTCTAGCAACTTTCCCAGATGTCCTAGATACCAGTTTGGAATTTTCCAGTTTCTGGAAGTGTATGTCTGTCATAATAAAGTGTTAGTTTGGTAAATTTAATGACAGTATGAACAATCTTGGGCCCAAACCCTCTGAGGTGATCTGAAAATTAGAGAAATGGGCCTTCAAAAGTAACAACACAGACTGGAGACTCAAGATGAGTCCACTCCTTACAGGAACAGGAATTAAGCCAGCTTTGCCCTTGACAACACCAAAAACCCACCTTATACATTCCTTTGATATCAGCAATGGCATCAGCTAACTGCTGGTTAAAGCATTTTCTCATGGTATCCTCATTCTGTAAATAAAAGAATACAGTTAGCACTACAAGCTCATACCTACTAAGGGGAGCTCATCATTAAAAGCCACCATCCTAATCATCACAATCTCTTGAGATCTTCAATTTATACTTATTTCTCTCCCATTATAGCTATTATAACAAATTTAATTTTTACTTATATAAAACCCAGAGCAATAGAGAGATCTTATGAATAAAATACACAGATAATTTGAACACTTCATTTAATTTTACACATCAATTAAAGTCTTTTAGTGCTTTCCTTGTAAAAATAGTAAAGTCTACTTATGATTCGTACCTTCTTCTGACCTTATACTTTTTGATGGGTTTTGTTCATGAAGACTGATTGGCTAACCCCAAACAAATCAGAGTCATTTTCTGATTGAGCAAATAATTTGATAAAAATCAGACAGTAATTCCAAAAAACCAAAGGCCAAATGTTCTCTCTGATAAGTGGATGCTGATCTCTAATGGGGGCCGGGCCGGGGGGGGGCTTGGGAATGGAGAAACTTTGATTGGACAAAGGGGAGGGAAAGATGGAGAGGGGGCATGGGGGCAGGAAAGATGGTGGAATGAGAATGACATCATTACCCTAGGTACATGTATGACTGCACATATGGTGTGACACTACATTGTGTACAACCAGAGAAATGAAGAGTTGTGCTCCATTTGTGTACAATGAATTGAAATGCATTCTGCTGTTATGTATAACTAATTAGGACAAATTTAAAAAATGATACAGTAAATTTTGTAAAAATGCTCTTGATTTTGATATCAGTTCTGATTCCAGAATGAAGTATAAACAACAAATAGGATTTAGAGTCAGAAAGGACAGAATTTAAATATTGGGCCCCTTGCCATCTGTTGGGCCTTATACAAGTTATCTAACCTTGGCAAGTTCAGTCTTAATGAGTAACTGAAGTACAACAGGACTTCCACTTTAGGATTTTGAGAGACTTAAAGGGTAAATACAATTAAAAGGCTTAGCATAGTATTTAATACAGTATGGTCAACAAAATATGAGTTTTCTTGTTAGCACAGAAATATTAGTGTTGTCTATTCTTGATGACAGATAATTATGTTACCCTGACCAAAACTTTTATGAAATTCCTTGAAGCAGTCATTGTTATATTTTTGGCTAACAACAGGGCCATTAAAACACAAATAAGGTCACATAAAATTGTAACTCTGAACAAAAACTCCAGTGTCAAACTGCCTGGCCTGAAACCTGAAGCTCTGCAGTTTAACGGGTGACCTTGAACAAGTTAATTGACCTTTCTGGGCCAAAGTGTTCTTATCTGTAAGGGAGGAAAAGTAATTATACCTACTTTATAAGGTAAATGGGTTAGTGAACTCATATAGAAGTTACTAAGGAAAGTTCCTAAAACACAGTGAAGCTCTTTGTACAATCTACTCTGAGTAACAACCTATACGAATTAAGTTGTCCTCATAAATTACTAAATTCAAAACTGCAGAATACAGACATCTAAGAGCAAGATCAATCCCCATTTAAAACAGAGAAAAACGAGAGAACATTTACCTGATGATAATGTTTTTCCATTTCAAGGATCCTGTCATGTAGAACTTTGAAGATACTGGAAGACTCCTCTTGAAGCCGGTCCTCAAATTTCAATTGAAGAAATTGCTTGACGAACCTATAATCCTGCTCAAGGGATGAAACAATCTTAAAAAAAAAAAAAAAAATTAAAGCATTCATTATTGTAGAGAATAAGGCTCTCCGTGTAAATATTCCTGCACATTCCCTGGTTCTAGGCTTATAATCGGGTACCTTGTCAGGGGCCTGTGTTGCCTTTTAAGATTATTTCTCACAGATGGTGAATTACAATAATTCTATTTCATGGTGGCTAGGGTTCCAAAATGACTCTCTCTGCCAAATGAAGATAGTTAGTTCATGTTGGCGTTTAATCCCCATTGTGAGAAATTAAGGTGGGACAGACAATTTGTGATTAGCATTACCTAAAGCCATCAGAAAGGGGGAGGTAGAGAGGTGGAGAGAGGGGATGTAAGGAAGGATATGGGAAAAGGAGATTAGAGGGAAGGGAGCAAGACTGGCAGTGAGATCACATGAACTGTATCTTAAAGGAGTACCCAAAAGCAGACAGACACCATTTCCATTTAAATCCTACTGACCACAATTTAGTCATTGGACACACCTAATTTACAAAGAGAATAAAGTTAAAATCTTTTCTGAAAGTTGTCTTTATAAAAGAAGACAATAAAATTGCAAGTATATAGGGAAGAGACATCCTCAAAAGCTACTAGTGGGAGTATAAATTGGTATAATCTTTGTGCAGGGCAATTTGGCAATATCCTTCAAAATGACTAATGCATACACCCTCTGACTCAGAAATTCCACTTTTAAGAATTTACACCACAGATTTACTGACACACAAGTATGCACAGGATTATTCATCACAGTAAAAGATTAGAAACTACCAGAAAGAGTGTCTATCAATAGAGGAATAGCTAAATAGATGATGTACACTTTGTGACATGATGTACTTGTAAAAGCAAATAAGGAAACTATATGCCAATATGGAATGATTTCCAATTATATTAAATGAAAAATAAAAATAAGGTTTATGAGAGTATTTACAGAATTATGCTACCTCATGTGATAGTTTTATTGATTAGGATCTTTAATAACAACTCTTAAAATCTGATGTGTATGAAATTCTCCATCCTTTTTCAATCAAAAAAGATTCAAAAATATGATTTTATAATTTTTGAAGGATCATAAACAGGAAATGTGCACAGATGTCAAAAAATAGAGAGTAACAAGCATTTCAATAAATAAGTTGGCATATATAAGCATGATGTAAATATAAATCATAACTTGCATTAATAATTTTTCTGAACTGGGGAATGAACCCAGGGGCACTTAAACACTGAACCACATCCCCTGACCTTTCTTAAATTTAATTTTTTTTTTTTTTTTGAGACAGAGTCTTGCTAAGTTGCTGAGGTTGGCTCTGAACTTGCAATCCTCCTGCCTTACCCTCCCAAGCCACTGGGATTACAGGCGTGAGCCATTGTACTTGGCTTGCATTAATAATTTTTAAAAATACAATGGTCATTCAGCTCAGTTTGACAAAATGCTAATGATTTATTTGGGCAGTACTGTGGAAAATTAATCAGATTATATTGCTGTATTCTGTGCATGTACAAAACTTAACAATGAATTCTACTATTACATATAATTATACCAATAAAAAGAATGCATGCTAGCAAAAAAAGATTATACTATCTAAGAAATTTTAATCATTTTGATTCTGTCCATGAAAGATACATGAAGACAAGTGTCTAAAATCATCTTTAAAGTTTCAAAATAAATCCAGATTTACCTTCACTAACTTTTTTGTACAGGAACTCAACTCCTTTAGTGGCAAAATTTCACTAGAATCTGTTTGAGTAGCATGGTCTGTGGTGAAAAAGCCGACCTTCAGATCATCTGAAATGTTAAATCTGAAAAAAAAATTAAATGTGCTTTATGTCATGGATATTTCCTTTGAAATGTTACTGCATTTATTTTGGGGGTAAATCATATTATATATCCTATGTGCTATTATTGCCTGTGATACTCCTTGGAACAATTATAAATATATACACAGACATATTTCACAGAAAACCTTAAGATAATAGTTCTCAAAATGTGGTCTGTGAAACCTCTAGGGTTCTGGGGCACTATATGAGGGAATCCAAGAGATCAGAACTATTTTCATAATAATATTAAGACTGATTGTCTCATAAATGTTCAATGGAGTTTTCCAGTGGCTACAAGTTACATAACAGCCTGACAGACAGAATACAGAAACAGCCATAATAATTCAGCCATTTTCTATTAACAGCCATAATAATTCAGCCATTTTCTATTAAGCTAGGCAGGAGAAAGTATATGCAAAGATATACTTTTCTCATTGCAGTTTTTGTTTTGAAAAAATGGTTACTTTTTCTTTAAAATGTGTTATTGATATTAGCACATAGTTTATCATTATCTTAAGTGAACTAATATAAATATATATTTAATGTCTTCTTTAAATTTTTTCTACTTTATTTTATTTATTCTAATTAGTTACATATGACAGCAGAATGCAATTCAATTCATATTACACAAACAGAGCACAATTTTTCATATCTCTGGTTGTATACAAAGTATATTCACACCAATTATTGTCTTTGTACATGTACTTAGGATAATGATGTCCATCTCATTCCACTGCCTTTCCTACCCCCATAATCCCCCTTCTTCCCCCTCCCCTTTGCCCTATCTAAAGTTCGTCTATTCCTCCCATGCTCCCACCCCCATCCCCAATATGAATCAGCATCCTTATATTAGAGAAGACATTCAGCATTTGGTTTTTTAGGATTGGCTTACTTCATTTAGCATTATATTCTCCAATCCCATCCTTTTACCTCAAATACCATGATTTTATTCTCTTTTAATGCTGAGTAATATTCCATTGTGTATATATACCACAGTTTTGTTATCCATTCATCTACTGAAGAATATCTAGGTTGGATCCACAGTTTAGCTGTTGTGAATTGTGCTGCTGCTACAAACATTGATGTGACTGTGTCCCTGTAGTATGCTGTTTTTAAGTCCTTTGGGTATAAACCGAGGAGTGGGATAGCTGGGTCATCACATGCACATCAGATAGAGCACTAATCTCTAGGATATATAAAGAACTCAAAAATCTTAACACCAAAAAAAAAAAAATAACCCAGTTAATAAATGGGCCAATAAACTGAGCAGACACTTCTCAGAAGATAAACAATCAATCAATAAATGTATGAAAAAATGCTCAACATCTCTAGCAATTAGAGAAATGAAAATCAAAACTACTCTAAGATTTCATTTCACTCCAGTCAGAATGGCAGATATTAAGAATACAAATAACAATAAGTGTTGGCAAGGATGTGGGGAAAGGGCACACTCTTATATTGCTGGTGGGATTGCAAATTGGTGCAACCAATCTGGAAAGCAGTATGGAGATTTCTTCTTTTAAAATTTGAATATGGCAATTACCAGTAGATATGACCAACATAAACTAAATCTTTCAGTTTGACAGTAATTTTTAAGAATATTGAGGATCCCAAACCAAAAAGTTTGAGACCTACTTCTTTAAGATAATCCCCACACCATCATGTATTTGATTGCCAAACTCCATTCCTGAAAAATTGGAATAGCCTAGGAACAAGTCCTTACAGCCCTCTAATGACGGGCATCTCAAACAGTAATACGAAAGTCAATTTTCTGGATGCACTCTCCCTGACAATTTGATTAAAGTTACTATAACACCATTTGTGTCTTAATACATGTACTTAGATTAATGATGTCCATCTCATTCCACCATCTTTTTTACCCAGAGATATGAAAAATTGTGCTCTATATGTGCAATATGAATTGTAATGCATTCTGCTGTCATATATAACAAATTAGAATAAAAAAATTAAAAACAAAATTTAGTACAACACTCTCTTTCTAAAATGTCAGCTACAAAAAATAAATTAATTAATTAAATAAATCATGAAAGCCCAAATAGAATCATCAGCTCTAAAGACAGAGTATCTGTACTTCTTTCCTCCCTCATCTAATGACCAACTGGAGCAGCCTCTGATACGGCCACCCTCTCTTTTTACTTGCTGATAGAACCTCAAATGTGACCCCCCCCCCAAAGAACTCAGGGGAGATCTACCATGTTCCCAGTGCCAAGAGTAACTCCTGTGGGGACTAAGCCCACCTTGATAATCCCATTCTTTTTTGACAGCAAAAGGCCAGAACTGTGTGTATAACATTAGGAATGGACTGCTGGGGGATTGGGAAGGTGTTTTAGATTCCTTTATAGGAGTCACCAGAGGAGAGCTTTCTTCTGTGACTCTAGACATGGTCAAGTGTAAAAGTAATACCAAGCAGTATGGAGATTCCTCAGAAAACTTGGAAAGGCACCACCATTTGACTCAGCTATCCCACTCCTTGGTTTATACCCAAAGGACTTAAAATCAGTATACTACAGTGATGCGGCCACATCAATGTTTATAGCAGCACAATTCACCACAGCTAAATTATGGAACCAACCTAGATGTCCTTCAACAAATGAATGGATAAAGAAAATGTGGTACATATACACAATGGAATATTACTCAGCATTAAAGAAAAATGAATTTATGGTATTTGCAGGTAAATGGATAGAACTAGAGAATATCATGCTAAGTGAAATAAGCCAATCCTAAAGAAACCAAAAGTCAAATGTTTTCTCTGATAAGAGGATGCTGATCCATGGAGTAGCAGGGTGGGGTAGGGAAGAATAAAGGAACTTTGCATTGTGCAGAGGGGAGTGAGGAGAGGGAAGGGGCTGTGGGGATGCGAAGGATGATGGAATGACATTATCACCCTATATACATGTATGATTACACTACTGGTACAAGAGGAATGAGAAGTTGTTCTCTATTCATGTACAATGTGTCAAAATGCATTCTACTGTCATTTATACCTAATTAGAATGAATTTTAAAAATTAATTAATTGGAGCTGGGTTTGTGGCTCAGCAGGAGAGCACTCGCCTAGCACATGCAAGGTGCTAAGTTCAATCATCAGCACCACATAAAAATAAATAACTAAAATAAAGGTGTTGTGTCTAACTACAACTAAATAATAATAATAATAATAAATTAATTTTTAAAAGTAATGCCAAGAACTGTCAGAGCCATCCTGTGACCACAAAAGAGATAAGCCAGAGAACAAATTCAATACCTAGACAATAAGCTTTCAAAAAAGATGAGAGATAAATTTGACTGATTCCTTTTACTATTGACTCAACTAGTTCTGAAACCTGTCATGCATCTGGCCTTCTTATAATGTCAGGTAGTAAGTACATAGGCTGTAAGCAGTTACTGTCAACTGTAGCTGAAAGCATCCTAACTGATACTCTACCTATGTAAAATTAGGAAAATTACTTCATCTTTCTGTGCCTTGGTTAAACAAGGTTATTGTGAGGATTAAGCATGTTAACACTTAGAAGGTACCTTGGTGTTGATATGTAGTAAGCACTCAATAAGTATTTCCACTATTGGTGTCAGGGTAGTGGTTACTACCTGATGCTTTAAAACATTTTTTTTTTTTTCAGAATGAAGAAAACTGTGAAAGCATAGCTATATTCAACTAAGGCTAAGTTGAAATAAACACTTCTTAATATTAAAAATAGTGATTTCCAATTAATCCCACTAAATTCTTGACTAACCTTTCATACATTCTTTATTATTATAATAACAGACCTTGTCCATGGCCTTAATCTGGGTGGGGAGGGAACATCTGAATTTCAATTAAAATTTCTAGTGTTTTTCCACAGTAAATTATATTTTAGATGTAGTTCAATTTGTTTTAGGAACCTATATGTAATTTTCTCATGGACACAGTTGGGGGAGGCCATCTTCATGGGCCCTGAGTATCCCTGCACATTCTTTGTGGATATCACATGAGTACAAAGTCATGACCAATCTTTCCCTAGGCCATTCCCAGAGTTGTTTATAGTGAGCACCTTTCACAGGTGAGATAATGCTTCCCCCTGCCAAGTAGGAGACTTGCTACAAAAATGGAACATGCCCCAGCTCAGAGCTCCTCTCCCTTGATTATATAGGCATCTATAAGGGTCTTTTGTGTCACCCCCATGGGAGTTGGGGGTCCTAGGGTATCAACACAAATCAACATGAAGCTCTGGCTACTGTTTTTCTGATAAAGTCCTTTGTCTTTGACCCAGGAATCTTGTGTCTTCAGTCAAGGTCTGTGAAACAGTAATAGAAAAATTTGTTAGCTTCTATATAGGGTAAGATCTTATACACCACACAGTCCTTGACAAGCATCTGACCCCAAATCCTCTCAAAAATGCTTTGCATATTGAATATCTTTTTTTAAGATCAAGATACAGTGATTAGCTGAAAAGATCATCAATACTTAAGGCTCGGTGTGCCTAAAATTTATAACCACCTTTGAAAATCAATTATGAAAATCATTACTAAATTATAATGATTGTATTAAAATTAACTATGATATTATAATGCACTAAAATAATGCGTGACTCATATGATCAAGAATAAACACATTTTTCAAAGTAGTTTATAGCAAATTAGAAGAAAAGCAATTTTTAAGTGATGATAATATTAAATTTCAGGAATATGTTCTTGGTACCTTTCAAGATAACAACCATTAATGGTGACAAATTGTACACATGGCATTTTTCCCAGAAAATATGTTTTGAGAAATTTTACTTCTCTTTTATGTTATTTTGAGAATCTTTTAGGACACAAAACAAAAATAAGATTATTATACTTTCTAACACGTGTCCCATAGAATTTAGGATATAATATAGAGGTTCCCTAATGTTACTGTAAGTCTCTAAACTCTGGTTTTTGTTTGTTTGTTTTAGTCTATAACTCCCATTGTTTCTTACAGTGTCTCACTAAAATATAGTTTGTGTTTCTACTCTGTTATAAGGATGTTGATAGCCTTCTTTTCCTAAAAAGAACTAAATTCAATCTTCTTTCTATCCTTCAAATCTAAATCTAAGCTAATTGTTTGAGCTTCATGCATTTAACACATAAAAACTGAGCACCTACTGTTTACCAAGTACTCTTCTTGGTACCTTAGATAATAAAAGTGGACAAGGAAAAGTCTTTGTTCTTGTAAAATTTACATTCTAATGGGCTAGACACCCAGGAAACATGAACAAAAATATGATATCTATTCAGAGGTAGTCTGAACCCTCAACTCTCATTGCATATACCCTAAGTACCATATTCATCTATCACACATCTGCCAATTAAACATTCCCCAAATACATCCCTACCTCAACAGCATCCTCAGCCTGAGATTAAGTCTCCCCACAGTTCTACCTGTCAAAAGCATTTGTAATTAATTTATCTTTACTCTTACTTTTATTGTCACATGGGGACATGTAAAAAAGATGAAGAAACTAGATTAAAGAGACTCCCCCTGACCATATGTAAGACAATTTGACCCTTCAAATAAAAGATGAAACTATCATATTATAACCCAAGGAATCCAGCAATTCCTGCTAATATGAATGAATTTAAAATGAATATATTATAATGGGGGCTCTAATAAGTGTATAAAATGATGAATTCAGAGAATAGCCATTTATCAACTACCACGAAGGTGACTGATTAAGACAGAAGTCACGGGCTGAGGATGTGGCTCAAGCAGTAGCGCGCTCGCCTGGCACGCGTGCGGCCCGGGTTCGATCCTCAGTACCACATACAAACAAAGATGTTGTGTCCGCCGAAAACTAAAAAATAAATATTAAAAAATTCTCTCTCTCACTCTCTCTTAAAAAAAAAAAAAAGACAGAAGTCACCAACGATGGCTAAGACTGGCCAGTATAAATTTGATTAGGAAAAGAAAATTTTGTGATATTTTTCAACAAATAGTAACTTATTATAAAAGAAAGAGTAGTAAATTTAAGATAGAGAAACTTGGAAGACCCAAGAAGGTCAAGGTTAGTGGGGAGGAAAACTAAACCACAGTGCACACTAACACTGAAGCCCTGAGAAGAGTACAGATCATCTCTGTGGCATTCCTGCCATGAATGCATGACCTGGTTATGAAGAAACATCACATAAACCCAGCTACAGCTGGTCTTTCCGCAGAATGTAAAGTCTGGGAGAGTTTCTCAACCTTTCCTTGTCTTTTATGTTCTTGACACTCTCCCAGACTGAATGTGTCCTATACCCTCATAGAAAGTTACGATCAGTTGACCGAATATGAAAAAACTCAAGCCTGATTAACAGATGAATCCATCACCAGATGGCAAATATCTATAGAGGTATATCCTCATTCAGAGGTGATCCTGAAGGATGGCTATGGAGGAAAATTCTCCCACTGAACAGAACTTGAAGTATCTACTTTCTTGGGAAGATGAGAAGTGACCAGAAGTACACATCTATGTTAATTTATGGGCAGTTACTAAAACATTAGGTGGATGGCCAGGAAGTTGGAAAGAACAAGTTGGAAACACTGGTGATAAGAAAATCTGGGGAAGAGTTATGTGTATGGACCATTTTGAATAGGTACAGAAAATGCTCCCAATATGAATGTTCACCAAAGAGCATCCACTGCAGAAAATGTGGTCAATCTTCAGGTAAGCAGAATGAGGCTTCTCTCGCTTTCTTTCTGCAGCCAGTGCTTGCTCAGTGGCTCTTGAACAGAATGCTCATGGTGGCAGGGGTGGAGTTCAACAGCACAGACTTTCCTTACTGAGGCAGGTCTGGCTAACCACCACAAATGCCGAGTGCCTCATCTGTCAACAGAAGAGATCAATACTGAGCACCCAACATAGCAGTATTAACCAGAGATGATTGCCAGTCACTTAGTAGCAGGTTAATAATATGGAACCTTTTCCGTCATCCTCACTGTGATAGACATACATGAACTATATGTGATGTTGTGGGGCAGGTCGCTCAGAAAACACACAAAGTCCCAGTTTTATTCAAATTGAAGAGTCTTTATTTAGCCAGGCGGCCAGGACTGCTCCCCGCAGGACCCATTTAACTGTTTCTGCAAGGAACAGCCCCCAACCTGAGCATTTTAGGATATTTAAAGGCAAAAACCACATTTGGGTTGACCTAACTGCAAGCAAGCAGGTACAGAAGCTGAATTTGGCAGTTGGCGAGACAATGCTGTCGGTACATTGGTATTTCTCATGGGACTTTCCAGGTTGACATAGCAGCAAGCAAGCAGAGAGAAGGGAGTCAAAATGACCCTAGTTCAATACATGCTAGAGATTGGTTACTAATGCCTAGACAATCAATCTCTGACAGGTACATTGTCCAAGAAAAATGGAAACCAAAGATAACAATTTTACATTATATAAGAATTGCTATTTTGAGTTGCCAAGTATGTTATGCTAGGTAACTGTTAATGTGTACAGAGGTGGGGCTTTCCCATGGGAGAAGCATTTCTTACATGATGTGGAGTATCAGGGTAAAATGGAGTGTTTGGTCATTGCCCAGATAGCCTGGCCCATAATAAGTTGGCATTCCCTGATCCTAAAGCATCTGCCAGAACCATCACATGTGAACTTACAGAATATCTTATTTTCACCTTCTGATATTCTGCACAGCATCAGTTCTGACCAAGAAACTTATTTCAGAGCAAAAGAAGTGCATCAATGGTTTCATGCCCATGGAATTAACTGATATCCTCACATAACTCACCATAAGTGGGTGGCCTAAAGGAAAAGTGGAATAATTTCTTGAGGGTTTGGTTATGACAGCTGAGAGCCAAATCCATGAAGGAAGTAATTCTGCCTTATAAAATGAAGTACATACTGATCAGTATATGGTTCTCTCTCTCCTACAGTCCATTCAAGGGGTGGAAGTAGAAGAGGTTCCTCTCACTATTACACCTATGAATTGCTGGTTTGAAGGCCTTGGCTCTCAAGGTTAGATTGCTTCCACAGGAAAACAACAATGATTGCAATGAAACAGATGAGACTGATGCCTGGCCACTTTGGAATCCTTATGCCACTGAAGCAAACAGAGAAAAGGGCTCACTCCACTGGCTGACATGATTGATTCTGATTGCCAAGGGACAACTGGGTTATTGGTGCACAGTGGAATCAAGGAAGACTATGTCTAGAACACGGAAGATTCTCCAAAGGGCCTGTTAGTGTTCCCATGCCCAATTGTAAAGATTAATGGGAAACACACACATATACACGCACACACACACATACCCCACACCCGTAGAACTTTTGAGAATGTGGAACCTTCAGGAATGAAGTTTTGGATCTCCCAGCTGGGTAAAGAACTTTGACATGTCTACACCTTTCAGTAGTTTCTTAGCCAGTGGGCAAGCCATCTCGGCAGATCAGCTCTGGTTGCACCTTCTGGAAAGTTTCTTTGCCACCAGCGAGCTGTTGAGTTTCAGTGGCAGCCATGTCCTCTCTAAAAGTCTCAATCTCAGCCTTTGGGTGGGGGTGCAGGCATTCTAAATTCTTAGTTCCTTCTTTGTTTACTCTTCTTCCAACCTGAAGAATAGCTACATCTGCTGTGGCTATAGCTCTGCTGTTTAAAGTCTTTATTTACTACCATGCCATGCCGCCTTTTACTAATCCATCTTAATATTTAATGAGCAACAGGAAATATTACCTACTCAGATTACTGATGAGGTTCCTGCCTCCTGTCTGGACCCTGAGTGCTTCATCAATATAATAAACACAAGCAGCCCTCTGAACTGCGCTCGGCTCTTTATATTCTACACTGCTGTTCCTCCTTCCAGTCCAGAAATGCAATTTTTTACTTTCCCCAGTGCTAAGCAGGCTCCTTTTTACTAATCAATTTCATTCTTCATGAAGCTTGAACATGGATGTCCTTTCATTCCATTCTATTTTAAGCAAAAGACCTATTGTGGGTGGTAGGTGAAGGAATATGGATAGTTTTTCTTATTAAATATATATTTTTAGGATCTGACTTAGAAACTTGGAATAATATTTTTAGTTATTTCTTCTGTTGCCATAATATGATGATAATACACTCTGATATTTTAAAATGAAGTCTGATAATTTTATAGATACCTCCTCTGGGTGTCTAAAAATAATATTAGTGCTTCACTTGTCCTAAGTGCTTTGTTAAAGATGCCCATTTTCTCCTCCAGTAATTCTTCTAACAATCTGATAAAAGATATAACAACTTTCTTATTTTGAAAACGTGGAAACTGATGTTCAAAGAGAGAAAATAACTCACTGAATATCAAGAGCCTAGATTCTCATGGGATTCCTCTTGAGTCCCTGGGTGGACAGACCCAGACTCTAAGGTCTCCCCAGTCCTAACTTCCTGTGTGACTGATTCAGAAAGATCTGGTTCATTCAGAACTAAGTAAAATAGCAGGTTCACTGCTTCCCCTCAACAAATTCCAAATGTCTCTAATTTTAGATGACAACCCCACTGCCTGGAATGGAAACCCACATCACAACAAATCAGCTAAGTGGTTCCTACACAATCCTTATTTATAGTCTCAACAATTCTATCTTTGAATAATAGGTTGGCTGTTTTGCATAAAAACAGGAAGATAACAATCATGTTTTTAATAAAATAGATACAAAATTAACATGTTAGCATATTATAGAAAATGGATCCATGAATATTTATTAATACCACTTCCCACTGAATCCTAGAATACTCCACCTCACAAATGCTCATCCATCAATCAGTCAATAAAAATGGCATTAGATGTGCTCAGCTTCCACTCTGGCGTACTGCCCAGTGTTAAATAAGGAAAATACCATTTCCTTTTTTCCTCCTTGTATCACCAGACTGATGCACACCCCCACCACCACCCCCAGCTTATAGACTTCTGTATGCGTGCTCACTTCCTGGCTGATCTCACAGCTAAACATGCCATCTCTGTGCTAATTATTCCCAGACTGATAGCAAGTAGGACCACTCTCCTGAACTTCAGATTCATAACCGACTTTCTACTTAACAGTTCAACTGGATATCTGATGTCACTGCTGACATGTCATGTCCCAAAGTAAGCTTATGACATTTTCCCCCAAACCTTTCTTCCTATTATGTTCTTCTGCCTAGTTAATGACAGCTCCATTTTCCCAATTAACGGGGCCAAAAGCCTTGGAGCCTTTCCTCTGCCATGGTGGCAGATCATCCTTCTGGTGGGATATTGTAACAGCGCCCCCAACGGGTTCTTCTGTTTCTGTCCTTGTCCTCATAGTCTATTATCAAAAGTTGTCAGAGTCAGTCTTTTGAAAGATAATCAGATAACATCATGCCTCTGGCTTCCTAAAAAGCTGAAGTTCTCCTTACAGTGATCTAAGGCCCCGCACTATGGCTCTGAGCCCCTTCTCCAGCCTTGCCTCACTTCCACTACTCCCTGTCCCCTTTCCTGCCACACTGGCCTCCTGCTTTTCCTAGGGTACAGAGGCACTGCCATTCACTTCCTGCTCTCCACCTGGATCAATTCGTCTCCTGACACGTCCCCCTTGAGCCTGTAGGTCTTCATCCCAGAATCATTTCAGAGACGCCTTCCCTGGCCACCATATCTAAAATCACAACCCCTCTCTCCACTTGCCACACACACTTTCCTCTGCTCTCTCCCTGCTTCTGTCTCGTCCTTAGCACTTAATCGCTATATAATTTATTGTATAGTTCACTTATTTATCTAGTTTATCATTAGTTCCTGACTGGAATGTGGACTTCACCAAGGCCAGACTTTTGTCTGGGGTAGAGGCTGCCATCTCTCCAGTGCCTAACCCTGCTACACTAAGCCTCAGACCCCTGGATTCAGTCAGAACCTGAGCCTCTCCCACTCATATTGGGGTACCAGCTTGCTTTCCCCAAGCCCTTTGAATGACGAGAAATTAATCTGGGCATCAGCAGCTCCTTGGCTCAGTTAAGAGGAAGTTCATTGGGCACCTAGCAGGTCTATCTGCCCCTTGAGTCTGGCTGGTGTGTTTTGTAGGGGAACTACGGTGCCATGGAATGCCAAGGATCCAAGGCAGGAAGTAAGCCACTGAACAGGTTAGACCCCAGTGCCTCTGGTGCTTGCCCTGAGCTACCTCCAATATGTGCTTTTCACAGCCACCCCTAAATCAGGCCAGTGAGTACACTGATCCGTTTTAACAAACAGACCCATTTAATATAGATGACCCAGGGAGCCCCAGCTCAGCAGGACTGAGTCAGTCCTGCTTCTTGGGTCAGTCCAGCTCTGGTCCTTCCTTTTCACTCTGGAGCTGTCTCAATGTGCTCAGTGTGAGGGGCTTGCCTCTAAGACCTGGCCCCATGAGGCCTCTGACTAGTGGAGTTCTGAGTACTCTTTCTTACAGCAGCTAACCTAGTGCCATGGTGGCTTAATGATTTGAAAAGGTTTTTGTGAAGAAAAAAATATATTTTCTCAGAAACATTAGTTCTACATTATCCAAATGAACAACAAAACAAGGGCCGAGGGAGCCAAGAAAGATTATGAAAGGAAAGAACTATAAACAGAATCCTGGGATAACAAGTAATTATACCGTCAAATGCATATGGTGTTGCTTTGTTCTGAGTGTTTCCCTGGAAAAATCATGTTGAACTCTGACTTCCATGGTAATGACATTAGGAGCTGAGGTCTGTGGAGGTGATCAGGTCACCAGGGTGGAGGACTTATGAATGGGATTGTGCCTGTATAAAAGTCAGGTCGGGGGAGGTATGGGTGGAGAGTAGGGAGTTGGGGGACAGCTTCCCTGCCCTTTCTACCATGACAGGACACAGCAGGAAAGTGCTTTTATGAGGAAGGGGCCCTTACCAGACACCAAATCTGCCAGTTGCTTGATCTAGAACAATGAGGAAGACATTTCTGTGATTCAGAAATCATCTAGTCTATAATATTTTGTTAGGGCAGCCTAAAAAAACTACTGACCTGCATACCTTCTATGTATGGCCCTTTTGTAAAGGTTTCCAGGATTAGCTCATTAAACCTTCCCTAAGATCTGATACCACCGGCTATCCATGACAGTTCTGCTTCCTCACATGTTGAAGTTTGAACATCAGAAAAGCACACTGAGGCAGCATTTAAAGCAGGGTTCATTAAAAAGTGGTAACATAGACTTCTCCCAGGAGGGAGAAGGGGGCCACAGCTGGTATCCTGGTATGCCAAAAGCGAGGTGTTCTGCCCTTTTAAATATGTCCTAGGTGTCCCTTGTTCTCCTGCCCTCTTCCCCTTATCTTTCCTCTCCCTGCTTACGTGACTAGGCCCAGGAAATGCTAGTGGGATGGCCAAAAGGTGGTTCATAGGCGGGCTGAAGGGGGAAGGGCAGGATGGAGCAGCCCAGGACACATTAATTAACAACCTTATAGCTCCCTGTGGGGAGGGGCAATTCCTGGGACAGGTTACCTTATCAACAGGTTGGAGCAGGGGCAGGTTCTTGATAAGGGTGGAGGAAGGGCTCTGAAGGAATTTCAATCCCTCAGGGGATGGTGTCCAACTTCCTGGCCTCACTCAAAATTGGCCTCCTGGATCCAACCTGACTGATGTACCTACCTATACTGACTGCCTGTCTAATTCTGGCTTGAGATCTTTGGAGTAGACATTATTCATCATCCTAATCGCTGTTTTCCAGCCGAGGTAACTGAGCGAAGTAGAGAAGCTAAGTAGCTCTCCTAACCCACAGGCCCTAAGAGAACAGGGTGGGCAGGATTCGAGCCCCAGCAGTCGGGCTCCGGAGTCGTGCGCTTAGTAGTGGTACAGAAAGAAAGCCAAGCCCAGGAGGTTGTGCAGCGCCGCTGCGAGTCCCCAAGGCAGGGATGCCCGGGCCGCGGGTCACCTGGGGTTGAACTGAAATTGTTGAATCGCGAAATCAAGGTTCTGGATGAGCTTCCAGCAGCCGTGCGCCCGGGGCCACTCCTCCGGGGTATCTGTCGGAGCCTCGGCCATAGCCGCTGGCCATTCGCCTCCCGCTGAGTCGCTAACCGCGCGTCTGTTGCTATAGCGACTCCCCGGGAAACGGAAAGCTCGGGAATCGTGGGCGGGGGAGGGGGCTGGCAGGGAGCGCAGCGCACCGGGAGTGGGGCGCAGGGCTGGCGCTCCAGTCCTCTGCCGCTTCCAGTGCCCCACCTGACTCAGGGCTTGGCGACGAGCGGGGGCTGCAGCTGAAACGTCTCCAAGCAAAGCTGCACCCCTGTAAATAACACTGTCGCACCCCATCCAGCCCCCGGTCCTTCGTTGCTTCCTCCCTTCGCAGGGCTCTGAGCTCAGCCTCCCTCCTGGACCCCACAGGAGAGGGAGGTTTGGGTTTCTGAGCTCCTCTTCCTTCGCCAACACTCCTCTCAACACTATTGTGAGACCCCGGCGTGGTGGCTCACCCTTAAAGAACCTCCCACGTTGTGCTAATGGGAGGGTGAAAAATAGTGAGTCCCTGTAATGAGGACGCTCATGGCGTGAGCCATGGACTCATCGCCTTGAGAGGCAAGCAAATTGCCCACACCTGCTACTTGACCCCCGTGTAGGCAGGCCTGGATTTAAAAATTTCTTTGCAGAGATTAAGCAGGCCTGTATTTCTATTTAATATGAAAGTCAGAATATAAGGCGTTAAGTATACTGTGTAGCGTGGGATTCAATTTTATTAAGTTTCTACCAATAAGAGAAGTTTATTGTGGTGGGGAGGGGCAGGCACCAGGAATTGAATTCAGGGGCATTAAACCACTGAGCCACATCCCCAGCCATATTTTTGTACTTTATTTACAGACGGGGTCTCACTAAGTTGCTTAGCGCCTCACTTTCGCTGAGGCTGGCTTTGAACTCGTGATAGCTGGGATTACAATATGTGCCACCATGCCTGGTAGAAGTTTATTTTTAATGGTGAAATTTTTGCTTATTCTTTGTTTTCAATTCTCTCTTACACACTGACATCTGATAGGGGACACCTATTCTAATATCAACATGTTTTTAGAACGTATTCTGGTTTTAGAACGTATTCTACATCTTCATGTCACTAGATTGTTTATAGGAAAACACAAGTTTTTCTTTTCTCTCTTGTAATAACTACATAAGAAGGGGTTAGTTTGATATTAGAAGCTCAAAATAGAAAAAGAAAGTGAAAATCACTATAGCATTATCACTATTCTCCTGTTTAAAGGCAAAGATTAAAAACCCAAAGTGCCAGGGGCTGGGGTTGTGGCTCAGCAGTAGAGAGCTAGCCTAGCACGTGTAAGGCCCTGGGTTCAATCCTCAGCACCACATAAAAATAAGTAAAATAAAAGCATATATATATATGATTTAATTTTAAAGCCCAAAGTGCCAAACAGAAATCTTAACCAATGCCAAAATCATCTTCTTTGAACACTTATTTGCTTTAGTGGAGATGAAGAAAGAGGAGGCCAGGGAAGAGTTACTTTTACTCTATGAAGGTTTCTAATTTCTAAATCTAACTTCAAGTTTTATTTAGAAAAATTTTATTCCATAGTCAAAAAAGGTTACGAAAGAAATGTCTAATATCTACAACAAATTGTCTTTTTTTTTTTGCCATATTGCATATAAATTTTTAAAAGTAAAGATTAAAATTCCAAGTTAAAATTTAAAAAGTGGTCTATTTAGAACAGAGCCGAGATGGTGAAAAGAATGCGATAAGCCATAGCTATTTTGCTCATGTAATTATAAATGAATATTTTGGAACTGAAGAAAGAGATCTCACATTCGAGTTCGTGAGTCATTGGTCAACTCTGTAGAGCATTTGTTGACTAATATCTTCTGCCTAGTTAGACCATCCCACTAGAAAGCGTACTGAACAAAAGCATCTTTATCTGAAACCTTGTTATAGCGTATCAAAGAGCTTCAGATTTTAGTGTCTAGGAGGCCTAGTTACAAGATGTGATTGTGTGTGAAACTATGAACTACATAACACTTCTTGTCAGTTACCTGTGTGTTATCTTTCAGGTGCTCTGGCTTATAAAATTGTTGATTTCAAATCATATTATCAACTACACTAACTAGGGTTGGATCTATGGAAGCATTTGCCATATTAAATTCAGACTTCCTTTATCACATGCTGAATTTATTGACAGCTTTTAGTGGAAAGTTCACAATCTCTGGGTATTCAAAAAAAGAAATACACATGGGTTATAAAGATGGGTTTAACATTTCTGAGCCTGTTTTCTCACAAGTAATGGGCCTTCTTCAAAGGACAGTTGGAAGTAATGTCTAAGGTAGAACAAGTCTGCAGCCCATGTAGCACATGACAGAATAAATACCAGCCACACTTCCAAAGGAGTGTGCTTATTCTTCCTAATCTACCAAGAAATACAACTTTATGTTTCAAGTTTTCAATTTTTTTAAACTTGATAATTTCACAAGCTCAAACTATTTTTCACGTTTTCAGCGAGTAGGACTTAGGGCAAAACTTAAAAAAATTTAAATGCTTCTCTGAAACACACACATGTATAAGTATAATGTGTATTTATATAAAAATATTACCTACCAATTATTAAAAGTGATAACATCTCAGATTAAGTAGCATGAGGATTTGATTAAGAGTCAAGTGCTGACTCGAAACATAGTAATTTATATATTCCAGTTGGATATTATCAGTTCTATAGTCCAGTAAAAGCCAAGAGGTTTCAGTTTAGGTTTGTAATTTAAATTCTTTCTAGAGAGTCATCATATGTAGAGTGCTTATTTTTCTTTTATCGCCAGCTATAATGTGTGATTATGTGGTATGGGCTCTGTTATGTAAACTTGTTTTATGTCATGCTTCATCCATAACCAAAGTTCTTAAGTAAAGGGTTGGTAAAGGAAATAGCAAGGCCCTCGGCCAGGACATTATGCTACTAAATCCTTTATGGAAAAATCCTTAGACTAGATCATTTTAAGGTCTTAAATTTTGTTGCAGTGAGAAAACTTATCCACTGTTAAAGTCCACTAGTGTGATTGTGTGTCACTGACCAAAAGATCATGCATGACTGTTTAAAAGGGAAATTGGTAAAAATGTGAAGAAAATGGCAGTTAGCTATAAGGGGAACTTAGGGGAATTGCTGGATTTGTTCAAACAATTGGAATGGAGCCTCATTCCTGGCATATAACCTCAGGAAACTGTTATGTGCCTATGTTGAGAAAAGAGTAAGGCATTTCGGGACAAGTAGAAATCTGAATGGAAAGTAATACAAGAGTAATTATCATATTCCGTGTCATCTAAAAGATCATCTTCTGTAAGATGCATCTTTATTTTATGTGACATCAAGAAAGAAAAAAAACATTGTCAACTACGATTACATTTTGACACAGGGTCAATGGAATAAAGTAGGTTTAGGAATGTTTTAGGCAGAGACCCCTCTGTTTCATCAGATCCCAGCCAGGGGAGCTACTCCCTGCAGAAACAAACAAGGCTTTTCCCTAACTTGGACAAAGTGCCCCATAGGTTCATCTCATTCTTTTTGTTCTTTTCTGGGTTTCACAAGGCAGCCTGCCAACAACTAATTCATATTCTCAGGGACATAAAATCCAAGACAGTCTCGATCTTGACAGCAAACATGTGATTTTGGCTACTGTGAGTACAGGAACCCCCTCCCCCCAGCCCTTTTCACTTTCTGCAGTTTCCGTATCTGCAGGCTATAGTGGGATAGTACCAGACCCCACATATATAGTACAAAAGGTATTTTGAAGGCAAGAGAGACCACATTCACATAACTTTTATTACAATATATTGTTAAAATTGTCCTTTTTTATTATTGTTATTGATCTCTTACCATGCCCAATTTATGAATTAAACATTATCATAGTTATGTATGTATAGGGAAAAATACTATATAGTTTTTGGTACTATCTGTGGTTTCGGGCATCCTCTTGGGGTCTTGGAACGTTTCCCCCATGGATAATGCAGGGCTACTATATACCCTGGTAGCCTGATCTAAATGAACTGATAAGGAACAGCATTTAGATCTCCATATGAGGAATATAGGGCACCCTTCATTATCCTTCAGCTTTGAACTCTTATTTCAGAAAAATAGGGCCAAAAATTTGAATGTAGTAATTTTAAGGACGAGAGGCAAATGTTACACATAGGAGAATACGGTACTATGAAACCCTGGTGTGTTATTGTTGTGCTGTCAGTTTATTTACTTGGACACCCTTCAATCTACACTAGGATATTCTGTGGATATTACCTAAGTGACCAAGGTGTTGACTGGGAACATGCAGTCTGGGGATGGATCAGTCTCTGTTGCTCAAATCAAGAGGCTCACACTATAGAAAAAACTGTTCCAAGCTCGGCTGTTAAGTGTATCTTGATCAACAACCCCCACTGTGCTAATTAATATACTATGATAATTAATGTAGTTAATTACTATCAAAAATGGACTTGTTGGGACTGGGATGTGGCTCAGTGGTAGAGTGCTTGCCTAGCATGCTTGAGGCACTGAGTTCAATCCTCAGTACCACATAAATGTAAAATAAAGATATTGTGTCTACTTAAGACTAAAAAGTAAATATATATTTTTTTAAATGGATTTGTTATTGTTGCAATTGTTGTTTTTGCAGTGCTGGGGATTAAACCCAGGGCTTCATGCATGCTAGGGAAACGTTGTATTCCTGAGAAAAGGATTTCTGTTGGTGAATGTAGTGATCTACTTTACTATCACAATGAATGTTTGAAGTGAGTTTGCACGGGCCACAGGGGCCTGTAATCCAACCACTAGGGAGGCTGAGATAGGAGGATCTCAAGTTTGAGACCATTTTCAACCCTTTAGTGAGGTCCTAAGCAACTTAGTGACAACCTGTCTCAAAATAAAAAGGGTTGGGAATGTGGCTCAATGGTAAAGTATCCCTGGGCTCAATTTCCAGTACAAAAAAAAAAAAAAAAAAAAAAAAAAGAAGAAGTGAGCTTTCATTGGTGAATTTAAAGATGTTTGGGAAATGCAGGTTAGCTAAAATGGTTCAGAGATCAGCCCGCTCTCACAAGAACAGGATGTAATAATCTAATGAGGCCTATAACTTTAACC
This sequence comes from Callospermophilus lateralis, assembly GCF_048772815.1. NCBI lineage: Eukaryota > Metazoa > Chordata > Mammalia > Rodentia > Sciuridae > Callospermophilus > Callospermophilus lateralis. The sequence continues at coordinate 32,988,270 of NC_135317.1, read as the reverse complement.
CTGAGGGAAAGGACTTGGAGCTTGATTCCCCCAACAGTCATCTGTCCAGCTTTTGGTTTCTAGATACCTCCTGTCTACTAAAGAACTGAGGGTCTTGTTTCTGGAATGTTATGTCGATTTCAAATGAACCCTTCACGTCAGATGACAGAGGACAGAAAAATGAGATTTCCTGGATTCCTGGAAAAGGTCACCTAAATTGTTGGGTTCTGCTTGCTAATGACCTTTTTAAAAAAGATGAATGTCTGCAACTTGCTTTCATTATAACCTGAGATCAAGATTGTATGGGAATGGCTAATCTTCATCAAGCTTTTCCAGAGGATGCAAAAACATCTATCCAAAGAAACCTGAGTTGTATAATGAAATTAGGTGAATTTTCTGGGAAGCCACAAGAAATAATAAAAGCTTTAATAGAACTAATTTTGATGTATTGGGGAGAGACTGCATCTGTCTTGTGCTTCCATATCTTTCCAGGACTCTGTTCATTGCCCTCCATACCCTAGGTGTTCAACAAGTATTTATCAAATGAATGAGTAACTCTCAGTAAGTTCTTTCAAAGAGCTATTCCCAAAGAGGCGTGTGCCTCAGTAGCTGGCACTAAAGAACCAGGCAAGAAAACTAACTCATGAATTGAGAAGATAAACTACTGCATTGTCAGTGGTAACAGGTTCTTCTAAAAGAAACTGCTAATTTGTGTTGTGAAAACTCCAAATGATGTAGGAACGGTGAAGAAAATTACATTTTAAGGAGAGAAAGAGGAGATCTCTGCAGGCAGAATAGCTAAAGAATATTTCATGGAAAAGCTGATATGGAGCCACGGCAAAGCCTGGCTATGGCCTCGCAGGTGGAGAAGAAGAGAGGGTCTCACCACAGGAACCAAGACTGGGGATGGGTTGTGTTGGCGGGAGCTCCATCCACCTGTTGGTTACATGAGTACATTAAGAAAAGGAAGGTCAGGGTATGTTACTCTGAGTTATGTATTTGCAGATCTAATTTGTGTTGAAAATGGACTTTGCTATAGGCAGGTGGGAAAATAGGTGAGAAACAGGAGTAGTTCTCCTCCCCCTTCATTCATGCTGAGAACTTCTTTTTAAAATCATAAGAAAACACTGCAGTGTATAATCACACCACTGGATTATGATCACCTGGGGAAAGGCCTTATTTTTCTTTGTGTAAGTGAAACCTGCATTGCATGGGGCCCTAAAAGTGGACTCAAAACTGTTTCATGAATGTACTTTACCATTTTTGCTTAAAATAGTAGAAAGAGGAATTTAAGTGGGTTCCTCACACTTTTCTTGACCAGGTTTATTATTTATTAAATTGCAAATGAACAATTATATTTCCAGTGTTCTTTGTCCTAAAGGACTGTTTAAAATTCACACTAGAAAAGGAGAACTGACGTCAACCTGGATCGTACCACATGAGCACTCAAAGAACAAATGAACACCCTTCTTTGTTACTTTTTGTTATACTCTTATCTGGGGAGAAAGTTTGAACTACTGAATTGCTGCCAAGCCAGCAGAGGATTCCCTCATTCAGCTCATTCCTCCTTGAATAATTCATTGGCCAAGTCCCTCTTGCCGGGGAACAAGCCTAGACTAGAGTTTCCTGTCGTACTTTAATGAATTTTAATTGTAACCCTCCCTATCTTGGGCGTCAACATTATCTCATTCACTGCTATATTTTAATCCCTTTTAATAATTCTTCAGACTCCAAAGCTGGATATAATTCATAGTTTTTGTTTGGTTTTCATTGTCTTCTCAGACTGCTTAATTGAGTTAATAAGTTATGAGACTACTGTGTCCAAGATCACAGCTGGTGACATTTTCTCCTTTTCTTAGCCATAGACTGCCCCTCCAACCCACTCCCACCTTTCAAATATACTCATGTAACCATGAGGCCAAATTGTCAGATTATTTGAAGCAATGAAGTGAAACTTTTGAATATTCTACTCCAAGGACTTGCCTTTCAGACAAAGGGCCAGTCGATTGAGTTTGATATGAGGACCACAATCAGCAATTCCATGGCTCAATTTCTTGGCCTTATAAAAAAAAAAAAGTATGGTGAATAACCTAAAATTATGGATGGCCTCATAAATGCAAGACCCAAAATGACTCGTCTCCTATGGATAAAACCCTGCAAAAATGCCTTCTCTTGCCAGGCATGGTAGCACATGCCTGTAATCCCAGTGTCTCAGGAGGCTGAGGCAGGAGGAAACTGAGTTCAGCCACAGCAAATTATCAAGGCCCAAAGCAACTCAGTGAGACCCTGTCTCTAAATAAAATACAAAACAAGGACTGGGGATGTGACTCAGTGGTTAAGCTCCCCTGTGTTCAATCTCTGGTACCAAAAAAAAAAAAAAAAGCCTCCTATTGCAGTAGCTAAAGAATGCAAGGGAAAACCAAACATAAAAACAAACAAAGATGAATGATTACATTGAGGAAGTGGAATGATGAATGAGTTTGTTCTTTCTCTAAATTTTCTCCTAAGAGACCAGGTGCTCAAATACCTTTTAGACTTCTGGATCTTTCTTTCCTTTTATATCAAAATAAAATAGCTTAATTATCCATCCCAGTATTATACTATGGTTAATAATAATGTTCCTGTAGGTCTGTGAGCACAGCCCAGTAGTACAGTGCTTGCCGAACATGGACCAGGCCCTGGGTTCAATCCCCAGCATGGCAAAATCAGGAAACTAGTTAATTTGTGGCATTCTCAGCACGCAGGGGCCGGAGACTTTATTCTCCTGCCCTTTGTCCGTCTGTCTGTGGCTCCATACAGCTTCTCCTGAGATAAAGTCAGGTCTCCCCTTTTTCCATGAGAAGTGCCCATGAGCTCTGCATTCCTCATTCCCTCGACTCTTGCTGACCCTTTAGAGGAAAAGAGGAGGCATCCGCAGAGCAACACAAAAGAATGTGAAGTTAGACATCATTGTTCTTTCGGGCCACAGTTATGCCCTCTCCAGAGAATTTCTCGTTGGTGTTTCTTTATGTATTTATTTTCCTGAAGGTCTCAGAGAGCCAAGGCCTCTCGTGAAAGTGACGGTATAAACAGGCCAGTTATGTCGGCCGCATTGTGCAACCTCCAACTCAAGCCATGGTAGAGGGTATGCAAAAGAGACAGACATGCCAAGAGCCGGGAGGAGTCCACAGCAATCAGAAGCCCTGGAAGCAGCAGCTGGATGGTAATCAACGCCACAGACATGAGGAGGCCAAGTCCCAAACCAGGTGTGAGGAAAACCCAAGAAGTAAAAAATATTTGCACTGCAGAGCCTCCTCAAGGCCCAGGAATTGGCCAAAAGAGGTGCCTCTGGAGGTGCAAGTGGGAAGATAAAAGGGGACAATATGGAAAGTTCATTTCAGAAGCAGTTGGACCTCAGGTTCCCTCCTCTGGTCCATACACATGAGATGTTGACACTTCCACACTTTGTTAGCAACTAGAGATTTAGCTAGGCACAGTGGCACGTGCCTATAATCCCAGAGGCTTGGGGGGGCTGAGGCAGGAGGATTGCAAGTTCAAAGCCAGCATCAGCAAAAGTGAGGCACTAAGCAACTCAGTGAGACCCTGTCTCTAAATGAAATACAAAATAGGGCTGGGGATGTGGCTCAGTGGTCGAGTGCCCCTGAGTTCAATCCCTGCTATCAAAAAAACAAAAAAAAAAAAAAAAGGAAAGAAAGAAAAATAAAAGAAACTAGAGATTTGTTCTTGGCAAGGGTGAAAAAAGAGGGTGTCTGGACAAGGGACTTCAGCATTGTCTAGGGAGGCATCTGTACTGGAAACAGCGAAAGTCTCCACCATAGATGTTGGAATCTCTGGTTCTGCTCCCTGCTGGGTTCTGAGAATTTTGGCAGCCAGACTTGTACCAGGCAGGAAAATGGAAAGACCCTAAATGCGCATGCGGCAGGTTTTCCAGTGAAATGGCCCAGCAGGTCAGCAGTTCAGCAGGTCACTGCATGGGGAGCCTCCAGGTGGCTCTCCTCATCTCCAGCCCAGAGCGCACAACACCTTTAAGTATGAGATGACTGCCAAGAATTGCCAAATATTTGAGGAAAGCCTCAAACCTGAAAGAGAAGTTACCCAGAAGAGAAAATTGGAAAGAGTCAGGGGATATGCACAAAATGAAAACTTGAAAAAAAAAATCATGAATCATCATAGATACTCTCAGCCCTTTAAGAGAAGACAGATCACTGGCCTGTGCTTTGGGAATCAGAGATGACACTTAGCACCTTGCTTTACCCACCCCTCCACCCCAGCACAGACGGCCAGTGGCACAGGTATAGTGTGAGATCAATACCTTTATTAATGTAACCAATACCTATGGAGAGCTACTCCATGCCTGCTCCTGTGGTGCCCACCAGGGATCTGGTAGTGACATGGCAGACAGGGAACTCTCCATCTAGATCAAATGTTAGGGTCCCTCTTCCCACAGCACAGAGCATATTCCTCACACCCTCCGGAATCCCACAGTTCTATTCTCCCTCTTACAAATTCATTTTGAATGTTCCATATTAAAGGACCTGAGAAATCCTGCAGTTGAAAAAGCATCATTATATATATTTTCCAGTGCTTCATTTTTTTTTTTAAAAGCAAACAAAACATTTTCCCTCCACTACAGGATGCCCAGAGTATCCATAGAACACAGCTCGGAATGTTCTACTTCAGTGAAAAAATAAAAGTTGGGGACAGCAGCAGAGCACTATGGAAAGGCACAAAGATAGATACTCCCATGCCTCTGTCAGTGGCATTGCGGTGACTCAACACCACTGGAGCCTGCAGGCTTGTAGATGAATGATCAGAAGAGACCAAGGAGTTAGCTGAAATGAAGGAACTGTGGGAGAGTAGATGGACCCCTCTGGGAATCACAAAGCTTTAGCTGATGTAAGAGGTGAGCATTCCAGAGACCCACCAAAGAGAGAGTCTTGCATAAAAGTAGAAGAACTGGTATTTTCAAATAAGGACTCTTTTCCGGAAATAAGTTCTGAAAGCCCCCTTTGCTTCTGCTATAACCTCCAGCTCAGATCTGGCCCTGGTGCTTCTAAGCTCTGGGAGCTGGCCAGCAGCCTACATGTTCTTAGAATGTGCCCACAAACTCTAAGTAAATACCAAGGGGCCAGGTGAGAAGAATGACTTATCATCAGTGCAACCAGCTGGCCTGAAGTCCCATTCCTCTCTCCACAGTTGCTCACATGGAATGCACACGATGACATTCTGCAGTAGACAATCCCCAAGGCCAAGTGTCTGGTACTTAGGGCCCCTGGGAATGGTGGGGCCCCTGGGAATGTGCAATTCTGTTTCTCCCTCCATGGTTTCTGTTGGGTAACCTCGTTCTCCTCTAGGCCCAGTATCCCTCTGAGCTCTCCTTCTCCTGGGAAACTGCTAAGCATGAACAACTATCTCCACGTGAACCACTCCCCTCTAGCCTTAGCTGATGACTTATCTTTCTGGAATCTTCCCTCCAGGAATCCTTACTTCAGCATCGGGCATATCACTTCTGATGGCTCGCTCTTTCTTTCTGTGTGTCCTTCTGGAGTACCATCGTCTTTCGTCTTTTTTGGGAATGAAGTCCAGTCCCCTTGAGTTCATGTCTAAAGTCCTCCTAGGACAACCCCCTACTAACTCCTTGTGTAGAAAAGGTTTAACCCCGTGGGTCTGCGATTGCTATCCTGGAGAGGCCTGCTTGAAAGCTGGGCCCTTGGCTGGCATAAGAGAAGTTGGATTCAACATAAGTCTCCACCATTCCCTAGCTGAGGAGTTGCTCAATGTTCTTGAAGTCTTTGTGCAAACAGTGTTTTCTGCCGGACACCTGCTTTCCTTCCTGAAGTCTGGAATTTCATACTTGCTAGGGAGAGGGCACTTATGTGACAAGTCATCAATAAAACCCTGGGCACTGAGTGTCTAATGGGACTCTGGCTCTAAGAGCAACAGTTGGCCTGGTTGTCGTAGTTTGGAGGTGGAGGAGTTAAGAACATTCGGCTAATTTCCAGGAGGATTCCCGGAAACTCCTGTTTGCCTTCCTGCAGACATCTCCCCATGCCCACTTTGTTCTGCATCCTTTTGTGCCAGTAAATCATAGCTGGGACTTTGACCCTTTGCTGAGTCTTGTGAGTCATCCTCATAGATCCCAGAGATGGCCTTGGGAACCTCGGACACACCTCTCCATTTTTCTTCTTCTGTTTCTCTCTGGTGAATCTAGTTCACTCCAAATACTCCTTGGGCACGTCTGATCCTGTCTCCTGGATTAACCTTCCTGTCTGAAGGATCAAACTCCAACTCTCATGTTTTTAGGCTCCCTTTTCCCACAGCCTTTAAGGGACTCTCCCCCTCCACCAAATCCTGCAGAATGGGCCTGCCTTGGGGATGGGGGTGCTTCCTCCCCTGAACATCTTTTTATAGTTTGTCCTATTATTTTGGCACTTTGTAGGTTCTTGGTCATTGTTTAAGTTTGGAAATGTATGATCTTTTTCTCAATTCAACTGGTAAGTCCTCCACATGTCTTGCCTCTTTGACTTTCCCAGGCACAGTCCCCTATTCATTGTTAGCTGTCCTGGGGACATTTAAAAGCCCTAAGTGGCCTCAGGTGCTGTCTGACCTGCCAAGAGTTCACCAGTTCAGGTATGTCACCCCCTCAGCCTCCAGCTTGCAGGTTCGTCTCCTCCTACCCAGTTCATGACCCCTGCCCTTTGACCCACCAGAGCCCCCATTAAGGCAACTCTTTGCCATCTCCCTGATCCTCTGCCATATCCTTTCTTCACTTCTCCCATCTCCACCCTACATCCCTTGGGCTACCATTTGGTAGCTGATGTGACTTTTCATGGTGTATACAGATGGCAGAACTCTGACTTATTTTCTTGATAGAACTGAGGAGAGTCATCCTTGGAGTCCCACTGATCTCACCAGAGTGAAATCACCAATCTCAGAAGGGTTTGTGGCGGTCAGGGGCTGTCCCCCTAGAATGACAAAGGCAGACCAGGTCCTGGATACCTATCTACAATTTTAACCTCAAGGGTTATAATTCCTGCAAGAGGGGCAGGCTCTGTATTCTCCCATCAAATGACATGCCAAGCAAAACATAGTTCCTGAATCAATCAGTTGATGACAATGTGTGCAGAAGCAGAATGAGCAAAAGCAAACAAAGGAGATAAATGAAAATATAGGCAAAAAAATAAGTAAAAGAAACTCATGTGAACAATGTTGAGAATGAACAAAACACCTGTGTCTATGGGGAAAAAAATTTGTCTAAATGGTCCAGGAGACCAGTCTCTCCAAGGTGTCACTCCAAGGTCTGAAGGCCATAAAGTCATCAGCAGTGAAGCAGAGGACCGTGCACCCAGGCAGAGCCCCTGGGGGCCAATGCCATTTCAGAGTGAATGCTCTCAATGGGTGGAGTCACACTGACACGGGTCTCAAATGACAGTCGGAAGGCACTGGTATTCGTAGTCCCAGAAGGTACATTATCTCAGCTTCCACATGTGGACCTTGGAGGGAAAAGTCCCAGACAGCAGCTATCTTATTTGCATCCTGGCATGTGGCCCTCAAGGTGGCTATCAGTCAGCCCCTGAGCTCAGCCTCAGCTTGTGTTACCAGGAAAAGCTCCACACAGAGTTAGTGCTGTTAAAGCATAGCCACATCAATCAAAATGCCAATGCCAGTGTCCTTAGATTCCCAAGAGTCACAACACTGCAAAATGCATTTCAATGGGGGGCCCAGCAGGAAACGGGTGACTCAATAGAAGGGACAACTAAGGAGGGCTCTGCGGAGGGAAGATTGGCCAAGGTGTGGTCGGGGTTAAGGAAATCAGACAAGAGCCCACCTGAGACCCACAGGGGCAAAGCTATGTGTGTTTCTAGAATGTAGCTGGTGGCTGGGGCCGTGGTCTTCCGTGGAGAAGTGGATTCACTGACAAGTGGGAACCTGCCTAGCTCTCACCCTCCAGCTGGGGCTCCAGCCGAACAAACCCAAGAGCCCTCTAGATAAGGGAGCCTGGGAGGCAATGCACAGAATCAGCTCTTGGATCCAGAGCAGCACAGCATGGAGACTCAGTCTGGAGACCAGAGACTACACAGCACAGCTCTCATGACCAGCCCACTTACTGTTGAATCTGTATGCATAGCTGTTTCTTTTTTTTTTTTTAATTTTTTTTTTTTTTTAGTTGTAGATAAAGACAATACCTTTATTTATTTTTATGTGGTGCTGAGGATCGAACCCAGTGCCTCACACGTGCTAGGCAAGCACTCTACCACTGAGCCACAACCCCAGCCCCTAATGCATGGCTGTTTCCAAATCTCTTCTACTTACACCTCTGACCTCCCTTGCTAACCTTTCACTCTCATCCTACAATCTCACCTCCTACTTCACAAAGCAAATAAAACAAATAAAACCATCAGAGAGAAACTTCCTCAGCTTCCCACCACCAAAACCACAGTCTCACTATACGAACTAGAATTAAGTTTGGCTGTGAATAGCAGACATCCAAATAACCGTGGTCTAAACAGAATGGGAGTTTCTTTCTTTTCGATGTAGAAGTTGGTAGTGCAGGGTTGGTGGGTTGGCCCTGCTCCACCAAGATGCAAGGCTCAGCTTGCGTCTTGTTGCCACTCCTTGTGTGTGGTCACCTTGTTGCTTAAATAGTCATTCCAGATCCAGCCATCACATCCGCATTCCAGTCAGAGGCAAGAGGAAGAAATGAAAAAGTGGCAGAGACAGAAAAGCTATTTCAGGGATGTACTAGAAGATGGTAAAAATCACCTTCGCCTCAACTTCCTTAGAACTTAGTCTAATAGCTACCCCTACCTACTAGAGAGTGACCGTGGTGTATTCTGGTGCCTAGTTAAAGGTCAGGAGGCCCTAACACTATAGAAATGGAGGAGATTGGACAGGGGAAGGAGGAAACCAGCAGTCCTCGTCACGCCTATATGTGCACTGTACCTCTCTCTCTCTCTTAGCTTTATTCTGTCTTTAAGCATGTGCAAATCTTTTTCTTGTAAAAAAAACTGAGTCCACAAACTTTTCAGTTATCATCTCACTTGATCTTTATAGAAGTCCTTTCGACCACTCTCTTCTTCTGGAAACTTCTGGGTTATGCCGTTCCTGGATTCCCTGTGGCTGTTCCTCCATCCTTCTGTTTTCTTAGCTTCCCTTCTTCCTACCCATTAATGCTTCATTCTGGCTGCTTGAGCCCAAGTCCTCTCTCTTCCCCTGCAACCTCCGTGCATCAGTGGTCCCCAGGTTGTGGTCCCAGTCCTAGGGATCCTCCAGCCTGTGTCCAGGGGACCATGAGGCTGCCTCGTCTCTCGGCCCACTACTTCATGAGGTCAGATTTTCTTCATGTTTCCGCTCGAGAGCATCTCACGACGGATTGAACGGGCAGTAGAGAAGGGAATCCAGATCTCTTCCATTAATGGATATGAAACGGATTTACAAAAGTCTCAGACGATACTCACTACTCCTGTTGCAAAACATTCTGCGTTTGGCAAACTTCTGTTATTGTTCCATTAAAATATTTTATTCACATTAGCATGCAATGGGTTTGTTGTAATTTTAAGTTGATGTATACAAAATATACACTATGAATATATAATATAAATCTTTTTAAAAAATTTTAATTTCTTCTCCTTTTTACTTTTCACACGGGGGGTTGAATCCAGGGACACTGAACCACTGAGCAGTATCCCCAGTCCTCTTTTTTTTTAAATTATTTTTTTGAGACAGGGTCTTGCTAAATTGTTGAGGCTGGCTTTGAACTTGGGATCCTCTGCCTTAGCTTCCAGAGGTGCTGGGAGTTATTAAAACCTCTGTACCTGGCTGGTTTTAATCTCTAATACTATATACATAGATGTATAACTCACATAAGCAAAAGTTCTTTGGGCTTCTCAGTAATTTTAAGAGTGTGAAGGGGCCCTGAAGTCGGGGGTCTGGGTGCTGCCTTGCTGGGTTCCTCTCCTGTCTTGTCGGAGTGGTGATGGTGACTCAGGCCTTCTGCATCTGGACTTGTCAATAGATCCGCCCACCAGTGTCTCTGTATAAATGAATCAGAAGCAGCCCAAGCTCACCATGTGCAAATCATGGTGCCCGAGTTATTGCATGGCCCTCTCGGGGTCATGAGTGATACCACCCCCTTCAGCTCCACCGCTGAAGGACATCTAGAGGTCACCTCGATGCCTGCTTTTCCCACACCTGCCGTTTCCAAACTATCACCAAGTTCCCTCTGCCTTCCCGAATATGCCTTGCTGCAGTCCATTACTTTTAGCTCTGCTTAGCCCAGTCCCCAGCTACCGACCTGGGTCACTCCAGCGGCCTCCTACGTGGTCTCTGCGTCTGCTCTCATCCATCTCCCAAATTAGTGTGTCCCTGGCTCCCAGGCTAACAGTGAAAACCCCAACCTCCCCAGCCCTGAGAAGTCAGGCCTCTACCTGTCCCAGGTTCACCAACATCACCCCCACTTCACTCTCAGCACTCTAATCATACTCCCCCCTGCTGTTTCTCCAACAAACCATGCTCCTTTCTACCACAAGGTCCTTGCACATGCTGTGGTCCCTGTCTAAAGCCCACTCACCATTCCCTCTTTACCCTACTGCTTACACTCCATTCATTTCTCCCAGAAGTCCTTCCCTCTTATCTCTGACTGGATCACGTGGCCCTTATAGATATACTCTTGCCCTATCTGTTCTTCTTAACCTTTAAGGCACTTTTAGTTTTACCTTTGTGTGGTTAGTCTGCTCAGGCTGTCATAACAAAATACTGCAGAGGAGGTGCTGTAAATAACAGAAATTTATTTTCCCATAGTTCTGGAGATTAGCAATCTAAGATCGAGGTGCTACAGCATGATGTCTGGCGGAGGCCTCTCTTCCTGGTTTGATGTATATGAAATATACATTGTGAATCTATAATATAAATAGATGGCTGCCCTTCTTAACGTGTCTTCACATGGCCTTTCCTCTGTGTGTGCAACGCATGCATACACACACACACACACACACACACACACACACATACAGATCTCTTATAAGAACTTCAGTCCTGTCCTCTACTTCATCTCATTAAACCTTGATTACCTCCCTAAAGACCTTTTCTTCAAATATGGCCACATTGGGAGATAAGGCTTCTACCTAACTATCAGCAGGGAGACACAGTTCAGCCCAGTTGGACTGAGAACTCTCTCTTCCACTACGTGACAAGCCCTGTTAGAACAGGATCCCTTTCGTTTTCTGTTCACCTTGTGTTCCCAGCACCTAGCATAGCACCTGGTCAAAAGTAAATAATAAATATTTGTTGAATGAATAGTGATAACTCTTCACATTTATTGAGCACATGAGATTTTATAGGCACTGCACTTATGTGCTACGCATGTTCCAGGTTTTTGTTTCCAGTGCTTCATGTAGAATATTTTAGTCGATATTCATAGTAACATTAAAAGATTAAAAAAAAATTCCTATTACATTAATGACAAAATCAGGGTACAGAGAAGTTATAAGGCTTCCCAAGAGGGCACAGCTTGAAGAACTGGGATCCAACCAATCTGTAGTCAGAACCCATACTCTTCACCTGTATGCACACTATTTTAAATGGGCAACTCTGGGAGTAAAAGTGCAGATTTGTTACATTATTAATTTTACAAAACTTTTATTGCTCATATACTATTTGCAAGGTACTTTCTGGACATTTGGAATAAGGAATGGATGAACTAATCCCCTTCACTCTTGGAACATATATTCGTGTGTGTGTGTATGTCCACACCTGAGATAAACAAGAAACAAATATAAACTGGGCCCGCTGGTGTACACCTATAAACCTAGCTCCTCAGAAGGATGGAGGCAGGAGGATCACAAGTTCAAGGGCAACCTCAACAACTTAACAAGACCCTGTTACAAAATAAAAAATTAAAAGGGCTGAAGATGTAGCTCAGTGGTAGATCACCCCTGGGTTTATTCCCCAGTACTGAAAACCACAAAACAGCAAAAAATATATATAATATGTCAGGTGGTGACAAGTAGCAAAAGAAGAAAAAAGCAGGAAGGGCCAGTTGTGGCTGTTTCTGCCAGTGTCATGAGGGCAGGGGGAACTCTCTGAAAAAAGGCATTTCTTACAGCTGAGTATGAAATCTAACAGAAGGTATGCAGATGATATAAGAAATGGTTTCCTATTGATTCATGGTTTCATTAAAAGGATCTGAGCAGATAAAAATTCCACAGCCAGCACTTATTAAACTTCTTATAAGCCCAGGCCTCAAGAGAGGCAGCCCAAAGCCCTGGGAGGTCACGCCCCAGAACAGAGTGATGGCCACTCCAAAATCATGGCAATCAAGGTCAGTTGGTGCTGAAGCCAAAGTCCTGGCTGGTTTGCTGGGGATGTCCCTGTCATGTGGTCCTCAGGAAGCCCCTGGTCTAAGATGTGTTGTTAACTCAGCAAAATGGCTGGGAGCAGCGCTACCCAGAGCACCCACCATCACCAATTGAATGACACCTCCGATTCATTCATAAATAAGTCAACCAGGAAATGAATACTTCCACGTGTCCCAGATCTAGGCTTGCTACCCAGGCCTTTGCATAGGGAATGGACTTGAGTCGTGTGTGTGTGTGTATGTGTGTGTGGGGTGTGTGTGTGTGTGTGTGTGATGTGTGTGTGTGTGTGTGTATGTCTAGGTCACACCCACGGAGCAACACCATCTGCGAAGGATCCACATACTTCCCTGGGATTTTCCACTGACGCCCAGGTATAGCTAAGCCCTTAGACAATGTAGCTCAGGATCATCCAAGAGGAAAGTCTTGAGAATGTGATATGTAGCCCTTGTTATTAAATCCTTGTGAGAAAATGGGCTGGGAGAGAGCTACTATCGGTGAGGAGGAAGGTATCTTGATTCCTGAAGCAAAAGAGTTCTCTTTTAAGGAAAAAAAAAAAAAATGAAGTAGGTGTTGAGTGGCCTCTACTATCACTAGCATTTCTAAACGAGAATGAAATTCACCCATGTGTGCTTGGTATCTCTTTATAACAATCACTTCTGTCCATGTCTGGCATATTTTTTTTTCCTTTCTCTCATTCATTCTTTCATAATTCATTCAGTAATGTCACACAAACCAGCCAAACCACATTCAGGACACCTGGGTAACTGATACACCTGGAGGTTTCTAAAAACAAAACAGCTAAATATCTCCTTTGTGCCAAAGAAGAGGAAGTGGAGTTTTTCCAGAGTGCCATGCTTGATTAAGAAACCTATTTAGTCAGAATGATTTCCTGACTGGGGAGGTCACTATCTACTCAGTCTTTGCCCTATTGATCTGCCCAAAGACCTGAACATATAGATCCTATCACAGAAAAAAAAAAAAAAAGATTGATGCAGAAATAATAGTTGGTGAAACTAACATTTAATTAGCAGTACAGCCATAACTTCTATGAACAACCACCTCTGACAGGTCATCTTCTATCTGCCTCCCCACTGCTGAGTTGATACAAATCGTGACTCTTAGGATCGATTCCAAGGTGTTGCTGTTGTTGAAGATTAGTTCTAGAACTCTGTGGTTGGGTTTGCAGAGAAGGAAAGGTCAAGACTTCTACTTCCTCAGGCTTCATTTGGTACTTTTATTATTCAGGATACCTCCAGCAAGAGGAAAATGAACATCATAACTGAACAGTAAGTAAATAGGAACCTGGCCCATGAACCTGGGGATCCAGGAGATAAAAAGTTCTCCCCAAGACTGGCTCAACCCAGTGGTACCAAATCCATGTCTCTGCAACCCTCCTGGGTCATTCTTAGGCCTCAGTCATATCAGCATTCAGAGAGAAAGGGGAGTCATTTCCTAAAGTGCTCTCAAAGGCTGAGGCAGGAAGAGTGAGAGTTCAAAGCCACCCTCAGCCACAGCTAAGCAACTCAGACCCTGTCTCTAAATAAAATACATAACAGGGCTGAGGATGTGGCTCAGGGCTCAAGTGCCCCTGAGTTCAATCCCAGATACCAAAAAAAAAAAAAAAAAAAAAAAAGAATGTAGGGGAGAAAATGATTATAATGCCCTTTCCTCGTCTGGCACAAGGGTCATGGCTGGCAGCCTAGAACAAAAAAGATTAACAAGAGAAAAAGTTTAACAAAGTTGTTCATCGAAGTCCTATGTGACATGGAGCTTACAGAAATGAAGACCCAGATTAAAGGAAAGTGTATTTGTATGCTCAGTCTAGTGGGTAGAGATGGAGAAACATGATTGGACAAGAAGGGGTATGATGTAATGGTTACAGGCTGACCAGGGGGCAGGGACTCCGCAAGGCCTGTTTGTTCAGATTCCTTTCTGTGTCCCTGTAAGACATTCCTTTCCCTAGGGTATGGAGCAGGACCCCTGTCACACAGGACTTTGAAGGAGGCGGAGGTCAACAGTGACTTTCCTAGGTTTTATGGCTTGCTTTAGGGAGAATTCTAATCTGTATGACCAGACTTGGGGTTGAAAAGGAGGGCAGGAGAAGGTCAGAGAGACATTGCTTCTGAGGACCTTCTACAGTCCTTCAGTTCAAAGTAGTCAACCAGCAAGGTGCCAGACTTGGGGTATTTTGTTCTGAGTACAGCAAGAAAGAGCAAAGACTGTCAACTGCAGAGTGGGGTCGGGGGCGGGGGATATTTACAAATCACATAGCTGATCAAAGTCTGGTATCCAGAATATATGAGGAACTATTACCCACTCAAGTAACCCAATTTAAAAATGAAAAAGTAAAGGGGATTGGAATAGACATTTCTCCAAAGAAGATGTACACACGGGCTGAAAGCCCATAAAAAGATGTTCATCATCATTAACCATTTGGGAAATGCCAATTAACACCGTAGGAGATGCCACTTCACACACAGGAGACTAGCCATACTCAAAATACAGGCAGTGACAAGAGCTGATTGTGGATCTGGGGAAATTATTCAACCTGCACATTGCTGGTGGGGATGAAAAATGATACAGTCACTTTAGGAAAGCAGGCTGCAATTCCTCAAATATTTAAATACAATTTTTTTTAATATTTATTTTTTAGTTATCGGCGGACACAACATCTTTGTTTTTTGTATGTGGTGCTGAGGATCGAACCCGGGCCGCACGCATGCCAGGCGAGCGCGCTACCGCTTGAGCCACATCCCCAGCCCCTTTAAATACAAATTTATCAAATGACCCAGCAATTCCACTCATAAGTTTATACCCGAGAGAATTGATAAGATACGTACACACAAAAGTTTATACATAAATGTTCATTGCAACATCATTCATTATAGCCCCAAAGTGAAAACAACCTAAATATCCATTGACTAATGACTGGATGAACAGGATGTGGTCTATCTATAGAATGGAATATTACTCCAACAAATCAAGAAATGACATATTGAAATATCCTGCAATGACACTACTGGTGGGACTGCAAATTGGTACAGCCAATATGGAAAGAGTATGGAGATTTCTTGGAAAACTGGGAATGGAACCACCATTTGACCCAGCTATCCCTCTCCTCGGTCTATACTCAAAGAAATTAAAAACAGCATACTACAGGGACACAATCACATCAATGTTTATAGCAGCATAATACACAATAGCTAAACTGTGGAACCAACCTAGATGCCCTTCAATAGATGAATGGATAAAAAAATGTGTCATATATACACAATGGAATATTACTCAGCAATAAAAGAGAATAAAATCAATTTGCAGTAAATAGATGGAGTTAGAGAAGATAATGCTAAGTGAAGTTAGCCAATCCCCAAAACCCAAATGCCAAATGTTTTCTCTGATATAAGGAGGCTGCTTCATAGTGGGGTAGGGTGTGGGAGCATGGGAGGAATAGATGAATTATAGATAGGGCAGAGGGGTGGGAGGGGAGGGGGGGGATGTCGGTTAGAAATGATGATGGAATGGACATCATTGCCCTAAGTACATGTATGAAGACATGAATTGGTGAGAATATACTTTGTATACAACCAGAGATATGAAAAATTGTGCTCAATATGTATAATATGAATTGTAATGCATTCTGCTGTCACATATAAATAAAAAATTAATAAAAACAAAAAATAAATATCATGCAATAAGGATGAAGCTTAGATGTGTTATGTCCATGGGAAGAAGCCAGCCAGAGGAAAACCCTGTACCCTGTATAATTCCATATACATGAAATGTCCAGTAGAGGCTAAGTGTGTATATACACATATGTATATGCACACACAAACATATGTATACACACATGTGTGTGTGCAGTGTGTAGTTTATGTGCTGAGGATGAACACAGGAGCTTTCAGCCCTGCTGCTG
The DNA here is from genome assembly GCF_048772815.1 of Callospermophilus lateralis. NCBI lineage: Eukaryota > Metazoa > Chordata > Mammalia > Rodentia > Sciuridae > Callospermophilus > Callospermophilus lateralis. Next base: position 32,972,022 of record NC_135317.1, on the reverse strand, counting down.
AGCTACTTTTCCTGCTCTGAATTATATTTCACTTAAAGAAAAATTGATGCATAACAGTGGTTCACTTTATGCTTTGAATGTATCCCTTGCTGTTCTGCCACTTTTTTATAAAATGGAACTTTTTTATAAAATGGACGTATTTCTTTCTCTTCTTCTCTCTCTGCTCCTCCCTAATCTTTCCCTCTCCCTAATCCCAGGGGAAATAGGATTATCTTTCTTCCCCATCCTGGGCAGAGCTATCAACCCCTGAGTACACATGCATCATAGGAATGAAGTTGTCCAAATTTGGGGGATGGCACCAGAAGACCTCAGAAATGACTGTCTCCCAAATTAACAAGTAAATGACAATCCCACAGAGAACACATGGAATGTAGCCTTTGAGTTACTTCTTTAAAATCCCCCTGTTCCTGAGGATGGGCAGAATCACAGCCTTTGGGACAGGGGACCCCTGTGTTTCTCCTCGGCTTAAAAACCTTCTTTTTCCTTTTTTCAAAACATGTCCTTGTTACTGGATTGGCATCGGGGACAAGGACCGAGCTTTCGGCAACAGAAAGAAGAATATTTTATTTCCCTAAATTCTCAGAGATCCTCTCCTCCTCTGTCAAAGAACCGAGAGCAGTGGCCTGGGGGCTGCTCTGTGTCCCGAGTCAGGCTAGGCTTCCTGGGAGCCCACCCTCACCTGGGAACAGGCCCATCACCTTCGGCCCACAGCACAAGAGGAAGTGGAATAAATTGTGGACAAACAACCGCAGTTTCTATTGGCACCAGATCAATATTGGCATCAGATTCACCATTTTAGGTTGGGAGCCATTTTATCTAGAGGTTCCAAAGTTTGGATTCCGAGGCAAAGCTGCTTAACTTCCCGTAAGAACTTGAGCCTGCTGAAAAAAAAATGATCAACCCCACTCCAGCCTAAAGTCCCAAGCAACTTATGAGACTCCTCTAGCAGTCTATAAAGCTGCTCTGTGAGTGCTGACCGGATGCTGCTGTCCTCAGAGGGACAACCTTGTCCCTAGGCCTCCTGTTACTGACAATAAATCCCTTGTGTGACATTCCGGTGTGTGGCGGGATGGTCCTTGGACTTCGCGTGGACTCTGCAAGTGTCCTTCCTGTTTCCATTCCTGTGCTCCTCCTCTCTGGACATCCCATATCGTGGGGCCTGTTTCCTGCTCTTATTCTATCAGAATGCATGACGGTTACCTGGTTTTGGGTTACTAAATCACAATCTCCTTGAAAGCGAGGGCTTCTGGGTATGCCTAACAGCCAGCACTGGTGTCCAGTCATGCAGGATAATCAATAAATGCTTATTAAAGAGATGACTAATGTGAAACATGTAAATATCTCATTCTGGCAGATGGTCAAAATCCCAATATCAGCAATTCATTGTCTGTGTGAAGTCATGCCTCCCAAAGCATCCTCCTGACAGGGACAATATTGACTCATCAGAGCTTTGTGAGTTAGTTTATCAGCAACTTCAGACCCAGGGGACAGGGCTAGCCTGGGCCCCCCAGAAGTACAAACACCCAAGAGGAACTTGTCTACCTGATTAGTCTGGGGCCAGTGACCAGGCATATGACAAGCTCCCTCTCTCCCTCTTTTTTGGGGGAGGGGTGGGAGATGGGTACCGGGGATTGAACTCAGGGACCCTCAGCCACTGAGCCACATCCCCAGCCCTATTTTGTATTTTATTTAGAGACAGGGTCTCACTGAGTTGCTTAGTGCCTTGATGATGCTGAGGCTGGCTTTGAACTTGCAATCCGCCTGTCTCAGCCTCCTGAGCCGCTGGGATTACAGGCCAGCGCCCTTCCTCTATTTATTTATTTATTTGGGGGTTGGGTGGTGCTGGGGATTGAAATCAGGGGCACTTGACCACTGAGCTACATCCCCAGCCCTATTTTGTATTTTATTAGAGACATCATCTCCCTGAGTTGCTTAGCTCTTCGCTAAATTGCTGAGGCTGGCTTTCCTTCCTCTTATTTTTTAAAGTAGGGATTTACAATTATTTAAGCACTACAAATGTTTCGCCCAACTTGTTAGATCAAATATATACCTTCAGACATCCTCCTTCCATCACAGACCACATACACACAAGCACAGTCACAGCCTCAGAGATTCCTCTCAAATTTCTGAAAGGGAAAAGAGGCATTTGACCTCTTGAAGGGAAGATAAGTGGAAATCAGCTTTTACTAATTTAAAGCAGGGCTTTGAGATGGTAAAATTAAATGTGAACAAAAGATAGAGATAATTTATCTATTGTTTGAAGCCCTGGGGCCTCTGGTAAGGAGCTTTTGATAAGATCTTTTAGATCCCTACAGCTTTAATGAGTTATTATTGAAGGATTCCTCTTCAGCCTAGTTTGTTTGGCAGAGCATTTAAGGAGGGCCACAGAAAATAATATAGAGCTTCAATTCTTTTGTTAGAAAACTTTAGTAGCTTGGTAATTGATTTGGAAGAGCAAGTACACCATATAAGGCCCTTGCTTAGCATATGGATGGCCACCTTAAGTGACATCCGGGATTTTACAGAAAAAGTTTTGCTTTCCAGCCCAGGGGCATTTCTGAGAAAGGCTCACCACTTCCTTATTACCAATCCAACCCTTCACGCCTGCTTTAGGACCTGCTCGGCTCTGAGCCTCCCCAATAAAAGTCCCAGAACTCAAGACTGTTTTGCCCCTCTCTCTCCTATACAGAGTTGGCCTTTATTTGTCAGCTCTGACAAATAAACTCTCATGTGTGTCTCTGCCTGGTCTCCGTCTTTCATTTCTCGCTTATTCGTCTCTCATTCGTTGCTTTCCCTTCATACCATGAGCTCTGAAGTTTGTGCACACGGTAATTCACTACATAGAGAGTTAACAAGTCAATTAAGGGAGCAAATGTTCAAGGACAAATCATGGGCAAAGAAGTGACACAGCTTTATTAAGGGCAAATGTCAAATAATGCAGTTAGAGAAAAATAATCCAGCCTAACCCTATAAATGGACATATTTTGAGCTCTCAAATATTCCTAAGAGGTAGAAAGATGAAACATCATAAAACACACACACACACACACACACACACACACACACCCGTATACATGAAACATTCTGTAGGTATATGTACCAAAATGAATGTTTATATCAGTACTGACTACAGTATTTAAAAACAAAAAAAAACCCCATTTTTTTCAAAATAAAATTTCTTTAATAAATTATTGTACATCTATGCCAGGAAATAAAACATAGGCATTAAAATGATTTTGTATCAATGCAAAAATATTCATATAGTTAGCATATAGTTAAATTAAATGAGACTACAAAGATTTATGCATATTTAATCCCAATTTGGGAAAAAAGAAAATGAACATATGCCTGCGTAGGAAAGAAAAAAATAATGAAAAGATTTACATTAAAAGTTAGCAATTACCATATCTGGAATTATGAGTGATTTTTTTTTCTTGACAATGTTTTCAAGTGAAAATCTTGCTTAGCATGTGTTTGATTTTGCTATAATAGGAATAAAGATCTTTATATTTGAGGGTAAAGTAAAAATAGCAAACATCTACAGCAGTAATATTATCACATGAGATTCGAAGCTCTCTATATAATGACTTGTTAAATCCTCACAACAACCCTAGGTGGGAAAGACTATTAGTATTCCCATTTTACAGATGAGAAAATTGAGGCCTGTCGATGTGTAAGCAAATAGTCGAAGTGAGTCAAATCGACCGTTGGCAATAGAGCTCCAGGGCTTATATTTTATAATTCTTGAAAGTAGAATGCAAAGCATGAAGACACTTTCCAAAAGAGGAGTAGGCAGAATAGTTCAGAGAACATCCGTTTTTGTCTCTGCACTTAAAGTAGATGCCCCTGGCCTACTACAGAGTGTGCTCCTAAGTTCACAGCCCCTGGTGGAGAAGAAGGTGGAGCAAGGGACCACAAGAAGGCATCAGAAGGGACTTTCCGCTTTCCACTCTCACAGACTGACAGTATTCAGACTCTTCAAAGCAGGAACACCAAGGCCTCGTGAGTGAGCATTAACTTCATTAAGAATGAATGCGAGGGGCTGGGGTTGTGGCTCAGTGGTAGAGTGCTCGCCTAGCATGCATGAGGCACTGGGTTCGATCCTCAGCACCACATAAATGTAAAATAAAGATATTGTGTCCACCTAAAACTTAAGAATAAATATATATTTAAAAAAAAAAAAAAGAATGAATGCGAGGAAGCCAGATCACTCAGCCTTGAGCCTTACCTTGACAAGAAGGTCCCCAGGAACTGAAGGGAAGAAATGTGTGTGCCAGCCTCCAGGCAAGGCCTTGGCACCAGGGTTCAGTAGCTATCATTATCTCTTTCCCTGGGCATCCCCACCCTGGGCATGTTCCTGGAATTGTGTTTTGGAAGTGAAATGTGATAGGCCTGAGATAAAGGATTGGGATGGAGAGAGGGAGAGGGAGAGAGGGAGGGAGGGAGAGAAGAAGAAGACTTACTCTGACTCAAAGGAAATGCCTGTGAGCCAGTGAGCCATTAAAATGCAGAAAGCACCCTGGAACAATTGCAACTACTAAGCAGCAGCCCCTTGGCTCCACCTGTGCTTGAAGGCTGCCACAGTCTAGCTGGGCACAATTCAGGAGCCACTTGTCAAAAGAAACTAACTTTATTTTTAGAACCACACACGCCAAACAAAACAGCTCCTCAGGAAAAAACCCTCAGAGCCCAACTGCCACCACTGGCTTCTGCCTAGCCACTCTCACACCCACCAGCCTCTTCACCTCCCACAATCCTCCTGCTCTTGAGGCCGATTGGCTGGGTTGCATGGGCGGAGCCAAAAAAGTCCCCCAATGAGCAGCTCCGTGGTCTGAAAGGGCAGGGAAACAGCCCAATGAGCATCACCGCAGAGGAGCCAATCAGCTAGATGTTGCTAGATGTTGCTGGGGCTGCTGTGAGCCAATCATCAGCTGGTAGTCTGAAAGGGCAGGGAAACAGCTCAATGAGCATCTCCAATGAGCATCACCGCAGAGGAGCCAATCAGCTAGATGTTGCTGGGAAGGCAATGCACAGGTGCGAGAAAACTGTTGTGGAAATTCCTAAGTAACAGTCTCTGCCTTTGACAGGCGCATCCTGAAATTCTTTTCTGTCATGTATACCAAGAGCCCTGCTGGTCCTGAATCAAGTTCCTCCTTCACTCTGGGAACCCCTTGGACTCTTCTTTGGAGGTGTCTCTTCTCCTATGACAGGATCCTAGGACATGTGTGTGAAGTAGGGGGTACATGCTTCATGCGTGTCCACTGTGGGTTTCTGTCCACACCCCATTCTCATGTGCTGTTTATGGTACCCCAGGAAGGCAGGATTTTTCCAGGTCTTCATGGGAGCTGAAAGCACAAATAAGACCCCCACCCCATCAAGATCCAGTTCTCAGAAGTTTCTCTCTGCTTCTGCCTGCCTTATGTCCTATAGATTTTTTCCTATTTTTTAATTTGTTCTAATTAGTTATACATGATAATAGAATGCATTTTGACCCTTTATGCATAAATGGAGCATAACTTCTCATTCTTCTGGTTGTACATGATATAGAGTCACACTGGTTGAGTGATCATATATGCACATAGGGTAGTATGTCCTTCAGATTTAATGCACGCTGAAGTTATCCAGAAATGCACATCCTTCTAAATACTTTATGGTCTTCAGTTTGGGGAGAAGGTCACACCTGGAAAGGTGCCTACTGGAAACGCTGACCACAACAACCCACCCAAGCCACTCTAGTCAACACAGAGACCTTGAGCATTGAGCTCTTCCTTGAGTTACTAGACAGCAGCTCTCACTGACCCATGGGAAGGAGATAAGATGTCCACAGCCCAGGGTCCAGAAGAGGCTGCTTTTTGAAACACTGGAGAACTGAGGTACCCACCTGTCTGGGGCCCACATACCTTGCCTCGAGAAATCATGTAAATATCCTCTCTTAGGGTGGGAGCATAAGATGGGTTGAAAGGCGAGAGCCAACCTTCCAACACACAGGCTTGTGGCCAATGAAGCTCACTCATTCTTCCTCTCTCCGTCACACTGCCTCTTGACTCATTGACTTGGTGGGGTGAACTAAACCTTGTGCCATCACAGTGACTCTGAGTAGGCAGAGGTGCTGGGTACAGTGACTCTAAGCACGTTATGTCCAAGGCTTCGTAGGCAGAGGAACTGACAACCTTAAGAGGCCACACTTTCCTAGAACCTGGACTTGACTCCAGCACAGACAGAGGCCACAGCGTTGACCAGGTCCAGACAGTGTTACCACCAAATACAACTACTTCAACACATTGAGTTAAAAGCAGACGCAAGAAAAGATGCTGACAGTGCTTTTTCTTCCTGACAGGTGCCTTCTGTACCTGTGTGACAGGTGCCCTCCAGTACCAGGAAGAAGGAAGGCACTGTCATGAGCAGAGGTGGGGACCTGATGCCCAGAGGAATCTGAACTAACTCCAAACCTCCCAGTCACTTTTCAGCAATTAACTGCCCTGATCCAAGCCCTGGGTCCTTCCCATTTTTGCAGTTCACTAATGTACAACCAATATACATGCTTTTCTTTCTTTCTTTCTTTCTTTTTTTTTTTGAGAGAGAGAATTTTTTAATATTTATTTTTCAGTTTTCGGTGGACACAACATCTTTATTTTATTTGTATGAGGTGCTGAGGATTGAACCCAGCTCCCCACACATGCCAGGCCAGCGCGTTACTGCTTGAGCCACACCCCCAGCCCCAGTATATATGCTTTTAAGTGCCTCTGAGGGCTCTCTCATGTACATGTAAAATTTACTAAATGAAATTTTGTATGCATTTCTCCTGTTAATCTGTCTCCTGTCAGTTTAGTTCTTAGGCCCAGCCAGGGGCCAGAAAGGGGAAGAGAAGTTTTACTTCCCCTATTGCCTTCTAAGTACCATGAATGACCAAAAAACCTCCAGCATACTTTCTTTTTATTCAGAGCACTTGCCCATATTAGCCAACCATTTGCACAGAAAATGAGAGCCAAAAAAGAAAGGGAAAGAGAGGGCAGCCAACGGCTCCTTCTCCTTTCAGTCCTTCCTTACTAATCAGTGAGCTGAAGGCAGAGTATTGACAGAAAGTGCACATACCACAAACTTAAATAAAATGTTCGGGTTGGTTTTATGCATCAGCATTTACACTGTTCTGGTAAGAACAAAATATTTGATCATGTATGAGCTACAAAATATGAACTGTGTCATCTCAACGGTAATGTTTATGTGGTTTCATTTAACACTGGCATTGTGTTCTGGTATATGAATTATCTTAATTTTAAAAAAGGAAGAGAAAAACAGGCAGTTTAGATAACTACGAAGCAAGAGTCCTGAGGAAGGGCTTTTCTGCTATTGTTTTCTCGATGAAAAAAACAAAAAAAATATTATTTCTATTTTTTAAAAAATCAAATCAGATGCATAATGATTACTTATTGTAAAATACCTAGAAAACACAGAGAAGTATTAAGTGAGAAACTTTAAAAGCAATATCTTACCTGATAATTATTACTTTAACTTTTTTTAGAGCTAAAAACAAGAAAGAAATAATAACGGGTTATAAAATGCAAAGGAAGATACCTTAATCCACTATGAATCATTAAAACAATTCAAGCCTTCCTCCCCCAAAAGAAAGAAGTCTGACACTGCAAAAAAATAAATTGTAAAGTTCATGCTAATAATTTTAATTTTTAATTTTTAAAAAATTTAGAATGGCATCAAATAGCAAATAAAACACAAGTTGCAAGAAAGAGGTGTTTTATAGTCCAGTTCCTCATAGGTAATTTTTTCCTAATTTATTCTCTCAAACCGAGAGCCTTGCCTTTTCTTTTCTTTCTTTCTTTTTTTACCTAGGGCAGCTTATCTGCTGAGCCACATCCCCAGCCCCCTATTTAAAGAAAAACATTTTTTTTTTTTTAATTTTACTTACAGACAGGGTCTGCTGAGTTGATTAGGACCTTGCTAAGGTGCTGAGGCTGGCTTTGAACTTTCAATCCTCCTACCTCAGCCTCCTGAGCCACTGGGACTACAGGCCTGAGCCACTGCTCTGGCCCTGCCTTTCATTTTTCACTGAGCCTAACAAATTATGTCACTGGCTCACCACTCTTCTTTGCTTCTTTCTGAACATCTGCTTCATTCTTGTCATCCTGGGCATCTTATGTCACTTCTTCTCAAGTCTACGCAAAAGAATGGGCCCCTGCACATTTGCGGGTTATCAGGTAAAGACTAACATTCTCAAATTTTCTTCCAAATTCCCAGGAGAAAAAATATCTGATTGGTCCACTTTGTATCATGTGATTGGTCTGGTCGGGTAACACGCCTGGCTTCAGGAACACATCCTGTGGATAGAAGGGCTGGCAGGCCCCAGACAAATGAGAAAGCTCTCCAAACATGGGATGGCCCTTCAGAGTAGTCCTGAATTGGGCTGAGGCGGGATGAAGTTTTGAAAGTGGAATCTTTTTATAGGAACTGAATGGTCCTAGTAATTAGGTAAAGAAACACAGTTGTAATACTTATTTGGAGGCACTGTGGGAACTTGATGTAGTCTTTTTAGCTAAAATGTTGGCCGGTGACTCCATGAAATTAGTCCAAGTGGTAGGTATTATTAAAAAAATCATAAAAACTTTAAAACATGTTCAGTTATACCAGAAGGTGTTAATGAATTGTTTAATTACTTGTCAGTCATTGTCCCCATATAATGGTGCTCAGGGATTCTTTGGGGACTCAGAAATGCAAAATTCACATGGAGATGTAGAGGAATAGGTGAGAAGAGAAGGAAGAAGCTCTCCGGTAATTACATCTTCTTTCAAGAAACGTCCTTACCTCTCTAAGGAAATAAGGCAGAGAGGTCAAACCTGACACCAGCAAAAACCCCTCAGGACCAGGGGACACAGACTTGGGGCAGTGTGTTTTGCAGGTTGTTGTTCTCTTAGAAATGTAGCCCAGAATTTCCCAAAGCACCATTTAGAAGTCATGATTAAACAGAAAATAACCCATTTAAAAAATACATAAATAAAACCCGTACCTTCCACAGGCCTCTGGCCCACTTGGATTACCGTCCAGTCTCTTGGGAGCATTTCCTGCATTCATGGAAACTCAGTAGCCAGTAGCTGCCACAGAGTGCAAAGTTCAAAGGTGAAGGAACCAAGAAAGGAACCAAGAAAGGACCCTTCAAGGGCATCGAAGGGTCATTTTCACTTGCTCCTAAGCAATCCAAATGAAATTAAAACTGTTCTAGATGGCACCAGCACACACATATCTGCTCCATCTTTCCCCAGCTGTCAAGGAAAACTTCTGCTTGAAATTTAATCATTGATTACTCTTTCATATCTTTCTCCATCCAATCAGCTAATAATCCAATCAATGTATATTGAGCCATTTCCATCTACAATGTAGTGTACAAGAGCCTCTAATGAAGGACAATATTAAATAAAACACTGTACCCTGTTTCAGTGAACATCTGATCCTGATGGGGGAGTGACAGGTATATAACTGTTATTTATTTATTTATTTGGCACCGGTGATTGAACCCAGGGGCACTTGACCACTGAGCCATGTCCCCAGCCCCTTTCTTTCTTTTTTGAAATTTTTAATTTTGAGACAGGGTCCTGCTGAGTTGTTTAGGACCTTGATAAATTGCTGAGGCTGGCTTTGCACTTATGATCCTCCAACCTTAGCCTCCCAAGCGGTGGGGAATACAGGCATGCACCACTGCGCCTGGCTCACATATATAGCTTTTAACAAAACCTGCACAGTTCCATAATAATAGAGGACAAAGAACCATAGAAGCAGAGACAAGGGAGTGAAAATTCCATTTGGAAGAGTGTGTTTACTGATACTCATTTTGAGTTGCTCTTGATCCATTAAAGTCAAACGATCCATGGGGAAAAGTGATGTTCAGCTAATGAGCCTATTCCCAGAACTCTTTCAGCAGGACACCAAAGCTTTTGTACCCCACAGTGGAAATTTGTGAACAGAGTTCCATGCAAAATTTTTATGCCCCAATCTGATCTATATCATATTACATTACAAATAATTGGCTTCAAATGTATCCATGGCTCAAGTCTTGTAGCTTGTATTCCCAGAAGAAACCTCACCATAATTACCAGGTATCTCTCGTGTGATTATTCAGAGCCCTTCACAATTCAGAGGGCCACTCCTATGCCGCTGTACCATGTTTTGTTTTTTATTGCAAGTTTGCATTGCATGCTCCCTGAAATATTTTAACAGTCCCAACTCTCCCAATTCATCAAATTCCTATAGGACAGGGCACAGAAATTTGAATATTGTTTTAATAATGAATGTTTCCAAAGAAATCTTGTAATACAAGGAAAAAAGCCACAAAACATGTACTTGACTCTATTCGAAAAGAACGTGCCAGACACAGTTGCTCTGACACCTCGAGCCTGTTCTACTCAAGCAGGTTCTCAAGACCTGACAAGTCATCTGGTGACTCACGTAACTCCCAGCAGAAACAAAATGCTCCTTCAACTTGTGTCTGAAGCATTTACTGGGTGTATCCCTTTGAGATCCAGCTGAATTCTTTTTGCAAAACATCCAACAAAGAATTTAATCAGCAAAGCAAAACAAGTTTGCAGCATTCCAGAAGGATTCTCTAATCTGAATATAAAATATACAAGTTGCAACCAATCTGGCAAATCAAAAATGAATATGGGAAGGATTGTGATGGATTGATTTAAAAAAAAATGAATGTTGGCAAAGTAGAATTAAAATTGGTACAGTTTCATTACTTATTTACACTTGATAAAAATCAGAACATTAAAAATATTTTAAAATCATGACAGGTGTATTAATGGGATCTACTCAAAAAGCAATCTGCTTAAATAAGTTTTATGCACTATTAAAATAATTAAGAGACCTTAAAGAAGAGAAACCCAAAGCATTTTTATAATGATGCCTCTAACTTTTACTCACTTTTTACAATTAGATGTGATTATACAGGCAAGTGGGATTTCTGAAAACTCAGGGTTAAAGAGGATTGGGAATTATGACACGTGGCTATAAATTTTAATTTCTATAGTACAGGCCCAGTATTCCTTATCTGAAATTATTAAGACCAAAAGCTTTCCAGATTTCATCCCCCACTTTCTGAATTTTGGAAGATTTGCATTACACATAATGAGATAGCTTAGAGACGGGACCCAAGTCTAAACACGAAATTCATTTTCGTTTCATCTACATCTTCTACACACATCGCCTGAAGGTAAATTTATACAATATTTTTAGTGTGCCTGTGTTTTGACTGAGAGCCATTGCATGAAGTTAGATGTGGAATTTTCCACTTGTGACAACATGTTAGTGCTCAAAAAGTTTCAGATTTTGGAGCATTTACAATTTTAGATTTTAGGCTTAGGTATTCTCAGCTTGTGATTATTTCTTTGTATTTGATTTCTGTAGCACTTAATTTCCTAATTTTTGGAATATTTAAAATAGACACTTCTTGAGTAGTAATTATTAAATCGAAAATAAGACAGGCTACAAGAAAATATGACTACAAAATAAATTTATTTTTATTGTTAATTCAAATACTGTATAGATGTTTAATTATTATTGGAGTTTTGTTAACTGGTACTGTTTTGAAGCAATTTTATGTGACTCCCCCCCCCATTTTCATTTTAAAAGTTTGAAGAACTGTGAAAAAGTTAAAGAACAGTACAATGAGCAAACATATTTTTTACTCAAATCTACCACTTTTAAATATTTTACATTTTCTTTATCTACCTATGTACACAGTCATAGATACATGCATACTCACACATATGGAATGCACATATATGGAATATTCCTCACTTGTTTTGTTGATTAAAATCTTTCTTCTGTGTTTTGCCTAAAAGAATTCAGCTGGCCAGTCACACGTATACATTGCATAAGGAGAGGATACAGGAAGAAAGAATTTTCAAAGATTGAGGCTAAACTTTATATAACCAATTGCAATCCAATTATCCTGTTAAGAAAATTAATATTAGTTGAATAATATCATCTGATACATAATTTATATTGAGTTTCTTCAATTGTTTGAAAAAAAAAAAAAAGGTCTTATGGCTGAATTTTATTTTCCTAAGCCAGGTTCCAATCAAGATTTGTACCTTGCGTTTGGTTATTATTTATCTTAAGTTCTTAATTTTGAACAATTTCCCTGCCTTAAAAATATATATCTAGGTGTTGTGGCATTTGCCTAGCATATGTGAGGCCCTGGGTTTGATTTTCAGCACCACATATAAATAAATAAAATAAGGTTAGTTGACAACTAAAAAAAAAAAACACTTAAAAATGTAATTTTTTCCCAAAGAGTTTGAACCATTGTTCCATATTTTGGATTTCTCTACTTGTCTCTTCATTATTAGGCTTGGGTTTAATCAAGTTTCGCAAATATACTTGTGCTACTGTCATAGTAGTATTTAAAATGAAATCTTGAATTTTCTTTTCTTGCTGTTATTGCTTCCCTAGAATCCTTAGTGTATAAAAAGTTTGGTTAAAATTTTACTCAATAAACTGTATAGTTCTACTAGCAAGTAAAATTTTAAATTTCTTTAGTATGTTTTTTGGTTTTGTGAGTTCAGGGGATACTATTTACAGACTCATTTGAAACCTTCCCAATACCAAGGAGAGGCTCAGAATACAGAGTTCTTTTCTTTTGCTCACACAGTGCATGGACACTTGTGGCACGTTTACACAGCTTATCATCTGTACCCTGGTGAGTCTACAAAGTCACTGAGAGCACACATGCTCAAAATAAATATCAAGAAAAGGACTCTAAAGGAACATGTTAGCTATGACACTATAATTGTAATTACTTTTCCTTCATTAGTTTAAAATTGCCATAATAGTGTTTTGGACTTGCTATTCTTCATAATTGCTTTAGTCCATTTGGGCTATTTTAACAAAATACTGCACCATGGGTGGCTTATCAACAATAGAAGTTTATTTCTTAAAGTTTTTTTGAAGCTGCTAAGTCCATGATCAAGGCACGAACAGATTTGATGTCTGGCAAGGACCGACTTCTTGGTTCATAGATGGTATCTCTTCACTGTGTCCTCACATGGTCAAATGGGCAAGGGGGGGATACCTTTTTAAAGACAAAGGGGGAAAATAAGCTCATATTTTTCTCCCTAATCTCATATTCAGGATGGCACACTTCTGTGACCAGATGTGTGGATTTCTATCCCCACCGCCAAGTGATTCTCCAGTGGATACCAACTGGATATCCTACAATTCAATAAAATCCTGACACTCTATCTGGAAATAATGTTAGATACACAGGTTGAGAGCTCAATCACAAGACTGGGCCCACTTCAGAGGACAACCTTAAGTTCAGGCCTCTGGTGCCTTCCATGGGCAGGCTCTAAATCGGAATATCCCACGACTCTGCCTCAGGTTGGATTAGTTTGCTAGGATGGCTCAGAATTCATTGTAATATTTTGCTTTTGTTTCCTGGTTTATTACAGAGGGTTTTTGAAGGATAGAGATGAAGCATCAGATGAAGAAATGCACAGTGGAGGTATAGAAGGAGGGAGCTGAGCTTCCATGCATGCCCTCTCTGGGTGCACCACCGTCCCAGCACCTTCACATCATCTGCAACCTGGAAGCTCATCAGATCTCATTGTCTGACTATATTTATAAAACCTCCCCTGGTCTTCCATCCACTCTCTCTTCCTGGAAGTTGCCTTGAAGTTGAAAATTCTGGCCCTCTTATCTTTTAACTATTTAGTCTTTCTGAGAGCAGTTCCATCCTGAGGCTATTTAGGATCTAAGCCTGAGTGGGGAAAGATACTCCTATCAACTCAGGGAGTTCTTAAGGTTTTAGGTTCTGTAGCAGGAACCAGAGAGAAGCACCAAACATATCTCCTGTTATCCCACAGTCACTAAATCCCATTGGTGACTCGGCCCTGATTACCCTATCACTTCCCAAGGACACCATCTCCCAGTACCATCACTCTACGTTTAGAATTTCAACATACAAATTTGGGGAAGAGGGATATAAACATTATCTCTAGCAATAATTTTAAAAATTTTAAAATTTTTTTTTTAGTTGTAGATAAACATAATATCTATTTATTTTTTTTATGTGTGCTGAGGATTGAAACCAGTGTCTCACACGTGCTAGGCAAGCACTCTACCACTGAGCCACAACCCCAGCCCTAATTAAATTTTTAATAAGCATAATTCCTTATGATTTTCCCAAATTATTTATTTATTTATTTATTTATTTATTTATTTATTTTGGTACCAAGGATTGAACCCAGAGGCACTTAACCACTAAGCCACATTCCCAACCCTTTAAAAAAGTATTTTACTTAGAGACAAGTTCTCACTGAGTTGCTTAGGGCCTAACTAAGTTGCTGAGTCTAGTCTTGAACTTGCAATCCTCCTGCCTTACCCGCTGCACTGGGCCTCAAGCCTTATAGAGATATCAATGAAGCCAAGCTGCAACTGGGGACTTGATATTTTCTAATAATAAATTGGCCTAAACATGAACAGAACTGGATGGACTCTTTCTTACCTTCATCAATATTATCATTATCATTATTGAATCACTTTTACTAGATCACCAACACAGTTATTACTCATCTGTATTCCCAGAGCTTAACTGAGATCTTAAACAGTACTTTGAGGTTGGAATTTGTAGCACAGAATTAACCAGTCACTTATACAAATGGAAATGATTCTAGAATCATGAGAAAAAAGAAATTTTAAGAAGACATTGACTGTATTTTCTAACTGTCAGGTAAGTCAAACCTCTCTGTCTACCTGACAATTGAAAATCAACCGTATGTTTTTCCGGCTTGCTTCTTCAACTTGTATTAATAGTACCTATTAATGGGGTTTGGCATGATATTTCCATATATGTGTGTGGCATGCACTGATCAAATGCAGCCCCCCCTTAATGCACCCTCCTTCCTGCCCCCACGTTTTCCAATTTCTAGTAATAACTCTTCTCTTCAGGTCAGCTTTTCATGAACTCTCACATATGGAGAATGAACATACGTGGTTTATTTCATCATGTAACATAAAGTCCTCCAGTTGCATCCATTTGGATGGAAGTGACAGGATTCATTGTTCTTCATGGCTGAATAATACTCCATTATTTATATGTACCACACTTTCTTCATCTATTCATCTGTTGATGGGCATCTAGGTTGATTGCATATCTTAACTATCATGAATAAACATGAGCATATAGGTATTTCTTCAGTATGTTGATTTTGATTCAAATATATACTCAGAAGTGGGAGAGTTGGATCATATGGTAGATCTGTTTTTTGGTTTTTTTTTGTACTGGGAATTGAAAACGGGGGAGCTTAACTACTGAGCCACATCCCTGGCCCTTTTTTATACTTTATTTAGAGAAAGGATCTCTGCCGCAGTCCGGCTGTAGCAAAATAGCCGGGGGGTGACGAATGACTTGTGTACCTTGATATAGCAGGAGTAGGAGCCTTTTATTGTAGGACAGGAGTGGTATTTATACATTTTATATAGCTTATCTAATTAGCATAAAATAGATACAGCAGTCAACCAATAAGGAATCTCCACACTTAATGGCTCGCTTTTGTTACTTTATAAACCACTCCCTCTAGCATTTTGTTAGGCACCATGCAGACTTGTTTATAGACTCTAACATTTCTTGGCAAAATACCAGGTGTCATCCTGACTTGTTTACAGACCTTAACAGATCTCATTGAGTCGCTCAGGGCCTTGCGAAATTGCTGAGGCTGGCTTTGTTTTTTTTTTCCTTTTTTTTTTTATTGGTTGTTCAAAACCTTTCAAAGCTCTTGACATATCATATTTCATACATTAGCTTCAAGTGAGTTATGAACTCCCATTTTTACCCCATATACAGATTGCAGAATCACATCGGTTACACATCCACATTTTTACATAATGCCATACTAGCAACTGTTGTATTCTGCTACCTTTCCTATCCTCTACTATCCCCCCTCCCCTCCCCCCATCTTCTCTCTCTATCCCATCTACTGTAATTCATTTCTCTCCTTGATTATTTTCCCATTCCCCTCACAACCTCTTATATGTAATTTTGTAAAACAATGAGGGTCTCCCTCCATTTCCATGCAATTCCCCTTTTCTCTCCCTTTCCCTCCCACCTCATGTCTCTGTTTAATGTTAATCTTTTCTTCCTGCTCTTCCTCCCTGCTCGAAATGGATGGCACTAGAGCAGATTATGCTTAGTGAAGCTAGCCAATCCCTAAAAAACAAATGCCAAATGTCTTCTTTGATATAATGAGAGCAACTAAGAACTGAGGCTGGCTTTGAACTTGCATTCTTCCTGCCTCAGCCTCACAAGCCGCTGGGATTATAGCCATGCACCACCACACCTGGCAAAATCTACCCTATTTCTAATGGTCTTTTACAAAAGTCTTGTTTATGGGGCTTTTGGGTAAGTCATTGACTTGTCAGGGAATTTCATATTTAACTTCATTTTTCTTTACAATGTAGTGAAGACAGTAGCTGCCCTTCAGTTGAAAACTTTCATCAAATTTAAGCTCGTCTCCACTGCAGCAGGAATAAGGAAAACCTCTTTAAGCTTTCCTCATGAGGCTTGTTACCCAAACCTTTAATCATTTTTATGGCTTTTCTTTAAACTCTCTCCAAGTTTTCCGTCTTCTTTTAGATGCAAAGCCCAGAATTAAATATAGTATTTGAAAGGATATGATTAGTACCAAATTTAGGGGACAATTACTGCACAGCTCTAAGCGTTGTGGATACCTCTTAGAATTTATAAGACTTCCCAAACAACAATGAAGATGCCAAGTCTTGAATATTATAGGGTCATGTTTTAAACCTTTTTTGGACCATGTTTCATGTAGTGGGACAAAAGGTCTCAAAACTCACCTACCCACTGAGTGTCATTTTTGACAGAGAAACTGTTCAAAACTGCAGAAACTGATCTTAGAAAGAAGCATAAGGATGATTCATATGTGACCCACTGCGCATTCACGTCTTAAAGTCTAGTTATTGCAAAATTGCAGGCCCAAAATAGCTGATGCAAATATATATTACCGCTGACTCTAGAATTAGCCAAACAACCCACAACAGCAACACTATCCTGATGAAGCCAAAGTACTTTGTACTTACAAGTACTGAAAAACGTTGCCTTTGGCTTCATTTTACAGGAACCTGATATCCTCTTTCTAGCAGTTTCCTAAGAAACCTACAACAGATACACAAGCTTTCCCTCAGAATGCAGGTTAAAGACTTAAAACACGGCAGAGGTTCCTTATTTATTGGAATTAAAATATTCTTAAAGTTTTATCCACCAATCATATGCTTATTGATCAATCCTTATTTTCTGAATATCATTCAAAATCAAATTCCAGAATTGTTTCCTGGAAGAAAAAAAAAATAGCTCAGTAGGAGAGCAAAGTCACTTATTGAAACACCAACCTCTGACAACTCATATCTTAAGAACAATGCTATTATTATTATTGAAAATATTAACTTATGTAAACTAAGTGCCAATGCAACCAAAATCCGGTATTTTTATATTTGGGAAAAATGTTCAAAATTCAAAAGAAAAACCACGAATCACTTGAACTTAAGACACACGGACGTTTCTCTCAATGTTGTATAGCTAGTAATATTACTTTGGATTGCCCCAGCTGTGCATTCTACAGTGTTAAAGGTATATCTGCCTTTTACGAGTGATTTTTTTTTTTTGTTCTCATTTAAAAAAAATAAGATATTCAAAAGCACACAGTGGGTGAGAGATCCAACAGAGCAGTAAAAATACATACTTTTCCTGCAAGTCAACATTTAAAATTATTTCCCTGAGTTTCAATTCTACAAGTTAAATTTTTGCAGTGTACCCTTTGCCCCCACAAAAAAAGAAAATATATTTAATTTATTTTGAACCTACCCGAGTCTTATTTTGGCATTTCCTTTAGGTTCCTAAAAAAGAAAAAAAAAAAAAAAGTTGCTCTTTCTTTCTTTATCAAGTCTCTATGCCCCAACCTCCCACAACATCCTACCCCAGAGAGTGTGCCTTTTGTCCCCTGGCCTCCTCTTCATGTCCCTCCACTCCTAAGTAGGCCTCTCTTCCTTGGCTAGAAGAAGCTGTGATGTGGAGTCCGAAGGTGAGGAGAGCCTGAGCTGGAAGAAGAGGGGATTTTTCTTAAGGGAGCCTAAATCAGTGGGTCCCGCAATAAAAAGCTAGGAAGAAAAAGAGAAGTGAGGGGGAAGTAAAGAAGCAAGAAGGAGGGGAGTGGGGTAGGAAAGCAAGGAATGAAGCCAAGGTTTGGGGGAGAATAGTCTTCCATTATTAGGAAGAGAGTGGTAAGAGACTTTGGAGCAGTGTGCACTGAAAGATAATTGTGAAGAGAGAGAGAGAGAGAGAGAGAGAGAGAGAGGGAGAGAAAATAAAAAGGATTAAAGAATCATTGCTAGGATTTAAGCACTGGGTAAATTTTAATGTTTTTGAAACTAAGCAAAGTTAAAAGACTGGAGTTTATTTTTAAAAGGAACATTATTCAAGGCCAGCCTCAGCCACTCAGCGAGACCCTATCTGAAAATAAAAAAATAAAAAGAGCTGAGGATGTGGCTTGGTGGTTAAACATCCCTGGATTCAATCCCTGGCACCAAATAAAATAAAATAACATTGGCTGTCCAAAGAATACTTTGAATTCAGCTTTGAGATCACAAGTGGTAGTACCTTCTGTCCATAGTTCTCAGCAGGAGAGGCCCTACACATAGGTGGATATTGCTCTGATTGTCCTCCAGCTGTAGCCTCTGGTAAGAAAATGGGACCAAAAGATGTGCCCACCCAGAACCCTTACTTTACCTTTCTAGACCATGATCCAGTCTTCCCCTCTGCCCACCAATTTCCTGACCAAATGCCTCAATATGGTTTACAAAGTTTGCTCCAACTTCTTTGGGTCCCTCTTCTCAGGAGCAGGGCCCTGGTGGGTGATGCTTAACAGAGCGCTCTGACAGACTGAGATCCTTCATGCCATGCGAAGAGGAGGGCCAGTGTGGGCCTGTACTGTCAGGCCCTGCGGCTTGTAATGCCAAGAAGTTGGAGAATTAGATATCAAAACCTGACCTTCCAGATCATCATAAAGATATTTCACGGAGGTAGGAAGACAGAACATCACCTGTGTAACCAGGTGTTCGCTTGGTTTATATTTAAATATTTAGTCATACAGTATGCATGCCTCCATTTATATTCATGCCTTGATCCCACAAGTAACATGGGCTGCTGCATGCTGCAGAAAAGAACTTTGTGATTCCAAGGTCCCCAAGGATTGAACTTACGACAGGGGCACAAAATCTAGTGCTATAATTTGAATGTTCCCACCAAAACTCTATCCCCCAAATCATGTGCTAATGCTATTTTGAGGTGGAGCCTTTGGAAGTTAATTAGGATTGGATAAGGTTCCGAGGACTGAGCCTTCATGGTGGCATTAATGGCTTTATAAGAGAGAACCAAGTTAGCACACCTGTTCTGTCTTGCCCCATGATGTCTTGTCCTCTTCTCTCTTTGCAGAGTCCCTGTCAACAAGAAGGACCTCAGCGGATACAGACTTTCAACCTTTAACCCCCCATCTCTACAACTTATGCTGAAGAAGATTTTATTCTTTATAAATTACCAAGTCATGCATTTGGTTATAGCAACAGAAAACATATTGAAACAGTAGGAGTGTCACTTTTCTGATGTACTTCATCTGTATAAAAATCCACTTGGGAAAGTCAGATTGACTGACCTGTGTTCAAACCCCACCTCTCTACCTCTTACGTTTGACCTCTGGTACACTTCTGGGAAACTGGTTGCTGCAGGATTCAATGAGGACATCTATGAGGCACATTTGGCAGTAGGCCCGAACCTAACAGGTACTACCAACTTTTGACTTTGACCTGTTTTCCTATTACCATTCACATTTTCAGCCAAAGATTGTAGGATAATTGAGCTGAAAGAATTTATAGTTATTTTGTAGAACATGCTATTTAAAAGAACAACCTTTGGAGTCAAATAGACTTGAATTCTGAGTTCTTTTATCTCCCACCAGATGTGTGCCTGAGATTGATAAACTTAACTCAATGTCCTTGGTTATTAAATCATAACTGTAACTAATGTACTCCATTATCATAAGCATAAAATGAGAAAAATATGCAAAAATGTCACTCAAGTAGTTGATTTTTTATTTTCCTTAAGTATTGTTATGTTTCAGGTTTATGTTGAACTTCACTCTATCTTAGCCTATTTTTCTCATTCACCAGCATTTTGAATGTTGCCAAAGTCTGACAAAAGAAAGTCAAATTTGTAATTATTTGGTACATTTAGAACTATTGCTTTTAAAGTGCTTTTTGTTTGAGTTAAGGGAAAAACAAACTGTTATTTTCCTTTCTACTCACATGCTCAATGCAACACAGAAGGCTTCTAAGACCAGGTGTGTGGGAGTTTCCCACACAGATCAAGCAATTACCCAGCAGACAACAAGTGGGTGTCCTGGCATTCAATTCTGTTGCTCTCTATCTGGAGACCCACAGGTGGCAGGCTCAGTCCCACAAGACTGTGCCCACTTCGGATGCCAATTGCCAAGTCTGGACACCAGCATTCCTGACTGACTGGCTGTAACCTGGGGTTCCTGCAACCTCTTCCTTGGGTTTGATTAATTTGCTAAGATGGCTCACAGAACTCATTATAAAGGATATTATAAAAGATACAGATGAATAGTTAGGTGAAGAGATGGGTAGGGTTAGGTATGCAGAAGGCATGAAGCTTCCCTGCTTTCTCTGGGTACACATTCATCAAATCTGATTGGCCAAGGGTTTGTGTAGAGTTTAATCTCCAGTGTGGCCCTCTTTCCTGGAAGCTGGTATACGATGCTAAAGCTTCTGAGCCTCTAATGCTCTAGCCACTTGGACTTTCTGGTGATGGACCCATCCTGTCTACCAAGGGCCCCTTGTTAAGTCAGCTGTTCATAATAAACTTGAATATGATCCAAAGGACTTGAAACAAAGACACTGCTATCACTCAGGAAATTCTAAGGGTTTTAGCAACTTTGTATGAGAACCACATATTATGGAAAAAAAAATGCTTCTATCACCCTGGTCACTCAGGGACTTAGGAGTTCTGTGTTGGGAAATGAAGCAAAGACTGATCATATTTCAAATTGTACCACAGTAGATTTGTTATGTGCTTGATGTCTTTTTTGTTTCCCTGAAGAGTTGTGTTAGCGTCTACCCTTGATTCCATTTATACTGCTGACAGATGCTCGTCTTTCAGACTTGGGTCTTCAAATGTGAGATGTTAATTATCACCTAAACAAAATCCTGAAAGTGCTGTGTCATTTCTGACACTTTTTAAAAAATCTAATTAATATAGCCATTGCATTTTAAGTCAAATTAAATTGTGACAAAATATCTGAGAAAAAAGAGGGGCATGTGCTTACCGAAGTCTCTGGAACTTTCCTGGGAGTACACGCATGTCTCCTTTCTTCCTCATGGAGCACTTTGTAAGAGGAGTGAATTGGGTTCACTCCTAGACACACAGTCACTGGCAGCTTGACTGCCCAGGAAGCCAACAGTGTTGTCCAAAACCCAGAGCAACTTGAACATGGACTGACACTCGATTTGGACTCTGACTAGTACAGTTTGGAGAGATGAAGTGCCAGCCACTCATATTCACTTTTCCTATTCTCCTTCAGTGTCCAAGGGGATTATTTAATAGTCTGTTTACACATCTAGCACATGCTCATTCTAATAATAGCCCATGGCCCTGGATCATCTTCGTCATTGACTGTTACACAGAGTCCTCAGCTGTTTCCGGGACTTGCGTGGCTGGCCTTTGACACTATCTAAAAACCTCAGAGAATGTGCAGGGTAATCAGTGATTTTAATTTTAGCTATCCATGACGTGAGGGATCTTCTATTTATCTCTATCAATCTATCTTAAAATACATAATGGTGAAGGAAATTTAAGAGGAAACTGCAATTAGGATCCCTATACAATACTGCATGTAGGTACACACAAATGTGGCTTAAATATATTCATATAAGATGTACATTATGACGAGAGGTGCAGCTCAGGACTAGTAGAGTTTGTTCATAGCATGTTCATAGGAACCATGCTAATACCACACACACAAAAAAAATCACTATTATCACCAAAGATCCATTTGCTGATACAACTGAGATAAATAATTGCATAAATGAAAATTTAGGCTTCGAGGTTCTGATAGGCTGATAGAGTATAGTTTCTGGATCTGAGACTAGTTATGTAAGTGTAGTGAGTCATGGAAATTCCTTGAACCAAAGACTTGCAGTATGTGCTTTTTTCTTTATGTTCCCTTTTCTTTATGTGCCTTTTTCTTTATGTACCCTTTATTACTTTATACTTTCATTTAAAACATTTACTGTTTAATTTTAGGTGTGTGTGTGTGTGTGTGTGTGCACGCGCGCACATGCGTGCGCGTGCATGTGCTAGGGCTGAACCTAACACCTCACACCACACTAAGCATGCACTCCATCTACCACTGAGCTACGCTCCTATACCCAATCTTGTTTTTTGTTTTGTTTTGTTTTTGAGACCAAAAAAAAAAAAAAAAAGAATAATTGAAACAATACACCGTGCATACAAAACCATACATCACTGAACTATGTTGAAGATCAAATAATTGAAAATTTATGAAGTAAAGTCCAATAGGCCTGAATCTCTCATTTAAAGGGTGTTTAGTTTACATTTTGAACTTTCTCCCCAAAATAAAAACTTTTTTTTTTTTGCAATTCTGGAGATTGAACTCAGGGCCTCACACATGGTAAACAAATACTCTACCACTGAACTATATCCCAACTCCTAACATTTTTTATTTCTTCATAGAGATGTATTAAATGAGTTTTAAAATAACTGCTCCTTGAGAAGAAGATTAACATTAAACAGGGATGAGAGGTGGGAGGGAAAGGGAGAGAGAAGGGAAATTGCATGGAAAAGGAAGGAGACCCTCAGGGGTATACAAAATTACATACAAGAGGAAGTGAGGGGAAAGGGGGAAAAATATAAGGGGGAGAAATGAATTACAGTAGAGGGGGTAGAGAGAGAAGAGGGGAGGGGAGGGGGGAGGGGGGATAGTAGAGGATAGAAAAGGCAGCAGAATACAACAGACACTAGTATGGCAATATGTAAATCAATGGATGTGCAACTGATGTGATTCTGCAATCTGTATACGGGATAAAAATGGGAGTTCATATCCCATATCAAGAACTATGTAATGTTTTGAACAACCAACAATAAAAATTAATTTAAAAAAAAGTGCTTGAGAGATAGATTTCTGAATAGAAAAATAAAATAACTGTTCTTTTTGATCTTAGGTATTTTTGTTGAAAAACAAATCTACACTTTAAAAAAAATATGGAAAACAGGTCCTTTCATTCACTATTTAGAGGAATGCATATTGATACAAACTTTGCAGGTCAATTTGGCAACATATATACAAATAAAAAATTTTCATGAACTTGAACAGGCAATTCTAATTTAAGAACAGAAATACACTGAGAAGCCTAAAATGTTTTTGATCTTTAGTGATTTATGCACTCAACATCACACAGACTGTACAGAGTACTACTACTACATAGTATGTACAACACTGGGCTCTGGGGACATATTGGTGAACAAGATTAGGTACAGACCTTTTTTTTTTTTTTTTGAGAGAGAGAGAGAGAGAGAGAGAGAGAATTTTTAAAAAATATTTATTTTTTAATTTTCGGCAGACACAACATCTTTGTTTATATGTGGAGCTGAGGATTGAACCCAGGCCGCAGGCATGCCAGGTGAGTGCACTACTGCTTGAGCCACATCCCCAGCCCCCAGACCTAACTTGGAGGAGTCTCACCAAGTCCATATCACAATAGGAAACATAGACATCAAATGACAAATTACACAACTCATTATTTTATTGCACATCTAATCTGAAATTAAAAATGAAATCAATAAGCTAGGCATGGTGGTATATACCTGTAATCCCAGCTACTTTGGGGGCTGAGATAGGAGGACAGCTTGAGCCCAGGAGTTCAAGACAAGCCTGGGCATCATAGCAAGAATCTGTTTAAAAAACAAAACAAAACAAAACCACACACACACACACACACACAGAATCAATGATGAATTATTCCAATTATTGCCGGGTACAGTGGCACATGCCTGTAATATCAGTGGCTCAGGAAGCTGAGGCAGGAGCATTGCAAGTTCAAAGCCAGTCTCAAAAACATTAAGGCACTAAGCAACACAGTGAGACCCTGTCTCTAAATAAAAAACAAAATAGGGCTAGGGATTGGCTCAGTGGTTAAATGCCCCTGAGTTCAATCCCTAATACCCCCCCCCAAAAAAATTATTCCAATTATGTAATTAAATATTATTTATTGTCAATGAAGAAGTACAGGCCACTCTGAAAGCATGCAATTAAAGGATATGGACCAGTCTGGAGATGTTAAATAGATAAGTATGAAGCAACATGAAAATTTATGATCAGGGATAGGTTAATACATTGTGGCAAATCTGCAAATAGAGTCACCTATAGCTACATAAATAATTAACAAATATGCACAAAATAAGTTGTCAATTTGAAAAAAAATATATTTTGTGAAATAGTAGGCCCCTATTTTGTAAATGAAATTATAATGTATAGTGTTATATATATATATATATATATATATATATATATATATATATATATATATCTGTGTATGTGTATATATATATATACACACACATATATATATATATACACAAACACATATAGAATATATAAGAAAGTATATTTCATATGAATGTGTGTGTATGTGTGTGTGGTTAACCAGTCACCATAACCTATTCTTGCCTTCTTCCTGGGCATCTGTGTATACATTTCGCAGCTTTCCTTGTAGTTAGGTCAAGTGACTGAATTCTCAAACTAGAATATTGCTGGGAGTCGTCGGTAGGGTTAGATCCAGGGGGACTGTGGGTTTACTTCCTTCACTTTTTCCCCTTCCTTCCCACCATCTGAAACCAGAACTTCATGGTGACCCTTCTCTAACAATGTGCACAATGATAATACCTGGAGATGGCAAGTCAATGACTTGGAAGGGACCTGGACCCTTGAATGACTGCAACCTACACTTCTCACCTTAGCATTAAAAAATAATAATAATAATAAACTTTATTTTCTTTGACAGTTTTAGTTTGACTGAAAAGTTAAATATAAAATACAGTTTCCTTAAACTTTCTATCCCCTTCCTAGTTCCCTATCTTGCATTAGTATGGTACATTGTTGTAATTGTGAGTCAATATTGGTACTGTACATTTTTATTAACTGAAGTTTGCTATTTACTTTTGGGTGTATTCTTTGCGTTGTACATTCTATTACACATAACAATCATTACAATATCATACAGAATAGTTTCACTGCCCTAAAAAATCAATGCTTTACCAATTTTTCCCTACCTCCCTTTCCTTCCCCAAACCCCAGGCAACCATTGATCTCTTACTGTCTCTATAGTTTTGCCTTTTCAGACACTTTGTGCAAACTTTTCTCATCTTAACACTTATTGTTTACTTAAAGCCACTTAGTCTCTTTGTCCTGATCAAATTTGATATGCACAGAAAAAACTTAAAGGACATATACTATATTAATAGAGATTTTAACTTCCAATGGGGATCTGAGGGACCATCACATAGGACACTTATTTCTATAATGTTTGAATTTTTAATTGTTACTTCTTATTTCATGGCTGAATAAATAATATGTACATAGTACATTTTAAAATGGACTTCTTAAACTATATTCAGAGGAATCAGAAGTAATCATGATATTATTTTTTCTCTCTTTTTTCCCCTTTTGAACCCAGGGGTTTTTATCTTTTATTTTGAGGCAGGGTCTTGCTAAGTTGCCCAGGCTGGCATCAAATTTGCCATCCTCCTATCTTAAGCCTTCTGATTATCTGGGATTATAGGCATGCTCCGCTGTTCCTGTGATATGGGTTTAATATATAGTGTTATTTTAACTGATTGACAGGCAGTATGAAACTGGATAAAACATACAAATACGACTCCACCTATGTGTAGAGGTAACTTTGGACAGGAAAGTGACAATAAGAAAAGGCTGCTTATAGAGAAACTAAACAATAGTATGATATAATGTGAAAAGCTGGAGATCTATGCAGGTGAATCTTCACTAACCAGATATAAATTACCTCCAAAGGCATAGACCTGGGACCCAATCATTTAGGGGGATTTTTTTTTTTTTTAAGGTGGTGCTATAGTTGGAATCTTGAATGTCTCCCAAAGGCTCATGTGTTAAAGATTTGGTGCCTGTTGTGCTATTGGGAGGTGATAGAATGTTTCAGAAGTGGGGCCCAGTGGAAGTAAGTTAGAGGATGTGCTGTTGAAGGAGATATTGGAAGCCCCACTATTTTTCTTCCTTTGCTTCTGGTTGCCAAGGGGTGAGCAACTTCTCCACTTTGTGCTCCTGCAATTATGTCCCATGCTACCACAGGCCCAAAGGCACCAGGCCAAGCAATTATGAACTGAAACCACTGAGACCCTGCATAAAAAAACCTTTTCCTCTTTAAAAGTTTATTATTTCTGGTATTTTGTCATAGTAACATAAAACTAACGCAAGTGACTATGTAAAAAGAAGTCATTATGACTTGGACCTCTGGCCTGAATAATGAGGGTTAGAGGTTTGAATCAGTTAACTTTGGGCAACAGAGGTTCAATTGAGGTCAAGAAATGTGCACTATTGCTGCTGGGGTTGTGGCTTAGTGGTAGAGCATTTGCCTAGCATGCATGAGGCACTGGGTTCAATACTCATAAAAATAAAATAAAGATGTTATGTCCATCTAAAACTAAAAAATAAGTATTAAAAAAGGAATGTGCACTATTATTTTGAAAATGTTTCTCTTATTTTACATAAGGTTATTGTCATTTTGGTTTGTTTTTGATTCTATAAGTTTGGCTAGCTGTGTGACACATTTAAAGTATTCTAATGGGAAAAAATGCCTTTTAAGGTTGTCATTGATATTTGTTGATACTTATTGATTGCTTTTGATGAGCCAAGCACAGCACTAGACAAGTTTTATTTTCATTGTCTCGTATGATCAACATAACCTATGAGGTAGATACTAATATTAGACTCATGTCCATCCTTCCAACAGTCCTATGAGGTGGTTACTATTATAAGATCCATTTCACAAACGAAGAACCTTTCCAAGGACACATAGTAAGTAAGTGGTCAGAACAAGGTTTTGAAGCCAGGTTTGCTTTCGTTCCAAGCTTCAATTCCAAGCTGCTCTATCTATAAGAAAATAGATGGAAAGACTCTCCAGAACATGGTTGCATGGAGGAGAAGCGCTGATCTCAGAAACAGCAGGATGGACATCTGAGAGCTCTAAACCAACTTCTTCATGTCCAGACAGGGTCCCACTGAGTCCCATGCGCTTTTATTTTTCCTTAAATAGTTTTTTTAGTTGTAGATGGACACAATACCTTTATTTTATTTACTTTTTTTTATGTGGTGCTGAGGATCAAAACCAATGCCTCACATGTGATAGGCAAATGCTCTACCACTGAGCCACAACCCCAGCCCCTAAGTCTCAAAGCTCTTGGCTGCATGCTTTGTAACAGAGTCAGGATATCAGAGCAGGCTTCTAACTCAGCTCAGTTGTTTTCCTGTTGACCTCTATAGTTGGATGGTGGCAGTAGACACTGAACCTGCCAACTAAAGAAGGTCTATAAGCCTCTCATTTTTAGTGAAACAGAGAGCTTTTTTCTCATGAGCATAGTCAATTCTTGACCCCACATCCTGCTGTCACTTAAGTTTAACTTCGCAGGTCTTTGAGCAAGAATTCCAGGCCTCAAGTGTTAAGTGAAATTTATCCATCTCTTCAAGCATCATGTAATGAATTTCTAAATGTATAATCATGACACAAAACGCTTGATGAAGAGCAAGTGGTTGCCATGGTACTCAAGACAGTATCCACAGCACACAAACATCTTCCTAATATAGTTTCTTTCTGGTAAAAATAGTAGGCTGAGAGAGCAGTGCATTTAGGTAGGGTGAGGGGATTGAAGAAATGAGACCTGTTTCATGATGTTGCTGATTTTTTCAAAACCATTATCTAAACTCCTGCCAAGACCATGGCAGGCATCACCTAGACTCACACCACTGGTGTTTATTTGGAGTGTGAGGCCAGTGTTACTGTTTGCTATAAATAGTGATGGTTAGAACTGCTTTTTGATCAGGTACATGGGGAGAATGCTTGGTCACTGAGCCTGCCTATGTTGTCTTGTCGGGGTCATGGGCTTGAAAAATAAGGATGACTTTATTAAAATATCCTAGTCCATGACCCTTGGTACCAACACACACACACACACACACACACACACACACACACACACACACACACACACCTCTTGCTACATAGATTGACCAGATACCCAGTTCATCACCAACCAGTATGTCTTATCAGAGGCCCTTCTATAGATTTCTCAGGATCAAATTCTGGGAAAGATAGTAGCAATCCCTGAACACCCCCAGTGAATATAGGGGGTGTTGTTTGGCTTCAAGTTTCTTTTATTTATTTCCCTTGAGTAAAGGGGGTGGAGGAATAGGAGCTACTGACTTTTAATAACTGGCCTGGCATTTTACAGCTAGGCCACATTTTTCTATTCTTTGACATAAATCATCCCACCAAATATCAAACTCAGACAAGGTTATTCTGAGACCATGACAAAATGAGGCAAAGCAAATGCACTTCATAATACGATTCAAGCACAGACAAAAAATAAGGATACCATGTGACCCACTCAATACCAAACTCTACCCCTTCTGGCTGACAGAGTGGGGGCTTCTTCATCCACAGGTAGGATGGCCTCCACTTTCCGACAACATTCAATTTAGAGCAGACCCCTCCCACTGTACCCCAAATCACCCAACCAGCTTCTTCCAACACTCTCTTTCTTTCTTTTTTTTTTTTTAATATTTATTTTTTAACTTTCAGTGGAATTTTTTAGTTTTCAGTGGACACATCTTTATTTTTATTTTTATGTGGTGCTGAGGATTGAACCCAGCACCCCGCGCATGCCAGGCAAGCATGCTACCCCTTGAGCCACATCCCCAGCCCCCAACACTCTCTTTCCTAAGACACTCCTCAATTACACATGGTGTATCTTCTGGATGCAATGAGAAATGACCTCTTACTCAGCTATAGTTGTGGTCCTGGTGGTTTTTAGAGGAAACTGACCCCTTCCTACCATGTACTCACAATGTTTCAATTTTTTTTTTATTAATTATTTACTTTTCTTCCCATCTTTTCTACTAGAACTAGGTAAACTTCCAGAAAACAGAGACCATGCCCATACTGTTCTCTATTATATTCAAAGTACCTCGCCTTTATCTGGAGTATGGTAGATGTTCAATATTTGCTCAATGACTGAATGTGTATGGGAAATTCATAGATACACTGATTTCCTCACCCCTCTTATATGGAATCTAGGTAGTAATGTAACTACACACCTCTCGTAGCTACTAAAGCACTTTGTAAACTGTGCTTAGTCTATCATAATGCTATTCTTAGTGGTAAGGACAACCGTGACCTTCTAAGTTTGAGTTTCATCTGTTCCTCAAAACTGCTGTGAAGATGTTTGCTTATTTACCCCTCCTGTATTCTGTTATTTAAAAAAATAATCTTATTGGGCTGGGGTTGTGGCTCAGTGGTAGAGCATTTGCCCAGCATGAGTGAGGCACTGGGTTCAGTTCTCAGCACCACATATAAATAAATAAATTAAATTAAAGTCCATCAACAACTAAAAGAAAAAAAAATCATTGAAAAAAAGAGAATCTTCTTGTTTTGATCTCTAGTTATAAAAGGAATATTTACAATATTCAGTACTTGGAAACTTGGTAAAATACAAATATAAAAAAGGAAATAAACCCACATTTATAGCACCTCCTGGTTTGGAAGCTAAGGCCCAATATTTCAGTATTTAAGGACTTAAAGAGAAGTACAAACTATAAGAAAGGAATTTTGAAGGTATTTAGTGAAAGCAAGTAGGAATGCTTTGCTGATCAACAATCACCATTTTCTGAGTCTTAGGACCCTTCACTTTACCTTAAACAATCAACAGGAAACAAAGTTTCTCTTGATTAGTTGTGCCTGAGTCTAGGAGACCTGGACAAAGCTGGATTCAAGTTTGCATCTTGAGGAATATGATGGGTGGGGTGGGGGAAGGATGTGCTGTATTATATGTTGTATATAGGATTTTATATGGCTGTACTACACCAAGATTTTTTTTTAATCATCTTTCATCTTGAAAGGCTTCTTTTCCACATCAGGTGGAAATTTCTTTTACTGTCGCTCTTAGCAGATTGCAGTCTGGCCAAAATGGGTACATAGAGACCACACTTATTTCGATTGAGTTATCTTCTTTTCCATTTGAAGAATCAAGCCATACATTTTTCATGTAAAGATAATTACCAAAATTTTAACAATATAAAAATTGCACATATCAGTGCTGTGGTTGTAATGCTAATAAGCAAAAGTGTTAGTTGCTTCCAACAAGCAAGATGCAAGTAATATACAGATACTTTAACACTGCTCCTTGCCATTAATGCTTACTGAAATTTAAGTCACTCTGCACTTACGGATAATGCTAATTATGTGTTAGGTTGCTAAAACTTTGGTCGTTAAAACTCTAGCATGTCATAACACTCTGGTAACCATCTGGTCCATCTAATAAATCCCAGGAATCTATGATGTCGTTGGCAGCCAATCAGAGGGGGTTTTTGACACGTAGTCGCTACAGTAAATAACTGTTTGCTTCCTTCCATGTGCCAGGCATGTCCTGAGCACTCTTCCAAAAAAAGGATGGATGAAATAGTTCCTTTCTAGAATTACCAGTGTGGTAACCACACTCTTCATAGAGTCCAATAAATGCAAATAAACTGATAATTAACTAGTTTGGGTGACCTTATGAAATGATGACTTTATTCATCTTTTTAAAATATTAAAAAAGAGCTCTAAATTCCCACTGGAGTCCTGGTAAGAACCAGTGTTAAAATGTCACAAATTCCAGCACTACAGAAAGTGTGACAACAATGTCTTGTAAGTCAGAATCTCTAGACAGATGTATTATGGATTGCCCACAGTTTTAAAATGTCTTGAATATATAAAGTTCTTAGTTAGCAGTTATAAATGAGAAGAAACACAGTAAACAATTTTAAAGTTGTGAAACACATCTGAATGAAGTGGTATTGCATTTATAGTGGAGTGAAGTGATCCTAAGTTTCCAAAGGCTTAAGTTCTTATGATATTTCTGAGGATGGTTCTGGATGCAAAACTCCAATTATCACCAACATGAACATAAACATTCTTGAAGACACTCAGAACTTTATGTATTAAGAACCCATTTTCTATTCCTCACAAATGTCATCACTCCAGCCACTTAGATACCCAAATAACTTGTGGTTGATCCATCTCAGCTACATAAATAAAACCTTAATGGACAATACATTCTCCTTTCAGAACTACAAGGTTTTCAGATGGCCCCTAGAAATGTCACTCAGAAAAAGCAGCAAAGGAGCTTTGGGAGTCAATGCAAATTAGACCCGTCTTCATTGCAAAGATCTATCAATGGGACTGGGTGAAATTTACTTTCTTCCTGGAAAAGACTGGGGACCTAGAACAGGCAAGAGGGAAGAGCAAAAAAGAGAATGTCCTGTTGAATAGGACTTCCTTAGGTACATTAAGTTCCTGCTCCGCCATTTATTCTGTACTATGCCTCCATTTCCTCATCTGTAAAACGATGATAGTATTAGTCATAAATAAAGTGATTTTATTTTGCCTCATAAAATGATTTTGAGGTTGACCTGAGTAAATACATGTAAAGTTCCTAGAACAATGTATCATTATATTATGTTATATATGTTACCATATATGTTATATATGTTATTTATATATGTTATATTATAAATAATAGATATTATATACTATATTACATTATATCACATATTATTATATTATGTATTAGATATATTACATTATATATTCTATATTATGTGCTATATAATATAGTATATGCATTATATTCTGATCATTATATAACATATTGTATATACATAATTTAGATCATATTAGTCATTATAATACAGTTTTATACAAAAGTGTTCTGTTAAAAATGATGTATCCTGCTGAGTGCAGTGGTGCACACCTGTAATCCCAGCAGTCTGGGAGGCTGAGTTCAAAGAATGGCAAGTTCAGCAATTGTGAGGTGCCAAGCAACTCAGCGAAACTTTGTCTCTAAATAAAAAAATACAAAATAGTGCTGAGGATGTGGCTCAGTGTTCAAATGCCCCTGAGTTCAATCCCAGGTATTCTCCCCCCAAAAGATGTATCCTGAGCTAAAGGTAATGAGATAATTTCCCAAGTAGTGGCATTCAAAAAGATGGGCTTCTCTTTTCAATATTTATTTATTTACTTTTTTTTTCAGTGCTGGGGATGGAACCCAGGGGCACTCTACCACTGAGCTACATCCCCAGTCATTTTTAATTTTTATGTTGAGACAGGGTTTCAAATAAATTGCTGAAGCTGACCTTGAACTTTCGATCCTCCTACCTCAGCCTCCCAAGTTGCTGAGATTATAGGCTTCCACCACCAGTTTTTTAAATAAAAGTCATTTTTTCTTGGCTTATTATTGAGTAAACTGATCCAATTGACAGTTCCTTTCTTCGTAAAGGGTCTTCAGTAATGGTTTTAACGTGGTTAAAATCTTGCTTTCTCAGTCTAATGTATTTTTTCAAAGTATGAAATAATGCTTGATAGAATTTGATATACTAAGAACATTCTGCCTTTGTCTTCATTATTGTACTCAGCAGGAATCCATTAAACTAATCAATATATGCTCATGGTTGCCAAGAGGCAAAGAAGTCCAATATCCCGAAGGTTGATATGAACTTAAACACAGTTTTAGCAACACATATTGACTCATCGTTTATCTCTGAGTCATTTGTAACCGCCCCAACTCTTCCCCAAGTCAATCCCCTTCTGAGAAGATGTCCAAGTAAATGACACAGTGTGGTATTTTTGAGTCTCTGACCTTACTTAGCCAGAGACAGAGAGAAATCTCTTTCGCAAAAAAAAGAAAAAGGAAAAGGAAGAGAAAAAGCATGTCAAACAAAGCCCTACAGAAAAAGAGAAGTTGCTATTTGCCACCCACTATTTTAAGATTCTTCATTTCCCTATCCTCATGATCTTTTGTTTTCTAAGCTAAGCTCTGGAGGAGTGTTGAGTGCCTGCAATGGGAAGGAGAGATCACATTCAGATTTTAAAAAGTAATAAAGAGCGCGTGCACACACACACACACACACCCAATGTCTAAGCAGAAGCTATTTTTCTGAGTGATAAACCCTCACTATAGGGAGATTTATAGGGTTACAACAGAAGTTTAGCAGTGTGAGCAATTTTAGTACAGGGCAGGTTAGGAAGTCTTATGAAACAATATTAAGGATAACTTGACTCTTCCAGGAGGATTACTGCAAATCTCTCTGGAGATTGTTTCAGCTAGACTCCAAATTTTGGAGCAGTAATTCCCGATACTTGGAAAGAGGGAGAAGCAACATGCAAATTTAATCATTTGCTTTTTAGGTGAAAAACAGAAAGGTTCAACTTAATTCACTCATCTACAAGCAACATACACTTGATTTAGGGAATATGGCCCATTAAAGGAATCAGCCATATGTTGAGGGAGAAATTAAAGGAATAAAAAATTGGGGGAGAAAAGAGAGGAAAATATTTCATGTCACAGAGGCAGAAGCTGACAGAGAAAACACCAGAGGAAAAAAGAAATATAGAGGGCAATGGAGGTCAGAGAACAGAGACCTGTCCAAATAATCACCTCAACTATGTGCTGGTAATATGCCTACTAATCCATTCTTTTAAAATAGTTTTATTGATATACAACTCACATGCCATTATGCTCACCAATTTGAGGCATACATTCAATGTTGCTTAATGTATTTAACGAGTTGTGTAACACCACCCTAATCTAATTTTAGAGCATTTCCATCACCCTCAAAACAAACCTTCTGTCTATTAGCAATCACTTCCTTCCTCCTTATTCTCCCTCTAGACTTGGGCTACCCCTTGTCTACTTTGTATCTCTGTAGATTTGCCTGTTCCAAATATTTTGTATAAATAGGTTCCTACAAATGTAGTTATTTGTTCTGACTTCTTTCACTTACGTTAATGGTTAATGGTTTTGAGGGTCATGTAACATGTAGCACATGTAACATGTTAATAATATTCTACCAGGTCTATATCTCACATTTTATTTAACCATTCATCCATTGATGGTTATTGACTCATCATTCATTTCTGTATATGAATAATGTTGCTGTGAACATCAGTGTCTTAAGTTTTCGTGTAAAGGTATATGTTTTTAATTCTCCTGTGTATATATGACTAGTAGTGTAATTTCTGGGTCATATAATAACTTTGTATTGATCCCTTTGAGGAATGACCAAATTGTTTCCCATAGTGGCTGTATCATTTAATATTCTTGCCTGCGATGGATAGGGCTTCTAACTTCTCCATATACTGGCCAGCTCTTGTTATTGTCCTTTTAAAACAAAAGAAATCAAAACAAAAACTTTATTGAGACATAATTCACATACAACTCAACCCATCCATTTAAAACGTACCCTTCCATGATTTTTAGTTTACTTCACAGAATCATCAACCATCACCAATGCCAGTTTTAGAACATGTTCCTGGCTCTCCAAAAAGAAATCTATACTCATTAGCAATCATGTTTCATTTTCCCCAACATTTTCCTTTCCCAGACAATAGGCAGCCACTAACCTACGTTTTATCTCTATCTATTTGTAGGGGTTTTAGTTATAGACAGTTCAGTGGGTAAGAAATTGTTGTGGGTTTTTGTTTTTTGTTTTGTTTTGTTTTGTTTTGTTTTTGGTACCAGGGGTTGAACCCAGGCACCCTAACTACTAAGCCACATCCCAAGCCCCTTTTTAATTTTTTTTAAAGAAATGTTTTTGTAGTTGTAAATGCACAGAATGCCTTTATTTTGTTTATTTTTATGTGGTGCTGAGGATCAAACCCAGTGTCTCACACATGCTAGGCAAGTACTCTGCCACTGAGATACAACCCCAGCTCAACTTTTTCTTTTTTTGGTGCCGGGGATTGAACCCAGGGCATTGTGCATGCAAGGCAAGCCCTCTGCCAACTGAGCTATATCCCCAGCCCTCAAACTTTCATTTTGAGACAGGGTCTTGCTAAGTAGCTTAGCAAGCCTTGCTAAATGGCTGAGTCTGGCTTCGAACTTTTGATTCTCCTGGAGAGAAGTTGTCTTGAAAGAGATGAGTGCTTCCTGGAAGCTATCACTTCCACATTGGATGAGACACTTTCTTCCCGCTGGAAGCCAGCATCTGGAAAAAATTTATCTTGGGAGAGAAAAACGTCATCATTGTATGGCTTTTCTTTCTATTTCTTTCTCCTAGGCCTCACTATTTTGGAGTTTTTTACTTTTCATAATCAATAGATCTGGTAAATTCATCTTTATAAAGCCTTGGGTTTCATCAGAAAATATGAATTCAGACTGCAGTGAAGAGGCCTGTAGTCTAAAGTCTCCTTTAGTTGTAACATATAATTTTTCCAAATTTCTGCTTGGAAAAGTTTCAGACATTTGGTCCAAAAATACTTTCAGAAGGCTGAGGTCCCTCTCTCCTTTACAGGCTTTAATTTTAATCTGAATCATTATTGGAAGCTTGTAACATTTTTTATTCATCAAGAAGATTGAGGGACTGGGTTGTGGCTCAGCAGTAGAGCGCTCGCCTAGCACATTCAAGACCCTGGGTTTGATCCTTAGCACCACATAAAAATAAATAAATAAAGATATTGTGTCCAACTAAAAAATAAATATTTTTTAAAAAAAGAAGATTGAATTTTATACAAACCTAGGAGTGGGATTCCTGGATCATATATTAACTCTCTACCCATCTTTTTGAGGAACTGTCAAATCTTGGTTTTTTTGTTGTTGTTGTTGTTGCTATTTTGTTTTTTCCAGTTTTCACTACCAAAGATTAGAAATATAATCTGGAATACAGGATGTATATAAATGAGTTCACAAAATTTCTAAATTAAATATGACATGGTAAATCATACTAGGTATTAGTATTTATTTGAAGTTTGAGCATCACCTGCCCCTCTTAGTCCAAAGGATACATATAAATATTTTTCTTCTATAACAATACACATTGGATTAAAGGTTACCTGGGGGCTGGGGATATAACTCAGTTGGTATAGTTCTTGCCTCACATACACAAGACCCTGGGTTCAATCCCTAGCACTAAAAAACAAAACAAACAAAAGGCTACCTGCATTTTTTTAAAAAATGTACACAAAAACTACTTAGGCATACTCAAAGTACAATGTTTAGAAAAGAGGTAAATTAACTATAAGTTATCTTTTTAAAAAGTAATGTAATACATATTTTGCACATTTTTACATCTCAAATACATTTGTTGGAAGTATGCTCACTAGAGAAAGGATATCACATGTATACAGCTAGTTGTCTATTAACTTACTACTAAAATCAATTATAATAGTATATCATATTTACAATCACTTATTTGTCCCACAGTCCTCAAAGTTCAATGCAATTTAATAAACATCTTTATCCCCATTTTATAGGTCTTGAGATGAAAACATGTACTTTATTCTAAGATGTAAATCTAAGCTTCAGTGTAAGATGCATTCATATATTCATGCAAAGTAGCTAAATAGAAATACAGATTTCGGTTTTGGCTTTAGTCTTATTAGATCTATGTGAATTTCTCAAACTGAATTTATAGTTCTTATAAGAAAGCAGAATTTTTTTTATCAAAAATTGATGTATTTACTCATCGTAGAATTCATAGGAAACCTAGATAGAGATTTAAAAGGGAAAAAGAGTCTGATCATTTCCTGAGCTTGTCATTCAGGAAATGGGCAAGTGACTGCAGGGTACACATTGATTGATGCATAGACAAGCAGAAACTAACTCAGACATGCATGGAAGAACCATTGTGCAAATTGAGACCTTATGGGTGAAAAAGAGTGATGAATGAAGAGTTCAAGCAGCAATGGCCCAAAGACTAGAGAGTCAAGTCTATGTAGATGTTATAATATTGTTTCCTATGACTGAAAGATGAAGGGGGGACGTGGTGAGCTCTGAGAAGAGGCCTAGAAAGAAGGCTGAAACTGACCTCCAAGGACCCTGGAAACTGTCAGGAAGAGTTATGGAATCTTGATCAGGAAGAGAACAGGATAAAATTTATGCTTTATGGATATAATAATAACAATCACAATAGCAACAGCAATGAGTGCTCACCTTTACTGTGTTGATAAATACCAGGTAGTATGTGTAATGTTCTTAAACATTCACACTTTCTAATGTATTTTTAAAGATCACTGCAGCTCATAATAAAAGCCACATAAATTATATTCTGAAAGTGAAAAAGAAAGACATTTTAGTTTTCTTAAATAGGGCTTTGTTTCATAATCACCAGTGCAACTGTGGTTTTATGTGAAATACAGATCCCAGCAATAGAGATCATGATTTAACAATGTAAACAAACAAGATGGTTTTCTTTCTGAGAACATAGAATTATTTGGGAAAAGTGGTTAAAACTATAGAGTGTAGATTTGAATTATGTTTAATTTAATTTACTTCTCCATAGTGGAGGGAGGGGGGAGAGATTGAGAGAGAGAGAGAGAGAGAGAGAGTGTTTGTGTGTGTGTGTGCACGCGCGCATTAAGGGTAATTGGGAATTTGGTGAGAAGACCTTAGGAAATTATTACAAATGTGAGTCTTGAATCATAAAAATGCACATAAAGTTCTTGTGAAGTTAAAGAACTATCAGGAAGATAGCATCATTATTCTGATAGGTTTCTCAAAAGTATTATTAACTCTAAAAATTGAATAGCTATAGAAATTTTTCTTTTCTTTTCTTTTGGTACTGAGGGTGCTTGAGCTACATCCCCTAGCCCCTTTTTATTTATTTTGAGACAGGGTATCTTTAAGTTGCTTAGGGCCTTGCTAAGTTGTTGAGGCTGGTCTCAATTTTGCTATCCTCCTACCTCAGCTTCCCAAGTTGCTGGGATTACAGGTGTGGGCCTCTGCACTTGCTAGAAATTTTCTTAAATTTATTAGCCATCAGCAGGATATACTCCCAGAAATGACATTAAAAGTATTTAGTAAGTGTTGGATGCAATGGTGTATGCTTGTAATCCTAATTACTCCGGAGACTGAGACAGGAGGATTGCAAATTCAAGGCCAGCCTTGGCAACTTACTGGGAACCTAACAAAAAGAACTGGGGATGTAGCACAGGGTTTAGTTTCCAGTACTGGAAAAAAAAATAGTAACCCAAAGGATAAGAGCATCAATTAATCAGAAAGGATCCAGGTCGCAGAGTTGCAAGCTCTGAGATGATTTCTGGGGACTGCAGATACTCAGGGATGGTAAGTGAGGGATCATAGAGGACTAGAGAAGTTGGAAGGCTTTGAAGGCCATGAGATATTGGCTGTTTACCAAGAAATATGGAACTTTTTCAATATTTTATTCCCAACCAGTGCGACTATACCAGTATTAGTTGAATATCAGCTGTGCATGTTTCTGTTTTTAGTATGAACAGGAAGAGCTATATAAAGATGACAAAATGGTAGGCATGTGTATAAATTACAGGAAAAATATGCTTGGAGAACACTGCATTTGAAAACAATCAGTAAATTTAACATTTCTCAAATAAACTTCTGTTCCATTAAAAAAATGAGTCAGAACCCCAAAACAGCACATGTTTAACAGCCTCATAGAGATACATTGCACTCAACTTTAGAGGAATCATCATTTTATTAAATAGGATATACAATTTTCAGGATAAATTCCCAATTTTAGATATTTATTGAGTTTTTAGAATACATAAGTGCATTGAGAGCAAAAATTGCATTCTCTTTTGGCAAGAACTTCTTCCTTGTTGAAATGTAAGGTAGGAGGTGATAAAGTGGAGGTTAGAAAGCAAGGACGTCATTCTGCCTCCTGTTGCTATATGATCTTTGATAAATTAAAGTATTTGGTAGAATATTAGTTTAACTACTGTAAATAGGATCAAAATAGCAATGGCTTAAATAAAACACATTACTTTATTTCCTTTTCATAAAAATCCAAGCTAGCATTTTCATGTGGTTATCTGTGGACTTGGGTTTTTTTTCCATGCCATAAAGTGTGGTCTTGTCTGCATTATTGAAGCTGCTTCCACATCACTTCTGATAACATTCTGTTGACCACTATTCAATCACATGCCACACCTAGCTGCAAGGGATGCTAGGAATTAGAGTCTCTTAATGCTTAGCCATGTACCCAGCTAAAATTAAAGAGATTCTAATATTAAAAAGAGGGGTTAAAAGTGGATATTGGGGAACAATTATCAGACCCTACCACCTTTCACTCATCTCAGCCTTGGTTTTCATCTTTTTGAAATGTGAAGAATTGCATTAAGTGATAAGTTGTAGGACACACTACACTCTGACTGACACATATTAAGTGCTCCATAGCACTTCCTTCCTTCCCTGTCTTCATGAAATGGTAGCCCTGGTACTTGGCACAGGTTTCTTATTTATGAGGTAAAAATGCAGACTTATAATAAGAACAGTCTATTGACACCAGTCCAGTTGCTATTCTTAGTTCTGTGTCACATTCATGGAGGGATGTCCACAAGTTTACTAACCCACAAATTTTACTTACATACTTTTCTTAGTTCACATTTTTCTGTTTAAAAGTATCTTCTGCAATCCTCTGGAATCCTTTTATTTTGATGAAATAAGTTTAATGACCTAATAAAGCATATCTAGTACACTTGAGGGATACTTTCAGCTTCAGAGTTTAAGCTCTGAGAAAGAGTCTGGTTCAAATCTTACTTGGTCTTCTCTACAACTATTTCTCCTCCATGTTCTTACCTTCCCAGAATATATCCCAAAGAACTAGCCTCCACTGGGGACCTTCTCTCATCTTACCTATCTAGGTCCTAGGTTCCTGAGACTCTTTATTTAGTGCTTTCTTCCTTTAGCCCAATAGTCTCAATATACCAGACTTAAGATATCTTTGATCTCTAATAACCTAAAGGAAAAGTATATTCACTTTCTAATCACACTTCCCTTCTATTTTAAGTAGTTAGTTTCCAAGATGGCCCCATTAATCTTTGCTTCATGGTGTATATTTACTAGACTGCCTCCTCTCTCATTCAATCAGAGCTGATCTTTATGCCCAACCTGGGTGGTGAGGTGGTGTTGTGTGACATCCAAGGCTAGGTCATAAAAAGTATGGATGGAATCTTTTGCATTGCTCCTTTTTGGATCCTATTCCCTGGGGAAAGTGAGTTGCCATTCCATGAAAACATTGTTCATGCAGCCTTTTGGAGAAAGCTCATGTATCAACAGCCAGAAACAATTTGCCACTTATGAGAGTAAGCCCTCACAAAAGCAGATCCTCCATCCTGATCAAGCCTTTATATGATCCTAACCCCCAAGGACATCTGATGCTTACCTCCTGAGCCACTAAACCAAGTTTTTCTGAATATCAAATCTCCATAAAATGTTAGCCATAGTAAATACACATTGTTGTTCTAAGCCATTAAGTTTTAGGGTAATTTGTTATGTAGCATTAAAGCATTAACATGCTATTGATTTTAATTTTGTATTTTGGTGGTCATCTGATGCATGTGTCCTCTCATATTTTCTCCGTCTGTATTTTTCAAGCATTTTCTAGTTGGGGAAGAAGGATTCCTAATGTGGGAAAAGGCTGTTTTAAAATATATGAGTCAGTGACAAATATGAAAAATGCCTCTGTTATCAATAACTCAAAACTGTGCTGTGCTTCATTCACTTTGAGTATCATTATGAGTATTAATTTATTTAGCATGATTTTATTTAGGGTCCACTCAACACAGTTGAGAAGCAGGCAGGCTTTGTCATTAACATCTCATTTAGCCTCCTAGCACCTTTCTCTTCAAACCAAAGTTCACTATTTCTCTCCTGATGTTTTCCTGTTTTATCTGAGAAACTTAAGCATCATAGGGGGCATCTTATCTTCTTCTGAAAATGTAGCTGGTAGACAAAGGAAGGAAGCACTCTTGAGACCTCCAGTGCCCTTATCTGCGTGATTGCTGATGCTCTGAGCCCAATCCAGGTGTTCTTGTTTGTTTCTTTGTTTGGTGATTTCTTTCTTTCTTTCTTTTTAATTTGTTCTAATTAATTATTTATGACATCTCAGACATTTGTATAGAAAAGTTCTAAGAAACTGTATTTTGGAACAGGCTAGAATATTATATGTAACCCCATTTACATTGTAAGCTTTTAAAGGCTATTTCCATATTATTTCCTATGGCATAAAATCATATGATTTTTAGGGTTGAAATAAATCATAAAGACCTTTTATAGGTGGAATACTTAAGGGCCAAGGAGATGTAATGATTTGTTCAAAAGTCAATTAGTTTTGACGTTAGAAGGGAGAATACAGAGGTCCTGAATCTAGCTTAAATAAGCAAATTATTAGATCCATTTAGACCCATGTTGTAAAAATATCAGGGGTTTGTGGATATGATAGAGGAATGCTGTAGAATAACTGGGTGGCAGTAGTGGAAATTTGTTATTTTCTCTT
Source organism: Callospermophilus lateralis (assembly GCF_048772815.1). Lineage (NCBI taxonomy): Eukaryota > Metazoa > Chordata > Mammalia > Rodentia > Sciuridae > Callospermophilus > Callospermophilus lateralis. Next base: position 32,930,323 of record NC_135317.1, on the reverse strand, counting down.
TGATGTCACTTTTTGATGGATTGACCATACAATCTATTTTGTTTGGGGCACTCTCAATTTACACCTGTATTTGGATTAACATGAAGAGAATCTCCTTCTACTCTAAAGAATGTACTCACTTAGAACATACATTAATGTCATTTGATTTGCTGAAAAATTGAATTGTTCTTTCCGAGTCTGCTGGTACTGTAAATACAATGATTAATCAGAGTGAAACTTGAGCTGTACTGCAGTGGTTTTCAAATTCCAAGTCACACCCACTGTGGGCCATGATATGAATTGAAATTATAAGCAACATTTAAAAAGTAAAAAGAAAAAGACAGCGAAATGAATCTGACATAACTTTCCTGTGTCCATATATGAATAAACCATAGTGAATCTCTACATCATGTACAACCACAAGACTGGAATCCTAATCAAAACAAGATGGTTGTATAAGTATGTCAAAATATATTCTACTGTCACATATATAAAAAAAAAGTCCCTTGTACTTTGGATAATGATGTCTCTCACATCAAAAAAAAAAAAAAAAAAAAGAAAGAAAGAAAGAAAGAGAAATCTTGATGTAAAAGAGGTCTCAAAAGAAGATTCAAGCTATGGAAGTAGCTCATACTACTTTGTGGGAAGCTTCAAGATAAGGTGTCTATCTCCATAAGGTAACTAAAGTGGATGAACTTTGAGGCACACTAAAGAATAAACACTAACATTTCCATTATAGTATTAGAAGAAGCATTATCACTTTAAAGTGCATATTCTGAGACATTATTAAGCAGACAACACAATGCAGATCCAGATGCTGCAAATACCATTTGGCACTTTCGTTTTGCACTTATTTCCAAAGCGACTCAAGAATAACTGACTCATTAAAATGCTACCAAAGATGTTATGCAAGTATATTTTAATATAAAAAGATACTTTGACATAGGAAGTAAAAAGTAGATGATGACAAAATAATATATCTGGTGTGATCTCATTTTTTTCAAATGTAATTAGTTTTTTTTTTAAAGAATGTTTTTAATATTTATTTTTTAGTTTTCGGCGGACACAACATCTTTGTTTGTATGCCAGGCAAGCGCGCTACCGCTTGAGCCACATCCCAGCCCCATGATCTCACTTTTACTAAAAAGAAATGTGTGTGTGTGTGTGTGTGTGTGTGTGTGTACACACGCGCGCGTGAGCGCGCATCAGGGTTTTCCAATTTTTGTACTATGGACATTTTGGGCCAGATGATTATGTGTTACTGGGGTGGCTACATCTTTGGTGTCTACTTGTTATGTTTTGAATCTGGAATATCTCTCCAAACCTAAGTTTTGAAAACATAGTCCCCAGTGCAGCAAGGCTCAGAACTGGGACTTTTAGGCATATTAGATTGTGGGGATGTAACCTCATCAGTGGATTAACCCACCTGATGGGTAATTTGTATGAACTGTTGGATGGTAACTGTATGGGCGTGGCTGGAGGAAGTATGTCACTGGGTGCATGCCTTTGAGACACTATCTTTTTTCTTTTTATTGATTAAAAAAAAAAATGACAGCGAAAAGCATTACAATCCCCCCCCTTATATTAGCTCTTTATTGCTTTTCAAGAAAAAAATTAAAATTTACTTATACAGAAAGTTTGGTTGTTTGAGTGGGAGGGTGGTTGTAGGTAACCTTCTTTCAGGATATTTGCTAAATCCACTCATTTGCACAATTCTTATTACACATATATATCACAATCTTTCATATCTCTGTTTTTATATTAAGTATTTTGACACCCAATTAGTGTCTTTATACATGTATTTTGGATAATGATGTCCATCACATTCCACCATCCTTGCTAATCCCCTGCCCTTTCCCTTTCCCTCCCATCCTTCTTCCCTAACTAGAATTCATCTATTCCTCCCATGCTCCCCCTCCCTACCCCACAAGGAGTCAGCCTCCTTATAAAAAGAGAAAACATTCGGCATTTGTTTTTGGGGGGATTGACTAACTTCACTTAGCATTATCTTCTCCAACACCATCCATTTACCTGCAAATACCATGATTTTATTCTCTTTTAATGCTTAGTAAAATTCCATTGTGTATATATGCCACATATTTTTTTATCCACTGAAGGGCATCTAGGTTGGCTCCACAGTTTAGCTCTTGTGAATTGTGCTGCTATAAACAATGATGTGGTTGTGTCCCAGTAGTATGTTGTTTTTAAGTCCTTTGTGTATAGACAGAGGAGAGGGATAGCTGGGTCAAATGGTGGTTCCATTCCAAGATTTCCAAGGAATCTCCATACTGCTTTCCATATTGGCTGCACCAAATTGCAGTACCACCAGCAATGTATATGAGTGTATCTTCTTTCCTAATTCTTCTACAACACTTATTGTTGTTTGTCTTCATAATAGTTGCCACTCTGACTAGAGTGAGATGATATCTTAGTTTTGACTTGCATTTCTCTAGCTGCTAGAGATGATAAACATTTTTTGTTTATTTGTTGATTGATTGTATATCATCTTCTGAGAAGTGTCTGTTGAGGTCCTTGGCCCATTTGTTGACTGGGTTATTTGGGGGGTTTTTTGGTGCTTAGTTTTTTGAGTTCTTTATATATCCTAGAGATTAGTGCTCAATCTGATGTGTCAGGGGTAAAAATTTGCTCCCAGGATGTATACTCTAGGTTCACCTCACAGATTGTTTCTTTTGCTGAGAAGAAACTTTTAGTTTCATTCCATCCAATTTATTGATTCTTGGTTTTAATTCTTGGGGGCCTAATACCACATGATGAAGATTAGAGCCTACTTTTTCTTCTATTAGACAGAGTCTCTGCTTTAATTCCTAGGTCTTTAATCCATTTTGAGTTAAGTTTTGTGCTTGGTTAGAGATAGGGGTTTAATTTCATTTTGTGGCATATGGATTCCCAGTTTTCCCAGCACCACTTGTTGAAGAGGCTATCTTTTCTCCAGTGCATGTTTTTGGCACCTTTGTCTAATATAAGATAATTGTAATTTTGTGGGTAGGAGACTCTATCTTAATCCTGGCTCTTCCCTCTCTGATTTCCGGCTGCCATGAGCTGAGCAAATTTCGTTTGCCACACTCCTTTCCCATGTTTTTTCCTTGGAGCCTGAATGACCGTAGACTGAACCTTTGAAATCATGAGTCAAAATAAACATTTCCTTCTCTAAGTTGTCCTTGTCAGGTATTTGATCACAGCAATGAAAAGCTGACTAACACGCTAACCACCAGATACCAGTGCCAGCTCCCCTTCCAACAGTAACAACCAAAAAAGTATCCAGATGTTGCCATAGCACCAGGAGTGAGAACTTTTGATAACATTGACCAAGCAGTCATCATTTTAGTGGATGGACTTTTAAAATCATTATTATATTATTGGTTGTTTCTCTCTTTTTCTTGTTTTTAGGTTCTGATTTTTCCATAATAAGCATCAGGATGGGGCTTGTATTTTTTTCATAATAAGAAATTCCATAAAACTATATTAAAATCTTAAAAACGGTATTGGCATCACAGTTGTTTCCATGGTCAAGATTCTTAACCAGAAAGATATTCCTGTGAAGGGAAAACAAAGTTGCCTTTTCTCTGTAAGAACACAGAACACTTCTGAGAGCAGATGAATGGGACTGTTCCTCCACCCACCAAGCAATTCTCCAGCAGACACCAGCTGGGTGTCCTATATTTCAATTTAATTCTGAGATTATCTACATGGAGAAAATGAAAACCCCATAGATTGAAGGTTCAATTCCACAAGATCATCACCACTTCAGGTGCCAATCACAAGTAGGTTGTCACCTGTGACAACCTGTAACTGACATGCTACAATGTGGGGTTCCCATGACTATATTCCCACGACACCTTAATTTGTTTAGGTGGCTCACAAAACTCAGGGGAACACTTCACTTATGTTTTTATTATAAAAGATGTTTAAAGGATACAGATGAATAGTTAGATAATGAGGTGCAGAACGTGAACCGTGGTGGAGGAGGAGACACCGTGGTGGAGGAGGAGACGCAGAGATTTCGTGCCCTACTGGCACCTCCACAGTTCAGCCACTGCAAAAGCTCACCACATCAGTCTGTGGTGCTCCTGCCAACCCCTTTCCTGGAGGTTGGTGTGTGGGGCTGAAAGTTTCTTTTCTTTTCTTTTCTTTTTGGAGCTGGGGATTGAACCCAGGGCCTTGTGCATGCAAGGCAAGCACTCTACAAACTGGGCTGTATCCCCAACCCTGAAAGTTTCTTTTCTGATGAGCAGCCCCATCCTGATGCAATCTAGGGGACCCCTCCCAAATCATCTCATTGTTCTAAACTCAGGTGTGTTTGAAAGAGCTTGCTATGAATAATAAAAATATCTCCTATCACTTGGGAAATTTCAAGGACTTTAAGAAACTTGGTACTAGAACCAACTGAGATAAAAGAAAAAAAGAATGATGAGCCTATCACTCTTTTTTTTTTTTTTTTTTTTTAAACTTTTTCCTTGGAGTCGCTGTGAGGGCTTCTCTGACCTTAAGGGTCTGCAGGAAGAGAGAGCAAGAGCACGCGCTGACCCCTTTTATTGAGGAGAAACTATTCAAATGAGGCAAGGATTCAGGCTTCAGGGGGCTGAGTCTATCTTCATTATGTCCACTGTCAACAGGTTGACTGACACCTGGGTAGGCTATCCCCAAGGGCACAGTAAGAGATGGGGACACACACATGAGCCTATCACTCTTGTCACTTGGGAAATTATAAATACTTAGGAGCTCTGTGTCAGGAACTAGGGATGGAGACCAAAAAAAATATATATATATATTTCTAATTACACATCCTGAAAAATCAAGATTTATAATTGTAATGACTAAGTGTGATTCCTTTCACTTCTTTATTAATTCATTCAACAAATATTACTGATTAGCACTGTGTACGTTTACATACAAATATACACACACATTTTACATACGGAGGAGGGGAGGGAAAGGGGAAATACTGGAGAATTATAGTGCCCACATTATATGGTTATATTCTGTGTATGTACAAATACAAAACAATGAATTCCACCATTATATTCAACCATGGTACATCAGTAAAAATATGAAAAAAATATATATTTTGTAAACACAATAATTTCTAAAACAAATCAGATCCATTGGTATTCAATACCTCAAACTGGCAAGGCTTCTCAAGAATTAGCTTCTAAAATGTTTATAAGCGACTAAAGGAACCCCTATATAAAGTTTTGGTTCATGTGCCAAGACACTCTCTGCAACATTACTTGACTAGTGAAGAAGTTAAAACAATCTAAATATCATTAAAAATGCATTATTACACTTTTGTACTTTGGAAGTTTCTTGTAGACATTAAAAGAATAAGGTAGATCTATATGTTGTGACATGAAAAATGTCTGGTAAATACTAGGGAAGTAAAAATAAGAATATTGCAGAGAAAATATTCACAGCATAATCCTGTGATGAAAAATTCTTACAGGCATATGAGTATATGATCTATATAAGCTATATATGTATGTGAAAAGAAACTGGGCATGGTGGTGCCTCCTTGTGATCCTATCTACTTGAGAGGCTGAAGCAGGAACATGGCAAGTTTGCGCCCAGCCTGGGCAACTCAGCAAGACGTTGTCTTAAAATAAAAAATAGATACGGATGGGAATGGGGATGTAGCACAGTGCTAGAGAGCCACTGGGGTTCAATCCCCAGCACTGCAAAAACAAAACAAAACCAAGTTTAGAAATATATAACAAATGTTAAAAGTGGGAGTGGGAGCTAAGGAGATGGGAGGTGGGGGAGATAAAGCACAGGGAAGTTCGCTTTTTGGGTGGAGTGGAGATTGAAATCAGAGCCTTGTGCAGGCTAAATTAGCATGCACTCCACCACTGAGCAATACCACCAGCTTCTTCACTTTTATTTTTATATCTGCCTTGTTTGGATTTTTTTTCAAAACAAAAATGTTTTCTTTTCTTTCTTTTTTTAATTTGTTGTTGTTGTCGTCAATGGACCTTAATTTTATTCATTGATACGTGGTACTGAGAATCAACCCAGTGCCTAACATGTGCTAGGCAAGTGCTCTGCCACTGAGCCACAACCTCAGCGCCCCCCATCTTTCTTTTTTTAATTAAAAAGCAATTTTAAAGTAACAATGTCAAGTCTCTTTTATTTTTTTCTTAAGTCTTTGCAAAAAAAGTTAAACAATGTGTAGGCATTTTTACAATTGGCCTTTTAGTCAGAAGAATGCCTTCTGCTCGTTCAGAGGGAGGTGGAGTGTGGCTATGCCCCTTGTTCCCCAGGAAGTGTCCCTTATGGGTCTCCAGGAAGGATAAGCTGTACCGTTCTCTTGTTCACTTATTTACAAGTATAAAACTTCCAGGTAAACATTACAAAGATTATGAAGTTTGTTTTTTAATGTTGGCAGAGAACTGAGTTATGTTAGGATCACCTTGGCAACAGATTATTGCATTTTCTGCTTTGTTATTCACTGTGTGTGTGTGTGTGTATGTGTATTGTTTCTCAAATTTGATGTTAAGCCTTTATAAACAAGGCCATGGGCTGTATTTGTATTTCTCCCTCTGCAACTAGCAGGCTTAGTTATTGTTACTAGATAGGATCATCATATCGGTGAAATCAACCAGATGCAGGCAACAAAGCTGAGAACAAAATGTTTTTAGTCTAACTACTCTAACATAAATGAATAGATACAGGGAACACTTGAGGTTTTTGGGTTCCTCCTCTTCATGCTGCAATGATTCAAGGCTGTACATGGGAAATGAATATTCTTTTCAAAGTGTGTCATTAAATCTCCCTGTGAATAACAGCCCTGACTTCTCTCAATAGTCAACTGAATTCACAAGATGAAAAATGCCACTGCATGCGTGGGTATTTGAACTTGGTAATCAGTAGACAAGTCTTGGTCTGTTTATCAGCAGGATCTGCACATTTTCCAAGTGTAAACTCGAGTCAATGATTACACATACTTCTCAGCCTTTCTTCATCTTTTGTTCTATTTTTTTTTCTACAAAAATAAATATCAGGTGCAGTTGTATTGAAGGAATAACTTCTAATATCCTTTAGTACAGTGGGATAACTGCAGCTATCAATAGTTCATTGTATATTTCAAATAGCTGGTAGAGAGAAAGTTTTTTTTTTTGTTGTTGTTTGTTTGTTTGTTTGTTTTGTGGTGCTGGAACCCAGATCCTTTCCTTGTGCATGCACAGCAAGCACTCTACCAACTGAGCTATATCCCCAGCCCATGAGAGAGAGAATTTTGTATGTTCCCTGTACAAAGAAATGAAAAATATTTGAGGTGGCAGATGTGTCAGTTATGCTGATCTGATCCTTACACATTATATACATTCATTGAACTATCATACTACACCCCATAAATATATACAATTATTATGTCAATCAAAAAATTTTAAATTAAGAAACAAAACGTACTGAAGGTATGAGGACTTTAGTAGGATATTCAGTAGTTCTCTTCTTTAACATCATATTTAAATTATGCAAGTATTAAATAAAAACTATTTCAGAAGAACCATAAAGTTTAAATAAATTAAGAGTAGCTTGCACTCCTGCCTGAAAATTTCACTTCTAGCCAGTGACATGCCATGGATGGTAGATGAACTGGAGAAAAAGTACTAAGGTGTTTGCATGAGATGATGCTCTTTATTTATTTATTTGTTCACTTTCAATTGTCAATTCAACTGAATTCTAAAAATAAATATATATAAAACCTAAACATCATATCCCAAGATGCTTACTTGTATTGTTTATGTTTCATTTTTATTTTACAACATTCAGGAGATGTTTATTGAAAGCCTGATATTTTCTGGGCAATTTTTTTTTAATATTTATTTTTTAGTTTTGGGTGAACACAATAACTTTGTTTTACATTTATATGGTGCTGAGGATCAAACCCAGTGCCTCATGCATGCTAGGCAAGTGCTCTGCCCCGAGCCACAACCCCAGCCCCTTCTGGGCACTTTTTTTTTTTTTTTTTCCAGAGGATTCCGAGGGAAGCCATGAATTCTGATCCAAAGCAGCTCTGGTCCCAGAGAATAGTCACCATGAGCAAAGCTTATCCTCCTGAGTTGAAAAAATTTATGGAGAAGTTTTCACTAAAATTGCATGGTATGAATTACATCCAAAGGGAATTGATCCTTTTATGAATAAATGTGTGAAGATCACAACTAATGAGCAACAGAAGGGTATTGGAATGGTGACAACATGAGAAAATAGTATTAGCATGTTACAAGTTTTAGAACAGGTATAATGATGTTCAGCAGAGAAATCCATGATTCCTCTCCAAACGGCCTGTTACCATGATGCAAAAACTGGATCATGTATATTTTTATATTAAACATTGGGCTAAATATATTTTGTGATAGCAAAAAAATTCAGAAAAAAAGAAAAAAATATATATATATATATCTTCTATTTTCTGTTTGTTTTGTCCTGTGTATGATTACACTGAGGCATGTTTTCATATGTGTTTTAAAGTGCTCAAGAAATGTTTGTTGAACAAAAATTTTTTATATCATGAATATTACACAAAATGTTTAAGAAAAAACAAAATTATAAATTTAACTGCATTTCACTAACTCAGCTCCTTCAATTCTTTTATATTGTTATTTATTCACTTTTTATAGCATATGATTTCTTTTTTTTCAACAAAGTATTCATTTGTTTATTCTCATTAGGTATACATGACAGCAGAATGCATTTTGATTCTTTGTACACAATTGCAGCACAACTTTTCATTTCCCTGGTTGTAAACGATGTAGCGTCACACCCTATGTGCAGTCATACATGTACCTATTTCTCCTATTATTTTAACAATTACATTTAAGGTGCCTATACAGTACCATGAATTTGTCAGAAAAGTCATTAAGATGCATGAATGGTTATACATGATTTATGCAACATCACAAAATAATTGTTGCTACTGCTGATAAAATATGATATATAATCATTTATTTTTATCTCAGGCACTTAGCATGATACTGGTTCATGACAAGTTTTATTTAAACAGCTTTATTTAGATATAATTACATACCATAGATTTACCTCTTTAAAATATATTTTTCAGTGCTTTTTAATATATCCACAGAGTTATATAATCGTCATCAAAATCTAATTTCAAAATATTTTTTCTTACCCCAAAAAGAACTCCTTACACATTGGTTTTCAGTCTGCATTACCTCTTCACCTCTGACCCTGACCCCTGAAACCTCTATCTTCTTTCTTGGCACTTCTGTGGTTCCAACCCAGGGCCTCCAACATGCTAGGCAAACACTCTACTCCTGAGCTATACCCTCAGCCCAGCCACTATTTTCTATCTCTATAGATTTTTCTATTCTAGGAATTTCATATGAACGCTATTTCATATGGTATATGGCCATTTCCATCTGATTTCTTTCACTTAGCACATTTTCAAAGTTCACTCATAGTGTAGCATGTATCAGTTCTTTCTTTTGTTTATGGCTCAATAATATTTCATTGTATGAATATACATTTGGTTTACCTGTTCAGCAGTTAGTGAATATTTGGGTTGTTTCCACTTCACGGATAGTATGAATATTGCTCCTGTGAACATTGATATACAAGTTTTTACGTGGACATATGTTTTTATCTCTTCTGATTATATGGCTAAGAGTAGAACTGCAGGATTATATAGTAACTCTAGATAAAACTGCTATGGTTTGGACGTGGTTTGAATGTGTCCCCCAAGGCTTCACAGGCAGGGAGCTTGGATGGCAGTGTGATGATGTGGAGAGGTGATGGGACCTTTAAGAGGTGGGGCCTAGTGGAAGGTCATTACTAGCTTCTCCCCTTCCCACTCTAGCTTCCTGTCTTGCCAAGTGATGACTTCCTCCCAGTGCACTCCTGCCATTGTGATGTCATCCACCATGAATGAAGCCTTCAGCAGAGCTGCACAGATGCTGGTGTCATTCCCTGAACCTCTAGAACTATGAGCTCAATAAACCTCTTTCAGAGTTACCAGCCTGTCTTAGTCTGTTTTTTTCACTACTGCTCCCATCAAAAAGATCTGACAAAAACAATTAGTGGAGAAGTTTATTTGGGGCTCATTTCAGAGGTCTTAGTTCATAGATGGTCAACTCCATTGCTCTGGCCCTGGGGTGAGACAGAACATCATGATGGAAAGGTGTGGAGGAGGAGAGCAGGTCAGGACATAGCGATCAGGAAGAAAGTGGGGGTGGAGAGAGAATATGGCTTACCAAGGACAACACATATACCTCAAAAGCACACCCACAACAACCTACCTCCTCTAGCCACACCTTATCTGCCTATTGTTATCTACCCACCCCCCTCCCCTTTAATCTATTCAAGTGGATTAACCCATTGATTAGGTTAAGGCTCTCATAAACCTCTGATGAACTGCCAAAGTGTTTCCCAAGTGTATACAGCATTTCACAAACCCATCCTGGTGGGTATGAAGTATATCTTATTGTGGTTTTGATTTGCATTTCCATAATTACTAATGATGTTGAGCATTTGTTTTTTGCTTGCTTATTGGCTCCATATGTATATCTTCTCCTGAAAAATGACTATTCAAATTACTTTTTTTAAAAAAAACTGGCTTACTCTTTTTTTTTTTTTTTTTTTTTGCAGTTGGAAGTTGAACTCAGGGCACTCTATCACTGAGCTACACACTAGGCCTTTTTACTTTTTGTATTTTGAAACAGAGTCTTGCTAAATTGCCCAGGCTGTCCTCAAACTTATGATCTTTCTGCCTCAGCCTCCCTAATAGCTGGGATCACATGTATGCACCATTGTGCCCAATTATTTTTCTATATAGTATCGGGTTATAAAACTTTACTGAGTGTATTCTGGATAGAAGTCCCTTATCATATAAACAATTTGCAAATATATTCTCCTATGCTTCAAGTTGTATTTTTGCTTCCTTTGTGATGCCTATGAAAGCAAAAGAGGTTTTAATTTTTTTTTCCATTTCTGGAGATTGAACCCAAGGTCTAACACATGCTAGTCAAGTGGTCTACCACTGAGCTACATTCTTGGGATTGAAAGTTTGAGGCCAACCTGTGTAGCATAGTGAAGACCAAAAGACCGTTCAAAATAAAATAATAAAAGGACCAGGGAACGTAGCTCAGTGATGAAGTGCTTCATGCATTGAACCCCGAGTTCAATCCCCAGTACTGTAAAAAATGTTTCTTTTTTAAAACTTTGGATTCTCCTTAGCTACCCCACCTGGCTTGAGTTAAATTTTGTTCATATTATGAAACAGAAGATGGTGGTGTCGGTTCCTCCTCCTCTTTCTCCTCCTCCTCCTCCTTCTCCTTCTTCTTCTTCCAGAGGTCCTAGCACAATCTGTTAAAAAAGACTATTCTTGGGCTGGGGATATAACTTAGTTGGTAGAGTGCCTCCCTCAGCTGCATAAGGCCCTGGATTTGATCCTCAGCACCACCAAAAAAAAAAAAAAAAAAAAATTTTTCCCCACTGAATTGTCTTGGCACACTGTCAAAAGTCAATTAACCATAAGTATATGAACTTATTTTTGGACTGTCAATTCTATTCCACTGATCTATATGTTTATCTTCAAGCCAGTAGCATATAGACATGACTGTAGGTTTGTAGCTAGGTTTTGAAATTGGGAAGCATGCATCCTCCAACTTTTTCCTTTTTCAAGATTGTTTTTCATAGTAGGCTTATAAAGAAATGATTAATGGATGAACATTTAAGATTTTTAGAAGTTTTGTTTCAGGGAGGAAGATAGGACAATGGGAATTGGTGGTATTTAGATATATGTACTTTATAAAACAATACCAGGATTGGTTCTATTTTATAAAATGCCTTGATGGCTAGGTTTTTGCTACCTGGGCTGCATAAAAAATCTGTTTTTGAATTCTCTATAATTAGCCCCATGCTAGCAGCATAGCTGTGTTCCATAAACACTCAGTGATTAATACCTTATTCTTTTTGTTTTGTTTTAACCTACTGGTTCTCTTGTTTCCATCCTTTAATTAAGAATTACAAACATTTCCCTTTTTTTTTTAATCTAGCCTACTCAATAACTAAATAAATTTAGTTTAGAATCCTATTTTCCTAAACTTCTGCCAATTTTCTGCCCAAAACAAAAATATGCTGGATAGAGGATTTTCCAGAATGGAATCATTAGGGATTTCTTCAGCTTAATTGGATATACTTAGTGTTTATAATCAAGATGGAGGACTCAGCTTTCTGGCACAGTGCTTTATCACTGAGTTACATACTCAACCCCAATTTTTCTTTTCTTTTTTTTTTTGCAGGGGGAGCGGGTACTGGGATTGAACTCAGAGGCACTCAACCTCTAAGCCACATCCCCATCCCTATTTTGTATTTTGTTTAGAGACGGGTTTCACCTAGTTGCTTAGCACCTCACTTTTGCTGAGGCTGGCTTTGAACTCACAATCCTCCTCCCTCAGCCTCCCGAGACACTAGGATTGCAGGCATGTGCCACCATACAGTCTCCCTCAACCCCTGTTTTTAATGTATAGTTTATCATAAGAACTTTAACAGTTATTCTATGCTGTTTTGTGACCTTTCTCCTGAAGAGCTTATAGTGGAGGAGCCATCTCTAAGCTCTATGAACCATCCAAAATAACCCCTCTTCCCCAATACTCATAACTCTTCAATTTTTCCAATTGTGTAACAATTTTTCCATGTATATTAATTTTAATCCCATAATTATAGAGAATTATGTGAATTCACTCATCCCCACAAAATTGCTCTTGGTATTATCTTGTTGTAAGAGAACTGACTGGAACTTTAGTTTAGTTCTCTATCATTGCTTTGCTGCTTGCATGACATTTTCACCATGATTTACCTAGGTAGTCATGCTTTGCAAAAGTCCAAAGCATTATGAAAGAAATTCCATCTTGCAAGATTCCTAATGCCCTTATACAAGTTTAGTGAAGCAGCTTACAACGTTCAGATGCAAATATAATGTAAGAGAATACATTTGCTCTGAGAATCTATATTTCAATGGTATTTACTTCTAGAAACCTAATCCTAATCATTATCTGGAATCTTCATGAGGGTAGGGACCATGGGGGTCTTGTTTACTCCAATGTCATACTTTTGCTGACCTAATAATAGTTGCTTCTTGTGTGTATACCTAAACTTTTCACATTGGAAAAAAGAGTCTTTTCAAGTGAGTATGAGGGAGATTGCTCAAGGAATCAGATTTGCCACTCTCTTTTTGACATCACTTGGAAGGACTGGCCTTGCCTTATCCTCCAGGCACAGAAAACAAACCTTCTGTTTCCAAAGCCCATCATCATTCCTGCTTTGAAGATTTTCTGAAGTATCATTTCCTCCAGGAACACCTTTCAGACTGAGATATGGAGTGGACACTGATTCCCACAGTGAATTCAAGGTTTTGCAAAGTCTACCACTCTTATGCAAACCAAAACGGGGAGGAGTCCTTGTTTATTATAAATTTGATATTTTCACATCTTTGTTTGTATTTATCTGTTCCTAACTTGATACATCAGACACATGGCTTGGCTTTTGTGTACTTAGTTTTTTCTATTTACCTGTGCTTAACTCTTGCCTGTTAAAACACATTTCTGCCTTAGCATTTAAATTTTAATATTTCCTTTATTTCTCTCCAGGATGCTAGCCCAGATAGGCACAGTGGGTTCTCAGTAAACATTATTTGAGGATGATTCTATTATTAATAGTATTTTCTTGTTCAAAACCTCAGCTATTGAAAGAACAGAGTTTGTGTGACACTTAATGTGCAAAGCAATGGATACTGAACAAATTTGGGACAGCATCTAAGTAATTTCCCTTTTCTAGTTAGTCCTAGGCCCCAAATGAGGTAATCAGCAGAATTTGAAAAGATGGTCAGACATTGTTTATCTTCTCCTGAGTAATCTACCCACTAGATTGAGTGAACCTAGGGGTAAACAGCTGCTGCTGGGACCTTGCCAGTCTTCTTCCCCATGGCAAACTGAAAGCCTGGTGAGGGTCAAGAGACCTAGATAGGAATTCTCGCTTCACTTTCTGAGAAACCTTGGGAACGCATTCTCTGTTTATTCATTCATTCAGTAAATATTAATTAGCTCCATTGTGTGCCAGGGGATAAAAATTCAGTTGGGAACAAGAAAGTCTTTCCATCTATGGAATTCATGGTCCAGCTGAAAGGTGATGTTCTCCATAACCTAAAGGATGCTTCCCCATCTCTAAAATGATGATAGCCTCCTAAATTCAATTTGAGTGCTGAGAGCTGATAAACTTAGCATCTGATCAAAGCTGAGAGTAGAGCAAAAGCCTATCCGTTCCACAGGCAGCAAATGGCTGATCCCATGAATTGTCAATGGAAGGAAGAAAAAAAAAAAAAAAAAAAACCTCTGCTTTGAGGACACAAGGAAACAATTACTTCCTAGACAACATGAATGACTATGAATGACTAGGCCCGAGGAACACAAGTTAACAACATACACACCACACACACACACACACACACACACACACACATGCTAAGTCAGACAGAGGCTGATAATAGAGAAATGGTTGTAAAAGGGCCTAAAGTAGCTCAGTACAATTTAGGCTTCTTAATTTCTAACACTAGTACAAGGTTACAAGGCTACATCAGTGAAATTTTAATAATAAAGAGCTCTTAAATAAAAACACATCCTTTTGAAAGCTCTCAGTCCTTGTCTCCAATGCCAATCCAATCCAATCATTTTGAGAAAAAGATGATTTACTGCTTGGCTAGCAGAGGAGAAACAGAGGACTACTGCCCCAAAAGCTGTGATTCTGCCCATCCGCAGGAACAGAGGGCTTTTATAGAAGTGATTCAGAGAAAATGAGATTAGGGAGGAGAGATCAGGAAGGAGATCAGGGGAAAGAAGATCAGGGAGAAGGTTAGGGAAAAGATCAGGGAGAAGTTTAGGGAAAAGAAGACTGGGAAAAAGAACAAAACCTGAAACTTACACCGCCACAAGTCAAAACATCAAGTGAACACCTATTACACCTTCAGGGAGAAACTTCAGTTCACAGGATATTCTGGCTTTCCTTTACAAAACTGGTTACTAATAACATGGTCGGGCATTAGTGTTTACTTTATTCTTCTCCGCCGGCCAATGCAGGCCACTACCCTCTCAAGTGCCTCTGACCTATGCTCCAGCCCCACTGGTTCTCAAAAGACCCTATGCTTCATGATATTTGGTATTCTAAGAAAGGCTGTATGGGCTTCCTTCCTTTCACCCATGTATTTCCCAGTTAACATGAGTTAGGGGGACAGAAAAGTTCGTCTCCACTGAGCAGGGCAGCAAAATTCCTGTAGATCCAGCAGAGAATACGACCTAGATAAGTGAATCCCAGGCAGTGGTGAACTCAGGCAGGAATGATGGCCCACGACCAGAAAAAGCCCATACAGATTTTAAACCAGTGCCTTGCTCGGATGCTTGCTTCGAAGTGCAATTTTTGCAAACGTTGGAGCTGGCCAAGCAGCTCCCATCCCACCACAGCCCCAAACAAAGTGGCACAGCCCAGAAATGAATGGCTCAGATAACCGAAGTAGTGCTTAGCTGTCACGTGGACAGCAGTCAGGAATACCACGACTGCGCATGCCCCAGAGCCTCAGGGCTTCCCCCGCCCAGCTCAGCCCGCGCCCCTGCCGGCGGCCACGCCCATGACGTCCGCAGAGCACGGCGGGGCGGGACAAGGGCCAGAGAGGGCGGGGCGGGGGCCGAAGGGGGCGGGGCGAGCTCGCGCAGTTGAATGGGGCGCCTAGACGAGCCGCACATTCCAGCGGGCCCACGTGACGCGGCCGCACGGCCTGAGGTAAACAACCGCGGCCCCGCCTCCCGGCCCTCCGCGCGCCCTGCACTCCTGCTCGCCGGCGGGACGCGCTCCAGCAGCGCGGGTGGCTTTCTCCGACAGTCCCCAGCGGCTGCCTAGGGCCGGAACAGCGGCAGCGGGCGCGGCGCCCCGGGCCTGCGGGCCGAGCGCGCCGGCAGGGGTCGAGCGCGCGTCCCCTCCCCGCCCCCACCGCGCGCTGTGGCGCAGCAGGAATTTGGCCCGGACCCGGTCTCTATTTGCGGCTCTTGACGCGCGGCGGCCGACAGTCCTTGGGTCATTTCTATTCTAGGGACACTGGGTCATCGCGCTCAGCCGGCCCCCTCCTCCAGGCCCTGAGGGTGTGTCCCCTGCACCGGGGCTCGCCGCGCCTATAAGGGGCCGAGCGGCGGGCAGGGACATGCAGCTCTACAGCAGCGTCTGCACTCACTACCCAGCTGGGGGACCGGGTCCCACGGCCGCAGCTCCCGCGCCGCCTGCCGCCGCCGCCCCATTCAAGGTCTCCCTTCAACCCCCGGGACCTGCCAGTGCCGCGCCAGAGCCCGAGACCGGTGAGTGCCAGCCCGCTGCGGCCGCCGAGCCCCGGGAAGCCGCCGCCGCCCCCGCCGCCAAGATGCCCGCCTTCTCCTCCTGCTTTGAGATGGTGTCCGGGGCCGCCGCCCCCGCCTCAGCAGCCACCGCCGGCCCGGCGGGCGCGTCCTGCAAGCCGCCGCTACCGCCGCACTACACGTCCACGGCGCAGATCACCGTGCGGGCCCTGGGCGCCGACCGGCTCCTGCTGCACGGGCCCGAACCGGGTTCCGGCGCCGCGGCCAGCGCCAACCCGCGCGGTCGCTGCCTCCTGCTGGCCCAGGCTCCAGGGGCCCCGGTGCCGCCGCGGCGAGGCTCCTCGGCCTGGCTCCTGGAGGAGCTGCTGAGGCCCGACTGTCCCGAGCCCGCGGGGCTGGACGCAGCCCGGGAGGGACCCGATAGAAACTTCCGACTGAGCGAGCACCGCCAGGCCCTGGCCGCAGCCAAGTACCGAGGCTCTGCGCCGCCCCCGGGGAGCCCGGAGCCCAGCCCCAGCCCGTGGGGCGAGGAACACCGAGCGGAGAGGATTCCCCGGGGGTGGGAGAGAGGTGGCGACCGCAGCGACTCTCCCGGGGCCGACGCGGCACGACGGCTGGACCTGGAGACCGAAGCTCCCCCTGCAAGGAGCAGCGAGGTGACCCAGAGTAGCGGAGCCGAGACGGTGGTGGTCTCCAGGTCGGATCCCAGAGATGAGAAGCTAGCCCTATACCTAGCCGAGGTGGAGAAGCAGGACAAGTACCTGCGACAGAGGAACAAGTACCGATTCCATATCATTCCCGACGGGAACTGCCTCTACCGAGCTGTCAGCAAGACCGTGTACGGGGATCAGAGTCTACACCGGGAGCTGAGGGAGCAGACGGTGCACTACATTGCCGATCATCTGGAGCACTTTAGCCCTCTGATTGAGGGCGACGTCGGGGAGTTTATCATCGCTGCTGCTCAGGATGGGGCATGGGCCGGGTACCCCGAATTGCTGGCTATGGGGCAGATGCTAAATGTGAATATACACTTAACTACTGGAGGGAGGTTGGAGAGCCCCACAGTATCAACCATGATTCACTATTTGGGCCCAGAGGATTCCCTAAGGCCTAGTATTTGGCTCAGCTGGCTCAGCAATGGACACTATGATGCAGTTTTTGATCACTCCTATCCTAACCCAGAGTATGACAATTGGTGCAAACAAACTCAAGTGCAAAGAAAACGCGATGAAGAACTTGCCAAATCCATGGCCATATCCCTATCCAAGATGTATATTGAACAAAATGCATGCTCTTGAAATGTCTGAAAACCTTACACCCTGGGGAAATTGCGTATATAACTTGTGTTTGGAAAATCACATGAACTCTAAATCAGGGTAACAGCACTTTTAAACTTCCTAGTAGATTTACTGTAGGTGTAAAGCCTTAATCATTTTTTGAATGTTTTCTCAGAGCTGAAGGTTGCTGGGCACCTAAATGATTTGTTTCATGATAGCTTTGGGTGATCTGCTATTTATAATTTGCTGTATAAAGTGAGCACTACTTAATTTGCAAGTTAATATCTCACAGTGTAAATTTGTGCATTCCTGGTAGTCTATTTTCTATAAAAACGTATTTTTGCACAACATTTTTAAAAATGGTGTTACCTTCATCTATGATGTGTTCCATTTTGACAGCTTTCAAGCATAAATCCAGAGAAATGCTTTATATAAAATGTATTACTTTGAAGTGAGTTTGTGATTTAGTAGTTATTTTATGTTGTTGAAATGTGAATTTCACAATTCTTAGATAATTATTTCAAATTGATATTGATGCATTCATGTTACCAGATGATTGGCCCATTCCATTTTGATGAAATAGATTTTTTAAATTGTTATTTTTCTAGAAATGGTCAGTCTTTATAAAGAAAAATGCTTAAGGGATGGCTGTGGGGAGTTTTTTTTTTTTTTTTTTTTTTTTTTAACCTTTAAGGGATAGTACCAGGTCTTACTTGAATGAAAGTCTGATATTTGCTGATGGCAGAAGGATGATTCTGTACTCTTGTTGATGTTTAGAGTAGATTGTCTGGTGCTCTCCATTGTTTTTATTTACGTGTGTCATTTTGCTACAAAATAATTTAACGTGGTATAAAATTTTGGGACAAGATAGGCCTCCTGCTTTATGTACTTTCTTTTATATCTACTTGGATTCAACTAAGAAAAAAAAACTAATAGCAAAATGTCTGGACCCAACCTTGGCAGTTATTTTATAGCAGGAGAATACTCTTAATATTGTGTTCTTTTTAAGTTCTTCCAAAAGCCTAAGTAGGATTGCCGTGTATTATGTAAAAATGTCTGCAAACAGAGCTTATAAGGTTTGCTGGGTCAAACAGTGTTTCCAACCTAAAATCTATCTCATTGCAACTTTAACTACTTTTAGTCATATTTATTAAGTAATGCAGTTTGTACTTTTTTATTTTGTAACATTTTGTGATTTTTTTGTACAATACTGTATTTGTACATTAGAGCAATTCTCAGCTGATGGAATGAATGAATAAAATGCACACTTTTACAATGTCTTTTTGGGTAGAGTGGTTTTTGAACTGTGATTACTGTGGAAACCTTTCTTAAATGCACAATTTTTTTCATGTGTAAAAATGCCACAGAAGTATGAGAGATTTCCTAAATTCTCACATGAACAGGATAGGTTAATCATTAGTAATTTCAAAGGGTAAGTCTCAATGAAATATAATTTAAAGGTGGAGTACTCAAGAAATTGCTCTCATTATTTCTAATTATAATTTTTATCTAAAATTATAGCTGGGCCTATTGGCTAATGAACAGGGAAGTGCAAGTTCTGTGTTCACCAGTATAATGTCTGGTTTGTTATTTAGTCAAAATTTTGTGTTTCACTCATTTTCAGCATAGATTTTAACTTTGTTTGCTTGTTTTCGGAGTAACCACTGCATTGCCCTAATTTTTTTCTAGTCTGGCCTCTTTGAGATAATGGGGATCTATGTTAAGATGTGTTCCCAGATTTAGTTGAAAAGTGCAAGTTACAGTTTGTGTTCCCTCCAAAATTCATGTGTTGAAACTTAATTTTACCCTCATGAATAAATTAGTGTCTTTAAGAGGGCTTAGATGCGTTTGGCTTTTTTGCTCTCCTTAGATGGCCTTCACCAGATGGGGAACTAACAAATTTCTTTTGTTTATAAATTGTACAGTCTCAGGTATTTTGTTAGGATGTGTCTTGCAGAATAAAAGCAGTTTTAATTTTTTTGCTTCCAGTTGATCAACAATATGGTTATAGGCACAACTGAGTTTGAATTCATTGTTTAACCACATGTTTGGAAGGATGTAGATGGTTATCAAGAATAGAAAATTTTAAAAAATTGTCAAAAGCTTAAATGTTAACTGACGTCTTTCCCATTCACTTTCTACAGTTTGTTTTTTGAAGAGGAAATATATTCCTTATGTTAACTGTAGTAGGCCTGAATCACCAAAGACTTAAACAATTCAAGAGGAAGAAATGTGGTTAACTCTTTTTTACTTTAAGCAAAGAGAGTTATTAAATGGATCCATTCCTTCAGTTACTCTTACAGAACAGCCACAAGACTCAAAACTATAAAGGAGGTGGGTGATGTTGTGATTAAGATAAAATTTTAAGTTTACTTCCCCATAAAATATGATACAGGATGGGCTGGGGTTGTAGCTCAGTGGTAGAGTGCTTGCCTAGCATGTATGAGGCACTGGGTTAGATTCTCAGCACCATATATA
Source organism: Callospermophilus lateralis (assembly GCF_048772815.1). Classification (NCBI taxonomy): domain Eukaryota; kingdom Metazoa; phylum Chordata; class Mammalia; order Rodentia; family Sciuridae; genus Callospermophilus; species Callospermophilus lateralis. Next base: position 32,910,228 of record NC_135317.1, on the reverse strand, counting down.
AATACAGTCCATTGACAATAAGAAAATATTTTTTAAAACTATGATGTAAATAATACTATAATTATTTGATTACTATTTAATTTAAAAACTAAAAGCTATAGTACTTAAATGTTTTGGCAAAAATCTAATATCCAAATTGTTTTCCATTCAAATGTTTTCTCTAAGCTAAGACTCATTTTTAGTATATTTAAGTGAATATTAAACCACTATTGATAAGTGTCACAAAGACATGGGCATGTGAAACTTAAGTCATGTTTTTCTAAACTTGCAGTTCACATACTTTAATATAGCAGAATTTCCATTAGGTACAAAGCTTTTCACGGAAGCCACATTTTATAGAGGAAAAAAAATGCCTTTAATGCTTTAGGGTCCCCATGAATATCAGAATTGGTTAGCTTCAGTTTGGATAAATAGTCTTAATGTTGAAATGTTTGTTTCATAATATTTGTATTGTAAAACAAAACCAGGATCTTGAGATAGTCTCACTATTTTGCTTTATGTGTTTTGTTCTTTTTCCCTGAAAGAATAGAGAGCTAAACTCTTAAAATTTTATTGTGATATTCAGGGAGCTCACAGGAAAGAAAGGCAATAGAGAAGAAAAATGAATCTTGGGTCTTTGAACAGCTGATAATTTGGTTTGTAGGTGGTATGGTTTGGGTGTCCCCCAGAATTTGAGTGTTGGAAACTTAATCCCCAAAGTTTTACCCTAATGGTATTTGTAGGTGAGAACTTTGGGCCATAATTGGGTCTTCATGGATTAACGAGTTATCCAAGGAATGGCTTTATCATAAAAGTAAGCTCTTTGGGGCATCTTGTTCAGTCTTACCATGTGATGCCCTCCACCATGTTATGATGCTGACAGCAGCTACTGGACTTCCCAGTGAGCTGAATCTTTGTTCATTGTAAATTAGCCAGCCTGTGGAATTATCATAACAGAAAAGTAAGAAACTAGGTAAATATACTGGACTAATTGAAGTGTATTTGTCAAATATGTAGCATATTCACATGTAACAGTCATTTGTTACCTGAAATCATAAGTCTAGACTCATTTTTTTATTCAGTGTCTGTAACTCAAAGAAACACTGAGAAACTAGATGACATTTAATTCAGCTTTATTGCCTTGATTTACTTAGTTTATTAGGTATAGGCTATATTGTATTCCCTGTTGATCCCTGAGTTTTGCAACTCAGTAGCAAGGAGAGGTAGGTGTTTAGAAATTATTGAATGAAGAAATGAATTTGAGGGAAAATAAAGACACTGAAGTAGTGAGTTGCTAGAAACCCCAGGTACTTGTGTATGGTAAGCATATACTATACCACTAAGTCACATCCCTGCCCTGAGTTCTATAATTGATGAAATAGTTTTTTAAACCAAAAGTTAGAATGTATTGATTTTACCTTTTGTATCATCTTTCAAACATTTGATAAATTGAACCTAGATAAGTTTTTTAAAATATAGAACTTTGATTAATCTGAAATGATTTTGATGCCTTGTTCCAGGAGATTTGCTCTGGCTTGGTTTAAGGGGATGATGCACTCATCCCAAGTCCAGTCTATAAACAGTTCTGATTTTGTTCTACTTTCTCATACGCCTGGTTGGGAAGGAAATGTTGGATGGATTTCAAGCATGCTTTCTGGCTGTTGTGTTCAGTAATAATGACTGCATGCTTGTGCCATTGGTCAATGGAGCCATGGCAAGTAGTATGAATCAGATCAAAACAAATGTATTAGGGAAAACGTCATATTTCCTCCTGGTGTAAATTAGGTCAGCGACAATTGTGTATGAATAAAGGTCAGAGAGATAATTCACTGTTATCAGATTAGTCATAGTAAAACCTTATCTAGCCTCCCTTGTTTCTAACAATTGAGTTTTCTAAATAATTGAGCAGTCAATTTATGTGTAAATATATAAAATATATATATAAAAAATATATATAAAAAAATATAACTACTTTGGATGAAATTCTTTAAGACTTCACCTTTACAAAGTAGCTGAATGTAGTTCAATCTGCCCTTGGTATCTTAGGGCTCTCCTGCAGTCGTGGGCTTATTGCTATGAAGCTTGGCAGACTGCTGAAGTGTGATTGTGCTTCACAGAATCTCAGCTTGCTAGGACTTTCATCTTCATGTTTTATGTTTTCCGGTATCCTCCCTCATATTCTGATTTCTCTTCTCATAATTGTTACTTTTTGGCCCTAATTCCCCATTTGATGTCCTGTGTTCAAATAGACATACTAAGAAACATACTTGTTAGAATAGATGTTGAATTAATAAGAATTTGGCTCCTAATTCAGAACTGGGATGGTTTGCTATGAGTAATATGTTTAAGGTTTAAATTTGACCAGAGAGTTTTTTTGCTGCCTCTGTCTGGTGTTCTTTGATGGAATCCTAGGTTTGTCAGCTTAAGAGGCCTCTGAATGTGTGCAGTGGCATATGTACAAAGTGAACATACTTGGATCGGGGCTATACTAATCTTCAAAATGGAGTTGATTTGTCACTGGTTAAATTTTGCTTCTTCTCTACCATAAGTAATCCTTTAATACTTGTTAGGTAGCTAGTCAACCTTTCATGGGTGAGGGCAAGGGTGATTGAAAACCACAGGGAACCTAGCAGGACTGTCAGTCCTTGAAGGGGGTGGGGGGGCTTGGTATGTTAATTAGCCACAATGACCTTACCTTAAGAAAAGCTATTGTTACAAGATCAGGTCACACCCTACCAGGTGACCTGGACCCTCCCTATGTCACAACCCCCAATCACCCTGGCAACCAAAACATCAAGACCCTCACAAAGAAAGTTTGCTGAGAGCTATTCAAAGAGTAATACACCAATTAAGGAGGTAGGAAATTGTGACAAAAACAGGGAGACTTAATTTCCTTAATTTCAACTCTAAGCGCCACACCCTTCTCTTTTCCAGTGGGTCCTGTAGTTCCTGGGTTGTCAGTAGTCAAGAGGTGGACCTGGGTGGGACTCTAGAAACCTTCCTGGGGTTCTCAATAAAACTGGAGGACAGGCACTGGGATGTAGCTCAGTGGCAAAGCATTTGCTTCTCAATCACAAAGCCCTGGGTTCCATCCTCAGTTTAAAAAAAAAAAAAATTGGAAGGCAGGAGGTACATACACATTGTCCTTGTCGTCTCTGAAAGGACCCACCCTCTTCCTTGAGCGTATCCCCCTTTCCTGTCCTTGTTACTCCAAGCAACACGTCTGGAATCTTTCTGGTGTGATTGCAAAGACTGGTGAGAAAGGATTGCTGTGATTCCCTCAGCATCCCAGCAGGCCCTTTGCCCTGTAGTACTGCATACCTGCCATTGCCTTGTTTATGCATTTTTGTATTTAGTTTTCTGGTCTACTAAGCTGTGAGAATTATGAGGTAATTTCAATATCAGGTGCTCAATGAATGCTCCAAATCACAGTTTGCAAAGACATGTCCAATACAAATATGACAGCTTTCTTTTGAATTTCTTGTCCTTAGTTTTTCCTTAATGTGTGTGTTTTATGTCTATATGGGTAAACAGGCTTATTTTTCACATTCTGGCCTCCCCTTTTCATGAGAGTAAACTTTTTTCTCACACTGATCAAAATGGCTGAATAGGTTCAGTAGGCACCCTGCATTAAAATGCTGACAAGTAGGACTTAGACTATAACAATCTGAAAAAGATAAGGTTGAATTTAATTCCGTGGGGTTTGTGCGATTTATATTTTAAAGCAGTTGCTGTAGAAAAAAGACATTGCATGTGCACGTGTACACACACACAGACACGGCATTTTATTCTTTGAACTAGAATGATTTTTGAACTGTAAGTAAGGATGCTAAATAGATTGGCACTATATGATGTTTACTTGAGGTAATGATTAAGCAAAATGTTTCACGATAAAGTGGTTGTATTTCTTAGCTTATCAAGGTACAGAAAGGAAGTGTGCAAAATAGGCAATTGTGAAGGGAATTTATACCAATGTGTCATGTAACACCTGTGCAGCCAATTTGTAAAATAAACTCCAATAAGGCTTTCAGTCCTGGTGAAAAACAGGAAACATTCACACTCTTTGTCTTGCAGGGAAATATGAGCTCTACTGGTGATGTAATAAGAATGAGAGAAGAAGGAAATGCCATGGTTGAGTGGAAGAATACAGTCAGAGAATTCTGACTTAACTGTCACTCCACTGTCTTGACCATCTCCCTGCAAAGCACTAGAGCTCTAGGGGGAGTAGTTGTTTAATTACACTTTAACTCTATATTTAAACAATGCTCATGTCTCAATAGTAACAGTAGATGCCTGAAACAGAGACTTCAGTAATTGCTCACACAGAATCCCAGGCCACAGAAGAGAACGATTTAAGATGAATGTTGACTGGGTCAATACCAAGTTGTTCTCTGACAGATTTCTTTTTTTATTACCTGTTTCTTTTATTGATAGTGGCTGTTGGTGGAAACCAGTACTACTCAGAATTGCAGCAATTCATCAAGAGAGGGCTCTGTTGATTTAGAAGGCAACTTGACCCTACAAGAATAGTCGTATTAGTTAGGCCAAGCTATTGTAAGAAAAAGGAGTTTGTTTCTTTCTTACTTAAATGTTCCAAAGTCTGGGTTGGCTCCCTAGAGGCTGTCACCATCTGATCTAAGCTGTGCCACCACCTTGTCTAGATTCTAGCAGCTGGGAGGGAGAAGAGCTCACACCCCAGGGGACTTTCTTCAAGTCTGCTTTTCCCCATTGTCCAGAAAGCATCATGCAGCCACATGAAATTGGGAAATATTATTCAGACCGTTTCCCAAGAATAAGGGTAAATGGATTTTTGGCAGAAAAACTGCATTCTTTTTAAATCTTTTCCAGAAATGGTTTTGAGTTAACATTATCTATGTGAAAGAAAAAATATAATATTGAGGTATCTTGGACTAGAGTGAATAAATATACATTAACTTATTTCACAGGACAAAGATAATAGAAGTGGAATTAGCTGTTGCCATAATTTAGGGTTTCTTATCAGCTCCTCAACAATGGGTTTGTCACAGATGAGATGTATACATGTGCCAAGCCTTCCATGTTTTGAGAAGGCTGCTATTTTTCTATTTCCTTTCCATTCTTTATTGTTCTTTAGTATATCGGCAATATCTTGAAAATCTGGTGTTCAACACAAGTCCTGTTTTTCTTTAGGAAGAACAATATAAAAACCTTTTTTTTCCTTTTTAGGCTTTTTAGAGACTTTGCTTCTTTAGAATATTGCTGGTTTGACTTCTCCCACTATTTAGTGATTTCCTTTTGCCTTCCCCTGCTTGGTCTCCTTTTGAAACATTTGTATGTGTTCTGCTCTGCTGAAAATTAGGTGGTCTTCTTTATTATTTATGAGTTCAATAACTTTGCTAATTTTCTAACTTATTACGTTTTTTTAAAATAAAATCACTAAACCTCTCCCCCCCACAAAAGAAAAGGAAAGCAAAAAGGTATCAGCCCACCTCATCTCCCCGCAAAAGGAAAGGAAAACAAAGAGGCACAAATGGGTCCTTAGAAGACAAGAAACTCCAAATAAAGGATATATTTAAGATTTAGCAATGCAACTAATCCCCTGAAATTAGTTAATAGGAATCATCATAAATGGGCAGAGCAGACACAGGTAAAGACCATGCACCTTAAGAACTGGTCACTAAAGTTCTGGTGAAGAAAGGGACCTCCTAGTGTCACCAGCTGTACAGCAAGCCCATTCTTAGCAAGAACCAATCAAAAGTACTTGACAAAAGGGCTGGGGGTGTAGCACAGTGGGAGGGAACTTGCACAGCATGTGTGGCCCCCTGGGTTCTATTTCTGTCACCACCAGGACCACCACAACAAGCACCATAATTAATACAAAGAAAGTTGTAACTGGCCTAAATATAATGTACTACAGCAATGTGTTGTCATGAGAAGTGTGGTGGTCAGTATAAAGCCTAGAGAAGAGGCGGTCAAACAACAGTGCATTGGGCAGTGTGTCCCATTTTATCTAGTGTTATGGCTTGGCTCTTCAGTGTCCCCTAAAGGTCCCTGTGTGGAAGGCTTGGTCCTCAACTTGGAGCTACTGGAAGGTGGGAGAACCTTTGGGAGGTGGGATTTAGGTGGAAGGAAGCGAGGTCATCGAGCATACTAGTGAAGTCCCCTTTCTCTCTATTTGCTTCCCAGCTGCCATGAGGTGAGCAGCTTTAGTCCACCACACAATCCATGCCATAATATTCTGCCTTTCCAAGGGGCCCCAAAACAACATGGCCAATCCATCGTGGAATGAAACTTCAGAGACTATGAACCAAAATCAGACTCTTCCAGTTGATTTTCTCCAGTGTTTTGTCACAGTGACTAGAAGCTGACTAACATACTGGTTAGCTAGCCACACTAATATGATGAACAATTTCAGAAAGTAATTTTTGGAAATAGGAAGAAAATATTTATTCAGCAAATATTGCCTGGAGGATAGCAGGTACTGTGCTAAATATTATGGAAACTCAAAGGTGTTTACTAAGGAGGAGCTGTAATAATCACATCTTGCTCACATTATTTTGTTCATGAGAGAATTCTTTGGAGTCAAAGTTGGCTGGGGTTCAAATTGTGACTTAACTAATTAGGTCAAGCATGACCTCAGGACAGTTAGTTAACCTCTTTAACCCTGATTCATCATTTGTGTAAAGGAAATAGTTATATTCATTTCAGAGGGTGTCATAAGGATTAAATTCTAAATAACATAATTTATCGTAAGGATAGAGCATAAAATTAGCCCTCAATAAATGTTATAACTACTTCTATAATTATCATGTTGAGAATCACGAGACTAACTAGCTTATGTGAATTTATAGGGGAGTAAAAATGGAGCTTCCCTCCACCCTTCTAGAATCCTTGGCTGGGCTATGAATTAAATTGACATAAGTCAGATTAACAGTAAAAAACCACATGTAATTATGTATATATGGGGCTGGGGATGTGGCTCAAGCGGTAGCACGCTCGCCTGGCATGTGCGGGGCTCTGGGTTTGATCCTCAGCACCACATAAAATAAAGATGTTGTGTCCACCGAAAACTAAAATTTTTTTTTTAAATTATGTATGTATGAATGGATGTCTCACAAAACATGCCTGGAAGAAGGGTCAACTGAACTTACATAGCTTTTGAGTTATGAGAAGGAATAGGGATTTGGGGCTGCTGGGAGGGGATGGAAATACAGCTATGGGAAAGTGAGGGAAAGAAAAGCAGGTGAATAGCTTTAAATTCCATGCTTACTTTAAGATTATTCTTTAATATTGATTGAGAGACTAATACTGCATATCATTACTTAGTAATAGATTTTGCCTTTACTTATGCAAATATTATCTCAATACTTTTGCATTTATTTTAAAGCTTGAAAATTACAAGTCCTTTTTGGAAAAGGTGACATTGACTATTTCCATTTTGATGTTTATGTATTTACTCAGTAGCAATCGATAGCTTCAGTCTGCCTAAAAATATCAAAATTATGTTTAGAATGAGCTGCTTTTTTTTTTTTAATGGGGCTGGGGCTGTAGCTTAGTGGTAAAGTATGTGTTTAGCATGCGTGAGGCTGTGAGTTCAATCCTCAGCACTTCAGAACAACAAAAACAAAGAAACAAAAACCCAAAACAAAACAAAGAATGGACACTTAAATTTTTTTTTTTTTTTTGAATTGGGGAATTTTAAGTGGAATTTTGATTATCTTTGGTAAGAAATATGGGATTCTTTGATACATATTCTGCTTTAGTTGCTTCATTTTTAGTGTAATGTTTCATGTGTCAAGTTTGATCTTACATTTGGGAGGAAGAAAAAAAATACAGGAGCTGTCTCTGTTTTAACCAGGATGAAATTGAAACAGGACAAGTTTTTATACCTAGTTTTAGTGTAGGGACCAGTAAGTTTTACATTCAGGAGATGTGTTTTCTCCAGTGGATTGGTGATGGCTTCCAGGAGCCCCATGTTGAGAAGGTGTCAGGTGCAGGATCTTTCGGAGGGTCCATAATTCATGGGAACAGAAGAAGGACATAGCGATCAATGAAAACCATAAGTGTTTTTCCTCAAAATATATAAAGGATTGTTCAATTGAACTCTTATCAAAATGTAAGGGAATTCTCTGTCTTTCCTCTGTTTGCCTAAATTCAGGACAGAAATTCATGAAGACAAAGGTCTTTCTACTCTCATCTACCCCTTTTCTGCCTAAGGACAAGAATATAAATTTTCACTTGATTATGACAAAAAAAAAAAAAAAAAGCTTTGTCTTTAAGAAAATATTTCATTTGAGCCAAATATGAGTGATGATGGCCTGGGAACAGAGATTCAAGTTACCCTGAAGAACATGTTCCAATTTGAAAGAGGTTACATGAACTTTTATAGTCATAGAACCAAAGAAAGTCAAAAATCAATACATTTACCAATTACATTGATGGGGACATCAGGTAGGCAGGCTACAGCAAGGGTCGGGGAGATCATTTCTGTAGGTCTCAGATGTCACAGCATTATTTGCTTTAGGGTTGGTAGAGCTTAGGGATACTCTGAGAAGTTTACGTAACAGGAAAATGTTAGGTCTGATACACAAGTTAAGGTAAATGGCTATTAAAAGGCCTAAGATAGCCCAAGATAATTTTGGCTCTGAACCTAAAAACATTCCCTCTTTCCACAATCATGATGTTCTACTCAGTCATGGTCAAGCAGTCTGCTGGATCTTTAATAAGAGAGCTTCAGTTCACAGATACCAGCTCAGAGACTTAGGCACCTGCCAAACTGTGAGCAGACTTTCTCCCCAGAAATTTATCTTCCCACAGTTTTCCTGCCTCTGAAGCCTAAGACTGTTTTCCTCCTTGACATCACTGCTCTAAAATGTATTGTTCTTGGTTGAATTCCTGTGTAAGGTGGCATGCTAAGTTGCTTTCTCTTGCATGCTGAGCACTGCATGCATAATTAACTTTTTTTTTCTCTTATTAATGTCTTTTGTTGCAGAGACCTGTCCCAATGATGAAATAATGAGATTGAAGCTAAATTATATTTTTTTCAGCCCTTCATAATTCACATGTCAAATAGTTACCTTTTAATAAGTCTGTGGGTGCTTTGCTGAATTAAGGTGGACTCCATTTATAATTATTTTCCATGAAAACTCAGCTTTAATTTTATTACTGAAGTAGAGGGAAAAATTCTTTTCCTTTTACCCTTCTAGCTTTTTTTTTTTTTCTTTTTCTTTTTGGTGGCTGAATCTCTTTAACAAGAGACAGATTAGCAAGAGAGAAAAACATTACTGAAGTTTATCAACATGTGGCTCACACATGTTAACACATGGGAGTACCCAGAGATGGGTAACTCAAGGGGGGTTTGGAATTCAGGCTTATGTAACAACAATGAAGAAAGGGTTTGGGGCTACTGGGCAGGGAGACAAGTTATGGGAACGCGACCAGGAAAGAGTATAGTAAGGAAAGGTAAGATCTGTACGAGATTTGTCTGTGTCTTCTTCATTGGTAAAAATTTCTTATTACTGAGTCATATTCTTTTTCTGGTACAGAAAGGGAAACACCCTTACAAATGGAGATTCCCCTTTTAAAGTTAATTTTATCTTATAAAAGGGAAACCAATGTTCTGTCCTCAGAGCTTCTTCTGTGTCTAATATCTCCCAAATCAACAACTCAAAATAATTCTTATGTGAAAGATGATTTGAAGTGACTTGTTCTGGCTTCCTACATTACTCTTAGGAAAAATATGTTTCAGATTTCACTGTTCGCAGCACATGATGAAAATTTTGTTGTTAAGAAAACATATGTCTCCGGACAATAAAAAGCCACATAGATTCGGGTCGTCAGTTTCACTTTGTGTGTGTGTGTGTGTGTGTGTGTGTGTGTCTGTGTGTGTGCCCATGTGTTTAAGGCACATGCCTTAAGGGATCTGGAGTAGGGCATGGACATTGTTATAGTTTGTATATGAGGTGTCCCTCAAAAGCTCATGTGTGAGATAATGCAATAATGTTCAGAGGTGAAATTATTAGATAAGAACTATAATCAATGGATTGATCCAATTGAATGATTATAGGCAGGTAGGGGGTCACTGGGGGTGTGCCTTAGGGTTTATAGTTTGCCTATAAGCATTCTCTGTGCTTCCAAACTGTCATGAACTGAGCATCTCTCCTCTACCATGCCCTGGTGTTCTGCCTCACCTTGGGCCTGAAGCTATGAAATTTGGCTGACCATGGATTGAACCTATTAAACCTTGAGCCACCAAAAACTTTTCCTCCTCTAAGTTATTCTCATCTGAACTCTTGGTTACAGTGACGCAAAGCTCACTAAAACAGACATCATATTTTCTCCCCAGGTAAGTTTGATAATCAGCTAGGTTTAGGAACCCTTGAGCTATAGGAAGTGCTTGTGTGAATCTCAGTGAGTTACCAAATGGCCTGTGAAATTTAGACTAAGAGAGAGAAGGTGAAGAATGAGAAAGAATATGATGAAAATCCATAAAAGCACCATCTCTTCACTTGTGCTTTCAAATATTCAATGGGTAATTAAAACAGGGTGAAAACTTGGCATGCTGCTTTCATTTTGCATCTGTTTCCTCTGCTCTGAATCATTCTCTCTTGTAGTTACCCTGGAATCCAGGGACAATAGGTCTGGTTGATAAACATGTTGTGATGAGTGAAAATTCACCTCCCAGGTAACAGCAACCTTTTTAAAATTTAGGTCTCTAACAAGGCCCTTCCTGACTAGTCCTGAGATATGACCAACTAGACCACAATTTGACCAAGACTCCGCATAATTCTGGTCCCCCTTCCTTATATGACCTGGGAGCTCATGTCAGTACTCCCAAAGACAGGGCTGAGGAATTTGGTCCCCTTATCTTCCTGGTTTACTGTTCAAAGTTCCTTTCCTGCCTTCACACTGTGGTCTCTTTGATTGGCATTTGGGAATGGGTGGCACGACCTAGTCTATTGGAATTCCTGGAGCTGGACCCTTGGCCCTAAATGAACTCTGGTAACAAAATCACTAGAAAAAGGATGAACATGGATATACTCACCAAATCAGAAATATCAAGAAGAAGCAAATTTTAATTTGACTCTTGTATGTATAAACATGTCCATATTGTGCATATTTTGTAAGAAAAAAAGACACTGAATTCTGGGAAACTTTCAGGAGAAGAGCCATCTTCTAGTTTGTTCTCTGTTGTGGTAACAGAATACCTGAGACTGGTAATTTATGAAGAAGTTTATTTTAGATTATGGTTCTGGAAGCTGACAAGTTCAGGATTAGTGACTGCATAAGGTGATTACCTTATGCTGCTCCATAACAAGTTGAAAGGGCAAATGAGCATGTGCCTAAGAGGCATAAAAGAGAAGCGGCCTTACTTTATAACAACTTGCTCTGCCAGTAACTAATCTCATGAGAATTAATCCGGTCCTTTGAGAAAGGCATTAATCCCTCTTATGACCTAATCACCTCTTAAAGGGCCCACCTCCCACTGCTGCCATTTGGCAATGAAAACTCAATGTGAGTTTTGGAGGGGTCAAAAAGTCCCCCCATCAGCATAATTTTTCTTTCTCTCTCTCTCTCTCTCTCTCTCTCTCTTTTTTTTTTTTTTTTGTGTGTGTGTGTGTGTGTGTTCCAGGAATTGAACTCAGGGGCACTGGACCACTGAGCCACATCCCCATCCCTATTTTGTATTTTATTTAGAGACAGAGTCTCACTGAGTTGCTTAGCATCTTGCTTTTGCTGAGGCTGGCTTTGAACTTGTGCTTCTCCTGCCCCAGCCTCCCATTAGTTGGGATTACAGGCATGTGCCACCGTGCCCTGCAACTTTTCTTATCATCAGCAAGGAGACCTTGGGTCCACTTAGTAGCCAGGCCCTACTAGCTGTCCTTTGTCACCACTCCAGCAGTACTATAGATGGTCAAAAGGGGAAGAATATCAGTTTCATTCTGCTTCCCAAGGAGGAAGAGGGCAATTATTCAGGATTCTTTGGATTGCATAAATGCCAGAAACTTGATTCAACTCTGGCTTCAGAAAAACAAATAAAAATGAGGAAAGGGGATCTTTTGAGCGATGGTGCAAACTGGGATCCTGGTGCAGCTCACAGAGGCAAAGAGAAAACTCTAGGAACCACGTCCTTGGGCTGTGGAATCAGGTCTTCTATGGACCAAATCCGTCTCTTCTCTGGTTCTGCTTTTATTTAAATGTTGGCCTCATTCTTCCTCCCACAGGACTGAGGGTGGGTCCCTACTGAGCAATCTTGAATAGGAAAGAGTTCTTTTTCTGTCTCTGTATCATTTTTCATAAACATTTGTGGACATCACAATCACCTGAATTGCTTGTTAAAGAACTCATTTCTAGGGTCCACCTGTAGAATTTCTGTCATAGAAGGTCTTGGGAGAGGCTCTAGAATTTGTAGTTTCTAATAAATTTCCAGGTGGTGTAGATGCTTCTGGTCGTAGGACCACACTTTGAAAACTATTGCTATACCTTAATCCCAGAAAGGAACTTTTTCCTTTCTTTGCTTTGCGCTTGATGGTTTGCTATGTATGTGTGTTGGGGTGGGGAGATGCTTCCTTCTACTCTGGGTTTTTAACTGATCTATGTATTAACTTGATATGACAGATTAGTAGGAGAAAAACAATTTTAACTATGTATGTCCCATAAAAACCAGAAGACTCATGGAAGCAGCCAGGTGATTTCTCCCAGGGGATTGGAGAGGTTTCAATAGCTTCCCTCCTCTTAGATACCTTTATATAGATTTCTTTTGGGAAAGGGGAAATTTATACTTTATCGTAGGCAGTTGCAGGTAGGTAAAGAGCTTTTCCTAAATTGTCTAATTCTGTTTCTTTTTGTTCAAAACAATCAATATGCAAAAGTTTTGGATTTTTGAGTGATGTGTTCTGAATCCCACATTTCATTTCCTACTGTCTTCACAATTGTAAGCAAAAATAACCAAACCGGGGACAGACCTCTATGGATCAACGATGCTTTTACTAAGCAATGGAGTGGGGCACATTTCAAGGGGAGAAAATGAAGACAGGCTACAACAAGGATCTAAGTTTCATAGGGTTCAGCAGGTCATGGGTTGAATTGGTTTGGTGGGCTCATTGAGGGCAGGACAAGTTCCTGGGGCCTATTTTACTGGGCTTCTAAATGACAAAAGCATTTACCACAGATATATCCCTTTACCCATTCACAGGGCAGGAAGGAAGGTGGGGGAACAGCTGCAGATAGGGGAATTGCCCTGGGGCTTATTCTCCGTGTCCTCCACCAATAATAAGCTCATTGGTCCCTGCTTTTGTCTTTCTTAATCCTCAGGATCCTCATGCTACAAGATAGCCACAATTTTGTTAGTGTAAGTAAGGAGGAAAAGAGGGTAAGTGACTGGCGTAGTTAACCTTCCAAAAGTCTTTGAAAGTGTAGAAGGAACATTCAGGTGTTTTTTTTTTTTTTTTTTTTTTTTTTTTTTTTAATGGTATTTCCAACATGTTTTCCACCTCTCCTTCCCAAAATATTTCCCCAAAAATGATAGAAAAATTTATAATCTTGTGAGGACCAAGAGAATAGGGAAAGGGATTTGATAATAAAGTGTGGAAATTGGAAAGGGGGTGGCAAAAGAGTCAGCAGAGTGGGGAGTGGCAACCTTCACCAGACTCAGGGTGTGTCCAGAGCAGCCTCATTCTGCAGAATCCCCCCAAGAGCAAAGATTTGGAGGCACTTGGTGACCTCTGACGGTGACAGCACAGGTGGAGTTAAAGACAGGATTTGGATCCCTTTCCTGGATGATGATGAGTTTCAGATTGTGGCAGAATTTGAGGAACCCTGGCTGCAAGGACCTTGGGTGCAGAACCAAGCATGGACCACGGAGACAGTGGCAAAGGACAGGTAGTCAGCCAAAGGACAGTAGTCAGAGAAGTTAGTGGATGATCAGATCAGAAAGAAATTCCAAGGAAATGGAATGCCCATCCCTCCCTAGCACTTCACAGGCTGAAGGTTACCATACCTCCCAACACTCGAAGTTGCTAAGGAGTACCCCCTGGCTGGCTCTTTTCCTGCTTTTTATATATAGGAAGATGGGGGTGGGGGAAGAAAACCTGAGCTCTATGAAGGAGCAAGACACCTCCCATCCAGGGATACCAGCATTTTTTTCTGTTTCCCCATTTTATTTTGCCAAAGCCTCCCTGATGTTTTTTTTCCCTAAACTTCTCCTCTCTGATCTTTTTTTCCCTAAACTTTTCCTTCCTGATCCCTCCGCAATCTCATTTTCTCTGAATCATCTCTATAAAAGCCCCCTGTTTCTGTAGATGGGCAGAATCACAGCTTTTGGGACAGGAGTCCCCTGTGTTTCTCCTTTGCTAGCAAAGCAATAGACCTTTTTCCTTTTTCTCAAAACCATGTCCTCATTATTGTACTGGCACCGGGGATAAGGACTGAGCTTTCTGCAATATGGAGCTTAAACACTGGAGAAATGCCGAAGAGAAAGGTCCAGGCAAGTATACAAAGCAAGTTTTATTTAAATAATAATAACACAACCTTCTCCAGGGAGGAAGAAAGGGGCCTTAGCTGGTTCCTGGTATCCAAGGAAGTGCTGGGTTCTTCCCCTTTTATACATTTTAGAATTTCTTTGTTCTCAGGGCCTCTCCCTCCCATCCTACCTACTGTGACCCACAACCAAAGTGACTACTGACCAAAAGGTGGGCCTAGGGTGGGAACGTAGCCTCCCCAGGAGTCCAGGCAGGAAGGGAGTGGCCCTGGAGACATTCATTAACAGCCCCTTGTTGGGAGGAACAATTTCCTGGAAGCAGGTCACCTTGACAAAAGTTTACAGCAGGGGAAAGGGCTCTGGAGTATTAGCATTTTAATACCCCCCTCCCCCCAGGCAGGTGACTTTGAACTTGAGTGAGGGGTTGCTGTCCTGAAGATATTAACATTTCAATCCCTTTGAATCAGCTTCCCTTTTCTCAACTGACCCATCATCTGTCTACACTAACTGCCTGACCTTTGTTCTTCTTTCATCAAGGGTGAGATGTCTTTGGAGGTGAAGCAAAGAATACAGGTTCAAGGGAGAGTGCCAGACCTCTGTGGAGGGAGAGACTCCTAGCCTTGGACTGGGATGTAATATTCGCAGAGGGAACAGTAAGTAGCTAGGGCCTGAACAACATGCAGAGTCAAGGCGGAGGTACACATTATCATACCAGTGTTCCTTGCTTGTGTATTGCCCCATCCCAGAGGTGAGGGCTTGGGCTGGGCTGCCCAGAGTTGCTGGTTTTGCATTTCAAGTTTCCTGGGCTTTGCCTGCATTCCGATGGTTTGTGGGTGCTTCTCTTTTTGCCACTCCAGGATATCTTTTTCTGTATCTCCAAATTCCTATCTCAAAAGCCACAAAGTGAGAAGCATCACCTCTGCCCACAGATTCCAGTTAGCCTCTCAGTGCCTCCCTCTTACAGACCCATAGCATGGATCATGAGGCATTGACATCATCTCTGAATTGAAAGAGAGACCAAAACAACTAAAAAAAGAAATATCAAGTCCAAGGAAAGAAAAAGGAAACAGAAAAGAATGTAGCGAATGGAAGAAAACCTAAAAAAAGAAAAAAAGTAAATAAACCTATAAACTGACATCTGCAGAGAGAGATAAGAGAATATCTTGGATCCTGGAGAACAGAATGCTATTTTTAAAACAATTCTGTAAGATAAAAATAGTGTAGCCAAAGTAAAATATTCAGTAGAAATGTGGAAGATAAAGTAGAGAAAATCTGAGAGTAGACCAAGGAGGCATGGAATGGAAAAAAGAAGACAAAATAAGAAAATGAGACAATTAATCATGGAAATCCAATGTTTGACTATTGTGTTCTTGAGATATAACAAAGACACTGGTTGAGAGAAAAGATTATGAAGATTTCCCAGTACTTTCCAGATTTCAAGGTCCCACAGTGTCCACAAGGCCATCTTGGCCAGCCATATTGGCTGCACGAGTGAATTAAGATGGGAATGGTTGGTATCCCCTAGAGTGATGCAGTGCACAACCTTTTCACTGGGATATGGCAGCCCAGTGAGGGCAAAAAGACCCATGCCATGGCCTTCTGATTAGAAATTTTAAAGTACTAAATGGAATGTTCTCGAAGCCTTAATATAAGTCATAGCCAGACTTTAGGGAAAAGAATGGCATCAGACTTGCTGTAGTAAGGCCCATTTGTCAAGGCTTAGTCTCCAATTGACACTTTTGGGGGCTGGTGGAAACTTTAAAAGGTAGGACCTAATGGGAGGTTTTCTGGTTATTGGGGACTTACCCTTGAATGGGATTGTGGGACCCTGGTCTCTTTGTCTTTTGTTCTTGGCCATGAGGTACTGCCTTGCCACAGGTCTGAAAGTACTGGGGCCAACTGACCATGGACTGAAACCTCCAAAATTCTGAGCCAGAACAAATCTTTCCTTTTTCAACATTGCTTATCTCTGATATTTTGCAATCAGAAACTGACTAATAGGAGACTTCTCAACGTCATAACCAGAAGACCATGAAACAATGCTTTGCAAACACTGAGACGTATTTCAAAACTTATGATTCTGTATTTGGCTATCTTGTTTAGCATTCTTAAATGTAAACAGAAGAACCTGTTTGAAATGTTAGTTATGAAAGATTAAGCAGGCAAGAAATGCATTGATCACAGACTGTTAGAGCATTTGTGATCTTTTCTTGGTGAGCCAGAGAATCTGGGTTTGCATGCCACAACCTGAGGATCTATACCCAAAGACCACTGTGGGGCGGCACTGGTGCAAACAAACTGCCATACCTGGCAGCAGTGATGAGGTTCCATTCCTGCAACTACCCCTCCTTTCCAGAGTACAAGTTGCTATATCCATCACTGACCCAAAAGGTGGGTCCTGGAACAGTTGCTTCTTCGTGTGGCTGACTTCTAAAGTTGCCTACGGGTATGTGTCATTGAAAGATTTTAGATTACCTAGCTTCTCTCCCCCCACCCAGGATGCAGGAGAGCACATTCTCAATTCTATCTTGGAACACTTAAGGTGTGGAAAATGTATCAAAGGAAAGATGACCAAAAGATTTGGGATGGCCTCAAAATTGTAAAAATATTTACTGCCCATCAAATAACAAAGTGAGGGTAGAATAAACACATTTCCACACATTTGAATATTTACCTTTCTAAGAAATCCACTGTAAGAAGTTCTCTTACCTACACAAGGGAAAATTAAGACATAGGATGGAGGAGATGGAATCATCTCATGCAACAGACAAAGTGAATCCCCTTATGCTGATGCAAGGAAGCTCAACAGAAGGTTGAGAAAGAGTTTTTGAGAACATCCATCTCAGCCTGACAAGGAGAGGCAAATTCTGGCTGCAGGGAGGCAGGTTGCCCAGAGAGGGTAAGGAAGTGACAATTAGACACTTGTGACAGATCAGGAATAGTAACAGAGGAAACTGAAGTAACGGGAGGTAATTTTAGGGAGAACAAAAAAGTTGCACAATAAAAAGGAAATAGAACCAAAATATATTAATGTGTACAATCATTTGTGAAAGATAATCGCATAATCATAAAATATATATACTATTTTTTTAAAAAGAGAGAGAGAGAGTGAAAGGATAAAAGAAAATGAAGTTACAATGTAAAGGACCAGGCATTGTAAAGCTGCTTCTAAGCTACAAAGCCTGAGTTAAAATGTAAAGGACCAGGTATTGTAAAGTTTCTAAGCTACACTCAAAGCCTGAAATTCCTGTGGCAGTTAAGACAATTCCCGGAACTGCTCATTAGATGTGTGTGGAATTCCCCCCACTTGACTACCTAGTTGCTTAACAACCAGGACCCCGAGCAGCTCAGCACGTACGCACTCTGGGGCCTAAACCAATCAGTTTGAATGTGTACCCCGCTTTAGGACTGACCTATCACCCCCCCCCATCTGTTCCCACTACTGAATGTACTAATCATGTTTGAGAGTTGTTGTTTGATTTTCCCACGCCTCATGATGATTTGTTCTGATGTATGCAAAGCTCCCGCCCTCCCCCAAAAAAGTGTACTTAAGCACTGCTTAACCCCTGCTCGGAGCTCTTGGTCGCTCTCCCTTCTTGAGTGAGCACGGAGCCCCAGCATGCTGGATCTTCAATAAACCCCCTTTTGCGGTAGCATGAGTTGGTCTCTTGGTGGTCTCTTCCTCCGTCGTTCGCCAGTCCCTTACAAGAGGAGAGAGAGAATTTTTTAATATTTATTTTTCAGTTTTCAGTGGACACAACATCTTTAATTTATTTTTATGTGGTGCTGAGGGTCGAACCCAGCACCCCGCGCATGCCAGGTAAGTGCGTAACCGCTTGAGCCACATCCCCAGTCCACTTAAGCCACATCCCCAGCCCTACACTATTGATTTACACAAAAAAATGAAATGTATAATTAAGATGACAAGGGAGCAGAAGTACATAGAATCATGCACCACAGGGAAAGACCACAGGTATAACAGTGGTCCCATAAGAATAGAAGAGACCTGGAAGGTCCCTGTCACCTAGTGATGTTGTCGAATGTAGAGTTCTTGTAGCCTTCATTACTCCCGAATCTCCGATGGTGCTGGTGTATATCTACACCTTGGGTTGTATGAAAGTACAGCACAAAGAGCTATAAAAGTACATAACACTTGACTGTACTGGTTTATGTACTTACTGTATTTCTTTCCATTATTTTAGAGTGTATTCTTACTTATTAAAAAAGTTTATGCTGGGTGTTGAGGTGCATGCCTGTAATTCCAGCTACTTGGGAAGCCAATGCGGGGAGATCCTAAGTTGAGGCCAGCCTATGCAACTTACTGAGACATGAAAATAAAATAAGATAAAATAGGGCTGGGGATGTAACCCAGTGGTAGAGGGCTTGCCTAGAGTGAATGAGGCACTGGGTTTGATCCCCAAAACTAAAAAAAAAAAAAAAAAAAAAAAAAAAATGGAAAAGAAAAGAAAAGGAAAGAAAAAAAACTATAAAATAATATGTCATGGCATAGTGGTAGTAGTCTCATATACCTAGAGTTTAATATGTCTCTTAATTGTGTCAGGAGGTCAAAGGTAGTGACTGACCTACACAATCTACATTTGTGTAAATACACCGTATGGTTTTCATACAAAACAATGAGACTGCCTAACACATTTCTTAGAGCATATTCTTGTCCTTGCATGATGCATGACTGTATACATTGTTATGCTCGAATTCAGAACCCCCAAAAGACCACCAGAGGCCAAGATCAACGTAAGCAGCAAAGAGGTGTTTATTGCGAGCTATCTCGGTCCTCCGTGTAGCGCATACACAGCAACTGGTGACGCTGAGAGGCCCCGAGCCCAGAGTTTGCAGCAGTTTTATACACTCTTTGGGGAAGGCAGGGACTTCACATACATCATAGCATCTCTTAGCAAATCATCACACACCGCGGGAAAATCATAAAACAACTCTAAAACATGATTAGCACAGTCACTGGCAGAAACAAATTGGGTAAGGGTGATTGGCTAGTAAAAGAGGGGGATTTGTTTGAACTGATTGGTTTAGGCCACGAGGGATGTACGGACTGAACTACATGGTTTCCCAACATGTTATCAACCACCATAAACTACTGGGAGGGTCATCTGGCATCCCAGGTATTTTCCCTGTCTCATGCTGATTGGTGGCTGCTAGGGGGTTGCTATAGGTCCCCACCTAGCCTGACTGAGTCAGGGACACCTGGCGCAGCAGATCTCTCCTATTATTTGTAGATAAACAACTCAGCAGGGTGGGTATGTGCCTAGGTGTGCTCTGTGGGTCTCTTCAAGGACAAGGGTCACTCCCCCTTCCTTGGACAGGCTTTGCTCTGAAGTAGAGGCTGGTTATTCAACATGTGTGCAGGACATAAGACTTAAAATTTTATCTTCCACAACTGAAAATCAACAATAATGTCTAAAAGCCCAAAATCAGGAAGTACTTTAATGTCTTTATAAAATGTTATATATTTTACTAATGTAAATTGCACGGCTATTCATTAATAACTTATATAACTAATAATTCATGTAACTATAATAATAAAGTAAGCACATTATTTTAAGATGTGGAGGAAAATGCCAGGATAAGGCTTAAAAGAATGGATCTAGTCTGGGGCATGGGAGGATTGTAGCAGGGGACTATTGTTTTTCTTTTATTTTTTAGTTGTAGTTGGACACAATACCTTTGTTTTATTTATTTATTTTTATGTGGTGCTGAGGATTGAACCCAGGGCCTTGCACCTGCTAGGTGAATGCTCTACCACTGAGCCACAACCCCAGCCCCCATGTTGTTTTTCTTTTTAAGCCATGTGACTTAATGCTGAGAGCCGTAGCCAAGTAGGAATGATGCATGGCAATTTCCTTGTCAGCCTACCCAATGTTGCTTAGAGGGAGGACTCTCCATTGTAGAAATGGGCTTGCCTTGGACCCAGGTCATTTGCAGTGACATTGCATGAATGTTTGAGAGTTTTGGTTGAAAGGTGACCCTGCTCAGGGATTAGGGTGGATCGGTTGTAGGGTGGATCCTGCTGGGAATAGGGTGCTCCTGGAGTTCCCGTGGAGTTCTCGAGGGGTTCTGAGAGAATTGGTACGCAGAGCCTGGTGGAGGGAGTGTAGTTTCCCAGAACGTGCGTGTAGAGTGCTGGTGAGAGTTTGGGAATAAAGAATTGCTGTTTGAATCTACAAGGCTTGTGTGGTGGCTTGGTTATTTTGTGCCCAGCCAGACTGCGGCAACTTAAAACAATACTAATATGTTCAACTTAATGTAACAGATTCTTGCAACTCCTATGTTCCAGACTTTAGTTCTTCACTGTTCTTGTTTTTAATTTTTTCACTGTTCTTAATGCTAGGATACAATGATAAAGACCTTCATTCTTGTAATGGTGTGTAATACTTTAAATGGCACAAAGGAGATATTTGTGTGTGGTTGGGGAAAAAATGGTGAATAAACTTATGTTTAGTCTATAATGTAAGTGTATTTAGATTCAAATATTTGCTACATAGATCAAAAAGTAGCCTCTAGATGAAGAGGTAACTGAAATTTAAAGGAGAAATAGAAGAAAAAGAGACCAGAGTGTGCAGCAGGTGGCTAGTTCCATGCTGGGGTAATTACTGCACGGAGTAATCCTTGTGGAGTAGAGGAGGAGGATGTTACAGGGGTAAGGTGTTGAGAGCCACAGCCGAGTCGGAATGGCCCCTGGCATTTTGCCAGAAGTAATGGTTGAGAGGGGAGCCATTAAGATGATGCTGGATTGATTCAATTGTATATTGACCCCTGCTGTCAGCCTGGGGAGCCCGCTACTTTGGAGTTCTCGCTACTTTGGAGTTCTCGCTGGGATTTCCTGGGGAGTTTGCGTTGGTTGGGGAAGTTCCTGTGGAGGGAGTTCCAGTTGGTGTGGTGTGCCGGAGAGGAGCCGCGTGGGTGGCATTCGGGAGAGTTCCCAGGGAGTGTGCGTGGAGTGCTGTTGGAGTTCAGGCAATAAAGTTTCCTGTTTGAACATACAAGTGCTTTGTGGTGGCTCGGTGATTTGTGCCCAGCCAGACTGCGGCAGTAAGGTGAGGCTATGTTGTAGAAGGTATTAGAAGTCAGGACCAAGATGCTGGATTCGATGAGTTAAAAGAAAGCTAACTAAAGAACAAGGGATCAATATTTCTTTATGTATCATGGTTTAATGTCTCGTTCCATGTCTAAACATCAAAGGTCACTCCAGGTGAACTGGGCTGTGCGGAATAACCACACAGAGATAGAGAAATAACTTTTCCTTTGGGTCCTGTGATGGCTCCTCTGACCTTAGGGGTCTGTGGAAAGGGAAAGAGAAAGGAAAAGAGAGAGAGAGAGAGAGAGAGAGAGAGAGAGAGAGAGAGAGAGAGAGAGAAGGTGCTGAACCCTTTTATTGGGAAGAAGCCATTCAAATGGGGTCAGGTTTCAGGGGTTTGAGTCTATCTTGTGATGTCTGCTGTCAGCAGACTGATTGACATCTAGGAAGGCCACGCCCAAAGGCAGAGCAAGAGAAGGAGACACACAAATGGAGTTTCCCTGGAATATTCAATCCCAAACAGGGAAAAGGGGTAGGATTACAGAGGAATAGGTGAGTGTAGCTCAACCCCATAGGTATGCCTATTCCTAGGCCCATGCCTTGTTAGCCTTGTTATCCCAGCGAAGGAAAGGACAAGTCCTGCGTCATGGCACTACTGCGCCAGACTACAGTGATCTTTCAGATTCCCGTGGTGCTTCAGGACTTAAAGATGCGTTTGGAGTGGCTCCCCACAGTTTAAAATACAACTTTGAGTTTGTTTTGTTCTTGTTGTAGAACTAAATATATGAATGATAGACGATACATCTATCTCCGTATTTTTTATTAAGGTCTCATAAGATGGTTCTGTTTGAAGAGCCGGCAACATGGATGGAGACCACGACCTTGCTAAGACTCTATGTGACTTGCTGCTAAGAGTGTGTGCAACTTATGTGTTCTTTGTTCTCCCTGAACTTTGGTTTCTTTATCATTCAAGTTGGGCACATGGGGTAGACACTCTTTGGGTTTCTCAATTCTCTCACCCCTCTCTCTGGAAACTTATTGCTTTCTTCCATGGGGATTAATCAGTGGGATGCCATTAACCCCCATTTCTGGTGGCTGAGTGCACGTGGGGCACACATCTACCTGATATTAGACTAATTACATTTTGGAAAGTTGACACACTTGTGGCCCAGGAAT
Source organism: Callospermophilus lateralis (assembly GCF_048772815.1). Taxonomy (NCBI): domain Eukaryota; kingdom Metazoa; phylum Chordata; class Mammalia; order Rodentia; family Sciuridae; genus Callospermophilus; species Callospermophilus lateralis. Next base: position 32,887,567 of record NC_135317.1, on the reverse strand, counting down.
GGTAACTTCTGAATTTAGGAGACCATAGGTGTAATCAATTCCACAGAGTCCCAGAGACGCAGAAGAAGTGGGTGTTTCTTAGACAGAAAGACGAAGTAAATGTTGGGAGAGTACAAGGTGAAAGATGGGGAGAAAACCCCGAGAGATTTTCATTTCCTCACATTGGCCTCCTTCTGTCACAGTTTCTTATTTAGTTTCCTAAACTTGTCCAACTGCCTTCCTGTCTTAAGTTTCCATTACTTACAAGTTAAAAGTCTTAATTTAGGCCAGATAGTCTTAGCGATCTGCACACTTCACTCACTTCATCATATTGTTTGGCCCTACTCTGCCTGGCCCCAAACTTCTACTTTGGTCCTTGCTTGATGGAAATCTCAGCTCTCACTCCATCTCCTGGTTTCCTCTGCAGAGTGGCATCAGCGTGACCCCATCACACCCATGGTGGAAACTGCAGTAGCTCCAGTGACAATGGTTTGGAGCCCCAGAAGCTACGACTCCACCCATCACTTTTGGACTCCAGTTAAGTCAATTCTAATTAATGCAAGATAGACCTTGATATTCAAGGGTGACCTGGATCCCCAATATGTACGGAATGGTAATAAATAAGCACTGGGATGCATAGAAGCTTTCTGGCCAGCTCTCTGGGCACCTCTGAGTTATCCAGAATCTAGAAATGAGGGAAAGTCCATTGCTGTATAAATTCTGATTTTTGTCAAATGAAATTCACTTAAATGTGTCTTTTTTTTTCCCTACCAAGGAAAAAATGAACAGGTTTGGTCTTAGTGAAAATATAATAATTTGCAAAACTGCATTCATCCTTTTTTAACCTGGGTAGGTTGTTTTCTTTTAAATTAAAATATAATATAGCTTTCCATATTGGCAGGTTCCACATCAGCAGATTTAAATGTGGATGAAAAATATTTGGAAAGAAAATTTCATCTTTCCTGAACACGTAAAGACAATTTTTCTTGCCATAATTCCCTAAAAAATATATTACAACTATTTACATAGCATTAACATTGTATTTGGTATAAGTAACCTAGAGATGATTTAAAGTGTAGGGGAAAATGTGTGTAAGTTACATGTAAATACTATACCATTTTACATAAGAAATTTTAGCATCTGTTGATTTTGGTGTACATTGGGATACTGGAATCAATCTCCTGTGGAAACTAAAGGTGAACTGTAATTCTTATTAAAAAGCTGTTTTATAGTTTGTTGGGCACAGTAGTGCATGCTTATAGTCCCAACTACTTGGGAGGCTGAGGTGGAGGATCTTGAGTTTGAAACCAACTTGGGAAATTCGGCAATACCTTAAACTAAAAAAATGAAAAGGGCTGGGGATAGAGCTCAGTGGGAGAGCCATCCTGGATCCAATCCTCAGTAACCTCTGCCCCCAAGTTCTTCTTTTTTTTTTTTTTTTTCAAGATTTTTTTTTTAATATTTATTTTTCAGTTTTCGGTGGATACCTTTATTTTATTTTATGTGGTGCTGAGGATCGAACCCAGTGCCCTGCACATGCCAGGTGAGCACTTTAGCGCTTGAGCCACATCCCCAGCCCCACAAGTTCTTTATAGCTACTTGTATTAAAGGCATTTTAAACTATGAGCCTTTTTTGAAAAATGCATCAATGCTAATTAAACATAAAGACTTAAGTTAAAGGTATTGCCTGAGTAAAAAAAGAGTTTTTGAGTCCCACATAATTCTATTAAAGACCCATTGTTTATTCCTGTTTGCTTTTTCAAATTCATTAAATTGAATTTAGGGAGAAAGAAAATGCTGTTTTAATTCACTTTGTATACCTGGTCAAGTTTTCTTTAAATTTTACCATGCTCACATTTAAATAATGTTAAACATAACATAGAATGGGCTTTGGAAAAAGAGACATCTGTAGCACCATAAAACTTACCTGACAGTTTTCTCCTGTGACCCAAACCATGTTGTACCCTTTGAAGTAAAGAAAATACATTAGAGCATTTTCTGACTGTGTGAAGAGAGAATTATATTTGAGTAGTCTATGCCTCAGTTTTTAAGAAGTGCTTAGGGGCTAGGGATGTGGTTCAGTGGGACATGCTTATCATGATGAAGGTAACCTTGGGTTTCATCTACAGTATCACAAAACAAACAAGCAAACAAATAAACAACAACAACAAAAGGATAAACAGCCAGGCAGGGTGACATAAGCTCAGGGGCCTGGGGCAGGAGGATTGAGAGTTCAAAGCCAGCCTCAGTAAAAGTATGGTGAGACCCTGTTTCTAAATAAAATACTAAATAGAGCTGGGGGTGTGGCTCAGTGGCTGAGTGGCTCCTGAATTCAATCCCTGGTAGGCTCCCCCACCCCGCAAAAAAAATACAACTTTGGCCTGTGGAATATATTCCTTCCATTTATTTCTCTTTGCCTTTTCTCTCCCCGCCCCTCACCCCTGCTTTTTTTTTTTTTTTTCAGAATTAGGATTAGACTTTAGATTGTTTTTTTAACAAGCTCCTTTTAAATTTTTATTATTTTTTTCTTTTTCCACATTTTTTATTGGTGCATTATAGTTGTACATAATGATGCCAAGCCCTTTTCTTACATTGGTAATTATTTTTAAAAAATTCTCCTTAAATAATGATAAAGATTTATTTTCAAGTCAGATTTTCAACTTGAAAATAGCCATTTCTAGAGACATCAATGTGCAATATCTGAACTTTCCTTTTAATTTATTTTTGTCATTGTCATCTCTTATGCATTTCCTGGGCTGATTAAAGCACATGAGAAGCCCTTGTGACTGTCAGTTGATATAATAAGATGCGCTAATGTAAATTCATTCTATTATTTTGCATGTGTTTGCTGAGAGTCATTCAAGTCTAGATTTAAAAGATTACATTTTGAAGATAAGGAATTAAATGATTCTTTCTAGCTATATTAATATATTTAAGTTTTTAAAAGATTTGGGTTTCTTGGGCTGGGGATGTGGCTCAAGTGGTAGCGCGCTCGCCTGGCATGGGTGCGACCCGGGTTTGATCCTCAGCACCACATCCAAACAAAGATGTTGTGTCTGCCGAAAACTAAAATGTAAATAAAATATTAATTAAAAAAAAAAGATTTGGGTTTCCTTTCAACCCTAATTAACTATGTAAAACGACTACATTTGTTTCCTATTTGCCTTTGAGAGAGAATGGAATTGACTGATAATATGCATGAAAATGGGGTTTGTGGATGAATGGGGGCTACTCTCATAAACAAATGGGAATGGAGATTGTGGATCAGACCTTTTACTGGATCAAAAAAATATATCACTGTTCTGAGTAAGTAAGAATTCAGTTTGAGCCTTTAAGCATGATTTGAAGAGTCTGCTTCTTAGAATCCAGAAAACTCAGTGCCTAATCCATTTAAGTAAATTGATAGTTAAGAAAAATCATTGTGTGGAAAAAAATCTTTTTCAAATTGATTATATATATTTTACTTAAAGTCTTTTACCTTTCTAAATGTAAGTTTAACTAACAAATCTGTGTTCTTTTGTTCTTGGATTTGCTCAAGAAGAATTGAAGTCTTTATCAGTAGTCTATTTTTGTATCATGATAATTTATCCATTGGAAGCAAGTTTGACAATGTGAGGATGAAGCAGTAGCTTCTAATGAGAATTCCCAGAATAGAATCAGCATATTAATAAACCCCCATCATCCACCTGAAATCCATTAACTGTTTAATGTCTGTCAATTATTCATAGAGTACGACTGTATTGACACCTCCTTTCTTAGTCTTTTGATTTGATTAACTGCTAGTTATCAACTCATTAGGTGGCCAAATCCAAGTGATAATGAGTTTAGTCAAATAATAAGCAATGTTTATTTACTGCAGATTCTTTCAAAAATTCATTTTGTATGGGTTTTAAAGAATCCCTAATTGAGAATATCAGTCAACAATAAAATCAGTAGCAGCCACTACTACTTCATTAATTTTAACTAATAGATATCCACCAACTTATGATTCCTATACAAATATGATACTCCCATGTACAATTTGGCTGGTAAAGATACTGCAGAATTTTGCCTTATTAGTTGTCAGTTAACCAAAAAGGAAAAAGTAAGTCCTTTTCACAAAATGCCAATAGAGTTGGATGGAGAGGAGTTGAGTTTTGTTTTCTTGAACACATCAGAGATAAAGATGGATAATAGACGTGTTTACCAACTACTAACCAGTTGCCATCCAGATGAATACCTGTCAATACCTGTTATGTTCTAGTGTAGCTAAATAATACATGCTATATTTTTGTGTAGCTGATATAAATTTGAAAAATTATGTAATTCATTTACTCTGTAAGTGTCCGGCGAACATCGGAGGAAGAGACCACCAAGTGACCAACTCATGCAATAGCAAAAGGGGTTTATTGAGGATCCAATCCAGCGCGCTGGGGCTCCGTGCTCACTCAAGAAGGGAGAGCAGCCCAGAGCCCCGGGCAGGGCTTGAGCAGTGTTTAAGTACACTTTTTGGGGAGGGCAGGGGCTTTGCATACATCACAGTCTCCTTTAACAAATCATCATACACCGCGGGAAAATCAAACAACAATTCTTAGACATGATTAGTACATTCATTAGCGGAAACAGGTTGGGCGGGGGTGATTGGTCACTCCTAAGTGGGGTACACATTCAAACTGATTGGTTCGGGCCCTGAATGCCTACGTGCCAGGCTACACAGGGTCCTAGGTTATTAAACAACCAGAGGGTCAGGGGGAATATTTACTGGGCAGTTCCGGGTATTGTCCTAACAGCTACAGGAATTTCAGGTTTGGAGGGTAGCAGAGGAACTTAACAATACCTGTTCCTTTACTTTTTAACTCAGGCCTTGCAGCTTAGAAACTTTACAATGCCCGGTCTTTTACACTTTAACTTTTACACTTTAACTTCAATTTTTTTTACTCTTACAACTCAACATCCAAATATTATTATTATTTTTTTTAAAGAGAGAGAGAATTTTATTTATTTATTTATTTATTTTTTAATATTTATTTTTTAGTTTTCGGCGGACACAACATCTTTGTTGTATGTGGTGCTGAGGATTGAACCCGGGCCACACACATGCCAGGCGAGCGCGCTACCGCTTGAGCCACATCCCCAGCCCCAAGAGAGAGAGAATTTTATTTTTATTTTTATTTATTTATTTATTTTTATTGGTTGTTCAAAATATTACAAAGCTCTTGACATCTCATATTACATATATTAGATTCAAGTGGATTATGAACTCCCATTTTTACCCCCAATACAGATTGCAGAATCACATCGGTTACACATCCACATTTTTACATAATGCCCTATCAGTAACTGTTGTATTCTGCTACCTTTCCTATCCTCCACTATCCTCCCTCCCCTCCCCTCCCCTCCCATCTTCTCTCTCTACCCCATCTACTGTAATTCATTTCCCTCCTTGTTTATTTTCCCCTTCCCCTCACAACCTCTTATATGTAACTTTGTATAACATTGAGGGTCTCCCTCCATTTCTATGCAATTTCCTTTTCTCTCCCTTTCCCTCCCACCTCATGTCTCTGATTAATGTTAATCTTTTCTTCCTGCTCTTCCTCCCTGCTCTGTTCTTAGTTGCTCTCATTACATCAAAGAAGACATTTGGTATTTGTTTTTTAGGGATTGGCTAGCTTCACTAAGCATAATCTGCTCTAATGCCATCCATTTCCCTGCAAATTCCATGATTTTGTCATTTTTTAGTGCTGCGTAATACTCCATGGTGTATAAATGCCACATTTTTTTTATCCATTCATCTATTGAAGGGCATCTGGGTTGGTTCTACAGTCTAGCAATTGTGAATTGTGCTGCTATGAACATCGATGTGGCAGTATCTCTGTAGTATGCTCTTTTAAGGTCTTCAGGGAATAGACCGAGAAGGGCAATGGCTGGGTCAAATGGTGGTTCCATTCCCAGCTTTCCCAGGAATCTCCATACTGCTTTCCAAATTGGCAGCACCAGTTTGTAGTCCCACCAGCAATGTACCAGAGTACCCTTTTCCCCACATCCTCGCCAGCACTTGTTGTTGTTTGACTTCCTAATGGCTGCCAATCTTACTGGAGTGAGATGGTATCTTAGGGTGGTTTTGATTTGCATTTCTCTGACTGCTAAAGAAGGTGAGCATTTTTTCATGTACTTGTTGATTGATTGTATGTCCTCCTCTGAGAAGTGTCTGTTCAGGTCCTTGGCCCATTTATTGATTGGGTTATTTGTTATATTATTATCTAATTTTTTGAGTTCTTTGTATACTCTAGATATTAGAGCTCTATCTGAAGTGTGAGGAGTAAAAATTTGTTCCCATGATGTAGGCTCCCTATTTACCTCTCTTATTGTTTCTCTTGCTGAGAAAAAACTTTTCAGTTTAAATAAGTCCCATTTGTTGATTCTTGTTATTAACTCTTGTGCTATGGGTGTCCTATTAAGGAATTTGGAGCCCGACCCCACAATATGTAGATCAGAGCCAACTTTTTCTTCTATCAGACGCAAAGTCTCTGATTTGATATCTAATTCCTTGATCCACTTTGAGTTAACTTTTGTGCATGGCGAGAGGAGGGGATTCAGTTTCATTTTGTTGCATATGGATTTCCAGTTTTCCCAACACCATTTGTTGAAGATGCTATCCTTCCTCCATTGCATGCTTTTAGCTCCTTTATCAAATATAAGATAGTTGTAGCTTTGTGGATTAGTCTCTGTGTCCTCTATTCTGTACCATTGGTCCACCCGCCTGTTTTGGTACCAGTACCATGTTGTTTTTGTTACAATTGCTCTGTAATATAGTTTGAAATCTGGTATCGCTATGCCGCCTAATTCACACTTCCTGCTTAGAATTGCTTTTGCTATTCTGGGTCTTTTATTTTTCCATATGAATTTCCTGACTGCTTTCTCTATTTCTACAAGAAATGCCATTGGGATTTTGATTGGCATTGCATTAAATCTATAGAGAACTTTTGGTAATATCGCCATTTTGATGATGTTATTTCTGCCTATCCATGAACAGGGTATATTTTTCCATCTTCTAAGATCTTCTTCTATTTCTCTCTTTAGGGTTCTGTAGTTTTCATTGTATAAGTCTTTAACCTCTTTTGTTAGGTTGATTCCCAAGTATTTTATTTTTTTTGAGGATATTGTGAATGGAGTGTTTTTCCTCATTTCCGATTCAGAAGTTTTGTCGCTGATATATATAGAGAGAATTTTAATATTCATTTTTTTTAGTTTTTGGTGGACACAACATCTTTGTTTATATGTGGTGCTGAGGATCAAACCCGGGCCGCACACATGCCAGGCGAGCACATTACCACTTGAGCCACATCCCCAGCCCCCACATATTATTATTCAAATGTTTATTCATTCAAACATTTATGCAATATGGCATTAGATGAGGTTGGTGATGTGGGCAGTGAACAAGTCCTGTAGGGTTTTGTAGATCATATGGGGTCTGGCCTTTATTATAAGCAAAATTGGGAAATAGTGGAAGTGTTTTAAATAGGAAAGTAAATAAATAAAGCATTTGATTTGCTGTCTCAAAATATCACCATGGGCTGGGGATATAGCTCAGTGGTGAGCACTTGCCTGGCTCATGCAAAGTCCTGGATTCAACCTCTTGTCACTGAAAAAAAAAATCACTGTGTTTGTAGAGAAATAATTGCAGTAAGGCAGGAGTTAAGAAAGTGAATCAGGTCAGGACAGTGTCAATGGAGAAGAATAGGCAGAATCAGGTTGTATAGGTCTATAAAACACTAGTTGAATGAAGAGAATTTGAATTTCATCTAATACTTTTTTTTTTCTTAGATGAAAGGTGATCTTTCAAAGATTGTTAAATGAGAAGACGTACACCTATATATTCTCTTTTTTATTTTTCACCTGAAGTTTTGGAAAAGATCTACAACTTGATGCCATGTCATCCATTCTCTAATGACTGAACAGAACTTACATTAGTTATGTAAGACAGACATCAGAACTAGAGACTCATTAAATATTAAGCAATGGTGTCCTGGCATAACTTTTGAAAGTTCCAAGTGAGTAATTTTCAAATGGCTAGAACAAGAAAAAGTTTTCCCTGGTATAATCACTTTCCCAAGATATTCGCTGGTAAGAATGCAATTTCTATATTCCTAAATGGAGATGATCCTCTATTTGGAGGATGAGGGAGGCGGTTATACGTGGTGGGAAATCTGGAAGAAATGAGTTCAAAATTGCCAAATAAGCAGTCTGTACTTGAGAGACAACACCAAGTGATTGGTGATTCTAGTACAAGAATTCTGAAGTCAGTTTGCTTAAAGAGAGTTTTGGGGGGCTCAGGAGGTGATTGAGTGAGGTTGGTTTGGCTAGGGAGGGATGCCACAGCTTATTTTATGTCATTCCCACAAAACATTTAGCATATTGCCAGTTCAAAGAAGGGTTTGCCTGTCTTCTGTAAACATGTCTTCAATTTACTTGTGGAAATAATGATGAAAAATTAAACAGGTTGGACCTTGAGTATTACAAGATGGTGGAAAGAACATAGACTTGGAAGTCAGACACAGCTTCAAATCCTGCTTCTTTTTCCTATCAAATGAGTGATTCTAGAGAAACTGCTGAGCTCAAGTCTCTTTGTTCTAGTTTTGAGGGGGGCGGGTGCGGGAGGGAGGGAGACAGGGAGAGAAAGGGGAAAAAAGAAAGTATTGGTACTCACCCCCAGCTTGTTAGGATTAAGGAGAATAATCTGTAGGTACTGCATGGGTGTTTTAAGTTTCAAGAGAGTAATTTTGAATTACAGAGCAAAGAAAACCTTCTCCATGTTGAAAGAGTTAGAATAACTGTTGATAAGAACATAGTGAGCAACTCATTTGTTCTGGTTGTCCCCAGAGTAGAGATGGATGGCACGAAGCTTGGAAGTTAGCTTTTGTGTTACTGAATAATCAGAGATGAGAAAAGTATAAAATGGGCAAATTGTAAAGTCTAGGCAAGTGTAAAAGGAATTAGAAAAGGAAAGATGAGCATGGGCTTTTAGTAAACTGGAAACTATTAGTCTCAGAAGGCTGATAAGAATGTGGATAAGCCTGTGCAAGCAGGGGTGTGACAGGAAACTGGAAATATCCATTACCTTTCTCTCAGGAGATGGAATTCTCTTCCCGAGCCAGGATCTGGATAGAAGAGCTAACCCAAACAGATGATCTTTCTGTTTTCCTTTTCCTGGTTTGATTTCTGTGGGACTCTGATTCTCAACCAAGGTAACTCAAAAGGTCTCTCTGCTTTTAGTAGCAGGTTCTACTGCCAATTTTTGTCTCATATCTTCAAAATCTGGGTAGAATTTTACACTGCCAAATGCACTGGACAAAGAACAGAACGACTTTGATTTCTTAGAAGCAACAGTATGTATAGAGCTTCTATTGGATGCACTGAAGCTTGTGGTGTGCTTTGTAAGAGGCAAAGAACTGGGAGTCAGTGCTTAATCTCAAGGTAAAAGAGATTTTAGAATCTAATTTAGGAGACCATGGATATGGGAAATGAGACTGCGCTGAGATTCAAATGGTAAAAATCTGCCTTTAATGGATTAGTAAAGAAAAGGGTCCTTCCCTGTGAACTAAGTATGTGACAGTGCTTCATGGGATAGTTGTTAGAAGTAAATGAACGAATACACATAAAAGCACTTACAATGATCCCCAGGACAGTGTGTGTTAATGAACATGAGCTGTTATTGACTTGAAGCAGTGTTTCCTAATTTGCCTAGTGATAAAAATCACCTGGGAGGGCTTATTAAATTTAAAGATTCCTAGGCCCCTCCCTGAAGTTTATATTTTGATTGGCTAAGGAGGCTGGGGAAAACAGACTGTGCATGTTTAACAAGTGTTCTAGAATTCTTTAGATTTTTCTAGTTTTAAAAACATCAGCTGAAAGTAATGGTTCTCAAGTTTTAGGAACTTCAGAGTCCCCTGGGTGCCTTAGGAATCTAGGGTAGTAGGGAAAAATCTGCATATTGACAAGGCTTCCAGGGAATGTTGATGCTGATGCAAACGGACTTGATCACACTTTTTAAAAAATACAGGCTTCTTGGGCTGGGGATATAGCTCAGTTGGTAGAGTGCTTGCCTTGCATGCACAAGGCCCTGGGTCCAATCCCCAGCACCAAAACAAACAAACAAAAAAACCCAGGCCTCTTAAAGAGATTTACTAAGGTCTTGTAAACTATTCCCAAATTGGTTCTTGGTCCATAAAATATTAACATTATGGGAGGAAAGGAAGGCAGGCAAGTGTCTTTAAGTTCAGATTCCCAGATTTGTCCTGCTGAGACTTTTAATCAGTAGATTTGGGATTGGCCCTGAGCGTTGGCATGTTTTAAGTTTCCCAGACAATTCTATCCTATACCCTGGACTGCGAACCATTAGACTCCACCCCAGTGCAAGGAAGCTTGGTTGGTATTAACATACCTTGGGAAGGACTCTGTCAGTTCAGAACGGGATTGGTCCCTGGAGAAAAAGAGAGGCCCAAAGCAAGCCCAGAGCCCCAGAGTTCCTGGTGGTCACTCCGATTTCCTGGTTTCCAGACCTGGCCCCTCCTGGGCCAGCACCAGCCAGCCCAGTCCCAGGGGCTCCTGTCTGACACTGTAGCTCAGTAAACCTTCATCCCTGTCCCTTCCCTTCCTGCATCCTTACTGCTTCCCCGTCCCCAGCTTGTGCCCTGTGTGCCTCTGACCTTTCCTGTGCCCTCCACAGCTCCTGTTCTGTGATCAACATATTCCTCCAGGCCCCAAACTACCCTGTACTGTCTCTCTTTCCTTGGTTCAATTGAGGCTTTCTCCAAAGAGGCTATTTATTCCATCTTTCCCCAGATACCTCAAAGTCAGGACAAGGAGGACAGTGTCTTTTGTGGCTGTGCACAAAGCCTTTTCAAGGCCATGTGTCCACAGAGAGAAAGGGGGAAAAAAATCCATCTTTCTCCTGATGCTTACTTACTGTTATGGTTTGAATCCTAAGTGTCCCTGAAGACCACGTGTTGAAGTCTTGGTCCCTGGTTGATGGCACTGTTGAGAAGCAATGGAACATTTAAGAGATGGGGGCTATTTGGAAGAGAATTGGGTCATCAGGGGCCTTTCCCTGAAGGGGATGCTGGGACCCTGGGACCCTGGGACCCTGTCCCCTCCCTCTCCCTCAACTTCCTGTGCTATCAGCAGCTTTGAACCACCATGGTACATCCTCCTCTGTCCAAGATGTTCAGCCTCATATAGGTCTAGAGTGACAGGGCCAAGTGACCATGGATTAACACCTGTGAAACCATGAGCCAAAATAAATATTTCTTCTATTCAAGTTGATTTTCCCTGGTATTTTGTCACCATGATGGAAAGGTGACTAACATACTTATCACCTCAACTCCTGATTGTTTTTGGAGATTACAGGGATCACATGACATCCACCTGCGGAGCCTCTTGGCTCCTTGGTAGGGTGAACAATATTGCATGTGTAGGAGCACATTTAGTGAACCCAATATATCCAAAAGGAATGACCAGAGACCAGAGATGATTGTTACTTGGGGTTGGATGAACTTTATGAAATGACCAGAGACCAAAGATGACCAGAAACAGAGGTGATTGTTACTTGGGGTTGGGATGAGCTTTATGAAAGGGAATTGTTGTTAGGGGCTACTTACTTATAGTAAGAAGCAAGCAAGTATTAGTACCTTGAATTGAGCTTCTGAATTGCCATGAAGTCTACATATTATGTTGTGAAAGACGTTACATTTTTACATATAGAGTATGAGCAGAGTGGTCAGTAGGAACGGTCAGCCTAGGTTACAGGCAATAATGAAATGCATTGATAGAATGATAATAATAATTTAAAAACAGTCAAAAATCTGTGTGCTGCTTTTAAAATTCATAATGTGCTGGCTCTTCTAAACAATATTAGTGATGAAATATATTTCCCCTAAGAAACCCAATTGTTAACAATAGCTGTGGTTGCTGTTCAAATGGGTATATTTAATTACTCATCTTTTTGTTGTTGTTGTTTTCTTTGTGGTACTGTGGATTGAACCACAGGATGCTCTGCCAATTAGCTACATCCCCAGATATTTTTTATTTTTTATTCTCAGATAGGGTCTCTCTAAATTGCTCAGGTTGGCCTTGAACTTGAACTTGTGACCTTTCTGTCTCAGCCACCTGAGTCACTGGGATTGCAGGTGGGCACCACTGCAGCTGACAAATGACTTATCTTTTAATCAACATCATATCCTGACTGAAGAACTTCCAGTTACGCAGTGGACAGACCTATGTGTGCTCATTAACAGGTTAGATCTGTGGAGGTTCAGCATTTTTGGAGCTTTGGAGGCTCTTTAGAGGGTATCACATATTTATGCATTGAACAGTAGACTTGAAACAAATAATGATAGTGTGGGGATTGTGAAGACAAGATGATCAGATCTGTCATTCTCTGTGACCACTGGGAGTTTGTGTTTAAAATCTAACAGCGTGATGAAAAGAAGGTGAGTTGTAAGGCATCATGTTCTTTTTTTGGCACGTGCACATTTTTTAGTTCATAGGCGAAGCGTTTTATCACATTTGAATAATAGTTTTGAAATTAAGATTGATTTTTTATTGTAATAATTATTTTTAAACAAAAAGAACAAATAAAATGACTATCACTAATTATTGCATGATTCTTCTCATTTTTATTTTTTGGCATATGGAGAGGGGATGGGGTGTTAAAAATGATTCAATATGATTGTGGCTAGATACTAGGTAGCAAGTTCGCCATTGGTTCCCCAGAATCTCACTGTTGGTCTCAACTAAGATCATGAAGATCAGCATAGAGAGAGAATAGACTTTGTGACTGCTATAGGGTGGATCTGGGATGTTCCCTAAAGACTCCTGTGTCAAAAGCTTGGCCCTCAGGTTGGTGTTAGGGGAGGTGCTGGAATCTCTAAGATATGAGACCTCCTGGGAGTTTTGGGACCTTTAAGGGACTGTGGGATCTATTCCCTTCCATCTTTCCTTTTGCTTCCTGGCTGCCATGAGGTGAACAGGCGACCTCTGCCATGTGCTCCTGCCATGATGTATTGTGCTTCCACAGGCCCAAAGCAACACATTCAAGTGACCATGGACTGAAAGCTCTAAAACTGTGGGTCAAAATGAACCTTTTGTCCTTATAAATTGATTACCTGAGGTATTTGTTACAGTAATGGAGAGCTGACTAGCACAGTATCCATCTTTTCATTTCTCTTTTATACCGTATATTTCAGGAGAAAACAAGAAATTGATTAAGATCTGTGAGTATGCTTTGATTTACCCACCTATGAGTGTGTTCCATAGGACAGAGGAGTTTGTATTTTGACTATTTGGAATTTCCAAATTTGTTTATGTCTGTTTGGTAATTTTGGGAGGACTTGTCTTTTAAATATGAAGAAAAAAACATTGATGGACATTTAAAAATTTTTGATTATCGTCTTGTGATTATCATTGTGAGGCAAAAATAATTTTAAAGTAAGGAAAAAAAGATAACAATTTAAGAAGTAGCATAAGATACAGTCACCAAGTTTGATTTAAATTATGATGTGTTTGGGGGACTTAGTTCTAATAGCAGCTGTGGGAAGCCATTCTCGCACGTGATTGGGCACCTCCCTGATTGGGTGTGAGGCGTTCTGGCTAAACTGTGTCGGAACTAATCCCCACCCTTTCTAAGGTTCCAGAGCCCATCCGTGTAGGGGTGTGACTGACCATTGACCCTGAGACCAATCACTGACCCTGACCTTGGAATGCTGTCCCCCTCGACCTTCATTGGATGCAATTTTCCCCTGAATTTCTTGTTCCCCAATAATAGGCCACTCTCTGGCGTGCCCTGCCTCTCTCTCTCCTGCTAGTCTGTGTAAACCTCGCTGCCCCACTGGGTGGCTCGGGGCCGGAGCCAGAGGGAGAGCCATCTCAGACCTGGTCAAAGAAAAAGGTAAATTGAGTTTTGTGTGTTTATTTTGATCTCACTAGTTAACTTCTATGCTTCGAACCTCTAGTATGAAGCTAGCGTGCTGGTCGTGTGGTTGAAGCAGCATTAGTAAAAGGTGGCAGGTAGTGAAAGTTACTCTTGGAGATTTCTTCAATAAGTTAACTGTGAATTTCGGGACTTTTAAGTGACCAGAAGTATTGATTCAGATCTGTCAAATTCTCACTCTTTAGATGTTTCTTGACCTTTTGGGAACATAATGATGAGATTTCCCTCACTATTTAAGTAGTTTCTGTTTCTTTTCTCTCTCTGCTCCTCTTCTCTTCCTCATCTTTTCTTTTTGCCCACTTCTGCTTTTACTTCATGTCAAAGGCTCATGTTTACATTTCCTCAAGTTACATTCTCAAAATGAATTTGTGTATGATGCAACTCCATGGTATTTAGCAAGTCATGGTATTTTGGCTTCTGTCTTCATTTCACTTGCATTAAAATAGATGAAAATAATCCAAGAAACACAGAATGTAGGATTAAGATAAATGCATGTTACAGGGTTGGCGGTTGGTCATGAGCATGTTTTTGCCAAGTAATTGGACCTTATAAGGTAATTGCTTTAGGACCTTGACAAATCTGGGATGAACTGCTCTTAAAAAGCATACTTTTGATTCTCTAGGGTTAGCAAAGAATGAAGCTTTCAGGACACTGAAACTCAATTATTAGTTCAAGGATTTCTTTTATTGTCTCCTTTGTTTTCTACTTGAAACCATGTTAAGCAATATCTAGATATTACTCTAATTTGTCTCTGGGCATCTAAATATGAGAGAGTTCTTTATAAAATCGCTTAAAAAAAAACCAGCCTCCTATTTACCTGGGCAGATGTATATATGAAATAATTGTCTACAACATACAGCTGTGCTCTGGGGTCTTGGGTGGGTGTCAACTTCAAAGGGTGGTGATGTTCTGGCCCTCAGCACCCTGCCAAGAATAGAAGAAATCAGTGAGAAGACATTTAGGGTTTCATTTTTTCTCCATTGAAGGCATGTTTTCACTGGGTATATTTTCTTTAACTGTTCCATCTGGCAAGGGTACACACATTTGGAGTTAAAAGAAAATTCTTAAAGGCCTTTTGCAAACATAACATGCTATTCCTTTGTTCTTCTGGGAAAGAAATTGCAAAGCTTTGTGGGAAGTTGCTCAGTAGTTATCATGGCTGTTAATTCAATTCCTCCCCCCCATAAGAAAGAAGGGGGGAAAAGAACTACCTAGTGAATATCAGGGTCCTTATGTTTACTCAGGGGAATTGGACCAAAGGTAGAACAGGAGTGTTTCATTTTAATATAATAATTATAATTATAATATTATATATTATTATATGTTATTATAAATTGGCTTTGCATAGTAGTGATTTTTTTTAAAACTAAAAAAATTCTGTTTCTGACTTACTGCATTAACTGCACATATTAATGAAGTTCTATGTGATATTTCAACATCTGTATCCAGCACGCAGGAATTAAGTTCCTTTTATCCACTCCCCTCCTCCTCTAGTAATCACTATTATACATTCAGGTTGGACATTTTTTAGAGAATGTGTGGTACTTATCTTTCTATGCCTGACTTATTTCACTTAACATAATGACCTTTATTTCCATCTATTTTATTGCAAATGATAGGATGTCATTCTTTTTTATGTTTGAATTATATATTCTGCTGTGTGTGTGTATGTATTTATGCATACATGTAAATATGTGTATGTCACATTTTCTTTATTGGTTTATGTTGGTAGGCACCTAGGTTGAATCCATAGCTTAGCTATTGTGAGTACTGTTCCAATAAACATAGGCATGCATGTATCTCTTTGGCATACTGATTTTGTTTCTTTTGTATATATGCCAGAAATGAGATAGGTGGATCCTATGGAAGATCTAGTTTTAGTTTTGAGGAAATTAAAAAAAAAACTATTACCCATAATCGCTGTACTAATTTATATTCCCACCAATGGTGTCTAAGAGCTCTGTTTTCTCTACATCCTTGCCCATATTTTTTATTTATTTATTTATTTATAGTAGCCATTCTAACTGCAGTGAGATGATAGCTCACTGTTGTTAATTTGATTAATGATATTGAGTGTTTCTTCATATATTTGTTGGCCATTTGTATTTCTTCTTTTGAGAAGTGTCCATTTCTAAATTAGATTGTTTGTTTTATATTGTTACTTTTTCTGTGTTCTTTATATATTCTTGATACTAATCCTTTGTCAGAAGAGTAGTGACTTAAGCTGGAGTCCCTAATCTGTCTTAGGGGAGAATTTAGCTAGACTGCAGGATGCTGGCTATTTTTCTTAAAAAAAAAAAAAAAAAAGACATGATTTTTTTTTTTTTTTAGTTAGTTTTCCAGTTTGTTAGTTTCCCAGAGATGTCTCTGAGTTGCTAAAATAATCTTCTTTTGTATCATCCTAGAAACTAAAGCTTTTTCTCAAATGATGTTAAATTAATTCTTATATAAAACTGATATGCTATTATCCAGTACTATTTTTCTGAATATTTGGTAAAACTAATAAATACCATGAAAACAAGAGTAATACTAGACAATAACTGAAGTTTGCTTTGTTTTTTCTTGTTTTTAATTTGAGTAGAACTTTATTGATCTCAAGAAATTTGTACTTAAACATATTGGAATGCCCCTAATTGAAAAAGAAAGATATCTGCTTTAAGTAAAAGAGATCTGGCTTAAGCAAAAGCTGGCAAAGGCTTTTGTTTTGTCAAATTAAATAGAAATTACTTATATTCATGATATGAAAGAGATACTTTTAAAAGGTTGGATTTTTTTATGATTCTCCATAATGCCAAATGATCTTTTATTGCCTCCTTCCCTTTTCATTATAACTAACAGCTCCATTTGGAACAAAGCCTACTGGAAAACATTCAGAATAAATTTATATATATAAAGATTGGACTTTTACATGTAAGAAATTTTATTTCTGGGAAGGGTGATTGGGGTTATATTTTACTGTCTTTAACTGAGATTTTTCACAGTGCTTAGCTAAATAAAGATCAGATTAGGGCTGGGGCTGTAGTTCAGTGGTAGAGCACTTGCCTAGCATGCATGAAGCAATGGGTTTGATCCTCAGTACCATGTCAAAATAAACAAATAAAATATAAAAAATACAATAAATATTTTAAAAATCGCATTATTGTTCATGTAAGAGAAACCCTGGTTTGACAGGGTTAATCCTGTTGAGAAATTGTAACATCATTATGTAAAAATTTGACCAAAAAATGGTCCTTAGAAAAATTCTGAAATCCAGCTGGATATGGTGGCACATACCTGTAATCCCAGGGGTTCAGGAGGCTGAGGCAGGAAGATCCTGTGTTCAAAGCCAGCCTCAGCAAAAGTGAGGAGCTAAGCAACTCAGTGAGATCCTGTCTGTAAATAAAAGTACAAAATAGGGCTGGAGATGTAGCTCAGTGATTGAGTGCCCCTGAGTTCAGTCCCCTGCTACCTACCTCCCCTCCCCTCCCCCCCCCCCAAAAAAAAGAAAGATTCTGAAATCCTGGAAATGGTGGACATTTACTTGAATTATAATTTTATAAAACTAAGAGAATTTGTGCTAACTATGTCTGTTTAATGAAGGTTGATAGCTATTCTGTTTTTGTAAGTTTATATCACTTGAATGTTTTTATTCAGATTTTAACTTGGTGTCATCTCATTTTAGTCAAAAGCATTTAGTTACTCAAAGACCGCAATGTAAATAATTCCTATGATTAAATACATTTGTTTATTTTATGTGGTTCTCTAATAATGCAAAAAATTGAGCATTTACTAGCTCTAGTATTAACACATTTACTTTTGTCCTTAAACTTGCTATATTTTATGTGCATACAAAGAACAATCAAGCAGATTTTGGCCTCAAGAACCTTTCAATTGAATGTTAGGGATAAAGTATAAACATAAATATTCCTATCACAAATAATGTGATACCTATCAAGGTCATATATAAAAAATTAGATAATACAAATATTCACACTAATGAATGATTTCTTTTTTTAAACATTTTTTAGTTATAGGTGGACACAATATCTTTATTTTATTTTTATATGGTGCTGAGGATCAAACTCAGTGCCTCACGCATGCTAGTCGAGTGCTCTACCTTTGAACCACAACCCCAGCCCATCACATTTATGAATGATTTCTTAGGCAATATTTTGAGTGCATAAGTGTACTTATTTTAATGATTTGATAAACATCTTGAAAGGAAAATATTATTTTCCTCACCTCTAGATGATGAAGTGGTTGGCCTTGATGTTTGGGTGGGATTTGCATATCTGATGAGAGTAGGCATCCCTGGTGAAAAGAACAGCAATAGACATGCACTGTCACTTCCAAGGAAGCATAGAAACATGTCATGCTGCAGCGTCAGTGAAGAGTGTGTGGAAAAGTCAAAAGCCTGTTCAAGGTCTCTAATTTGTAGTAATAAGGGAAGACACAAGTGGTTGCATTGTCGTGTGTATGCTGAACTAGGAAAACATTTTGAAGGCAAATACAAGGGCTTAGGCAAGCTGTCTGAAGTACTGTGACATTCCAGTGGATGCTCTTAGTGATGTGAGTGTTTTATAGAGGTCACTACCTTACAATGGACACAACTCACAAATTTCTTCTTTTCGTTTTCACTTGTGTTTTTTTTTTTTTTTCATTTGATATAGTCTGTGGTCAGGTCTTTACTATAAGCAATTTGCTTGCAACAGAGCTGTAGTTCAGGCTTTGTAAACAAACTATATAATTACATCACCTGCAAAGAAT
Organism: Callospermophilus lateralis; assembly: GCF_048772815.1. Taxonomy (NCBI): domain Eukaryota; kingdom Metazoa; phylum Chordata; class Mammalia; order Rodentia; family Sciuridae; genus Callospermophilus; species Callospermophilus lateralis. The sequence goes on along the minus strand of NC_135317.1, from coordinate 32,868,876 downwards.
GTGATAGTGAGTTAAGCCAACAAAGACAGTTTTTTTTGGTGGGGGGTGGGTACTAGGGATTGAGCTCAGGGGCACTTGATCACTAAGCCACATCCCCAGCCCTATTTTGTATTTTATGTAGAGATAGGGTCTCACTGAGTTACTCTGGGCCTTGCTAAATTGCTGAGGCTGGCTTTGAATTTTCAATTCTCCTGCCTCAGCCTCCTGAGCCACTGGGATTACAGATGTGTGCCACCACACCTGGTCAAAGACAGTCTTTAATTCATATTGTTTAATCATCTTGTTTCCATTTGGTAGTGGCCTGAGCAAATTCTTTTTTTTTTTTTTGGTGGTGATTATTCAAGTTTATTTTTTTAATTAAATTTAACAAGTTAGGACAGTGTATCTATTCCACGTGATACACACTGCGATGGATACATGTGTATTTGTCAGAACACATGAAATGAGCAACATGTAGAGTGAACCCTAATATCAGTTATGGACTTTGGATGCTAAGAACTGTCAATGTAGTTTCATCGATTGCAGAAAATGTGCCATGTTGTTATGGTTTAGATATTTGGTGTTCCCCAAAAGTTCATGTGTGAGACAGTGCAATGATCAGATTGTGGGAGGTGAAATGATTGGGTTTTGACAGCCAAACCCAATTCACCCAATCAGTGAATTAACTCCTGATAGGGATTAACCAAGTGGTAACTGAAGACAGGTAGGGTGTGGCTAGAGGAGGTGGGTCCCTGGGGTGTGCCTTTGGGGTTTTTATTTTGTGCTTATTGAGCAGAGCTCTCTCTGCTTCCTGGTGTGGTGTCTAGCTGCTTTCCTCCACCACACTCTCTGCCATGACAGTCAGCCTCACCTCGAGTCCCAAGAAATGGAGCCAGCTGTCTATGGACTGAGACCTCTGAAACTGTGAGCCCCCAAATAAACGTTTCTTCCTTTAAAATTGTTCTTTTTCAGGTCTTTTAGTCACAATGGTGAAAAAACTGATTGAAATCCATGTTGATGATGGACGTAGATTGTGGGGGACAAGGTGTGTGGGGTGTGGGGCAGAGGGCATATGGGAACAGTGTACTTTCTGCTCATTCTGATGTGAACCTAAAACTGCTCTAAAAAAATCAATTAGGGGCTGGGGATGTGGCTCAAGTGGTAGAGTGCTCGCCTAGCAAATATGAGACACTGAATTCGATCTTCAGCACCACATAAAAATAAAATAAAGATATTGTATCCACCTAAAAAAAAACCCTAAAAAGTAAATATTTTAAAAAATCAAGACCAATTTTTAAAAAATTAATAGAAGTAGAGAACTGCAAAAGCCTGAGGGCTCTGTCTAGGTAACTTCACGAATTCATAAGTAGGTGGTGAATGTGGGATATCTCTTCACTGTGCAGTCTGGGGCAATGGGGAATCCTGGTTCTTCTAGCTGCATGAGGAGAAGAGAGAGGTTCCTTGGACATAACAGACTCTGTTGGGGTGTGAGAAGACTCAGACAATGAAAGCACAATAATGGAAGGATCTTAGAGTTAGAAAAAAGCATTACAGAGTTCTAGAAATGCAGGGCTCATTGTCTTGTACATCAGCCCTGTGTATCCGCTGACTCCACATTCACAGATTCAAGCAACCATGGATTGAAAATATTTTTTTAAAACTGCATCTGCACTGAACATGTGCAGACTATTTTCTTGTCATCATTTCCTAAACAATACAGTATAACAACTATTTAATAGTGTTTACATTGTTTTAGTTATTACAAAGTAATCTAGAGATGATTTAAAGTATATAGGCTATGTTCTTGGCTGGGCAGTAATTAATATTGTCAAAATGGCCATCCTACCAAAAGCAACATACAGATTCAATGAAATCTCCATCGAAATACCAATGGCATTCTTCACAGAGGTAGAAAAAACAGTCCTTAAATTAATTTAAGAGGATAAGAGACCAAGAACAGCCAAAGCAATTCTGAGAGCAATGATGGCAGCATCATAGTATATGATCTTAAAATCATCCTAGAGAGCTATAGTAACGAAAAGCTGATGGTATTGGCATCAAAAGAGACATGAAGACTAATGGAATAGAAAAGAAGACACAGATGTAAACCTACATACTTACAGCCATCTTATATTTGATAAAGATGCCAAAAATATATTTTTAGAGAAAAGACAGACTTTTAAATAAATAATGCTGGGGAAACTAGATATCCATATGTAGAAGAATGAACTTAAATTCTGATCTCTCACCCAGCACAAAAGTTATATCAAAATGGATCAGAGGCTTAGGAATTAGACCAGAAAACTGTTGGAAAGAAACATAGGTCAACACTCCATCATAAGCTGCTTACTTCCTCAACAAAAGCCCTACAGTGTGAGAAATAAAATCAAGAATCATAAGTGGAATGCCATCAAATTAGAAAGGTTCTGCACAGCAAAGGAAATGATTAAGAGCATGAAGAGAGAGAGCCTACAGAATGAGAAAAAAAAATCTTGGCCAGCTATTCCCTTGACAGGCGATTAATACCCTGAATATATAATACCCTGAATATATAAAGAACTCAAAAAACTCAATGTCACAAAACCAAATAACCCAATCAATAAATGGGCACAAGAACTCAACAAATGTTTCTCAAAAGAATAAACACAAATGGCCAACAAATATGTGAAAAATGTTTATCTTCTCTACCATCAGGGAAATGCAAATTGAAACTACACTAAGATTTCATCTCAGCAACTTAGCAAAACCCTGTCTCAAAAAAAAAAAAAAAAAAAAAAAAAGAATTGGGAATGTCTTTCAGTGACATCTTAATGTAGATGCCATTCTCCAGTCAGAATGGCATTATCAAAAACACAAATAATAGTAAATGAGGATGTGGGAGAAAAGGCACACTGATACATCGCTGGTGGCACCGCAAGTTAGTACAAGCACTTTGGAAAGCAGTGTGGAGATTCCTCAAAATACTAGGAATGGGTCCACTACATGACCTAGCTATCCCACTTCTCAGTATTTACCCAAAAGAACTAAAAATCAGCATACTATAGCACTACAGCCACTCCAGTGTTCATAGCAGAACAATTCACAATAGCCAAATTGTGGAATCAACTCAGATGCCATCAATAGATGGGTGGATCAAGAAAATGTGGTATATGTACACAATGGAGTTTTTACTCAGTCATAAAAAAGAATGAAATAATAGCATTTGCCCATAAGTGGATAGAAATGGAGAAAATCATAGTAAGTGAAATAAACCAAGCTCAGAAAATCAAGAGTCCAATGTTTTTTCTCATATGTGGAAATTAGAGCAAAATAAGGAAAGAAGGCAGCGAAGGAGGCTATCAGATATCATAAAGAGATAGGGAAGATCAGTGGAGTAGAAGTAGGAGAATGAGAGGGAGATAGGAAGGAAGGGATAGGGAAAGAAATATGGAATGAATTTAACAAAATAATGTCACATGCATATATCAATGTATCATATGGAATTTCTTTATGTATACATAGAAAGTTCCAATAAAAGGTGAAGAAGTGAACTAACAAAAGGAAAATCAGTAAAGGAAGGAGAATGGGGGAGGAAGAGAAGAGGGAAAGGGTAGGCAAATTGGAATAAAATTCTTTGCTTGTATGATTTGGTCAAATTGTACCCAACTATTATATATAACTCAAATGTGCTAATAAAAAAACAGTATATGGGAGAATGTGCATAGGCTATGTACAAACACCATGCCAATGAATGTAAGGGTCTTAAGCATCTGTGGATTTTGGTGTCACCAGTGGGTCCTGGAACTCATCCACCATGGATACTGGACTGATGAGGGTTGAACCCCTCTTCTATGCCTTGCTTTCCAAAAATCCCATTAATGGATATCTTCCCTTAAGAATGCATCTTGAGGCCATGGTGGTACATGCCTGTAACCCCAACAACTCAGGAGGTTGAGGCAGGAGGATCACAAGTTCAAGGCCAGCTTTCAGCAATTACTCTCAGCAACTTAGCAAGACCCTGCTCAAAATAAAAAACTAAAAATAAAAAGGACTGGGGATGTCGCTCAGTGATGAAGCACTGCTAGGTTCAATTTCTAGTACCCCCCTCAAAAAAAAGAATGCATCTTGATTTTGTAATGGAAGTTGATTCTTAAGACATTTTCTTTTCTTATTTTGAGGTTTAAGACACAAAGAAAAAATATGCATATTAATCTGTTAAATGCAAGGGGGTAGTAACTGTACATTGCTGTTCAGTCTCTATTTTTATTTTTTATTTTTATTGATAAATTTAGCATGAAGCATGTACTCTGGAATACACGTGCCCTTTTGCTCTTGTAGGCCTCATAGACTTATATATGCTCTGCTGTTCCTTATGCTTTCATCTCTAAACTCATTTGGCGGTTCCTTTTTAGTTTTTACTTATCTCGCTAAGTACTTGCCTTTGAGTATTAATATTAAAAGCTATGTCATGAGCCTGGGCGCCTGTAATCCCAGAGGCTTGGGAGGCTGAGACAGGAGGAATGAGAGTTCAAAGCCAGCAAAAGTGAGACACTAAGCAACTCAGTGAGATCCTGCCTCTAAATAAGATCAAAATAGGGCTGGGGATGTGGCTCAGTGGTTGAGTGCCCCTGAGTTCAATCCCCAGTACCAAAACAAACAAACAAACAAACAAAACCCCCAAATCTATATCATGAAAAAAGTCCTGAAAAACAACAATGAAAACAACATTACATTGAGACTTGGGATCAAGTTTCTTTGATATTTCTATATGATTGATTTCTTCAGGCCTTACTGCCCCTGATCTTGTATATTTTGTTGGTCTCAGACATATTTACATTAGTTTAGGAGTCTGATTCTTGGGCCAATAATGTAATTTCTTTGGAGAACTAGATGACTTGTCTAGATGGCATGTGATTAGAAGGAACTAAATGAGCCAGGGAATGAGAATCCTTGATCAGTCCTTTGGTTGCTTTCCTATAGTTTATAGTGAAATCAATTAAGTCCTCTTTGCATAATTCTTCTTATAAATCTGGAATCACCTATACTAATCATATTGCTGAGTATAAAATAAAATTGATATGCATTTGTTTGCAATAGAACAAAATAAATATTGTGGATTCAACTGTCATACTTTTAGAAGAAAAAACAATATTCACTTTTTTTGAATGTATTATTCAAAAAACCCTTGGAATTTCTTTTTTATATATCCTCTTCATTTTGAAATTTATCTCGTAACAGATGATATAGCTTCAAAAATTTTTCTTGCATCCTAAACTATCAGTCACAGAGAAATTCAATGAATGCTTAAGAAACTAGTTATGCCCTCCTATATCCTTGGATTCTTTTTACTTTATAGTTCTTTCTACTTTTCATAATATTTTATTATTTTCTCCATGCTCCATAGAATGTCTATGATGTTGATGTCTGATATCTTGCCCTTTCTGTGTTGTGGCATTGTGTGATCTATTGCTTATGCTGTCTTGCTAATCTATCTGAAAATATTTGTCTCTATACTACTCAGACTGAACTTCTGGAATTACTTGATACATCAAAATACTACATACACCTTTTTTTTAAAGTGATAAATATTGATTTCAAATGGTGGTTCATTATTTAATTTTTCCATTTGTTTTGGTTTTTAAATAAGAAACTAACACTTCTTCTTCAAAAGAATTATGGGACCATGGACTGTGGGTAGAGCTCAATGGTACAGTGCTTGTCTAGCTTGCGTGACTCCCTGGGTTCAATTCCTAGCAGCACCACATCATCATTATCATCATCAAACACTGCACCAAATTTTAGAAAATCAAAGATGTTTCCTGTGTGAGTAGTTACACTATATATATTATCAGTTAATTTTTAGCTGGCTCACGCAGGAGCAATACACTATTTTATACGATTCTATATTTAACAATTTACAGGGCACAAGCAACAAAGTAGTGCCGCAGTCTAGCTGGGCACAAAATCACGAGCCACTCACAGCCTTGTAGATTCAAACAGCAATTCTTTATTCCCGAACTCACACTGCCACTCTACAAGCACGTTCTGGGGAAAATCCAAACTTCCACCAGGCTCTGCATCCCAAAATACTCTCTGAATCCCGGGAGAACTCAACGGGAACTCAAGGAGGGGCGCCTGGAGGCAGCAGGATACACCTTAAACCTGGAATTGCCCTAAACCAGGATAGCCCTAAACCCCATCCGCCCTAAACCCTGATCTGCCCTAAACCCGGATCCGCCCTGGTCCTTGAGCAGGGTCATCTTACTCAAACATTCATGCAATGTCACTGCAAATGACCTGGGTCCAAGGCAAGCCCATTTCCACAATGGAGAGTCCTCCCTCTAAGCAACATGGGGTAGGCTGACAAGGAAATTGCCATGTGTCATTCCTACTTGGCTATGGCTCTCAGAAAAGTAGAACTGGGCATCAGTCTTAGTGTTAGAGAAAACTGCTTCATCATGAGGAGGGGTCCCGAGAGAGGGGCTTTGGTAGCCAAATAATTGGAGAGGCACCAAAGTAGAGGGGGGTAGATGGTGGAAGTGAGATGTTCTGAGAGCTGTGCTATGTGTGTGTCACACACACATATATGCAGGTGCTAGGGATGGAACTCAAGGACTTACCCCTGCTAGGCAAGCACTGTACATTCCCAGGCCCTTTTTTATTTTATTGTGAGATAAGATCTTGCTTAGTCGCCCAGACTGGCCTTGAATTTGTGATTCTCCAGTCTCCATCTCCAGAGTCGCTAGGACTACAGGTGTGCCACCAAGGCTGACTTATTTTAATATCTTCACAACAGCATGAATACACAAAAAAATGACCCAGCTGGCTACCAGAATAGATTTGTTCTGATGTTTTAAGCCAAGATTCCAGGTTTCATTTTGATGCAGGTCAGTTGACAGATACAGCACTGACAATGAGGCATGACACTGAGGCTTGACCACAAGGAAAGAGCACAGAGTTTGGACTGAGAAGGATCCCGTTTGGATTCCTTCTTTATTGCCTAACAGCCGTGAAATCCTGGAAATATTTCTTATGCCCTGTGAATATCTGTTTCATTTTCTGTTGAGGGGGACAGCAATGCCCTCCTTGCAGGGTTGCTGGATAATTACAGGTAACGTGGGGAAAGCACCTGGCACGGTATTTTGTCTTTATAGGAGGGGCACAGTCACTGTGGTCCCATTCTCTTGGGCTGCTCTTTCCTTCTTGGAAAACCTTTTCTTAGGCTCTTCTGCTCATGCCCCAAACACTGGTGCTCCCTGGGATTCTTTCCCAATGTCTGGTTCTCTCTTCTCTCCTGCCGTCTCATCTACAGCCACAACTTGTGTCATACCTTTTGCAATGACTTTCTATTCTGAATCATGTTCCAGTATTTCTCCTGAGCAACAAATCCAACGTGTGTGTGTGTGTGTGTGTGTGTGTGTGTGTGAGAGAGAGAGAGAGAGAGAGAGAGAGAGAGAGAGAGAGAGAGACAGGGAGAGAGAGATGGAGGACTGAACATAGGGCATCATATGTGCTAAACATGTGTCCTACCACTGAGCTGCATCCCAGGCTTCAATTGCAAATTCCATTTTTTTTTTTTTTTTTGGTGCGGGAGAGGTACTGGGGATCGAACTCAGGGGCACTCAACCACTGAGCCACATCCCCAGCCCTATTTTGTATGTTATTTAGAGACAGAGTCTCACTGAGTTGCTCAGTGCCTCAATTTTGCTGAGGCTGGCTTTGAACTTGTGATCCTCCTGCCTCAGCCTCCCGAGCTGCTAGTTAATTCCAAATTCTTACTAGAGTTCACTGCTTGGTTATCCTACAGGCATCTCAGACTCTATACATCCACAATTGAAATCGCCATCTTCCCCATCACCAGACTCTTTTCCTGCCTCTCCTACTTTGGCTAAAGTTGGCACCACTCACTTATGTTCTTAAACCGGGAGCCTGGGAATAGCCTTTGAACATTCACTATCACTTTTATACCAAGCATGTCACCCATTTCTGTCAATTTTACCTCTTGGGGTATGTGTGTGTGTGTGTGTGTGTGTGTGTTACTAGAGGTTGAGCTACATGCCTGGCCCTGTTATTTTTTTTATATTTAAACAGAGTCTTGCTAAGTTGCTTTGGCTGGCCTTAGAACTTGTGATCCTCTTGCCTCAGTCTCCCAAATTTCGAGGATTACAGGTGTAATATAATCAGTCTCCCAAATTGCTGGGATTACAAGTTTGCACCACTACACCTGGCCTCAGTTTTACCGCTGAAGTGTCTTTTACCTATTCTCTCTTACTTCAGGTCCCCATTCGCTCTCTGCTGTTAACTAGCTTTCCTTGTTTTCAACATCAGCCTCCTCCAGATTATCCTTTAGAAAGACAAGAGAATACTTTTTTAATATCATCATCTTTTAAAATTTTCATTATCCCCAAATGAGTATTCATCGTAAAAAGGTCAGAAAAGACAGATAAATTAATATAAGGAATAAAAAACTCCCAGTAATCCACGAACCAGATAAAGCAGCTGCTCAAGATTCTGTGTGTGTTCTTTCACTCTATTTTAAGTACATAAATAACATAGTGGTATGTAAAATTGAAACCTTGTAGTTTTTGAATCCTCTATGATGTGAAATTGAACATAAACTGAACTAGGGTTTGCTGCACTGGAAAATCAATGATGCATACGCTGTGCCCCTAAATTAAAGCCAGGCCATTGGGTGGTTACTGATTATTGGTTGAATTTATTTTAGGGACCATCTGGCCACATGTTTTTATTGGTGTTATGCTTTTTCATAAAAAAAGAGAGAGAGAAATGTACCTGCTGTCAGTCATCCTAGTATATGAAACTTGGAAAGTAGGCTTGGGTGAGGTAAAAGGCTTTAATTTTTGTTTTGTTTTTTTGGTACCAGGGATGAAACCCAGGGGGGCTTAACCACTGAGTCACATCCCAATCCTTTTTTTATATTACCTAGAGATAGTCTCTCGCTAAATTGCTTAGGCCCTTGCTAAGTTGCTGAGGCTGGCTTTGAACTTGCAATCCTCCTGCTTCAGCCTCTCGAGCTGCTGGGATCACAGGTGTGCATCACTGTGTCTGGCAGGCTTTTCTTTTTCTAACATAAGATGTACCTTTGGTCCAAGCAGTGAGATGCCAAGAGTATTTCCAGTGAATTAACAGATGTGGCTACATGAAGGAGGGAGCAATCAGCCTTTTTACCTTTTACTACTGTTCCTGGCCATGAACAGTAGGATTCCCCAAACGACAGTGAATACTGGATGAAAGTTACAGTGTGGGGAATTAAGGAAGGAGTCTGCTAGATACTTGAGACAAAATCAAAGACTGAGAAATGCAACTAGAAAGGCTAGCTAGAACCAAGATAACCAATAAATAATGTATTCAAAATGGACTTGGTGTCTGGTCACTTAAATTCAGTGGTAGTAGAGATTGAATAAGAAGCAGACAATGGACTCCTCTTCAGTACCAATCGAACTTAATTTACTTGCATTTTATAACCCTCTGTGTGGCAATAAATGATCCAAATGATCTTTAAGAGGTAAAATCTTTTTGAAGTTTTTTTTTTTTTTTATGTAGGTAATAGAAAACAAGCCTTCGCACATAATAGGTAGCCATGTACGTCTATTTTATTTCTTTGCTTGGTCATTCATTCACAAGTTTTGTAGAGGTGATTTTTTTTTTGTAGTTACCAGACTCCCCACACAATATTTCCATGTTGCCTGCAGGGATGATGGTGCGTTAGGTCTTTCCTTATGACCTATTATCTTGTGGAGGAATTTTCAGGTCCCCAATTGAAATCTGTCTTGATGATACGTTCCTGTTTTACTAGTGGAAAGTAAATCTGAGATTTCCTGTCTCAAAAGGCATCTTATGTACCTATTATTTTAGCTTAATATTCTTGAAGACGGCAGTTAACATAGTATATTTAAATAGTTAAGTTTTTGCTTTGCATGTGTTGGTCTCTGAAAAGACATTGATCATTTATATCATGTAGATCAGGGAAAAGATGTTTTACATTTTTGTAAAAATAATTACAGACATCCTATTCTTAAAGTTAGGTGTTTTTTTTTTCACTTTTGTATAAAAGATTCCTACTTGAATTGTTTCTTAAAAATATTCTTTTCATAGATAAGACAGGTTCTTTTTTGGTCTTTTTATAAATACTTTGTATTTACAAATATGAAGTGGGGACATTTTTAGTTTCTATAGTACCAAGATTATGTCTGAACTTTGTATGATGGAATACTATACACCAAGATAATTTCTGTTTTATAAATTGTTTTGTATTGAATAACTTGGATTAGATATATTTATGTATACTAGAATTTAAGTGTTTTTCTTCTAAAGCCCACGATAGCGGATTATTTATACCATTGGGTCTCCGATTTAACATCCATTTTAAATTGCCTGGAAGGTGCCAGATCCACCCTGAGTTTCTGATTCACTAGGGTCTTGGAGAAGCCAAAAATTTATCTTTCTAGCAAGTTCTTAGCTCGTATGGATGCTCTGGCCTGGAGACCCCACTGGGTTTCAACAGTCAGAGGCATGATCTTCAGAAGATCTGCCTAGATACTGGAAAGTTTCTGTGGCTAACAGGTTGACAGGGATCCCTCATGAATGTCCAGTTCTAAATCCTTAGGTGTTGTATCCCCATTTAATTTCATGATCTTCGGGATTCTATTCCGGATGATGGGGAGAGGGCATATGAATTAGCCCCAGGTCAGCTATTAAAGAGGAAAAGCAGGTGCTAAAGGGTTTGTTAGTTTAGTTTTTTCCAAGTTGAATTAGACGACCAGGTGGAGATGTGTTGAAGGCAAGCAGATATCATGGACTACACCTAGGAGTCTGAACAAGGGCTCAGAGAGAAGGGAAAAGAACAACTTATTGACCACTGAGGGATAGGTGCCTTCATTGACTCATTCCATCAATCCACACCAGTTTCTTGAGAGGAGACAGTAAAGTCCTCATTTTTATAGATGAAGAAGGAAACTGGGATTCAGAAGGCTACGTGACTGGTTACAAGTAGCATGGCAGCAACTTGTAGTTGTCTGGGGTCCCAAATGGAACCCTAACATCTGTTTCTAAACTCTGTATTGCATCTATGGATGAGAGTTTGGGAAAGGAAGGTCACATACTGCAAAAGGGCCAGGTAGGCTAAAGACTCAGAAAAGGCCAATTATAATTGCTGTTTCAAAACAAAACCTTTAGGGGCTGGAGTTGTGGCTCACTGGTAGTGTGCTTGCCTTGCATGTGTGTGGCACTGGGTTTGATCCCCAGCATCACATAAATAAATAAAATAATAAATTAAAGGTATTGTGTCCATCTACAACTAAAAAATTTTTTTAAAAAAAGAAAAGAAAACTTTTAGTATTTTGGTTGAGAACCTAAGTTCCCCATCTGCAGAAGGAAAGGAAGGACAGGCAACAGTGAAGACTCTTTTTATTTAATTTGTGGTATTGAGGATCAAGCCCAGGGCCTTGCACATGCTAAGGAATCACTGTACCACTGAGCTATATTCCAAGCCCTAAGACTCACTTTTTTTTATTTAATATTTTTTAGCTATACACAGGCACAATATCTTTATTTTGTTTATTTATTTTTATGTGGTGCTGAGGATGGAACCCAGTGCTTCATATGTGCAAGGCAAGTGCTCTGCCACTGAGCCACAACCCCAGCCCTAAGACTCATTTTTGAAGAGATTTTCCTTTTTAAAAAGAAAAAGGTCAGAGATTGACATCTTGAGGATTAAGCTCTTTCCTCAATGTAGGTAGTCATGCAAATTGGTAGGTTGTTTATTCAGACATGGTCCATTAAAAGATTGTTGCAAGGTTTTCCAGTACATGGGGCTGGTGTTATTTTTCCCATCTCTGCTTCTGTTGGAACACTTACAAACAAGCAGGGTATTCCAGTCTTGTCAGGCTTCTCCTGCCAAACATGCTTAATTATGTAACTGGGTGAGGTGTGCATTGCCTCTTACATAAGAACCGGTTTTGCTGTCATTTATCAAGCTGATGGGGCTACTTGTCTTCTGCTTGTGTGTGCGTGCTACAGTGGGTGGTGGGAATACTGCTAAAAGCATTACTTAAATGGCTTTCAGTTTTAGTTTGGGATTTAGAGTGATGAGCTAAAGTTCATTCTTAACACATTTAACTCCAAGGAAATCAACTCCATTATATTTAAGGCTTGGAAGTGTTTAGAGAGTTACCCAAAACATGAACTATCAAGCCATTGATTCACGTACGTCGATACATTCATATAAAAGTGAATATGAAGTATCACTTCATTTGTGCTCAGAACTCATTATTTATTGCTTAATTTTGGAGTTATAGAGGAGATGACTTATAAATGACTATTGTTTTTTTTTCCTGCATTATGACAGTTAAAAGATTCTCAGTTGATTCCTTATTCAACTCCTAAATATTTAACAGATATAGCCAAGATAATGAATAGCATATTAAAGATGAACCTCCTGTGGCTCCAAATCTTTCTAGAACCAGGTAGGTTATAAAGTCATTAATGCCAGCATCTCTCAGTAACTGCAGGGGATTGGTTCCAGAAACCCCTGTGGAAACCAAAATTTGATGATGCTGTTATGTAAAATGATATAGTGTTTGTATATAACTTACACACATCTTCCTGTATTCTTTAAATTATCTCTAGGCTATTTATAATACCTAATACAATGTAAATGTTATGTAAGTAGTTGTTCTACTGTATTGTTTAGGGAATAATGACAAGAAAAAAATCTCCACATTCAGAATTTCCCCCCCATATTTTTCATCCCTTGGTGGTTGAATCTACGAATATGGGACCCATAGATACAGAGGACTTACTGTATATTATAGAGGTACCAATCTGTATCTAAAGGAAAATGATATTGTTGACATCATATGCTTTTTATAAATTTGAAATAGATCTTGGAAAATATTTATGGATTTTTTTCTTTTGTATGAAGCATATTCTAGCTAAGTTTTCAAAACTACTAAGAATTCTTCCTGAGGATTAGTTTGGAGTGTGCGTGTGAACATCTGTTCTTTATATTCCTCACCACCCCTGAGGACTCAAGAGTACACAGACACTCAAACTTACCCGAAGGTCTGTCCTGTGTGTAGGGGAAATTTAGCAGCTCTCCATGCAAGATTTTTGGGGGGTCTGGGGATTGGCAATACTACTTACTACCATTGAGCCATATCTCTAATCCTTTTAGTATTTTTACTTTGAGACAGGATTTCTCTAAGTTGCCCAAGCTGGTCTCAAATTTTCAGTCCTTATGTCTCAGCCTCCTGAGTTGCTGGGATTACAGGTGTGTGCCGTGAAGTCCAGCTCTACATAAGATTTTTTTATTACTGTTGTTTATGGACTAATGGCAGTAGTGGCCCTATCCCATGCCACCTGAAAGGAATACCAAATATTAGAACACTGCTTTGGGTTATGCATACCAAACAGATAAAATACCCCTGGAACCTGCTTGAATCTACTACATATATATGATACCATAATATCTCTTTGTTTTAGTTTCCTCATCTATAAAATGAGCATAATGATAGTACCCACACCTTATGCAGTTGTTATGAGGAGTTAAGTATTAATGAATATAAATGCCTGCTGTAGAGTAGGCCCACAATTAAATGGAATAAGCCATTTTCCATGAAGCTGTCAGCAAAGAGTGACAGAAAAATGGGATTCAAGTTGGGATAAGTTTTGCAGCACAGTCAGAGAAGATGGCATTGGGCCAGAGGAAGCTGCCTGGAGGGGCACAGCATGACTAAGAGTGACCCCATTGGCTCAGGTGGGCACCTCTCATGGAGAGGTGTGTGGCCAGGGTAAAGCAGGGGGTACCATGCATTCCCTTAAACTATGCTTTTGCCTTTGGACTCTCGTGATCTCTGAGCACGAGCCCCAGCTTTGACAGCCTATGAAGGATGTCACCTAGAGATATGAGGGACTCTAGTTGTTTTCCACGCTCTCAATTCTTCTCTTTTGTCTTGTATGGGAACCAAATCACTTTATTTACCTATTTAAGCACATGTAGACAGATACTTTTTTAAACCATTCTAATCAAAGAATCACAATGCCTCCTCCAGATGTATATTTAGAAATGTTGCCATGGTCACTGTTTCCAGTTTGAGTGTCTGTCATTTGGCCATTGCAGCATGGCAGTATATAATGAGAATATTCCAATAGTCATATCACATCATGTTTGGCCAATATGGTGGGAAGGGGAGGAGGAGCCCGGAAGGGTCTTTTACTGATGGTAGCAACTTTGCTGAGTGCGTTATGATTTTAATTTAATTGAGAAAGTCACCGGGCCTCTTGGGAATTAATTTTTTTTTTTTTTTTTTTTTTTTTTGGTAAAAGGAGCATGCAGAGTGAGTTTCTAGAGCCACTTTAGGCTCCGGTGTTCTATTTGGTTGATATGACCCCAGTCATGATGATATTCCCTGACTTTAGGGCTGCTAATGCATTTCTTCTATATCCATCACACACACACACACACACACACACACACACACACAGAGTTCTACTAAAAAACAATTTCCTATAGATTTGATCTAGTGACCCTGAAGCTGCCATTACAGTTGCGCATGCTCTGGGCTCTATACTCTCGCCCTCCCACTTGAGGGCAGGCTTTGCAGTTATTTACTTCCTGAGTGCTCCCAAAATTCAAGCCAGTTTATCAGAAAAATTCTTAGGCCTATAAAACTTCATGGATGTGAAGGACTTTAAGTCTAGCCTAAGCAGGAAGTGTCTGACCAGAGAGAGACTGCATTACATAAATACTATCTAGCACTCTTCTGTCATGTACCACTGACAATTGCTGATACAATAAGAGCTCAGTAATAATTTGGACAGGGTCATTTTCCAGACCTGATCATGAAAACATTTTCTAGGCATCTGGCAACATTGCTTCATGAAGTTTATTAGCACATTGCCTAGCAACTGTGGAAAGACATGCAAAGGAAATTACTCATATGGGATTGTGGGGTTGCTATGAAATTGCAAAATTGGTTGTTTGAGTGTATTTTAGGAATCACAAAGTGATCAGCAAGGAAGGATAATGCTGATTCTTGCTGCGGTCTGGCTGGGCACAAATCACGAGCCACTGAAGCAGGAACAAACTTTATTTCTAAACTCCACCAGCACACTCTACACACGCTCTCCGGGAACTCTCCGAACGCCACGCGGCTCCTCCAGGAACCACCAACCGGAAATCCCTCCTCTGGCACTTCCCCAACCAATGGGAACTCTCCGGGAATCCCCGTGAGAACTCCACAGTAGCAGGCCGAGGCGGACAGCAGGGGTCTAATATACACAGCTTAACATAACCATTATCATCTCAATGGCTTGCTGGGTCACCTCTCAATGAATGACACCACTCCTTTCTGGCAAAAATGCCATGCATCATTTGGACTCGGCTATGGCTCTCAGCATATTCTGTTAGTGACTAGAGAAATTCTAGGGCAAATATAAAGGAACTCATGGATAGTATATCAGACACTGATAGGATTTGCTATCTGTATATTTCTAGCAGTTCACTGTGTAAATTTCTTGATATTCTACATCTGGAGAATGCCGCAGTCCAGCTGCAGCAAACTAACTGGGGGGGTGACGTGGAACTTGTGTACATTGATACAGCAGGAGTGGGAGCCGTTTATTATAGGACAGGAGGGGTATATATACATTACACTTATCTTAATTAACATAAACTAGGTACAGCAGTCAACCAATAAGGAATCTCCACACTTAATGGCTCGCTGGTGTTACTTCACAAACCACTCCCTCTGGCAGAATGCCAGGCGCCATCTTGACTTGCTTACAGACCCTAACATTTCCCCCTTTTGTTTAATTTAAATAACAACCATAGTGGTTTTTACACAGACGTCATAAATAATCTGCTACAAGCAGAAGGGGAGGATACAAAATGCCACAATACCAAGCCAATTGATGGCTCCATGCAAGAAGCCCTTGGAAAAATTATACCAGCAATGACACTGTTAGCAAAGATACTGAGTTACAATTTGTTGTAGATTACAGTTTGTTGTCTCAGTCCAGATAAAGCAGTGTCTCAATAGATTAACTCACAGTCCAGGTAAGTTCACAGTCCAGGTAAGTTCTGCAGGCAGCTAGCTTAAATCACAGTCCAGGTAAATTCTACAGGCAGCTAGCCTAAGCTGTAGCAGCAGAAGTCTAGCAACAGCTCTGAAGTCTCGTCTGTTTCTCAGCCGAAGTTTTGTCCGGTTTTCAGCAACACTGGAAATTTTTTCACCCTCGTCCTCACCGGCACTGGGATGAAGGCAGGAACTCCCGCAATAATGCTAAAGAAAATCCTGTAGTATTCCACTAAGAAAACAACCTTCTGAACAATTTAGTATAGTATCTCAAGGTTTTTTACATTTGAAATAAGCCTTAATGGTGCTCATTATTCATCAGCTTCCAGGTGTGGGAGAACCATTGTAGCTTAGTTATTGGCATTGAAAATGACCAAACTTCAGGGACGCCGGTAGCGTCTTCTGCCGGCTGTAGCGTTCTGGGCAGCCCCAGATGGCCCTGGGGAGTGTTCTGGACTCAAACTGCCACTGGGCACAGGGAGCAAGAGCCTGCGAGACTGTGCCTCCGGGTCAGGTCAGGTTTGGATTTGGGCTCTCGCAGTGGCGTCCCGCTTCCCGGTGGGGGGGGGGGGCGAGGAAGAGCCCGCTGCTGCCGCTTGGAAAGTCCTTACCGCGCCATGACCGGCTTGCGCACGTGGCAGCCGCCATGCATTACCCTCCGGTAATGAAAAGTATTCGGTAATAGCCTTTTGCTACACCTTTTTTCCTGATAATCCTTCTTCTTCTGAACTTTCTTTTTTTTCTGACTAGATTTCCTGGGCTTCCATCAACACATGCCCTAACTGCTCTTGGTTCCATTGAGGTGCTTCCTTCCCTTAGTAATTTACTTCTCACCCCTTCCATATTTTCATCACAAAGACAATACAATACACCAAGACAAAACAAGACACATACATACTGTATCAATCTTCTCCATTTTCTCAAAATGGCCATTTTTCCTCTCGCCCTATTTGTCTAGGGACGAGCAGATTTGGTCCCGTCCTATCTATGGACGGGCAGCTTTTTTTTTTCATCACTTACCCCTGAGCGTCGGGCTCCCCGATGGGCCACCATCTGCCGCAGTCTGCCGCAGTCCAGCTGCAGCAAACTAAGGGGGGGGGGGGTGTGACGAGGAACTTGTGTACATTGATACAGCAGGAGTGGGAGCCGTTTATTGTAGGACAGGAGGGGTATATATACATTACACCCAGCTTATCTTAATTAACATAAACTAGATACAGCAGTCAACCAATAAGGAATCTCCACACTTAGTGGCTCGCTGGCGTTACTTCACAAACCACTCCCTCTGGCAGAATGCCAGGCGCTATCTTGACTTGTTTACGGACCCTAACAGGAGAAAATGAGTTTATCATGGTTGCATTAAAGACTTTGTAAATTATTTTGTAGACTTGTAGATAGGGATTGTCCAATACTCTTTGTCTTTCTCCAAGTCTCCAACTTCATTATATTGAGTTGTTTCAAATGCTTTTTAAGATAAAGAGAGTAGACACCTATATACATTAATAACTCCCATACACTAATAAGTGTCATCAACAAATGTATTAACTGGAAATGTGTTCCCCTTGTCTGTGAGAAAAGCCTACATAGATCTTCTTGAGAAAATTAGTTTAAAATATTCCATTTTCATTTTGTCACTGTGGTTTGGAGACCTGGAAGACTTAAATTATCAAAATACATAAAACAAGAAATTTTCCTCATACAAGTAACATATTCTCCTTAGCTTATTAGGACTGAATGCTCTCAAAGAACTTTAATGGAAATACTAAAATCTAAACTATTTTATAAAATGTTTTTCAATATCAGATGATTAAAAGTTAGGAATAGTTCATTTACTAATAATCCATTCAACCTTTGGTTTTGGGATTGGCTTATTCTCTTAGTATAATAATGTCCAGGTTCATCCATTTACTGGCAAATGTTATAAGTAGTGTATAATGTCATAAGTAGTTCTCTCTTCCTGAGATCATCACAAGACCCAGGAATACATAGCAAATTAACCTGATGTATAAATTATTTTAGGGTTTCCACTTAAAGGTTATATTTAAATATATTTGCATGTTTTGAGTTATTTTTAAATTATAAATAAAATAGGGTAGACATAGAAAGAGTAGGGATGATAGTATAATAAGTACCTAACATACTGATGATCTGTTTAAGAAGATCACAAACACAATTTGGGCCCCTGCGAAACTAACCATTTTCATCTTCCCTCCATCTCTTGCTCTCCAGTGTTCATACTTATACATATGCACACATAGTTCATGCATATACAGCCTTAAAAAATTCATGGGATTTGAGCATGTTTTAATTTTTATATGTTGTTCCAAACTGTATATATATATTTTAAGCCATTTTTGATTCATTATAATTGTACATAAATGATGGAATTTGTTGTTAAATATTCTTACATGTATATGAATACAAAAATAAAATTTCACCAATATTATTTCCCACCATTTTCCTGCTCCCTCCTCCCTATCAACCTCTAAGTCTCTTTCCTCTACTATCTCCCACTGATTTTCATGAGGCTATAACTTCCCATTCTTGCAGTTGTACATGATGTGGAGTAACACTGGTAGTATATTCATATATGAACATAAGAAAATTATGTCTGATTTCATTCCACTGTCTTTCTTATTCCCCTCCCCACTCCTTTTCCTTCATTCCCCTTTGTCTAATCTTCTGAACTTCTATTCTCCCTCTGCCTTGTTGTGTGTTAGCATCTGCTAACATTCAACCTTTGGTTTTGGAGATTGGCTTATTTCTCTTAGTATGACAGTGTTCTGTTCATCCATTTATTGGCAAATGTCATAATTTTATTTTTTTAATGGATGAGTAATATTCCATTGTGTATATATACCACATTTTTTTTATCCATTAATCTGTTGAAAGACATCTAGGTTAGTTCCATAGCTTAGCTATTGTAGTTGAGCTGCTATAAACATTAATGTGGCTGCATCATTGTAGTATGCTTTTTTTTGTTTGTTTGTTTGTAGTATGTTATTTTAACTCCTTTGGATATATACCAAGGAGTGGTTTAACAGGTCAAATGGTGGTTCCATTCCTAGTTTTTTGAAGAATCTCCATTCTACTTTCCAGAGTGGTTGTAACAATTTGCAGTCCCATCAGCAATGTATGATTGTACCTTTCCCCCACATCCTCACCAACATTTATTGTTGTCTTGATTGTTGCCATTCTGACTAGAATGAGATAAAATCTTTGTGTAGTTTAAATTTCTAATCTCTAATTGCTAGGGATGCTAAACATTTTTTCATATATTTGTTGAACATTTGTATTTCTTCTTCTATGAAGTGCCTATTCAGTTCCTTTTGCCCATTTATTGATTGGGTTGTTTGTTTTTCAATGTTAAGTTTTTTGAGTTCTTTCTATATCCTGAGTTAATATTCTTAATGATTTGTAAGAATTCTTTATAATACTTTATCATTAATTCTTTTCTCCAAATCTATCATTTATTTTAATTTTTTTTAGTTGTAGATGGGCACAATATCTTTATTTATTTGTTTATTTATTTATTTTTATGTAGTGTTGAGTTTCAAACCCAGTGCCTCACACATGCAAGGCAAGTGATCTATCACTGAGCTACAACCCCATCCCATTTGTTTTGATTTTTAAACATTATTTTAAATTTACAAGCCATTTATTATTTGAAAAAAATTGTTTTTCATACTTTGCATTCAAGTTTTACATTAAAGTTTTTCCCCTTTATTTAACTTTTAATCTATGTGCAACTAAATTTTGTAAATTGTGTGAGGTAGAGGTAGAGATCTAAATGTACTTTATTTTCCTATGTGAATACTTTTCTAGTATAACTTATTGAATGAAACTTTCCTGTAATGGAAATGGGTAAGTTTATTAAGCTCATTCAGGTTTGTTTTTCTTCTTAAACCAATGAGTCAGGTTATTACCAGTTCTGAGAAAACTGAAGACAATGTTTTTGTGTGTTTTATTTCCTATTCTGATTTAATTTTCTTTTTCTGGAATTTTCATTAGAATTATATTTTTTACCTTCTCATTCTATCCTCCATATTTTTAAGTTCTTTTTCATATTTCTTATATTTTTGATTCTCTGTCTTGCCTTCTGTGCAATTTCCCCCAATTTAAGTTTTCTCTCACTAATTCTTTATTCAACTGTGTCTAATATGCTGTTTAATATTTTCACAAGTTGTTGGTTTCAGCAATAGCTTTCATTTATGTAGGTTCTGTTATTTCTTTTTCAAATCGATTTTGTCTTTTTTATAATGTTATTTTTTAGATGTTCAATTTTTCTTTAATCAATTACATATACTTATTTCTTGTGCTCACTTCAATAGCATGCATACTAAAATTGGAATGGTACAGAGAAGAATAGGTGACACACAAATTCATGAAGCATTTCACATTTATTCAATGGATCAATGGATTAAGAAGACAGACTGCATTTCCAGAGGATGAGAAAATGGACCCTACAATGGAATAATATTCATCTATAAAAATAATGATATGCTGTCAATTTCAACATAGATGAACCTGGAAGACATTGTGCTAAAAGAAATAAGCCAGACACAGAAAGACAAATGCATCATGAGCTTATGTGAAATAAAAAAATTCATCTCATAGAAGTTGAGAACAGAATATTGGTTATTAAAGCTGGGGAGGGTGTAGGAGTAGGATGGGAAGAGATTGGTCAATGGATACAATGTTACAATCAGGTAGGAGGAACAAGTTCTGATGTCTTATTGCATAATTGATTGGGAGATTATAGTTAATTATAATATATCATCTATTTCAAAATAGCTAGAGGAGAGGATTTTAATTTTTAATTTCTCTCATCACAAAGAAATGATTAAATGTTTAAAGTGATGGATATGCTAATTACCCTAATTTGATCATTACACAGTTGTATACATGTATCAAAATATCACATGGTATCCCATAAATATCTACAACAATTGTGTCAGTCAATTTTAAATAGTTGTTTCTTTCTTTTTTTTTTTTAAAGAGAGAGTGGGAGAGAGAGAGAGAGAGAGAATTTTTTTTTAAATATTTATTTTTTTAGTTCTCGGCAGACACAACATCTTTGTTTGTATGTGGTGCTGAGGATCGAACCCGGGCAGCATGCACACCAGGCGAGCGCGCTACCGCTTGAGCCACATCCCCAGGCCCAAAATAGTTGTTTCTTATTTCTGATAATTCTATTATCTTATTTCTTCCCATTATGGGTTCAATAGATATGATTTTCTTGTTTATTTATAAATTTTCTATTGTGAACTTGTCTTATATGGGATTTCTTGCTGGGAATCATGTACAACCTCCAGAACAGATTTTAAGGTCTTCTACCAAGGATATTACAAGATGGTCAACACTTTTTGTTGTTGCTGCTGTCATTAGTTTTTTGGCTTAGATATCTTCAGTCAATTAATAATGTATGCTAAATAAAATGTATGGAAAGATTAATTTTTAGTCCAACCAGAACTTAGACCAAGATAAAAAACCTTTCTTTTTTTCTCTCCTTTTAAGGATGACTTTGTCATTTCACTACACCCTTTGCAGAGGGGTAAAACCTTAGGGTGCCTTTTTAATTTAGGAGCTTCAGCTCCACCTCCCCTTGGCCAAAAAGACTCCAGTCCTTATCTGTTACTCCTTAGACCTTAGCCCTTTGCATATGCTTTCAGAACCTTGTGGAGCTATTCAGCATCATCAGCGTATTATTACCTTTTGTGTGTAAGTTTGTCAGTTTTGGCCACTGTAGATTTCTCTTTTGCATTTGCTTTATAGCAGGAATGTTTTCATGGTTTCCTGACTCCCTCACTACCTAAAAGGAAAGTCCATTTGCCTGCCTTTGCAAGCTCTGTTATCCAGAGAAGAGTCTTGGGTGTGAAAGAGTTATGAATAGAGTTAAAAAAAATCATCAAGTATAATATAAATACATTCACTTTGTAAAAATATAATTTATTTACATTAAAATTGCTATTGTGCTTTTGCCCGCACAGAACTGTATTTTCAGGAAAATAACTTGCTTTTGACTGAAAAGGCTTATTGTTTCAACAGGAAGTTACTCAATGTCTATCATCGACAGGACAGAGTATCATGCACTTTCCTTTTGGTGGATTGACTACGGACCTGTTTCTTTCAGTTAACAGATAAACAAACTCATGCTTTTATTAGAAAAAATGACAATTGGTGAAGAAAATGTGTCCTTAAAAGAGAGAGAGAGAGAGAGAGAGAGAGAGAGAGAGAGAGAGAGAGATAAAATGGTGCTGGAGTTTTGACAAAGTTGTCATGAACTTCTACTCATTGAACACAATTAGCCCCACTGTTCTCTCTTAACTCAGCATGCAGGTTAATGGAGCACTAAGGGCTTACAGCCCAAATCTGGTTTTATCTCTTTTTATGGGTAATTATGACTCCAGGGAAGACTGGATAGATAGACCTACCTGTATTTGTGTGTAAGTCCATTTTGCTCCCATAGAAACAGCATCCTGTCATTTGCACCAGTCTAGAAAATTAATTTTACCAGTTCTGCAAGTTGAGTTAACTTCTCAAGAGAATGCATAAGGATAGCAGTGCACAGCAATGGATTTTGCAGAGAGATAAAGCAAGAATACTGCGAGAATTGCCCTTCATCCAAGGACACTTCTCCCGAAAGGTTGCCACAAATGGTTTTTGAAGCCTCACATTCTCTTGGGGAAATAATCTGAATTGAAAAAAATCATTCAAAAGTATTGCTGTGTCAGAAAGACTCTATGTCTTTAAATGGCTAAGGGAGCTCTAAGTGTAAGGAACAAATAGCAATAAGCATTCCTCAGGCCGGCGGGCTCTCAGAGGTCACAAGAAGTCTGTTTTAAGGTCATGTAACCTAGCAAGCTGCGGCACAGCAACCTCTACATTGCTTTTCCCGGGACTCGACAGTTGTAAGGTGGCTCAGGAATCACAAGGATCCACTCAGGAGTATGAAGATTATTAGGGTAAGAATCCCCCCCTCCTAAACTCATGTTGAAACTTAATCCCCAATGCAGCAGTGTTAAAAAGTGAGGCCTAGTGGGAGGTTCTGTGGCACCAGTGTGGTTTGACCCCACCAAAACTCCTGTTACTTCCTGAAGGCAGCAGTGTTGGGAGGCTGGACCTAGTAAGAGGTATTTGGGTCATGGAAGCTGAGTCTTATAAATGGATTAATGCCTTTCTTGAATAAATGAGTTCTCACACTCAGGGAAATGGATTAGTTGCTATGACAATGGATTGTTATAAAGTCAGCTTTCCTGTTTTCTCTCTGCCACATGTGCCCACTTGCCCTTTCACTTTCCACCATGGGTTGAAGATCTATGAAGCCCTCACCAGAAGTGGAGCTGATGTGGGTCCTTCCTGGTCTCCAGAACTGTGAATGAAGATAAACCTCTTTCTTTATAAATTATCCAGTCCCAGGTATTCTGTTATAGCAACAACAAAAAAAATAAACAAAGACAGGAGGTATTTATGTCATGAGGGTGGATTAATATCGTCATCATAGGCATGACTTTATTGTCAGGAAAACAGGTTGTTTTAGAGTGAGCCCAGCCCCTGTGCTTTCTCTTTTGCCTGTACTCACTTGCCCTTCCACTCTTCCTAGTGATGCATCACAAAGGCCCTCACCATGCTCTTGAACTTCCCAGCCTCTAGAACTTTAAGAAATATTTTTTTCTCTATAAGTTATCCCAGCCTGTGGTATTATGTTCTAGCAACAGAAAGCAGACTAAGGCAAAATCAGAAAGGCAAACACCATTCCTGTCCATTGTGGTACCTCTGAATTGCCCTCATAATGCTTGAGATGTCCATGGAGCTCACAGCTGAGTACAAAGAGAAGTCTGTGGGACTATTTGCTTCTCCCATGGTGAGTTGACTAACAGGACTGAGATATTGCCATGTTTCTCAGGATTGAATTTGTAATTTCCTTGACTCCATAAACCATTAATGAATGAGTGATTCATTTAAAAACACTTAATGACACGAGTCGACAAGGTGCTTAGGTTGAAGTGATAAGACAATTAAGAAATGATTCCTGCCTAAAGGAATCCTCAAGCTGGTGCAGGAGGCAGAGGAATCAATAAATCAGTTCAATACAATAGGACGAAGGCAGCGTGGACAGAGGAGGGGCACGTGTCCACCCTTGGGAACATGGTGGAAAGGGTCAGGCAGGAATTCCTGGAAGAGGTGACTTCCAATTTCGGTAAGAAGAGATTTGTAGGTGTGTTTGCCAAGTGAAACCTCCTCTAATGTATGAGGAAAGCACAGCTTTGGTTAGGAACGTAGCAGTCCTGGCTATTTCTTGAAGTCAACTATTTCACTAGATTCTCTCTCTCTCTCTCTCTCTCTCTCTCTCTTTGAACCTTGGTAACTTAGCCTTTATTATTATATAAAGTGTTATTTTCAGAAGTAAAAGCATTTCTTACCTTCTAAATTGCTTAAATGATATATATAATAATTGATACCTGGAGAGTAGATGCTCCATCTCCCATTGCTGGATCCAGATCATCTTGCAGGGAGTAGAGGCTAGCAACAGACATTTCCTATGCAGTCCATCTCCTTCTAGATTATGCATCAACTGTGAGACACTCAGAGTGGCTGCATTCTGAATCCCAGCCCAGGATCCATGTGAAGCTGAATGTACCTAATAACTGTAGTGATCAGAGCAAAGCTTTGGCCATGTCTTTGAATCCTGTTGATGAGAAGAAGAACTCAAACAGTGGACTACAGGGTAGCTTTTGGTGGAAGCATGGAAAATAGTTGGCAGACTCCGGAAGTGTCCAGGCACAGAGGGTTCTTGCTCTCCATTCCAGTGAATTAACGATTTTCACATTTTGAAAATTCAGCTTTTTATTCTTGAAAGGAAACAATACAATTTAACATGAATTCACTGAGTTCTGACTCTTAGAAAGCTTCTTTAATGAGTTCTGGGTTTACAATGATGTATAGGCCTTATTTCTGGTCCCAGTTGCTCTCGGTGGAGACTATTAAATAGGTAACTGCAAGGCGGTGACAGTGAATCTGGCTAATAGGTGAAAAGACTATATCCTTGCCACCTTCTTAACACTGAGACCCCGACCAGCCCCGATGAAATGCAGGGGCTGCAGTCAGTCCCTGCTTCTCTTCTCCAGATCTACCAAGCTGTTGCCATTCTGAAATTTTGCTTCTTGCATTCCAGACCTTCAGATCTCAGTTGTCATTAAGAACGTCTGTCAATTTACTTCACTGATTTTGTGAAATTGTCCAGCCAAATGTGAGCTGAGCTTACAACTCAGAATTGGGCTCTGTGTCCAAACTACCTCTGTTCCTGGAGCCCCTGCCTCTGCTTGGTGTCTCCCTTGCTCTCAACATGAACCTCGCCCTGCTGTATCCTCAGTCTTTGATCTGTCATCTTTCCCCATTAGTGTAATTTACTCAAGCCCTGCAAGTCTCAAACTTCCATGCATCCCAGGGAGATGTAGCTCGTGGAGACCCTACTCAACAGGAGCTGCAACCTTGGTCCATGAAACTCTGCAAATTGCAAAAATAGAACAAGGATTCTGAAAGAACTGAAGGTGGCAGTAGAGGACAAGGTTGCTTCCTGTTCTTGGTGCTGAAGACAAGGATTTTTAGCGTCACTCAATTTCTCTCACATATGTACGATTTCTCTTCACATTTTCATTTCTCTTTTTATCCCTTTCTGACTCAGCCTTTTATCTCTCCTTTCTGATTTTCTTTCCCCATGTCTTCCCAATTGCTTTTGAAGGCTTTGTGCAAATAGAGATAACATTTCTAGTAGGTTTCTTCTCTCCTTTACCCATGAAGAAGTATTAAATCTGTCATCCTGTACCTTTTCATTCACTTAAGCCTTACTTAAATAAATGGGCTCTAAGAACTAATACAACAGAGTTCATTCTCTGTCATCTTTAATAGGAAACTGACAAAAATAATATTGGGTAGGTAAAATTAGCCAAGATGTCATCTTAGGCAATCGCCTATAAAAGTTTTAGCAAGTGGCTAAACTCCTTATCTTCAATACGCTTTGAAAATATGATTTCACAGGGTTTGGAAATAGGACTGCTGCTTGTTTTAGCAAATAGAATTTTATTGGAACATAGCCCATGTCATTCCTTTATATGTCATCTATGAAGGCTTCTGAATTTCAATGGCAGCAATAGGTAGTTGTGACAGAGACTGTATGGCCTGCCGAGCCTAAAATATTTACTCTCTGGCCTTTTATAGAATTGACTGACCCCCCACTCTAGGTGCTGTTGTAAGTGTGCTGAGGCTAAATTCTACTGCAGTAGCAAATAATGCAAAGCCTCAATGGCTTATGACCAAGGGTTATTTCTCACTTGTAAGACATGATCTTTGTGAGTCAGTTTTGACAATTCACTCCAGGATGCAGGCTCAAGGAGCAGCCTCTGGAATATTGTTGATTTAGTAAAGAGTTAAAAGAGACAATGGAATCACCACAGCTCTCAAAACTCCTCTTTTGTAGTGCATAGCACTTCCACTCCTGTTTTCATTGGCCAACCAAGTTGCAAGGCCAAACCTGAGGAAGGAGCATCTGGGAGGGAGGATCCTGGTTAAGAAGTTTCAGAAAATGAAACAAGAATGTAATCTATGACAGTACCGATTCAGCTTTTGTTTAAGGGTTCACTGTGAAAATGAAAACTTCTTTAGGTCTCGGGGCAGAAAGGCTAATCTCTGTCTTCTCTTTTCTTGGAGCATATTCCACAATCTGAGCTCTACATTGAGTACAGCCTTAAAATTCTATGTGTTCTGAGGGTGAAAAGGGAACCACGGAACTTTGGATTCCTGGCAAGATCCGTCCCCTCCCTTGTCATCCTTCTATATCCCGCCACTCAAAATTGCTCATTCTTTGCTTTGAGAGTCTCAGGATTGATCTCGTTCTTTGCCTTATCCCTGGTGTCATAGGTGAGATTCCCTGAGAAGGATGCTGTGAGCACTGGGCGATGCTCTCAGCTTCACCTGGGATGGGGTAGGGGAGGCGAGGCTGAGGGAAGCCTTTGCAGCCAGGGCCCCAACAGATCTTTTGTTTTACTTAATTAATATTTAAATTTATATATGACAGCAGAATTGCATTACAATTCTTATTATGCATATACAGCACAATTTTTCATATCTCTGGTTGTATATAAAGCATGTTGACACCAATTCGTATCTTCATACATGTACTTTGGATAATTGTCCATCACATTCCACCATCCTTGCTAACCTCCTGCCCACTCCCTTTCCCTCCAACCCGTCTACCCTATCTAGAGTTCCTCTATTCCTCCCATGCTCCCCCTCCCTACCCCACTATGAATCAGTCTCCTTATATCAGAGAAAACATTCGGCATTTGGTTTTTGGGGATTGGCTAACTTCACTTAGCATTATCTTCTCCAGTGCCATCCATTTACCTGCAAATGCCATGATTTTAGTCTCTTTTATTGCTGAGTAAAATTCCATTGTGTATATATGCCACATTTTTTTTTTATCCATTCATCCACTGAAGGGCATCTAGGTTGGCTCCACAGTTTAGCTATTGTGTATTGTGCTGCTATAAACATTGATGTGTCTGTGTCCCTGTAGTATGCTGATTTTAAGTCCTTTGGGTATAGACCGAGGAGAGGGATAGCTGGGTCAAATAGTGGCTCCATTCCCAGATTTCCAAGGAATCTCCTTACTGCTTTCCATATTGGCTGCACCAATTTGCAGTCCCACCAGCAATGTATGAGTGTACCTTTTCCCACACATCCTTGCCAACATCCATTGTTATTTGTCTTCATAATAGCTGCCACTCTGATTGGAGTGAGACCTCAAGGGATCTTGAAATACTAGGGGGAGCTCTAATGCTTTGTTGTTTCTTCTAGTAGCTGCCAGCAAGGTGGGCCAAGGGCCAAGGTGTTGGTCAGTTCATGGTGGGATTGGGGCTAAGAAGGGATGTGTCATTATAACAAGGCTCCCCACCCACCAAGCTGTGTAGCCAGCCCACTGCTCCCTGCCGAGAAGCAGCAGGGGAGCAGTGAAGCAGCAGAATGGCCACCTGGGTAGGCTAAAGCACAGGCTGCAAGTGCAGGCTGCCATGTAACTTGTCATAGTGTCACAGGCCTGAGGCCTGGCAGGCCAGCACCAAGCTGGAGCAAGCTAGCCTGTCACACCACAGTAGCCTCCCTGCACACACTGGGGACGTCTGCTGCAGAAGTACAATCCACGTGGTGCTGCAGCTCCACACACCCCACTGAGCATGCACAATCAATGACTTCAACCTCTGTTTCCTGAACTGAGGAGAAAATGGAAGTAAGATAAACCTGAATGGGATTCAGGGTTAACCAATAGCGTTATTACTTTTCCAAATTCTAATTAGCATTATTTTGAACCAATAGCATTAGTACTTTTCCAAACCCCAATTAACATAAATTTGGACCAATAGCAGTGACCCAAGTGCTACATAACTCCCTAGACGAGCACACTCAGAGGGAGAAATCTTGCTATTAGATCACGTCTGGCACAGCAGGAGTTCTGTTCCTGTTTCTATTCTTCACAAAGAGTTTCTACTCTGACACTTGCTCATCCTGGTCTGTGGATTTCATCCTTCACATTCATGAGACAGGAACTCAGAAAGGAGAAGACATTGGGGGTGCGATGCAGGGGTGGGCTCCAACACTGAAGGGCATGGCCCACCATGAAGAGCTGCTACACTTCTCAGCTACAGAGGCCTGCAACCTTAAGGAGACCCCACCTGTCAGCAGAAGTGGGGATTCAAGTTTCATGTCAAAATCCCAGTTTCAGTTAGGCAGTATGACCCTCTTCAGCCTTAGGCAGTCCCAGGAGAGGAACTCAGCTCAAAGCTTTTAGCACCAATACTTCCAGCAGCTGGGAGGCGAATGCTTCTGCAGGCCTGGAAAAAGGGTGGGAACTAAGCCAAACACCACATCATCGATCACACCGTACCAGAGGGTCCTCCCAGAACAGCAGAGCTCTGGGCACCCAGGTCACCCCCATCCTCTGGATTCCCATCTCCAATCAACTGTTTTCTCTTCCAATCTCCGACTCTTCTCTGTCCATCGTGTTCTGTTCTTTTTGTCTTTCTATTATTTCCTCTGGGATCCTAACTCTAACAATTCTTTGACCCCCATTAGGACCACAAATACCACCTTCTCTCTGTCTGTTTCTATGCAGCCAAGAGTCCATCACACATGTTGTCAATTGCATCATCCCCTCTCAGCCAGCCAAATGCACTTAGGTAAAAAGTTCAATTCCTCATCCACTGTAGCTGGACATGGCTGGAGAAAATCATGCTTTTTGAATTCCTGGACTCTAAGTGAGGTCTTAGGGCTACGGTCAGAACTGCTGTAGTTACCTATTCTATTTCCTTCCCAATGCTCACAGAACATTCTTGCATACTTTTCCCTTTCTCCTCGAACTTCTAACATTTTCTCATTCTCAGCTGGCGATTTTACTTTGCATGTTACTGAGGAAATGGAAGCAAACAGAAGACACTTTCCATGTGCTCCCACAACATGCATCTGTATACACAGTCTGCCTTTCTGACCTGTCCTTTTCCCCTCTTCACCTACTGAAGGACATTGTTCCCTGTGTCAGCTCCTCTTGTACATCATCAGATTATTCTTTTTCTACTGTATTAATATCATCACAAAAAAATGCTATTATTTCTCTCCAAGCATTCTGTCATTCCTTGCCACCACCAACTCACTTAGAAGTTTTCATTGCCAGGTTATTTTGGGGGGGGGCAGTACTGGAGGGATTGAACCCAGGGCCTTATCCTTGCCTGCACTCTGAGCTGCACCCCCGCTCTCACATTACCAGGATAACGGTCAATTGTCCTCTTTAGTCTCAGCTTTTCAGCAGCGTTTGACAGAGTTGATCACTTTCCATTTGAAAAACAACCTTCTCTGAGTTTCCAGAGCTCATAGGTTTCTGGTTTTCTTTCCAATATTTATTTTTTAGTTATGGGTGGACACAATGCCTTTATCTTATTTTATGTGGTGCTGAACATCGAACCCAGTGCCTCACACATGCTAGGTGGATGCTCTACCACTAAGCCAGGCCAGCTCTGGTTTTCTTTCTATCCTGTTGATTGGTCCTTCTTGGTCTCCTTTGCTTGGCCTTCCTCATCTTTGAGGTTGCTTGATGGGGCAGTGCCTCAGTCAGTCTCCATCAGATATTTTTTCTTCTCTAACTAGTCTCCCTCCTGGGGAAGCTTGTCCAGATGGCTTTAATTACCATACTCTCACAAATCCCAAATTTATTTTCATACCCTGGACCTCTGCCCTGATCTCCAGATGTATATATCTAGATTTCTACTACACAGTGCCACTTGGATAACTTCCGGGCAGCTAAAACTTCACATGTCCAACAATGGGCCTCTGATGATGGCTGTCCTGTGACTGCTATGAGAAGCAAGCAAAGCAATGTGTACATTGTGTCTTAAACACCGTCTCATGGCAAGTTCTCAAGAAAAAACTATTATCATAACTGTATTGAGGTCCTCAATAAATATTTGTTGAGGTACTAAATAAATATTTGTTGAATAAATGAATGTTATGGTAAATCACATGGGTAATATCATGTTGGCTGAAGTAGTCAGCAATAATAAGTATATATTGGTGGTAAAGAGAATGAGTAGTATACCCTATTCATTTATTCATTAAATATTAACTTAATGGCTACTATGTAACAGGCACCTCTTTAGGCACTGAGAATGTAACAGTGAAAAGACTGGCAGATTCTCTTTTCTCTTGAAGTTTACATTCTAGGGTGAGGCAGGAGAAAAATAAATAAAATATAGACTATGCAAAGGTGGTGGTAAATTCAATGTAGAAAAACAGGGACAAGAGATTAAAAGTGATATGGGGCATCTGGTTTATTTTATTTTTATTATTTGTTTTGGGGTACCAGGGATTCAACTTAGGGACACTCAACCACCGAGCCACATCCCCAGCCCTATTTTGTATTTTATTTAGAGACAGGGTCTCATGGAGTTGCTTAGCACCTCACTGTTGCTGAGGCTGGCTTTGAACTTGTGATCCTCCTGCCTCAGCCTCCTGAGCCACTGGGATTATAGGCATGTGCCGCCTTGTTCAGCCAGGGACATGTATTGGATAGCATGATTTAATAATAAATTATTGCTGCATAAAAATAAGGCTTTGTAAACTTGAAACAATAACAGATATTTATTATCTCTCATGTTTTTCATGATTTAAGAATTATAGGGCACCTTGGCTTAGTGGTTTGGGCTCAGGGCCTCCTGTAAGTTTTAGTCAAGATGGTGGCTGAGGCTCCCACCAGCTCAAAATTTAACTAGGTCTAGGTTTGGTTCACTCACATGGGTGGCAAGTTGGTGCTGGATTTTGGCAGGAGTAAGAATTTGTTGTCCAGAAATCAAGAGAAGAAATCTTTTAAGAAAGAAGGATGGTCATATCCTGATGATACATAAGCGAGGGTAAGAAAACAGATCACTGGATTTGGCAATGGGGAGGTCATAAGTGATTTGGATGAGAGCAGAGACATGATGGTATGGTAGCACTTACAGGGACCATGGGATCAATAGTGATGCTTTACCAGGGAAGCCTGTGTAAATGCTGGTAGAAATGGTTCATCAGAGAGAGAAAAGTTGATGGTGCTGGGAAGGAGAGGAACTATTTCTTGAGTAGGAAAGGGAGAGTGGGATTTAACGTACAAGGACCATGTTCATAGTCATAAAAGGGAAGATAAGGCACGACTACAGGTGCAAAATGTTAGTAAATTTATTGGAAGAGCCTTTATTTTCTTTTCATTGAAATAAAAAAGCCATGGGAGGGGCCTAGGTGGTGGCTCAGTAGTAGAGCACTTGCCTAGCATGTGTGAGGCACTGGATTCAATCCTCAGCACCACATAAAAATATGGGGATATAGCTCAGGTGGTAGAGTGCCTTCCTTGCAGTCACAAGGCCCTGGGTTCGATCCCCAACACACACACACACACACACACTCACACACACACACTAAATAAATAAATAAATTAATTAAATATTGTTCATCAACAACTAAAAAGCAATGGGCTCATCCTGAAAGAGGAAAGGGGTTTGGGAGAGCTGAGAAGGGAGAGGAGGAGATGAAATGGTTGTGCGGAAGAGAAGAGTTGATAAACATTCTCAAGGACTGACAGCTAGCCAGAAGGGTCAGCCTGTTGTCTATGGTCGTGATTTTTAAAGAGAACAGGGAGCATGACCTGTTGTTTTTCTCAGCTGTACTGTATTAAAGATACACTTGAGGAGAGTCAAAGAAAGTCAGATTTTGTTGAGGTTGGAGTTTTGTCAGGCAATTATGACTAAAGGAGATGTGAAATTGCAACCGGAGGCCTCTACAAAGATGTTTATATTGTTGCCGGGGGAACTTGAGCTGAGTTGGAGAGAAGTGAGGATGTGATCTGGGGAAGTGAACAAAGAGAAGATAGAGTCAAACACTGCTGGATTTGAGGTACAAGAGGGAGTGAGCTGGTGGTGGGAGAATACAGTACTTGAAACTGGGAACTTGGATGTGATGACTTTGTTGGTAATGACGGGAACAGGATGTGACCATGGAGGTGGGTGGCTGAGATGAGATGGAGGACAAGATTGTTACTGGTAAAGAATCAATGATTGACAGGCTCACAAGTTGAATGTATTGAAATCCCCAAGAATTATGACAGGAGTCGTATAAGAGAGAGTTGGATCTAAAATCTTCCTTGAATAGGAGATAGTACCAACTGTGAGTTCTGTTAGTGACTCCCATAATTAGGGGGTAGCTTGTGTCTTCTAAGATTGATGTTATGAGCTTGGCTTTTTCATTCAATCAAATATAGGTACCAGTTTCTTTGACCAAAAGTGTGGAAGTTGGTCTAAGCCATCTCCAGATTTCCCTTCAGTTTTAAAATTGTCCAACTTTTGAATAGAAGTCTATGTTACCGTCTTTAAAAACACCTCTATTAACTGGAGAAAAAACTGAATTCTATGTGTTTCAGGTTTCCTGACCATATGAGGAAATTCATTTATTTCAGACTGCAAATTACAATCTTGCAGTTTGTAAACTAAGGATCCAAGATAAACTAAGGATCTTGCTGGCTGAAAGGGGATAGAAGAGGTTGGGGGAGGGTCAAGATTCAGTTCTACAAATGTGTTGAGGACCAACCAGGGAAATTTGGAGTTAATGTTGTTGGAGCTTTATTCATTAAATTGAAAAACTTGTACAACTGTTACCTGATCAAATGAGCCACTGGAGCACCTTTGGAATTCTAACCGAATGATTCACCTCACACATTAGAACAGTTTCCCTCACCCCTGTCTCTCTCTTGACCCTACAATCATCCTTCTAATAGGACATTTTTCTCATTGCATCATAGAAATATGTTTTCTTCTTTATTACCCTGCCTGGAATTGGAACTCCATGAGGAAAGGCTTGCTTCTTTTCTCAGCTTAGTTCCCATCTTCTAACCCAGTACATGACATATGAACTACCTGATAAATATTGAATCCACAGGGGACTGAACAGTTGATTGATTATATAAGTGGATGTAATAGCCACTTGTTTACTTGCTTTAGCATTTATTAAACAATCATCATCTTGTAGGTTGTAGTTGCTGTAAGATTTAGTAGTTTAGAGGTATCTAACACATACATTTGAACTAGGAAGTAAGAGAGTCTCATGATTCCGCAGTTTGGTAGGTTTCCTGATTCCTGCTGGATATCATTCCTTCCTTACTCTGGGAGTCTGCTGTATCTTATATTTGCTTGGCACCTCTTCTCTCCTTGTACAAACTGCTTTGGACTTGGACTTGTGTCATATTCCAAAGTGTTTCAGATCATCTAAGTCTTTTGGAATCTCTGGGGCTAAGAATCTTCTAAAGACCTAAATGAAGAGATTTGAGGAGATGGGTCCCCCATGGGCTGTCCTTTCAGGGGATCTGGACTGTGGTGTGGGTTTCCATGTTGGATTTCAGTGCATCAGGACAACAAAATGCAAGTGGAAGGAGCCTCACCACTTCCTTATCTCTAGGTGATGGTGCCTAGCGAACCCACTGCCTCAGCCCTGGAATTAATCCAGTGAATCTTTTTTTTTTAAATTTATTTTTTAGTTATAGGTGGACATAACATCTTCATTTTATTATTATGTGGTGCTGAGGATCGAACCCAGTGTCCCATGCATGGTAGGCAAGTGCTCTACCTCTGAGCCACAACCCTAACCCCTCCAGTGAGTCTTTGACACAAACTCTGGAGTGGTGCTTAAATTTTCTAGACACTCTCTCTTCTGATAATCCAGTTCTGTTCTAGATTCATGGATGGGTGAGGTGGTTACCACCCCGTGGAGCAGACAAGACCCACCTGGGGGTGAAGTCATTGGCTGAGAGAATGTAGGCAAGTGAATTCCCACCATGGACCTCTCTTTTCATCTGTGTTATAAAGAGGACCTGAATGGTCTTTCTCAGCTCTATCATTCCTGAAATGCTGTGGACTTTTTCTTTCAGGGCTGGAAATGGATTCCAGAACAAGTTGTTCTTCCAGCTCTAAGGGAGCCCAGCCTAGCCACTCCCTTCTCTTGAAATAGTATTTTAATAATATTTATTTCTCAGTCTCCACCTCTGTCCTGTGGTTTTTATCTTGCATATCATTGTTTTCTTATTCATATCAAATCTAGGTTGGTTTGCAAACCTGGAAAAATTGAAATCAACTCATCCTATGTTTATTTAGATATTAATCTGAAACTGACACTGGGGACATGGGCAGAAAAAGGCAGGGCTCTGTCCCCCCAGGGTTATACAGCTTGGCAGAAATGTCAGTTTGCTGTGTGGCTGCAATTCCATTTTAAAGACTGTAGGTACTCCTGAGTGCTGGCTCTTTCTCCCACTCTGAGAAATTTATTTATGCTATCACGGAGGAAACATATATTTTCCTCACTTATCCTAAGTTTAAGGCTGATATCTCTATATCAAAAAACAGATTAATAAGGGAAAAAAGCACACAAGTTTATTTGATATAAGTTTGATGTGATATAGGAGCCTTCTTAAGGAATGAAAACCAAAAGAAATAGTGAAACCTGAGTGTTTTGTGTAGCAGGTTTGATGAAGAGTAGAGAGGGTTGGAGAAATGTGAATGGGCAAAGAGGGGATGATCTGATGCTAATAAACTGGTTATGGAAAGACCTTTATGTTCAGATTCTTCTCTGTGTTCCTGTGTTTTCAGAGATAAGGATATTCTGTTCTTCTGGGTATAAGGAGGACACTGTCATATGAGGGTCTTATGACCTGTTCCAGGGGAGAAAGTCAGGGGAAGGTCAGAGCGATCTTTCTGCCCATGCTGTCTCTCAAATTCCTTTAGTTTGAAATAATCAGTATGCCAAGTTGCCATACTTTGGAGTAGCATGTCATGGATCCTGTCAGTGCATTTCTAAAGGGAGAGGAGGATGTTATCAGCAGCTATAAATACCAACAATGATG
Source organism: Callospermophilus lateralis (assembly GCF_048772815.1). Lineage (NCBI taxonomy): Eukaryota > Metazoa > Chordata > Mammalia > Rodentia > Sciuridae > Callospermophilus > Callospermophilus lateralis. Next base: position 32,833,365 of record NC_135317.1, on the reverse strand, counting down.
ACCACCTTTCTATTCTTTGCAGCAAAGACAACCTATATTTTCTCTGGAATATTAATTCCAGAGAAATTACGGTTGGACTCTTTTGGTTTTGCAGAGTTGTTATCTTGCTGTGACTGTATTATCTTAACAATGGGGGAAACTTGAAATGAAAATCAGGTTTTTAAAAAAATTCTGGGGACTCAGAATTGGAACGCAAGCAGGCCCAGTAGGTTTATAGCAGAGGTACTGTAATAAGGGAACTTGGCTTGGGAGACACAGAAGGCTCCATGGCTCCCTCTAAAGGTGACAACTATTAAATTACTTGATGATGCACTGTTCACCATTAAATAAGGTCTTTGAGAAAGAAAAAAAAAAAAATTCATTATACTCTACTCCAAGAGAATAGTTTTTATTTAGAACAAGAAAAAACTTTCCACTCATCTCCCAGGAAAGAGTTGAACCCCAGGATGTGGGATGGGAAGTGACAACTTCCTAGGTATCCACAGTGAGGTTAGTTTTGCGACCTGAAAGGAGTCACAGAAAATCAAGTTCTCATATACATCACTGTAAGCACAAAAAGGCTTCCAAGGAAAATTTCAGTGGCTTTCGGGGAGACCTTATCCCTACTTCTATTATCTTAAACATTAGAGAGTTGATTTCCTATCTATCCATCTACCTTCCTCTATATCCTTATATTCCACATGCAAGGCTCTACTGATATAAACACCTCACACCAGAATGAAACATTGTTCCAATAGATGTACCTACATTGATAGATCATTATTACCCCAAGTCCATGGTTGACATTAGATTTTACTCTTGATGTTATACATTCTGTGGGTTTGGACAAATGCATAATGACGTGTGCCCACTGTTGTATCATACAGAGCAATTCCACTGTCCTAAAAATTTTCTGTGCTCTACCTATTCATCTTTGTCTTCCTCTGAACACTGGCAACCACTGATCTTTTTAGTGCTCCATAGCTTTCCTTTTCTAGAATGTCGGGGAGTTCGAAAAGTATGTAACCTTTACATATTGGCTTCTTCCACCTAGTAAAATGTCTTTATGTGTCTTACACATTTCTCACTGGGCCCGATACCTCATTTCTTTTTAGTGCTGAATAATATCCCACTCTCTGGGATATTATTCACCCATTTGCCTACCTTTAGACATCTTGGTTGCTTCTGAATTTTTAACAATTATGAATAAAGCTGCTATAAAATCAGTGTGCATATAGAAATGAGTTTTCTCTTTCTTTGGGTAAATTCCAAAGAGCGTGCTTGCTTCTGGATCACATGTTAAAAGTATGTTTAGTTTTGTAGGAAACCATGCAACTACTTTCCAACGTGTTGGTACCACTTTGCATTCCATTTCCATTTAAATGGAAGTGCCTATTAATTCATATCCTTGCCAGCATTAGGTGTTGTCAGTGTTTTGAATTTTGGCCATTCTAACAAATGTGCAGTAGATAACATATTTTATATACTTTTTAGTTAAAATGTGGGGTAATTCTGTTGTTCTGATTATTACTTTTTATTTTCATTTATCATTAAATTAATGTATATTCAGAAAAATTATATCGACTTCCTTTGCATGTAAAAATACTATAAAATGTGCTTGGTATTAAAAACTTTTAATTGGCAAAAAATGTCATTTTAGGAAACACATCTTTTTATGTAACTTATTCCAGCTGTCCTTTTACTACCATCACAGAACTCTAATTTCCTCTCCTGAGTTGCTGCTTCTTCAAAAGTGGAGTATCATTTTTCTCACTTTTGCATTCTCTCCAATTCTTTCCACATGCTTCATACAAGGGATGAGTATAATACATAACTCAATGCCATGGATTTTAGAAAAGTCCTGTAATATGGGCAATTAAGTAAATCATTGGTTCACTTTTTACTTGCCCATGGTCATATGGCCAATAAGTGGTAAATCTGGATTCAAAAGCAACCAGTTTGGCTCTGGAGTTCCCCCACACATAGTCAGACATATTTATATATATATATATATATATATATATATATATATATATATATATATATATATATATATATATAAGCTTCTATCTTTCCCTTTAGGTATCCAGACCCTGTCCATAGCCCCTTTGCTGTGAGGAGCTGATTCCATTACTTTTGTTGAGATGAGGAATGCATGAAGTTGGGACCCATGTAAGTGATGATCTTCCATTCCCTGGTCAGAGTTATTGCATTAAGTATGGTCAGTGAGCCTATAGACCATGTTTATTGTGTAATTTTTTTTTTTTTTGATACCAGGTATTGAACTCAGGGACACTCAACCACGGAGCCACATCCCCAATTCTATTTTATTTAGAGATAGGGTCTCTCTGAGTTGTTTAGTACCTCGCTGTTGTGGAGGCTGGCTTTGAACCTGGCGATCCTCCGGACTCAGTCTCCTGAGTTGCTGGGATTACGGGTGTGTGCCACCGAGCCCAGCTTTACTGAGTAATTTTTGAGAGAGATGTATCTACTCTGTTTTGGAAAAATTTGGGAAACCAGTTTCTTTCCCTAACTTGAGATATAAATAGAAAGAAACAGATCCCAGGCAGTTGTGGACAGTCAACATAGGACAAGTGGGATTAAGGTTGACACGGATAAGGGCAGATAGATGCAGAAGTAAACCCAGTCATGGATGACATTAATGAGCAGTTGAATCAAACGAACCCTATCTCTAGCATTCAGTTGTACAAGGTACTGATTGCTTAAATTATTTTGAGATTTGTTGTTGTTGTTATCCAGTGGAAACTACTCACAGCCAGAGTTTGGGAAGATAGAACTATATTCCTTTCTTAAAGGCTAATTGGTTAGACTTCAGCCAAGTATAGTTGCTATGCTTAGAGAGAATTAATTAGATCTTGGTATTTAAGAGCTATGTGATAACTGGTTCTTGTTATATTTACAACTCTATATTCAAATAAAACCTAAATGTCAGGTGCCTGAATACAAATATAAAAAAAAAATCAAGACCTGCTGTTCCTGCAGCCGAAACTGAATTAGAACTCCCTTAGGAAGAATCAATACTTTTCTTTTAAGCCAAATGCAGATTCCTAAATGTACTTCCAAATGACAAATAATAAATGGCCAAGGAAAATATTTAAAATGATCTCTACAAAGGATAAAAATTAGGGGGAAATGCTATCAATATGCTATAAATGTCTATTATAAGGGTTGGGAAAAAACCATCCCTTAAGCTCCTCCTCTATAGTATCATGCTGCTTCTTTAGGTTATAGCCAATTAAATAATTGCTAAAGGGAAAATACAATTGTTGGTGATTATAAAGACATGTAACCAAGGATAAAGTCATTATCTTGAAAGAGATTTTCTTTAGGATTTCAATGGTTCTGAACTTTAGAAGGGCAGAGCTTCTGTTGGTCCTAAGAAAATATAGGGATCCCAAATTCTTCAGAATGATGGAAGGGTGTCTTGATTGTTCTTGATTGGGAAATGTGCAAAACCCGCTTACTTCAAGGTCACTATTGTGCTTTCCCATTTTTTTGACAGAATCTAAAGGTGTAATACTTTTCTTTGCTTCTTTTACCTCCGGACACTCTATTTTGCACAGTCAAATAGAATTACAAGGTACTTGTTAAGTCAGGAAGAAAACAATCATTTTCTGCTTTTGTTTTATGTGCATCATTCAAAGTAGAAAGCCCCCAGCCTTCTAATGTGATTGACAGTATCTGGAGAGTTCTGCATTTCAATAAGTTACTCTAGGGAAGAGCGCTTTGATTCTCAAGGTCCCTGGACGACAGAGTGCTCAAGCTCTGGCAGTGAGTCTGTTGCCTCTGAGAGACATAAATAACTACAACTGACAGAAAATAAAGCAGGTAATATCTAGCAATGCCTAGATACATTAAAATGAAATACAGTTCAAGACTCTGCTTCTTTAGACCCCGTTGAATACTGTTCTCAGTCATCTGGTGAAATTTTAATTTATTTTATTATTGCATTTTATGACAAAATGTAACATAACTCATTCATTTTATCCATTAATTCTCTCTCCTTCATAAAATTGGCATATGATATGATGACCTACATTAAAGTAATTGTCTACCATGTGTAGTATTATAGTGATAATCTATAAATATTATGAACATTTGTAGAAGATTAAGGTGTGAAATACTGAAAGAGATATAAATCTTTCAATATTTTAAGTTTTTTCTTTATATTGAACCAGTATCTTAGCTGTTTGAGCCACCTAGTGGTAATATACATGAAATATGATTTCTGGTACTAAAAAATAATGTAAAAGTTTAAGTTTCCAATTTAAAAAGAATGAACTAAATTGAGTGAATCATAGCCATTGCATATATTCAACTTTTGAATGAGTATTTATTGTTTATAGGTAGAAAGTTGTTGTGGTTTGGATGTGAGGTGTCCCCCAAAAGCTCATGTGTGAGACAATGCAAGAGGGTTCAGAAGAGAAGTAATTGGGTTGGAAAGTCTTAACTCATCAGTGAATTATTCCCCCTGATGAGATTAACTGAGTGGTACCTAAAGGCAGGTAAGATGTGGTTGGAGGAGATGGGGCATTAGGGGCTTGGCTTTGGGGGTGTATATTTGTATCTAGTAAGTGGAGATCTCTCCTCCTCTTCTTCTTCTTCCTCTTCCTCTTCCTCTTCTTCTCCTTCTTCTTTTGTGCTGGGGATCAAACCCAGGGCCTTTTGCATGCAAGGCAAGCACTCAACCAACTGAGCTATAGCCCCAGCGCCCACTCCTTACCTTCCTCCCTCCCCCCATCTTTCTCTCTCTCTCTCTCTCTCTCTCTCTTTCTCTCTCTCTCTTTTTCCTTCTTGATCATCATGTGAGCTGCTTCCCTCTGCCACACTCTTCCACCTTGATGTCCTGCCTCACTCTGAACCCCAAGGAATGGAGCCTGCTATCTATGGACTGAGACCTCTGAAAGTATGAACCACCAAATAAACTTTTCCTCCTCTGCAGCTGTTCTGGTCGAGTCCTTAAGTCACAGCAGCCAAAAAGCTGGCTAAAACAAAAGTTGACTTTTAGAAAATGAATTATTAAAACATAGCTATTTGTTATTTTCTTTCTTCTATTAGAGGCTACATAGTCAAGGAAATCAAAATGTTACAAAATTATAATAGAAAGTGATACTTTTAATATGTATAATAAAAAGCAACTATTCAATATTTAATGGACTAAAATAATTAATCCACTTTACAACTTAATTGTATTCAAATGTGACCTTTGACAAGAGGTCTTGGGTGTGGTCATATTTTCTAACTTGTCTTCCAGCTAACCATCAGTCTCATGTCTTGTTTTGTTCAAAGAACAAAAATGAATCACCCATCAATCTACCCAGTGATCCATTAGAAATATTCTGTAACCAGATAATATTATGGTTAATTTTAGATTTCTTCAACTGAGTGTTGTAGATCAAACTAAGTTTCCATTTTGACTCTGTTCTGGTATAATTACTTCCATCAGAGCCAAATCACGAAATATTGCTAACTTCACGTGTTAGAATCTACATTCATCTTTGCCTTGTTAACTTTTAAGGAGCTTTTATTTGTTGTTCCAAGAATATCAAGTTCTTTAGTTTCCTGCTTTTTAAAATTGCCATATGTCTCTAAATAGAAATTTTTTTTGTTGTTTAAATCAGAATTAGCACAAAGAAATGATAGACTTGTCTTCTTTGAAATCACCACCCTTCCTACTTGGTCAGCTCGCGAAACAGCAGTGAAAGAGTCCTGTTTTGATGACCCCGCTTGTCTGACCCTGGCTTTCCCATCTTTGTGGTTTCATTAGGTGAGCAGAGGAGAGGCAGCCTTTACAAGTGATTCCTGACAGCAGCAGCATCTAAAGAAGTTGAGAGGACTGACACTTTTGACTTACAGCAGACAAAACCTGCAGGGGGTGATTGGGCAGAATAAAAATGTAATAGGCTCTCAGAGAGAAGGGTCCCCATTTTCTAAGACCCCCAGCAGATTTGTGGGGGAACAGAGTAACAGAGAAAACTCTGCTGTGAACATAAGAGGAGTGGCTGTTATTTTACCCACCCCCTCCTTTTTTTTTTTTCTTCTTTTCTGGGAAATTCCATCCTTTGGGGCAGATGTGTGGTTGTGGGTAGATATGTTACCTAGGCTGAGCCAATCAGAGAATTTCCTTAGGCATTTTGAACTTGGGAGTAATGAAAACAAATCTGAGCAATTTGGGGTGAATGGTGATGCTGTTTCCTGCTTTGTGGATAAAATCAGTCTAAAAGATGAGAGATGGGAAGATGAGAACAGAGAGCATCAGAGGAGAGGGAGAGTGTCTGAGCCAGGATTCCTGGGACTAACATATTGCCCAGTTGGCCTCAGCTGGTTTGAGCCAGGCTTCCATTGTTGGCAACCCAGAGTCTTGATTAATGGGAAGCAGATACATTCTTTTCAAATGTATCAGTAAATGGAACATTCTGTATGATGAGGGAAAGGGGCAGGTCCAGAGTTCTTTTGAGAATCAAAAGATAGTGATCAAGAGCACCTACCAGGACATGATAAATAGGCTAAGCAATCTCATGGGCTATCCAAAAGATACCCAGAGAAGGTGTGGCCAGGCGGGTTTTGAAGAATTCCAGGATAATATGGACTTTTACCCTAAAATGCTCATTATACGCTCTACATGTTTTCTTAACTTCTTTTCTCACCATTGAAATTTCTGTGAATGGGTATTGTACCAAGTTTCCTAATTGTAGTTTCTGAGTTGGAGAGAAAGCTAGCTGTATCATTATTGGCATCTGTTATGCCATAGCCCAACTGGAGGAAGATTTCCCAAAATGCTCTTTTCTAAAACCTTCCATTCCATGCAGCCATGTTGATATCAGGTGACCTGCCTGTTCCTATTTGCATTCTCACCCTATTCATGGTTCATTAGACCAAATCAATTTTTTTTTAAATTTGGATTTTTTAATTAAACGGAGTCAGCAATTCCTGTATTCTATAGTAAACATTGGTAGGATTAAAAATTTTAATCTACCTTCACTCTCAAACCAAATGAATATTAAAAATATAGCCAAAGTTTGAGTTTAGCTTTAAAAATTAATAAAAATAAATTATAAAAGGAATAAAAATCTAAGAAATTTTTCCTATAAAATTCATATCAAAATTTTTTAAAAATGGATTTCTCATGAAATCACACAAACTAAACTCCAAAAATCTATGAAAGATTGCAGAACAGTAAGTAAAAATCACTCAGAGAATATAGGAGGGTAGGGCTCTCCTTTCTTCAGGTGCATTTTTAATGTTAAGTGGTAGACATCAGTGAGAGCCATTTTGATTTCCTATCCTATTTCATCATTCACAGGCTCTTTGGATGAACGGTGACCCCTGTGGCCTTAAGGATCCCGAGTTCACATCTCTAATATCAAACTCTTTCTTGAACTCAAAACCTGTACGTGTAATGGTGCATTGTGTATTTCTCAGAAAGTCATGTGACCCTCAAAGTCAGTGCCTCTAACATCTTTCTGAATTCTTCATACTTCCATTGTCAGAGAATGATATCACCATCTCCTTGGTTACTCAAGTGAGAAACCTGTGAACCATTGCCTACCCCACTTTTGCCCCCTGTCAGTCACTATGCTCTTTCCATGCCATCGCCATTATTTCTCCAATGCACCTATTTCTTTCCCTCCCCACCACTACATCCTTAGTCAAGATCCTTATTTTCTTGTGGAGCTTGCTGGAACAGCCTTTTAAGTTTTCGCCCAGCCTTGAGTAATTCATCTTTCAACATCATTTTCCCTTCCAGAGTGAACTTTTGAAATTGTGTCAAAGAATCTTTCATGACTTCCCTTGCAATGGAACTGTGAGATTTTTTAAAAACGTTTTTTCTTCCATGCTCTCTAACATGACCCTCAGTCTGGCCTTCTTACCTCTCGAGCCATGCGGGTTGCTCCTGGAAGAAGCTTTCTCCCTTGTGCCTCAGTATGCAGGCTTCTCCAGCCATGGACATTGTTCTAGTAACTTCTACCTACATGACTTCAGGATTCAGTGCAGGAGCTCCCTCTTTCAGAAAGTCTCTCTTAACTTTATTATCTCTGGAAACTTCTACCATAGTACTTCACACACTGCTTTGCCAAGGTACCCTTAGTTCTTTCTATTTCTTCCCAAGCACGCTGTAAACTCCTTGAAGCTGACACTGGCACCTGTATATCCACTTATAAAAAATCAAATGGTCTTTTATTCAACCAGTAAGTTAAAAGATGAATAAAGCCACAAACTCTTCACTAATTCCCCCATTTGTAGTTTACATTCTAGGCAACATCGATTCTGAAATGAGAAAAATGACGTGCCATTAATACAGTATAAAAGATACTGACAAAGGAGAAATCCCCTGCCATCATCAACACACTTCTAGTGGAAGAGATTGGTGGGTGAGAGAAATGAAATATAGTAACCTAACCTATGTAAGCTGGGGTGGGAGTAAGGCAGTAATTTCCTTCTGGTGGAGTAAAACCTGGGTAGAGAGCCTGTTCCATTGTTATCTCTGAAGTGCTCTAACAAACATTGGCAGGTGTCTGAACAAACAGCCTTGGAAGCCTTTGATTGTCCAAAAAAGATTGCAAGAAGCCAATCTAGGAGAAAGAGAGAAGAAGAGTTATATGGAATCCTATGAAGATTCAGACAGAGGAGAGTACAAAGAGTTTGGATTTTTATGCTCCCAACTTAAAAGAGGTGGCCCAGGTGGCTGTTTTTAGTTGGTTTCCTGTTATTTTGTAAATTTTGGATATTTATCTCTCAACATAGTTAGCTAACAAAATAGTATTTGACTTTTTGTAGGTCAGCTAAATCGGTCTTCAGGATCTCTGCCCTTGGTCTGAATTACCCACTGGAACTATCCTGGCCTTTACCCTCTACAGAGAGGAGATACACTCCAGGGACATAAAACCAAACATCTGTCACACTGGTCAAATCAGAAATTTTCAGCAACATTTGTTTAGTACCTACTCAAAGGTTGCTCCTAGAATTTCTACTAAAAGGGGGAGCAAGGGCATACTTGTTTGAAATGGGGAGCAGGGAGGAGCTAATGGAGATTTTGTGGTAGTAGGTGAGGCTAAATCCCTTCCAAGCTGCATGAACCTTCTTCTTGTGTTGCCACTGCACCTATTTTCTTATTATATTGTGCTAGTCAGTGTGGGAGAGTTTCCAAGAAAGAACTGAGTCCTACACTCAGGGAAATTAGAGTCCAGCCAGGGGAGATGAAAAAAAAAAAAAAAAATCCCAGAGCTTCTTAAACTGTTAATGTAGAACAACTTTCCAAAGATAGTTGAAGTCCAGGAATAGCCTGTTCTAACTTGATAAATGAGGGCCTACAGTTTTCAATAGCATAAATGCAGAATCAATATTATTGTAAGAAGTAAAAAGATGAGTGAGCTTATGCAACTGGTTGACCAGGAGACCTGGGTCTGACCACAGCGTTTCAGTCCTTCCCGGTCCCAGAGGCCATTTGGTACCTGCTATTGTTTGGATCTTGAATGGTCCCCCAAGAGCCCACGTGTTAGAGCCCTGGTTCCCAAGGTGGTGTTGTTGGAAAGGGGTGAAACCATTAAGCGGTAGGACCTGGTGGGAGGTTTTAAGTCCTTGTTGGATATATTCTCAAAGGGGGAATAGTGGGACCTCGGTTGCTTCCTCTTCTTCTCTTTTGCTACCTTGCCACCAGGTGATGGTTTTTCTTGCTACGTGTTCCCATCATTATATGTTGTCTTGCCACAGGTCCAAATGCAATGGACCAAGAAACCATTGACTGGAACCTCCCAAACTGTAAGCAAAAATAAACTTTTCAAAAATAAGTTAATTATCTCAGGTTTTTTTCTTTTTTTCTTTTTTGTTGGTGCTGGGGATTGAACCCAGGGTCTCATTCATGCTAGACAAGCACTCTACTGCTGAGCCACATCCCAGCCCTTATCTCAGGTATTCGGTTGCAGAGATAGAAAGCTGAAATTAGCTCAAATTCACCAGCTTTCCTTGGTGGCCATGTGTCTCCTGATTAAATATCAGTGGGATTGATTGTGAGTGTTGGGTCTGGACAGATTTTCAGGGCAATAGCTAGAATTCTCAAAAGTCTCTGGATTACCTGTCGTATAGTTTTTCAGATGAGTGCAGGGGAGATGGGCTGAGAGATCACTTGTGACTGATGTTTTCTTTGCTTTCCTTTTTCTGAAGACAGGGTTGCCAGCATTTTCTCCACCTAGTCTTACCCCTTCATCCCACGTGTCTCCTGAAGAAAATGAGAAGGTTGCAGGCCCCAGCCCCTTTGAAAAGTGAAGCTATGCACAAGAGAAGACAGTGCCAATTTCCAATTGCATGAAAGCCGAATTTACATTATCACAGGGCATCCTTACCTAGGGATTTTCCTTATAATAACATTCTCTTTGAGTTGAAAGAAATTACAGTACTGCCCCGAGGAGAAAGAATTAAGATATAATTGTTGTATGAGGTAGGTATGTGTGAATTAGAATAACTAAGGTTTATAGAATCCTTATGACATGACAGACACTATTCCAAGCAATTTATTTGTGTTATCTTATTTATTTCTCACAGTGGCCCAGTGAGTTTTGTACTATTAGTATCTCCATTTTAGAGATGTGAAACTTTAGATATAGAAAATGGCAAAGTTAGGGGCATGGGCTCAGCCAGTCTTACTCCATAGGCTGTAACTTTAACCACAATGTTATTTTGAAATGAATGAGTAGAAGTTACCATTTTTTTTTGTTTTGTTTTTAAATTAGCTGAAATTCACAGCTGGACTATAATAATTAAAATTTTAATAGCTAGCTTTGTTATAAATGAAAAGAACACAATTAGAGTAGGAAAACCCTGCAAACACTTGGAATTTTGATTTCTTATTTACAAGGAAATTCTGATTTGATTTCTTATTTACAAGGAAATTCTGATTTGATTTCTAATCCTAGCCGCTTCTCTTTTCCTGAGGCATCTTTTTATCTTGCTTGTCTTTTCTTTCTAGAGGATCTTTAGTTTTTCTCTCTCTTTTAATTTCATCCTCTTGCCCATGTCTACTCCATCTTGGGAAAAATATGTACTGTGACTTACTCTTGGCTATACTTGCTTCCTCTAATTTTTTTTTTTAAATCCATTTTTTCCTTTCCACTCCTACTACTTCTTCAAGGTTCTTCTCTTGAAGGCCCAAGTAACCTCTTTGTGAAATTCAAAGGCATTTGCTATTTCTGTTGCTTCTTGCTCCTTTATCTTCTGTAATAACACAAAATCTAGCTCTTCTGCATGTCTTTTCTATTTTTTTTTTTACTTCTGTCTTCCTCCTACCCACTCACTGTGGGTTTCTCCAGTGCTTGCTTATTTCTTAGAACTCTTCTATTCTTTTGATGACATCTTGTCTTTGAAATGCTCATCCATTATCAAAGTTTCACCTCTCCCTTTCATGCAGGCTACTTTATATCTATCTGTACCTTAGTAATTTTCTCTTACCCAAATGTCAGTATTTATTTCCAAGTGCTTCCTTGAAATTTCCATTTAAGTATTTTACTGCCACCATTAAGCTCAAAGTGCACAACCCTTTGTTCATAGTCAGTGCTTCCCATGTGGATTCTCTTGATGATGATGATGATGATGATGCTGAGATGACATTGTTGATAATGATGACAGCGTGGCATTATTCTGAGTACTTTGTATAGTTTCACTGGTTTAATCCTTAAAGCAATTATTATCCTTATTCTACAGCTGATATATATTAAGCATTATGCCTCCAAATGATGCCAGCTGGCTAGTGGAGAAGCTGAGATTCACCCAGTCAGTCCCCTCGATAGTCTTTATGCCTAGTCTCTACTCCATATTTACATGTGCTGCTTTCTAATTCCTCACACTAAGAACTGTGCACCTCTTTTCCCTTATTCTAATTCATAACTTATCTTTTCTTTTAAAATGTTATTGGTGTTTCTTATCAGCCAGAGTCTGCTTGGCAGACACAGAGGCACGGTTAAGGAAATGGGAGGAGACGAGGAAGCTCTTAGATATTAACGGCATTGAGATGCTGTCACCAAACCCAGTCTTGGAAGAACACAAATGGTAAACCACGTCATGGGATTCCAGTCTAGAGGAAGCTGGATCTCTGGAATTGGGACTAGCACCAGTTCCCAGAGGAGTGCAGCCACTGATGAACGCTGGCATGTCTCGAAGGGCCAAGGAAGTAAGTGGGGAGACAAGTGCCCTTTATTTTTCTCCTCATAGATTCCAATTTCTCATGCTTGCTTCATTAAGTCCTGCTTGTAATCTTGCCTCCTTAGTTGCTACTCTGTCACCAGCCCAGTTTCTCTGAGATGCCACATTCCTTGTGGCATTTTTTTTCCTTCTCATAAGCTTGAAAGGCTGTCACTAATTCTTGGTTTGCTCTTGGCAATCCTCCAAGCCTCAAGTCCCATCTCTGTTTTAAATGTTGTAACTGCAACTTTCCTGGCCCTGGCTTTGATTGGTCTCTTCAGTGCCACCCCCTTTCTACAAAAATGCCACTTTCACACCTGCATGAAATGCTGTTTCTCATCTCCTTCTCTATGCCTCACCTACTTTTGGTCTTCTTTTCAAATACCATATGTCCTTCAAGACCCCTCTTTTCTGTAAAAACTAGTCTACATACATAGGTTCCTCTGTCTCCCCAGTTTCTGCTAAATTGTGAGGAACTTCTTACGAATTTGATTTTAATTATGTTTGTTTGTTTCATAACTGTATGTCTTGTCTCTCCAATGCAAGATCACAAATCGAGGGTGTGGTTGATGGCTCATTGGTGTGACTCTCATTTTCTAAGCTATAACAGTCTGAAGGGGTACAATCAAAGCAGCCTGGGTGATAGGGAAAAAAAAGTGATCTGTGCTCTATGCTCCTCACTGTAAAATCAGGAGAACTCTAGTCTTCAAGTCCCTCCCTCTCCTGGCAGGGTCCTGATGCTCTCCTTTGCTGCTAGGAACATGTTAGATCACGTACCCCAAGATCATCTCTGATGGGCTGTCCTTGCGTCTGTAGGTTGCAGGACTTACCCCAATATGTCTTTGGGATTGATTAGTATTCAGCTTCCTTATTGGGATTGTTCATTTCCATATGATTGACATGCTTCTCATTCTTCATGGTGCAAACCATTCTGTTTGCCAAGAATTACCTGTTAGGGTGGGATTATATGGAGTACAATGCAGGTTCATAGTCCCAGAGAATTCTAGTCTCCTGGCTCTAAGCTAATGTCTCAGACTCAAGTTGGTCCGTATAAGCAACACAGCCCATGTTTACATATTGAGGTTTGTCTTTTTCCTTCTCCTAATTTCATACTTTAAGATCCTAGAATCTTAAAACCAACCTTTAATTTAAAGGTTGGGAAACCTTGAAATTCAACCTTGCCACAGTCTGGCTGGGCATGAAATAACCGGGAGGTCACGAGCCACTTGTAGGTTCAAACAGGAACTACTTTATCGCCCAAACCCCACGGGAACTCTCTAGAACTCCACGGAAACTTCGAGAGAACCAACAGGAACTCAATGGGAACTCCGCGAGAACTCAACGGGAACTCAACGGGAATTCCGCGGGAAATCAAAAGTAGCGGGCACCCGAGGTAGCAGGAGCCAACCCACTGCCGAACACCAGAGGTCCACATACACAACAGTTACAGCAATCAGTCACCATCCCAATAATTATACACAGCTTAACTTAATCACCATCATCCCAATGGCTCACTGGCATTACCTCCCAACCACTCCTTCTGGCAAAATGCCAGGTGCCATCCCGACCTGGCTGTGGCTCTCAACAAAACTTTTGACAGTTAAGTGGAGGAAGAATGAGTTCATGAAAATGAATGGACTTATCACCTTGGCCATTTGGATGGTTTCTCCGGTCTTTTGTCCAGAAACCTTTCTCATTCATCTTCTTGTATTTTTCTACCCTGTCTTTTTCACTGATAGGTTGATAGGTTGAATCACAATGATGATAATAATAGGTTAAAGTAATAGCTTAGTTAAAACTAGATGAATTTTTTAAAAAACGAAGAAAGGCCAATGTCTTTCAGCAGGAGAGAGAATTTGCATGGTGAAATCTCTTAATAACGAATATCTTGGGGTCTTCTGAAGTACATACATACAGTTAAAAAAATAATTCTTGGTACTCATTAATCTTGGATCAAGGAAATGCAATTTCCCCCCTTTTAACAATCTACTATCATTTGTAATTAGCCAAGGAAATGCACTGTTCTCCAAATTCAGCAGTGTGCTACATAGATGTTTCTTTCTATCCAGTAAAAGCTATATTGCTTTTCTAGAAATGATCACAAAAATGAAAAACATCACCAGACTAGCTAAACCAAGACACAGGACATGGAGGGAAAAAAGGAATCGTTTGGAAAAGTAATTGAGTTCATACAAGAACTTTCTTCTCTAAAGATTTTGACATCTTGAAGGAACTTATTTATCTGTCTATCTCAACCATTGCCAAACTGTGTGATGTGAAAGAGGGAGGTAGAGCTTGATGGAGCAGGGATCCGACTGGGGGCAACTTCCTTTTGCAAACCCAAAGACCTTTCCTTGGGGGCAAAAAAGGCAGAAGCTGAACTTGGTGGGTTTGAGGGCTTGCAAATGCAGCCAGCTGAAACTTTGTAAACATTTAGCATAAAACTCATTTTTAATCTCATAAACTTAATTTTTCCCCCTAGCATATGGGATGCATAAAAAGGAAATAAAACTTTAGTAAATTGAGCCTTACTTGTGCTTTATAAAAAAGAAATTGAATTGCTCTAATGGCAGCTGCAGCTGGCTTTCAGCTTCGAACAACCAGTGTAAATCTAGTTTTTAGTGCTTGATTTAGTAAACACTCAGCTGCAAACAGGCTTCGAAACAGCTCTGAATGCAGGGTTTTCCGTAGAGGCAGTTATGTAACCTTTGTGTGATATGCCTTTAAAATATGTGAAGAATAGCAGAAACCCTGATTGGGATATCTTACAATTATCCTTTACTCTATATTTAAATCTGCAGAGAGTTTGCTACTCATTATACATGGAGCTAGCACAAATGGGTTCTAATAGGCCATGAATTTAAATGCATGTGTAATATTCATTAAAAATTTTTTAAAAAAGTCGAGTACTAATACAGAGTTAGGAAGCTCTAGTAGAGTTGGACACATTGTTTGGTTACCTCAAAGTGATCATCACAGCTTGTTTTTGATCTTGTCCTTCCCCAAGCCTTATGTCACACTCCCACACACCCAAGAGCCTCCTATTCTGTTTAGCAAAGGCTGCATTGCACCCAGCTTGCAATTTTTACTAAAAATAGGGAGAAAATCTTGTTCTTGATGAACAACATGGAATGTCCAACTGCTTTTAAGTGGATGCACAAGTAACTGTTAAGACAATCATGCTAGTTTATCCAAAATATTCCCTAGTGACCTGGACTCCTTGCGGGTGTTTTGCTGTTTGGGTGAAGGTAATTTTTCCAACCACTAGTAGACAAGATGAGTATTGGCATCTTATGGCTTTCCTGCTAAAGAAATCTTTTAAAAGAATTCTGGCTCGGCTGGCCAGGGTTAATCCTGGGAACAGTTTTGCATTAGGATAAATCAGTGCCTGTTCTTCCTCCCTTAAACATCTTCCAATATTTCAGGTTTATTTTTAGCTGACTGTCAACCAAACCTGCCTAAGGCATTAATTGATAAGTGTTAAGAGTCTCTATTTCTCATGGGTATTTCTGATTTTAAAAGAGACTCTTGAATGTGAAAAAGTCCCAAGACCCCAAATTTGGGCTGTTTTTGTGATGGGCTTTGGGACTGATGTGGTGCAGAGAGCAACTTGCTTCAAGGCTGGCTCTGGGCACAATGGCTGGGCTTTAGAGAAGTTAATTCACACACATCCTTTTTCTTTTTTCCCCACCATCTGGTTGTTTGGCTGCCAGCAATTGGAACTATTAAACAAATGGAGACTGTGACATTGGAGAATAAGCCTGCTACACAGCAAGGTAGGGAGAGAGTCTGAATGTCTCTATCTGTAGCTCTGCTACTGCCAGCTGAGTGACCTTAGGGAAGTCACGCGAACTGAGCTTCTGCCTGTCCCCTCTTGCAGGACCCTTGCAGGATCAAATAAGATCATGGGAAAGCACATTGAACATGAAATGACAAATTCCTTTGATTATTCATAGCAAAGTTAAGTTTTATATAGAAAGACAGATAATAAGCGCTATCTTCTTACTCCCTGGGAGACGGTAATTACCACCCAGACCCCTGAGATTCAGAGAAATAAATGTGAGCAAGTGACAGATCTTGTTATGCCTGTAGATGAAATGCTTGAAGCTAGAGATGGTTAAATCACCAACTATTCAAACAATTAAAGAGAATGAAAGCACCATGGAAAATAAAGTGAACACGATAAGGTGAAAAGAACTGAGCTATCCCGGGTGTAATCTGCACTACACCTCTCCCCAGCCAGGGGTTCAAGTCATACCAGGTCTGTTTTTCATATTCATATTCATTAATTCATATCCATATTCATTAACCACCTGAGGGTCCATGTGTTTGTAGCAAAAGTCCAGCGTTTAAATTTTTTTAATATTACATTTTAAATAAAAACTTCATATGCATGTAGTATACAAAGTCAAAATACACATCTTGATATGGTTTGGATCTGAAATGTTCCCCCAAATCTCTGTGGAAAGTGTGCCCCCCACCCCATCCAGCAGTATTCGTAAGTTAGAGATGTTTGCAACATGAGGGCTCTCACGACATCAGTGGGTTCATCCATTGACAGAGTCAGAGCTTAATAGGTTATTGGGAGGTAGTGGGACCTACTTGTAGGAAACAGGTCATTGGAGATGTGCCTTTAAAGGTTATACTTTGTCCCTTCAAACTTCCTCATGCACCTTCCTCTCTCTCTTTGTCTCTCTGCCTTCTGGCCACCTGAGGTGAGCAGCTTTGCTCCATGCCCTCCTTGACATGATGGTCTGCCTCACCATACACCCAGAAACAATGGAGCCAAGTGGCCATAGACTGAAACCTCTGAAACCATGAGCCAAAATAAAATTTCTTCTCCTTTTACATGGCTTCTCTCAGGTATTTTGTCACCGTAACAGAAAGCTGATTAACGCAGATCTATTAGAAAATTCCACAGTCTCCTGACTCCCTTCTCACGTCTCCCTAACACCCTCTCCAAAGGTACCACTTTCAACTATTAAGTTTCTTCTGGCATTCAATATATCCAACGTTCTAAAAATGATGTGTACATTGCTTTCTCTTGATTTTCCTATTTCAGAAAGTGTCTATCAGATTCTTACCATGGAAGATACAGCTAGCTTTCTACACTGCTTTCATTGAGTTTCCCCTTCACATCTTCCTAGTATAGTTTTATTATAATTTTGGTTAAATCAGTATTATGGTCATTCCGACATTCTTTTTAACTGAGTATTACAGTGTACTATTTTTTCTTCTATTATATTTTTCTTAAAGTTAATAATACTCTTTTTCACTTGCTTATTTTTCTTTGTAACTATTTTAAAATTATATTCATCTCTTCTTTTTAAAAAATATTTTCAGTTGTAAATGGATGCAATACCTTTATTTTGCTTATTTAGTTTTTTTAATGTGGTGCTAGAGATTGAACCCAGTGCCATGTGCATGCACTAGGCAAGCAGCTTTACCACTGAGCCACATCCCCAGGCCTATTTTATATTTTATTTAGAGACAAGGTCTCACCGAGTTGCTTAGCACCTTGCTTTTTGCTGAGGCTGGTTTTGAACTCACAGTCCTCTTGTCTCAGCCTCCTAAGATGCTGGGATTACAGGTGTACACTACTGCACCCATGCCAATTTCTTGAATCATACTATTTCGTTCCTAATTATAATTAGGAAACTCTTTTCACCATCATTTCCAAATTTCCCCTTTTGTTCTTGTGTTCTGAATCTCCTCTTCCTTCTACCCTATATATTCTTGTTGGGTTTATTCTCTTATTTTTTGAAGATATCTTCAATAGCTTTCTGAGAAAATGTGCGTGAAAAGCAGATTTTTAAGACTTATATTTCTACTTGTGTTTTACCTCACCTGCAATGTATGGCTAAACTTAAATTCTTTTAGTATTTTTATTTGTTCCCATTCTTGTGGTTGTACATGATGTGGAATTACCCTGGTCATGTATTCGTATATAAACATAGGAAAGTTATGTCTAATTCATTCTACTGTCTTTCGCATTCCCATCCCCTCACTTCCCCACTTCCAATCCAGTGTGAACCTTCATGCCCCCCACCCACCCTTCGCCTATTGTGAGTCAGCATCTGCAATATTAGAGGAGTATTCAGACTTTGGTTTTTTTGGATTGACTTATTTCACTTAATATTATAGTCTCCAGTTCTACTCATTTACTGGAAAATGCCATAATTTTTTTATTCTTCTCTATGGCTGAGTAATATATGGTTGTATACATGTACCACATTTCCTTTACCCGTTCATCTGTTGAAGGGAACCTAGGTTGGTTCCATAGCTTAGCTGTTGTGAATTGAGCTGCTATAAATATTGATATGGTCTCATCACTATAGTAGGCTGATTTTAAGTCCTTTGGGTATAAGCCGATAGTGGGATAACTGGGTCAAATGGTGGTTTCATTCCAGGTTTTCTGAGGAACCTCCATACTGCTTTCCAGAATGACTGCACCAATTTGCAGTCCCACTGGCAATGTATGAGTTTACATTTTCCCCCACATCCTCACCAACATTTATTGTTACTTGTATTCTTGATAATTGCCATTCTGACTGTAGTGAGATAAAATCTCAGTGGAGTTTTAATTTGCATACTTGCATTTCTCAAATTGTTGGGGATGTTGAACATTTTTTTATATATTTATTGGCTGGTCATATTTCTTCTTCTATGAAGTGCCTGCCTATTTAATTCCTTTGCCCATATATTGATTGGGGCTATTTTTTTTTTTTTTTTTTTTTTTGGAGTTAAGGCTAAACTTGAACTCTAAGTTGGAAGTGTTTTCTTTCACAATTTGGGTGCTAGTACTCCATTGTATTTTGGATTCCAGTGCTGGTGTTGAGAAGTATAAAGGCATTCTAAATCCTGCTGCTTTCAAGTGGATATTCTTTCTTTCTAACTTGTAAGAACTTTTCTTTGTCTGTAGTCTTGCAAACGGGTATGCTTTTTGATGAGTCTATTTTCTTCCATTGTACTGAGTAATTAGTGGGCCTTTCACTGTGTAAATTAACGTCTTTTAGTTCTAAGAACTTTTGCTTATGATTGCCTCTCCTGTTTTCTGGCATCTTTCTGATAATTGTATAATTCTGATGTTGGATTTCCTAACCTTGTGTTCAAATTTCCTTATTTCTCCAGTTGTCCTTCTCTTTAGCTTTTCCCCTAAAGGTCATGATTTTGGAACTTTCATAGTTTTCATTATTGTCCTCATGTTTTTAATTTTCAAGAACACTTTGTTCTCTGAATGCTCCCTGTTGAGAGATTCTGTTCTTGCTTCATGACTGGATTAATTTTTCTTGGGCCTCCGAGGCTATTAGTTGTAGTTTTTGTTTTTAAAGTAGTATTCTTGGATTGTTGCAATTTTCTTCAAGATGTTTTTCTTTTTTTTTTTTTTTTTCAATTTCTTTCATATAGAGGGGATCCTCATGCTTTTGGTAGTCGTTGGCCGATGCTCATGATCAAGATCAGGGGACTAAAACCCTGAGAAGAGTTTTTGTGAGTGTAGTTGTACTCATCAACTTTGATCTTTACCATGCCCTTGGGTCATTTGTTCAGAGAGTGCTGAGTGTCAAAATTATGAAGGCTTTCTCTCTTTTTTTTTCTTTGTATTTTGTCAGACTTAATGAATTTTGTTTTGTGTTTTGCTTTTTGCTGAACTGTCAGGATCCACACAGTAGTAGGTAGTGTAATATCTTTATTATAATGCTGTAACTTTGAATAAATTTTGTTGTTGAGTAAGACATTGTGAATCTGTCTCCTTCATCCTTTTTGGACCTTATAAATGACTTCACTATAGTACTGGGCTTATTGTATAGTGCCTATTGGTATTATATATTTTTCTGTAAAAGAGATTTTCCATTGCAAATAAGATAAACAATGATGTCTTTAAAACAAAACAAAAGAAGTATTTCCCAGTTGCCTTACTCTGAAACACATGATTTTCATCAGTTGCTTTTCTTTTCTTGTCAGTAGCCATTTAGAAAATGACAGACTCCACTTACTCCATCACCATCCATTCTCCCTGCACTCTAAGCCATCATGCACATCTCTACCTGCAAGGCAAAGCCAATCCATGATTTTCTACAACTGCCAGACCCTGCTATGGCACATTCCACGAGCACACGAGTTACAGATGTCTTAAGGTGTAACAAAGGTGGGGTAGACACCTCATCTCCCCTTTTGTTCAATGAGAAGATTTATGATATTACATCTTGGGCCATCTTGTCTTTCCAGACCTCCCTTTCCTAATCCTTATGAGGGGAATAGTGATATTAATTTGCATAGTGGGTGTGGCATTAAAACATGATGAGGCTGGAGGCTTTTCATCAGTGTGTTTGGGCAATATGAGCACCGAAGATTGTCAAGGAGGCTTTTGAGAGCCCTGAAGCCAGCACACTTTGCAGGAAGTTGCAGGGACCCACTGTGCCCTAAGGTATGGACCTTTGGGTCTATGCTGTCCAAGCCATTATTCACCTCAGGTATTTCTGATGCTAATGAACTGCCATCTTATTTTTCTTCCCCTTTTTTTCAACCAAAAATTCTATCAGAGGGACTCCAGTGAATGGCTTTAATTTCACTGTGGCATGTACTATGTGTACACTAATTATACGTGAAACAAATCTATTCAGAAAGGAAAAGTGATCAGTCTGGGCGATGGTGCCATAGATTGGCACCAACCTTGGAAAAAGGCCATGAACAGTACTACCAGACTGGCCTGGATTGGAGTTGGATATGTCTTTTATCTCTTTGTCCGTGCATGAGTCACCTAGTTTATCTGGACTGCAAAGTTCTTGTCTCTGAGATGAGGTCGATGGGCTTTTATCATGTAAATATGAATACCTAATGAAATATGATCAATACTTGAGTGGATGCTCAATAAATATTAGTTCCTTTTGTTATAAAACAGGTCCTTTTGCTTATATACTTATCTTTACAATATATTAAATACATTTAAATATGTTTATTACAAAATCATATCAAATGGTTATTTTTTTATATTATTCTGTATTTCATTGGGAACTTTCTGCATATTGCCTGAGTTAATTTTTCAGACATGAGAAAAATTACAGGGTCCACATTGTAATTGAAATAGTTGTTCACCAGCTATGAAATGGGGACTGTGTGGGGACAGACACCCTTGGGCCATTTCTCAATGACTGAAAAATCACCGCTACAGCAACAGGGAATCTTTCCCTTAAATCTCCTTTCCTACCCTTCAGTGAGATGGACACAGAGGGAAGAAATACTATGACCATATTAGTTACAATTGCATTCTGAGAACCAGAAATATGATAATTAGTGATGGTCTCGATTTTTTAATATTTATTTTTTAGTTTTAGCTGGATGCAATACTTTTATTTTATTTATTTATGTATGTATGTGGTGCTGAGATCGAACCCAAGGCCTTGCATGTGCTGGCAAGTGCTCTACTGCTGAGCCACAACCCCAGCCCTCAAGGGTTTTTTAAAGGGTAGAAAGAGAAAGGTCACCAAAAAACTACAAAGGGTGTATGTGTTGCATAAGACCTGTCAGCATTGATTTTTTAATATTCCTTCCTAGATATTATTTGTGTACTTGCATTGGCCAAAATGAATCTAATGGTGCTTCTAGCAGCACACATTTTATTATTCATCTCTCTATGTATTTGTCTTAACTACTATTCCATATTTCAATGTGTTCATTCCTAGGTTCAGATGTTTATTACTATTCTTTTTGGGAAGACTAGAGGAGGTTTTTTCACTCAGTGTTGAGCTTTTGAGAAACTGGTTTGTATGAATTATAATTATTTGACCTTTTAAGTAGGATGTTTTATTAAAATGAAGATATACTGATCCCATAGGATCCACCCTGGTTGACAGGAATGCCAGTGAACTTGCCATGCATTTATCCAATAGTACTGGGGTGGATGGACAATATGCTTTTTAGGGTTATGTTAAACTACAATTCAAAATATTAAATGGACCCCCAGATGCAATAATATATTTATAAAGATTATGTTTAATTACAATTTGAATTTTTAAGTAGACCTCCAAAACATTCCTCTTAATGTCCATTGAAGATTTCTGCCACATTCAAAAAATTATTTTAAATAATCTTAGGACATTTGGAAGAGAGTATATAGTTCCATTTGTTTCTTGAATACGTTTATGAATTCTTTCTCCCTCCTTATCTTTATTGAGGTATAATTAACAAATAAAAATTATCTATATTTAAATTGTACAACTCGATGTTGTGATATATGTGTACATATTTAGCAACGCTGTATTGTATACTTGAAATTGGCTAAAAAGGTTCTATGCTCTTACCACGTATATACACATACAGAGAGCAAGAAAACCACAAAATGGTAATTATGTGAAGTTCATGGATTTTTTTAAAGGGTAGAAAGAAAGAGAAAGGTCATCAAAAGACCATAAAAGTGTGTGGTGTGTGTGTGTTTGTGTGTGTGTAAGACCTGCCTGCATTGTTTTTTTTTTAAGAATGTTAGAAGCTCCTCAGGCCTTGTTGGGAGCAGGGTAGGGGAAAGACAAATGTTTAACCTTTAGTTGGTTCCTTTCTAAAGAGATCTCAAGCTTTAGGAAGATAAAGGTCTTCATGACCATCCTCTGTGTGCAGTTTTTTGTAACTCCCTAGTATTCAGCATTAGTTAGGATTAGAATCAAAACAACAACTAGCAATCAATGAAGCACTTATATAAATACCTAGAAGAAACGGGTGTAGTTTGGAAGTAGGACAGTCACTATTAAACATTGCAGAATGAGAAAGATAGATTTCAACCCCATCACTTAACTAGCTGTGGGCCTTGAGTAGATTTTTTTTTATCCTAATTTTTTTTTAACTAAAAAAGGAAAAAACAAGAGCATTTGATTTAAGATAATGAAGATCAAATTAAATAATGATTATGTATTAATATTGTCTCAATATGTTTTTGATAAAAATTTCAATAAATGATTTTCATCAGTTTTTTTGACCATATCAACATTTAATAAAACATCTCTTGGAGATGACTCTTTATGTAGGTAAATTCTTGAAGATATGTAAACCATTTTTAAAAGTAAATGGGATTGGGGCTGGGGATGTGGCTCAAGCGGTAGCGCACTCACCTGGCATGCGTGAGGCCCGGGTTCGATCCTCAGCACCACATACAAAAAAACAAAGATGTTGTGTCTGCCGAAAACTAAAAAAAATATATATATATATTAAAATTCTCTTTCTAAAAAAAAAAAAGAAAAAGAAAGTAAATGGGATTACAGTATACATGATATTCTATTACCTAATTTGTTAATTTATGTTGTAAAGTGTTTTCTAACTCAAAAATTAAAAACTATGTCATCATCTTTTTTACATGATATCAAGAATTTTACTTAACAAATTTGTCATACTTTTAAAATAATCTCTGCATATTTTTGAGGCCATTTTTTAAAATAGAAAGTTCTGGAATAGATATTCTGTGGCCACATTGTTTTGTACATGTGCATTTTTTTTTCCTACAAAGTAAAGGAGTATATAATCACAGGATCCTTAATATATTCTAATTCTTAACTTAATTGGTCTTCTCTTAAGATTATAAGCAAGTTATGGAACCAGTTCAGATGCCTATCAACAGATGACTAGATCAAAAAAATGGTGTGTGTGTGTGTGTGTGTGTGTGTGTGTGTGTATACAGAGAGAGAGAGAGAGAGAGAGAGAGAGAGAGAGAGAGTTAGTTTTACTCAACCATGAAGAAGAATGAAATTATGGTATTTGCTGGGAAATGGATGGAACTGGAGAACATTATGCTAAGTGAAATAAGCCAGACTCAGAAAGTCAAGAGTCAAATGTTTTTTTTTTCTCATATGTTAAATATAGGCCAAAATAAAAGGGGGAAAAAGATAGGAGGAATCCCATAAAAATAGAAGAGAGATCAATGAAGTAGAAGAAGAGAATCCAGGAGGAGGGACAAGGGATGGGAAAAAGGAGAAATGTGGAATAGAACTGAATGAACTATCCCAGGTACATATATGAATATACAATAGCGAATTCCACCTTAATGTATATTTATAATGCAAAAGAATAAACTATTAATAAATAGAAGAAAGACCAGTAGAGTAGAGGAAAAGGGATGTGAAGGGATGGGTAGAACAAAAGGGAAAGTATTGGAGAGTGAATTGCAACAAATTATATTTCATATTTATATAACTAAGTCAAGATGAATCTCAATACTAAGTATAACTATAACACACTAATAAAAAATTTAAAATTATATATATATATATATATATATATATATATATATATATATATATATATATATATATATATATCAGGGTTGAATCCAGGGATGCTTAACCACTGAGCCATATCCCCACCCTTTTTCAATATTTTATTTAGTGACAGGGTCTCACTGAGTTACTTAGGGTCTCACTAAGTTGATGAGGCTAGCTTTGAAATTGCAATCCTCCTGCCTATGCCTCCCAAGCTGCTGGGATTACAGGTATGTGCCACTGCACCTAGCTAAAATAAATATTTTTTAAAAGCAATTGATCATCTCTGTTTGAGACCAATGCAAAGTATGGTTTCAATGACTTTCTTGAAGTGTTGCTCTTATTCTTGTTTTCACTTTCTAAATAGTAAGTTAGATATAATTTTATAATTTATATGCATAAATTCATACATGATTTATATACTATATTCTATGTATTTTATATATGTTTTGATACAAAATCTATGGATACATAGTAAAATTCTCGACAACACCAATTCTTCAATAACAAATAGACAAACAGGCAATCACTCCTATTATTCTCTATGTCAGTAAATAAAGATATACTATATCTTTTATGGCTACTATATATAGACATAACATGAGTTAACCATGTTATGTATTTAAAATGTTTCCTATTGTTCACTTTTGCAATGAATGCTTCAGTTAAAATCCATATACTTGTATCTTATGTCTATGTATAAACATGTCTCTGGAACAGATAACTGGAGTGGAATTGCTGGTCCAGGTGTTATGCATAGATAGCTTTTAACAGACACTGCATTACTCTATAATGAGTTTTATGGAATTCATACTCCTAAAACAATCTGTGACTATATTCATTTCCCCATACTCTTTCCAATAGAATAGTATCAGTCAAAAATAATTTTTGCCTATTTGATGATAAATAAAATCCTATTTTAGATTATATTCTATTTATTTATTTTGTGATGTGTGCTGGGTATTGAATGTGGTGCTTCCCATATGCTAAAAAAGTGCTCTAACACCAAGTTACCACTCCAGCCCATTAAAGTATATTTTAAATCAGTATGGAGATTAAACGATATTTATTTATTGTATTTAAAAGTATTTTAAAAATATGTCCCACCAAGTGCAGTGGCACAGGCCTGTAATCCCAGCAGCTCAGGAGGAGGAGGCAGGCTCCTAATCATGAGTTCAAAGCCAGCCTCAGCAAAAAGCAAGGTGCTAAGCAACTCAGTGAGACCCTGTCTCTAAAAAAGGGCTTGGGATGTGGCTTAGGGGTCAACAGCCCCTGAGTTCAATCCCTGGTACCAAAAAAAAAAAAAAAAAAGAGAGAGAAAGAAAGAAAAAGAAAATGAAATATCTCATTTATATCTATTACCAATTTTCTTTTAGGTTGTTTCTTTCTTACTGATTTGTAGTTTTTTTACTATAAATGTTTGTATGTGTATCTATCAATTCTTTTAAAAATATATGTTGCAGGTGATTATTTTAGTTTATTGCTTGATTTTAAACTTTTGTTTATAAAATCTTTTCTTGTATAGTTTTTAAAGTTTTTTGTTTAATATTTATTTTTTAGTTGTAGTTGGACACAATACCTTTTTTTATTTTCTTCTTTTCTTTTTTTCTTGATTTTTTTTAAAAAAATAAATGACAGCAGAATGCATTAAAATTCTTATTACACGTATACAGCACAATTTTTCATATCTCTCATTGTATATAAAGTATGTTGACACCAATTTGTGTCTTCATACATGCAATTTGGATAATGATGCCTATCACATTCCAATATCACAATACCTTTATTTGATCTATTTATTTTTATGTGGTGCTGAGGATCAAATCCGGGGCCGCGTACATTCTAGGCGAGCACTCTACCGCTGGGTCACAATCCCAGCCCCAAGTTTTCAGAGTTTTGTGCAAAACAATTTATTAATTTTTTTTTTTTTTTTTGCTTTTTAAATGCGTTTTCTAGATTCCATCCCAATCTTTTCTAACCTAAAATGCCTCTACCATCCTTATGTATGGATCTGTCCCTAGACGTTTCTTTATCTTGCCTTTGTCACACTGCTTGTGAATTCTAGTTTTATAGTACAGTTTCACTATCTAGCAGGAAAACTCTTCCTCCATTTTTATTTTTTTTTCTCTCTCTCTCTCTCTCCTTTTTTTTTTTTTTTTTTTGGTGAAGCTGGGGATCAAACCGAGGACCTTGTGCATGCTGGCATGCTGGGCAAGTGTTCTACCACTGAGCTACACCCACAGCCACCTCATTTTTCTTTTCCTAAAAATTTCTGGGTTCTTCTTTCATATATTCTCTTCCCTTTTAACTTTAAAATTGCCTTGTCAGGTTTCATCAAATATTGTTTAAATTTTGATTGGAACTTCATTGAAATGAGAGATTCAATTTCCAAGCAGTGCTGTCTTTATAATTTTGGGTTTTCCAGTATTTGTATTGAAATTATAGCTGTAATTTTTATTCTTTAGAAGGAGGGTAGATATTGCATCTGGAATTAACTTTTTTATTGTTACTGTGGTATGAGGTCATTTACTGAGGTGGGAACTACACAAGGAGGAGGAGAGTTTAATAAAAGGAGTTTAATAATGAGATCTACTTAGACACATTCTGCCCGAGATGTTTATGAGAAATGAAGATGGAGGTGTGCACACCAAATATTGCTCAATTAATTTTGGTGACTTTTTGGAATGATAATATTGAAAACAGCAGAGCTCAGAAACTGTAGTGGTAAATTACTAACAAAGAAAGGAAAACCCACAATTAGCTGTTTCATTGTAATCACTTTACATTGAAAGATTACTGGGACAAATAATTCTTGAATTATAGCTGGTCCTGCACCCTACTGCCTTCCCTTTCTCCAGGGACTTGTTGCAGCTGGATCTTTCCATCTTGGGTTTTAGCACAGCATGTTGGAACCTGGGTTTCCTAGGCAACCTAAGTGGTTAAAATCAAAGTGGTAACAGTAGCCAGTGATATTTCTCTCCTTTTGTACACAAAAACTCTTATAGGATCCTCAATTTCTCTGTTTGCCATCATCCTCAAATATATCAGGAAACCCTGGGAGGAATCGTGGTGGGTTTTAAGCACAGACATCCAGGTCCTTCTGCTGAACCTCCTTCATTCTTCTCTGGTGCCAATCAAGGCACTTGATTGACTCAAGGTCAATTCCCACTTTATTCCCAGCACAGAGTCATGCCAGCCTTCAGCCACATTGACTCTCTATATACTATGTGAAAAATGCTGTAGCAGATGCACAAAAGCCCTGCTATATCCTCTACCAAAATAAGGAGCATCTTTCTCTTTTCCCCAATCATCATATTTCATTCTTACCTGGACAGAGCAGTGATGCCTTGGGTTCTCAACAAACACCTGTGTGCCTGGGATGTACTGAGTGATATGCTCAGTATCTCCCTCCCTCTTCAGTAATCCAGCAGTGCATGGGGCCTTGACCTTGAACCAAGCTTGTGGACCTGATTGTGGGCCAATCTCTTCAGTCTTGATCCCCTGTGTGAATAGACCTCTGGAGTCCCATCACTGGGACCTTCTAGATTAGACCAGAATGTCTGAATCCTAAACTGACTCTAGTGTAGGTTCAAGCTGGAGCCCCTTCTGCTCATCTGAGGAAATGACTCAGAATCATGCATGAAATCTGAATCATACTAGTAGGCCCATGGCCATCTGCTCCTACTTGGTAATAAAAAAGACAAATTGTGGTTTCAGGCATATGGCTTTTGCTATCAAGCCTTATTGTCTTCTCCTAACTGTGAAAACATACATTGTTTAAAACTAGCAAGTTATGATAGCATGTGACTGAACATACAAGATAAGTTATAATTACCACTGTATGCTCCAACTAATGGAGTCAGATCAGGAATGGATGGTATGTGCAGAAAATTATGGCCATGGACAAAAGCTAAACTATTTCTTGCCCCATTCTCTCTCTCTCTCCTTGTTTACATTGGGAGCGCGGCAGGAGGTTGTCAGGAAGAATGGAAAATGGCAGCTTGGGCACTCTGCTTTCACCCAATACCCGAGTGCCCTCACAACTCCCACGTACTTGACTTTTCAGCTTTTTCAAAGGGATGAAGGGGATTGATATCCTTAATCTGCCCAAATCTTCAGGACCTGTTCCTCCTGATGCTCCTTGTAATTTCTTGAACTTGAACTGGCTCAAGCCATTGGGGTCAAGTAGAAGTTAATTTTATAAAGTACAACCTTAATAATTCCAAGGGCCTTTTAATAGGAGGCAGGGATAGTAAGTTGAACATCAGGTGTAGACTTTGGAAGCTGGTTTCTCTAATCCAGCCTCTGCTCTTGGGAAGGACTTCCATAGAATTGTCTAAACTATTCTGATATGTATTTCAAATATGGCTATATAACCCTATGCATTATCACTTAGGGAAAGATTTCCAGCCTGTAAAACTGATGCCGATTATTCATGTTTCATCTTTAATGAAAATGATGAATCTTATTATATCAACCTTCTAGCTTCAAATTGCATGTGCAATGTAAAAGAAGGGAAGGTACATAAGCTCTGATGTCAGATAGACCTGAATTGAAATCCTGGCTTCACTTCTTACTGGCTGTGTAACCTTGGACAAGTCACATAATCTCTCTGAATTCCTCTTTCTTCAACTCCAAAGTGGAGATGCAATGCCCAACTCAGCAGGTATTGTAAGAATTGAATGAAATGGTAGACATGAACATGGCTGGCATACCTTATGTGTTTAATAATTGGTGTTATTGCCTTATGGGTTATTTTTGGAGATGCCCTGAATACAAGTCATTATTTTGTATCGATCCTGCTGCACCCATAGCAGGTGACGTCAGCAAGGAGAGTTCATTATAGTCAAGGAAGTCTATAGAAACCTAGTTACAGCCTGAAGATTGGACTGGGATCCAGGAAATGGAATTATTTTGCAACCTAAGATTACTTCAGTGAAAAAGATTAATGAGTCACATTATACAAATGGCTCAAGCTAATGACAAATGAAAATGTTCTGGTTTTAAAGCTAGAGTTGATTTAATAATATTTGTGCAATAGCAATATTAAATTAGTTCTAGCAACTTGGGCTTTACCCAGAACTTTCCTCTCGGAGTTAAGGTCATTCCACATGAAGTCACCATCTGCCTGAATCCTTTGGGGGCAGTCCCCTCTGAAATGCAATTGAGGGTTGTTGAGAGACCCCCCCCACCAAAGTCTCAATCATTGTGGTCCTCTGTTCCCTCCTCTGATATAGATATTGAGGTGACTGAAGATTTCATCCATCTCTTTCTATGAATTCAATTATCTGGGAGAATCATGGATTAAACCAGAATCAGGCATCAAATTAATTTAATTGACATGAGTTTATCTGATTTTCCCTAGCAGAGAGTAAAGTCCTGAGGTAAATGGTTTTGGGGAAGAAGTCAGGGTTGGAGACCATGAGTTAGGGCCTTCAGAAGGAGGGTCAGGCAGCTACTGATGAGGGGCAGTTCTCTGAGCTGCCAGGATACTCTCCTATGTTCCATTGGCCTGAGATTAATTATGCCTTATGGCATTTACTGTTTTCATATTTCTGTCATTTGCATTACCTTATATTATCCTGAAAGGAAAGGGATTCCCCTTTCATCTCTTGAATTTCCCTCAGACTGCCTGTTTTACATCTCACAAGTATTTAATAAATGTCTTCTTTGTACCTCTACATAGTGAATAAATGCCTATTGAAGAAAATCTTGACATTTTTTTAACCCCAGGGCTGAATTTCATAATTCTATTTTCACTTGTTGCTTCATAAAACTACACATTTGTGAAATCCTTTCTTTTTTCTTCCCAGGGTTGAATAGATCTTCTGTTTTCTTTTGCTCTTCAGGGACATCACCTCTGAGACACCTGAACAGCTTCAGCTCTCCTGTGAAATACGTGGTTGTCTTCACTTCATCCATCTCCCCGACTTCCTGGCAACCCACTGACTATGCTCAGAGCAAGCCGAAGAAATGCGTCATTTCACACCAACACCGCATGACAGGAAGCAGCCAGAGATCACTGTGCTTTCAAAGTATGGTGATAAGTTCAAATAGCAATGCAAAAATTAATCTATTCACTAATAAAGTCAAACAAATATTATTGAACACACCAAATCCATATGAAGACTGGAAATAGGGGGTTAATCAAGTTAAATACCCCAGGGGACTACTGAAGGCACTTTGATGGCTAAAATTTTGTCTTCACAATTTTTTCAATTTATTCTGCAACATTGGAATAATTTTATATGCTAGAAAAATTCATTCCATGTTTCTTTCATTGGATTGAATAGTTTCATTCTCTCTTTTCCCCAAGGAAAGAGCAATGTACTCAGATTATTTTATGACTTGTATTTTTATTTTGAGATTGCTATGGATTTATATGTAAGAAATAATAGAGAGGTCCCATGTTCCTTTTATCCAGTTTCACCGATAATAAGTTTTACAAAACTGTAATACAGTGTAACAATAGAGTATTGACATTGACATGGTCAAGATACATTTCCATCACCACCATGTTGCCCTTTAATCTCTGCCTGCTTCTCTCCTGTCCACTACTTTTAACCTTCTTAATTTCTGAAAACCTATCTCTCCTCCATTCCTATAACTTTGACATTTCAAGAATAGGATCATAGTCTGTAACCTTTTTAGAGTTAGCATAATTTTATGCACATGTATCCAGGTTGTTGAATGAGTTAATAGTTCATTTTTTATTATTACTGCCATGTGGATATAATATAGTTTATTTAACTATTCACCCATTTCCACTTTTTGCCTATTACAAATAAAACTCCTATAAATATTGGTATAGTTTTAGTGTGATCATATATCTTCATTTCTCTGGGATACTCAGGAATGTGCTTGTTCTGCTGTATGATATTTGTATGTTTATGTTTAGGTTTTTTAGAAATTGCTAAACTATCTTTCAGAATGGTGGTGCTATATCACTTTCCCACTACCAACGTATGAATGATCAGTTTACTTTCTTGGCAGCATTTGGTTTCATTATTTTTATTTTAGTTATTCAGCTATATATGCAGGAGCTATAGTTTGGATCTGAAATGTCCCATAAAGGCTCATGTGTTTGAGGATTTGTTCCCCATGTGGCACTATTGGGAGATACTGGAATTTTGAAGACATGGGGCCTAGTAGGAAGTCTTCCAGTCATTGAGGGTATGCCATTCAAGTGGATAACCAAATCCTGACTCTTCCCTTTTTGTGTGTGCCAACCACGAAGGGATCAGTCTTCCTCTATGATGTGCTGCCTCATCACAGGCCCCAAAGTAACAGGACTAACTGGTCATGGACTGAAATCTCCAAGCCTGCGAGCCAAGCTAAACTTTTTTTGCTCTACAAGTCTAATTATCTTATGTATTTGTTACAGTAACAGAAAGCTGGCTATCATAATAGCAGGGATTTCTTTGTGGTTTTAGTTTACATTTCTCTAATGGTTAATGATGTCAAACAATTTTTCATGTGCTTATTTGCCATTTCTCTATCTTCTTTGGTGAAATGGAAATGTCTTTGCCCATGTTCTAATTAGATTGTTTGCTGAGTTTTGAGAGTTCTTTATGCTACATACTAACCCTTTATCAAACATGTGGTTTGCAAATATTTGTTACCCATCTGTAGTTTATGTTTTCATCTTCTTAATAGGGTCTTCTGCAGATCCAAAGTTTCTAATTTTTATTGAGGTCCAATTTATCAACCTTTACATTATGGATGATATTTTGGGTGTTAAATTTAAAAATTGTTTACCTAGATCCTAAGAAATTTCATTCATTTTTAAAAATTAGAGTTTTCCATTATACTTGAACATTTTGATAAATTTTTAGCTATTTTTTGTGTAAAGTGTGAGACACCTTAAGTTTAATTATTATTATAATTTGCCTATAGATGCCCAATTTCCCCAGCACCATTTATTAAAAAGACCATCTTTTTCCTTTTTGGGGGGGATGGGGTGGGGAGGTACCAGAGATTGAACTCAGGGGCACTCAACCACTGAGCCACATCTCCAGCCCTATTTTATATTTTATTTAGAGACAGGATCTCACTGAGTTGCCTAGTGCCTTGCTTTTGTTGAGGCTGGCTTTGAACTTGCAATCCTCCTGTCTTAGCCTCCTGAGCTGCTGGAATTACAGGCATGCGCCACCACGCCTAGCTCATCTTTTTCCATTGAATCACTTTTATACCTTTATCAGAAAACAGTTGGACCTTTTATGTGGTTCTCTTTTGAGTTCTCTTTTCTGTTCCATTGATCCACGTGTCTGATCCTTTACCATTATTGCACAGTTTTGATACTATAGCACTATGGTGTGTTTTAACATTCTTCATTCTTTTTTTTTCAAACTTGTTTTAGCTATTACAGTTTCTTTGCCTTTTCACATAAATTTTGGCATATACTTTTCTATGTTTGCAAAAATATTTCACTGGATTTTTTAAAGGAATAGAACTAAACCTGTATATCAATTTGGGGAGAAGTTGACATCTTTATTTTTTCAAGTCCTCCAATTCAAGAACAATATATCTTTCCATTTATTTAGATCTTCTTTGGTTTCTTTCATCAGTGGTCTATAGTTTTTGTTGTGTAAGACTCTTACATTTTTTGTTAGATTTATACCTAAGTATATAGTTTTTTGAGTAATTGTGAATAACATTGATTTTTAATTCAGGTTTTCATAAGTTCATTGATAATAAGTCAAAATGCAGTAGATTTGTGATGTTTATCTTATATTCTTATGACTTTGTTAACCTTACCTATTGATTCTTAGAGTCTTTTTTTGTAGATTGTTAGATTTTCTATGTAGAAATAATGTCATTTGCAATTTCATTCTTTCCATCCATCTGAACTGTATGTTTTTCACTTACTTAGTTTTTCCTTCCCTAATTGCACTGACCAGAACTTCTGGCACTATATTGAATAAGATTGGTGAGAATTAATACATTTATCTCCTCCCCAATCTTAAAAAATAATTTAACCTTTTAAATATAAAGCTAACACTCTGGTTTTTAGATGTTCTTTATCAGGATGAAGACATTCTCTTCTAAGGTTTCTAACAACTTTTAACATGAATGTGGGTTAAATTTGGTTAAATGCCTTTTTTTCCATCAATTGATGTGAAATTTTTTTCTTTAGTCTGTTAATATGGTGGAATATTTAGGTCAATCTTGAAGTATTGAACCAGCTTTGCATTTTTAGAGTAACAAACCCTATTTGTTCCTGACATACAATTATTTTTATGTTGCTGAATTTTCCTTACTAATATTTTTTCTGAAGTGTTATTGCATCTATACCAATAAAGGATATCGTTCTGTAGTTTTCTTTATATATACTGTCTTTGGTTATGGTATTAGGGTGATAATTCATGAATTAATTAGGAGATCTTCTTATCTCTTCTAATTTGTAAAGGAGATTGTGTAGAATTGGTATTAATTCCTCTCTAAGAGTTTGGTAAATTTACTTAGGGCTTCTTGGCTTGGAGATTTCTTTTTTGGGGAGTGCTGAAATTATGAATTCGATTTCTTTAGTGGTCATAAGACTATTCAAATTAATCTACATTTTATTGGGTGAATTCTTATAATATGTTTTAAGGGAGTGTTTAATTTCATTTGAGTACAGAGTTATCTTTTTTTTTTTTTTTACTATCTATAGGATTTGTAGTAATATCTCATGTTCCATTCCAATAAATATTGGTAATTTGTGTCTTTCCTTTTTCAGTCTTTCTAAATGTTTGCCAATTTTATTAATCTTTTCAAAGAACCAGCTCTTTTCTTTTCACTGAGTTTATCAGTCTTTTATTCTTTTTCATGTATATATTTATTACTATAAATTTATTCCTCAAAAATAACTTTAGCTGTGTTTACAAAACTTGATAAATTGCATTCTCATTTTTATTAAGTACAAAGTATTTTTTGAAAATTCCCCATGAGACTATCTCTGACTCTTGAATTCTTTAGAAGAGTGTTGTTTTGTTTCTCTGATGTTTAATCTCGATTGTCAACTGGGTTGGATTGAGAGATGTCTAGGAAAGTAACAAAGCACACTTCTGTGTGTGTGTGTGTAAGGGTGCTTGCAGAGACTGTTGGCACGTGAGTCTGTGAACAGAGAGGGTAGACCTGGCCTGAATGTGTGTGTCACTGTTCAATAGGCTAGAAGCTCAGATGGAACAAAAAGTGGAAGAAGGGGAAAGCCCAGGTATATGCAAGCTTCATTCTTCTTGAGCAGGTGGACTTTTTCTGCTGCTTCCAGCTTCTTCACCCTTCAGTATGCACTCATGGCAGCAGCTATCCAGGAAGCTTTTAGACCTTCAACATTGTGTATCATTGGTCCTTTTGTACCAGCTTAGACTGAGAAGCTACTGGTGTCTCTAGCTCTTCAGCTTGGAGACAGCCATTGTGAGATTATGCAGTCTGTGAACATGTAAGCCAATCTAATAAAATTCCCCTTATAATCATATATACATATATATACACACACACATATATATTCTGCTGATTCTCTTCTAGATAACCTAGAACATTTTCTAATAGTACAAATTTTCCTATTATTTTTGGGTATTGATTTCTAGTTAGATTTTATTGTGATCAGAGAGAGCACTGTGTAAAACTTCAAGTCTTTTAAGTATTTTGAGATTTGAGCAGGTGTATGTAGATGCTCCATTGTTTGGGGCATAAATATTTATGGTTGTTACATCTTGTTGATATATAATTTCCTTACACAGTATAAAATGTCTTTCTTTGTCCCTTCTGATTAACTTTGGCTTAAAGTCCACTTTATCTGATATGAGGATAGAAGCCCTGTTTGTTTATACAATCCATGAGAGTGATGTTTTTTCCCATCCTTTCACCTTCAGTCTGTGGATGTCTTTGCCTCTGAGTTGAGTCTCTTGGAGGCAGCATATTGTGGAGTCTTGTTTCTTAATCTGATCTGCCAGTCTGTGTCTTTTGATTGATGAGTTTAGGCCATTAATGTTCAAGGTTATTATTGAGATATAATTTGTGTTTCGGGTCACTTTAAAAAAAATTTTTTTTTAGTTGTAGATGGACACAGTGTCTTTATTTTATTTATTTATTTTTATGTGGTGCTGAGGATCAAACCCAGTGTCTCATGTATGCAAGGCAAGTGCTCTTGCCACTGAGCTACAACTCCAGCTCCATTGGTTTATTTTTATTTATTTATTTATTTTTGGTACCAGTGATTGAACTCAGGGGCACTCCACCACTGAGCCACATCCCCAGCGCTGTTTAGATACAGGGTCTCACTGAGTTGCTTTGAACTTGAGGTCCTCCTGCCTCAGCTTCCTGAGCTGCTGGGATTACTGGCATGCTACACCATGGCCGGCTAAATCTAGTTGTTAATTTGAATTAGTTTCTGTTTTAATTGACTATTCCTTTAGTGTTTTTCCTCCCTTCACTGGTTTTCACTTTTTTTTTCATTTAATTTTAATGGAATATTTTGTTGAGAATATTCTCAGGGCTTTCTGGTTGTAAATTCTTTTAATTTTTGTTTGTCATGGAAAGTTTTTATTTCATCTTCAAATCTGAACTTAATTTTGCTGGATGGTCAATTTTCTTTCAGAGCTTGATGTATGTTGTTCTAGGACTTCCTAGCTTTGAAGGTTTGGGTTGAGAAATCAGCTGAGATCTCTATTGGTTTCCCCTCATATGTAATCTGATATTATTTTCTCTCACAGCCTTTAAAATTCTTTTCTTATTCTGTATGCCAGGGATTTTCATTATAATGTGACTTTATGTGGATCTGTTGTGATTTTGCAAGTGTGGGGTCCTGTAAGCCTCTTTTATTCAATTTTCCACTTCATTCTTTAGATTTGAGAAATTTTCTAATATTATTTCATTGAAAAGATTGTGCATTCCTTTCATTTGTATCTCTGAGCCTTCATCTATTCTGATAAATCTTAAATCTGGTCTTTTCATGTTATAGCATAATTCTTGGAAGTTCTGTTCATGGCTTCTTAACATCTTCTCTCCATGGTCAACTCTGTTTTCAAGATTATATATTTTGTCTTTATTGCCTGAGGTTCTGTCTTCCAAGTGGTCTAGCCTGTTGGTGATGCTTTCTTTTGAATTTTTAATTTGGTTGATTATTTCCTTCATTTCAAGGATTTTTTTCAGAATCTCTATCTCTTTATTGAAGTGATCTTTTGCTGCCTGTATTTGCTCTCTTATGTCATCCTTTACTTCACAGATCAGCTTAACTATGTACATTCTAAACTCCTTCCCTGACATTTCTTCTACTGTTGTGTCGATGGATTTTACTACTGGAGTATCTTAGTTTGTTGGGGCAATTTGTTTCCTGCTTTTTCATGTTATTTGTGTGTCTACCCATGTAACAGTATGGATCTGAGCAGTAGAGTTTCTACCCTGTGGATTTAGAGTGTCCCTGAAGATTTCCAGTACCTCACTGTTTAGGGGGAAACAAACAACAACAACCAATGCAAACAATTACAGCATTAAACCAAATGGTTTCTACTTGACATCTACAATGTTTATTATCACAATAAACCCATATGCAAGTTACAGGAAGAAGGATGAGATAGCAAAAGAAGAGTCAAACCCAGGTGATAGCCAGGATGCTTTTTTCTATTTTATTTTTTGAGCTCATACAGACCTAGGTTAATGTTTTTCTAATCAGTTCTATTTTTTGATCAACTGTGGAGTTTTTAAACATTTCAATGGAGATTTCACCTGTGGAAAGCTACAAGGCCTTTACTATTGTGTTATGTGTTGTACGTTGTGTGTGCACACTTGTATTGTGTGTTATGTGTCTGTATGTGCGTATGTCCATGTGTCATGCATGAGGAGCGCTCATGAAAAAATGGATCCAAATATCCTTTATTCATGTGATTTAAACAGTTTAATTTAAATTGGGTATTGTTTTAAAAAGTGAACAAAAAAGGAGGTTAACAGATCTGTTTGTTTACTTTCACCTTTCCTTTTCATTATATTTAATAATTCTGTTCAGGATAATGTAAATTGTTCAGAAAATTGTTTTCTTAGTGCCTGCTAGAATTCTACACAATTTTCTTTAGTCATCATTGCCAGAATTTCTACCTTAAGACAAAATAGAAGAATTTCCAGTATGAGACTTCGGAATTACAGCTACCATCATCACAGCTGTTGCTGTTTCTGCTGCTGCTGCTACGGCTTCTGCGATAGCTATCACACAAACTGTACAAACTGCTGCATCAATACTTCAAGAAGGAATAGACATATTAATGGATTCCTCTGCTTTAAGCTATTTACAGAACTTACCTGACTGTATCACTTAAATGCATTATGAACTAATCTATTGATACAACAAACTGTAATAGTACCAGGGTATCTTTGCTGACAGTGTCATCGGTGGTACAAATTTTCCAAGGGCTTCTTACATGGAGCCATCAATTGGCTTGGTATCGTGGCATTTTGTATCCTCCTCTTCTTTCTGCTTGTGGCATGTTGTTTATGGTGTTTGTGTAAAAACCACTATGGTCGTTATCCACAAGTATGGCTAAATAATGTTGGGCTGGTAGTCAAAGACCGGTAAGATCCAATTACAATGGTACCAACCTAAGACAGGAGTCTGACGATTTGAGGGTCAGACCATCCAATGACGGGTAAGGACCATATGTAGTATTGGACAACCTAAAACAGCCATGGTCCCTAAGCCACATACTTGTTTAATAAAACAAAAGGGAGGAGATGTTGGGGATGCAAATCAAGTCAAGATGGCGCCTGGCAGTTTGCCAGGAGGAGTGGTTTGTGAAGCAATGCCAGCGAGCCATTAAGATGAAGAGGATTCCTTATTGGCTGACTGCTGTATCTAGATGATGTTAATTGAGTCAAGCTGTGTGTAATTAGTTAGGTGTATATATATCGCTGCTGTCCTGCAGAGAAGCGGCTCCTGATACCTTGGGTGCCCGCTACTTTGAGTTCTCACTCAGTTCCTGCTGAGTTCACTCGAAATAAAGTAGTTCCTGCTTCAACCTTCAAGTTGCTTGTCACCTCCCAGTTATTTGCTCAGCTAGACTGCAGCAGCTGGCAACACTGTACCTGATGAATGAAGCTTATCTCATACATAGTTTCTCCACATGGTATGTTATAGTGTTCTCACTCTTAGGAGAACTAGAAAGAACTTCAGCACTATATTTGAATTCACCAACAAAAGCACAGAAATGCAAACAAATGCACTGAATACACCATAAAAACGACACTATTTGTTGTATAAGAGCTGAAACAAAAGGTGACACCCTTGTTCAACCTTTGCTTGACATATGTCAGAAGACTCAATTTTTTTTCTAACTCTGCACATGTTCATGAATGAATATGAAAGTGCTGTATTGATTTGAAGGTTACAAATAAATTTTAGCAAGTAGGCTAATTCACAAACGTAGAGTCTATGAATAATAATATAAGGGTTAATTATAATTATCTCTGATATTTTTCTACATACAATTAGAACTGCAGAAGTAATGTTATGATTTTTTGATAAAACCATTAAATTTGAGAACCTCAAAGAAAGGAGGAAAGCCTATTATATTTACCTGCATTTTAGCTTTCTATCTTTTTTTTTCCTTACCAATGTTCCAAGTTTCCTTTTTAAATTATTTCTTTCCTATTTAGAGAATTTACTCTATCTATCCTTTTAGGGTACGTACAGCAGACAAATTCTTTTTTTCCTTTTAATCTGAAAATGTTTTGCTCTCGTATTTATTCCTAAGATATATTTTCAATGAATATAAGGTTGTGGGTTGCCAATTCTTTTGTATAGCACTTAAAAAATGTTGTGTACTACTTTCTTCACACATCTGTGGTGTCTGATGAGAAATCTGCTAGTATTAGAATTATTTTTCTAGTTTAGATAGGTAAAGTATCATTTTCTTGAATATTTTCAAGATTTTTCTTTGTCTTTAGACTTCAGAAATTTAATCATGATGTGTTTGGGCATGGATTTCTTTGAGTTTATCTTGTATGAGGCTGCTTCTGCCTCTGAAAATTTTGTTTATGTCTCATACCATATTTGGAAAATTTTCAGTTATTATTTCTTTAAGTACTCTTTTAACTTTCTCTTCTCTCTTCTTCTGAGGGTCTGATGACATCAATATTTTATATTTTCTTATACTTCTGCCAGTCCCTGAGCCTGTTCATTATTTCCCCATCTGTTATTTCCCCGCCTGTTGTTCAGAATTGAGCAATTACTATTGATCTTTATATGTCTTCTCCTTTCTGCTGTTAAGGTAAAAAATTCCTATGGATGGACTTACTTACCGTATTTTTTAGTTTGAATTTTTTCATTCAACTCTTCTTTTTATCTTCTAGTTCTTTGCAGAGGATTTCTATCTTTCTTGTCAAGCCTTTCTGTATTTTTTATTTGTTTCAAGCATTAATAATTATTCTCTGAAGCGTTTCTATCATGGTTGCTTTAAAGTATTTGCTAAATAAATCCAACATCTCTGCTACTGATGTGGGTATCTAATGACTGTCTTTTTTCATTAGGTTTTAGATCTTCCTGGTTCTTGGTATGATGGGTGACTTTTGATTGACATTCGGACATCTTCATATTGTGTTAATGGACTCTAGATCTTTTCAAAATTTTCTATTTTAGCTGGCAGTTTTTGACACTTCACTTGCTAAGAGAGAGGGAGCATTGTCTTGTTACCCACGCCCCAGCCCAGGAGGTCAAAATCCCAAGTTCCTCATTCAGCATCTGATGATCCCTGAGGGAGGTGGCTCTTTATTACAATTGGTACCCAGGTGGTCTTCATGGGCACTGCAAGCAGGCTGGCCTCATTACTCCTGGGGTTAGGTCTGACTGTCCACTGGGCTTCTGACATAACTTCAGAGTGGGGTATGCTTATTTTATTTAAAAACATTTTCCTTATATCTAGGAAATGGATATAATTAAGTTTCTTGATGAACTTCTTACTTTTCCACTTCTAGAATCTCTCTGCTGATCAATTCTTTATTTATAGTAAGTTGCTTCACCTGTCTGGAGCCTGGAAACTGTCCCCAGCTGTGATGGATATTTACATCTGCAGCCATCATCTCTCCCCATCTCTAGTTCATTTTTCTTTAGGGAAAAACTGTTTTGTTTTGTTTTTTTAAGGGTAAAGCTGTTGTCACAACTCATCTGCTGTGTCCCTTGCCTGTCACTGTTTGCTCCTCTTGAAGTTTTGCTTGTATTTAATGCACTTTCTTTATAGAATTCTACTTTAAAAATAAACGACCCAAAATAGGGTCCCATTAAAGTGCTGAACATGCAAAGCCCACCCATCTCGAGCTCCCAGTGGGGGGAGCAGCTCAAGTTGACTGGGGAGGGGTCAGTAAGAAAGACTAGCTGAGGAGCCGATTTTGAAGACTAAAATCCATTTCCTCTGAGGAAAGGAAATAGTGCTTAACTATCTTAGATCATATTTCTCTGTCTCAGCCACTTGGTGCGGTGGCAATCAGAAGCTATAAATAGATAAACTTTGTTAGAAGCATCTTAAAAAACCATCAGGAAACAACCAGGCTTGTTCATGATATTTTAGAAACTAGCATGTTAGCAACAAATACCATCATCTCTAATTTCTCTTTTGCAAATCTTCTTTGGAGGAATTGTCACACCTCTGTTGAACTCTGGGAGTCTCAGAGGTTCTATTTAATGAATGCCCTCCTCCTCTGCTCTGTACACTCTTAGACTTTTGGATGGCCAAACAGGATTTAAGTGATTGATTAACAAGTTCTGCTAATGATTTTGATTAGCTCTATTTGTTTTGCACATAATCATCTTTTCTTGGTAATTAAGGATTTAGTTACAGTATGCATACTTGATATAATTTGGGGTGAAGATTTCCCTAATTAAACTCAGATATAGTTATAATTTCCAAACAATTACAGAACCATTTATCAAAACCTATAGTAATTCTCCCTTCAGAAGGAAAAAAAATGATTTGTTCTGCTTTAAAATCAGAGGTAGTTTTTGCTTACAGAAGATAACTGATAATATAAATTATGTTTTTAACAATCATGTTTCCTGGTCAATTATTTGCTGGATAAAATTGATATTAATCTAGGACATAATAACCTTTCCTTTGGAGTGACATTTGAATGGGTTGACCTTTTAGATGCATAAATTAGATTAATCTGTTTTTAGAATCCCAATTATGTCATCTCTGGAAAAGAAAGAACATGGGTATCCTTGTGCACCTGTGTTCATGGTCCTCAACGAAACGTTATACTGCATTCAGGTGGTGGCAGAGAAGGACTCCCTTAGGGAATAGAAGTGGTTATCTGGATTTATTCAGGTCAGCTGCAGAGCCCGGCTGAGCAGGGCTTTAGCAGCTTCATCTTTGACTCCCCAGCAGCTGTGTGGCTCCCAGAGCCCTTGTGGACAGAAGCAGAAGCACCAGGTGTACAAACCCTGATGCTGTGTGGGAAGCGACAGTTCCACCCCTGCTCGGCCAGCGAGGCCAATGGGATGAGCACAACTTGGACACTTTGGACAGCCTGCATCGTGTCAGCGATGTTCTCTTCCAAGTGCTCCTTTGGAGGCACTAACGATGAATGAGTATAAGCTGCTTTCTATGACTTCTTGAAGATTGTCCTAATTGGCTTTTTTTTTTTTTTTTTTTTTTTTAAATAAAACCTTTCAGGGGCTGGGGATGTGGCTCAAGCAGTAGCGCGCTGTCCTGGCATGTGTGTGGCCCGGGTTCGATCCTCAGCACCATATACCAACAAAGATGTTGTGTCCTCCGAGAACTAAAAAATAAATATTAAAATTCTCTCTTTCTCTCTAAAAAATAAAAAATAAAATAAAACCTTTCAAAGAGACTATCCACATATTCTATTACTCACCACTGCATATTAATACTATGTCCTTTGGAATTTGATTAAAGCAGCTTCAGCTCCAATTTTTGTATGATTTGAAAGTCGTTTCAGAATGATCTAAACTAAAGCCCCAGCATGACACAGTTCGGTCAGCAACGGGGGGCGGGGGGTGTGACACTCTGACACCGAGTCACACTCATGCATGCCTTTTATAGGCCACGGGTTCTTGTGAGTGGCAGCTTATGCAGGTGAAGGAGCTGCCACCCCGGGGACTCGTCACCATCAGCACTAATGCTGCTGTCTAAACAGTTTTAACTCCTGGCTTGGCTTTCCCACTGTCGCTGCTGTCACTGCTGATAAGCCGAGGGAGGCTGGAGGTCAACAATCCCAAGAACACTGGTCATCATTAAAGGATCAATGCATCTTAATGTGCACATCCTCTGAACTGGGGGTCAAACAACAGGGTCTCTGGGAGAGAAATGTTCCTTTTATCTTTAATTTAACCCCAAACAAATAAACAAACAAAACCACAAAGTAGTTGTTGGGGGAGCTCAAAGGATTTTCCCTTCTTCCTCATTCTAAGCTTAGGATTTAAAACACTGGATAAGGAGTCTGCTCTTAATTACTGTCCAGACTCAAGCTACTGCTTTATGGAGTCTGTGCTGGTGGGATGCATACTGGATCAATGGAACCTTGAATCCACTGGGTACCATAGAGCACCATGGACCAGTGGCACTGGGGCTTGTCGATCCTTGTGTGTCTGCCATGAGTTTGTGGCTTCTCTTGTTCTACATCAAGCATTGCAGCATATAATTATCCATCCTGCTCACTGAACCTGTCTCTGAGGT
Organism: Callospermophilus lateralis; assembly: GCF_048772815.1. Classification (NCBI taxonomy): domain Eukaryota; kingdom Metazoa; phylum Chordata; class Mammalia; order Rodentia; family Sciuridae; genus Callospermophilus; species Callospermophilus lateralis. The sequence goes on along the minus strand of NC_135317.1, from coordinate 32,790,302 downwards.
CAGTGTTTCTGCAGCTAAAGGCTGGGTCATGGTGCAAAAGCTAGGCCCCTTTGCTCTGCCTTCTTTGGTCCTCTCACCATCAGATAGCAGGGAACCTTCTTTCAGTGCTCTGTCCTGAGGCCCGATGCTGGAATTTTTTTTTCTTTTTCGTTTCTGGTACTGAGGATTGAACCCAGGGGTTCTCAACTACTAAGCCATACCCCCAACCCTTTTTACATTTTATTTAGAGACAGGTTCTTACTAAGTTGTTTAGGGCCTCGCTAAGTTGCTGAGGCTGGCTATGAACCTGTGATCCTCCTGGTTGGGGCTCCTAAACCACTGGGATTACAGGTGTGCAGCACCAGGCCTGGCAGGTACTGGAATCTTTTTTAAACTTTAGTGATGATATAAAGATAAAAGTCAGCCTGATAAAGTGTTTGTTGTCCCCTTCTCTCCTTTTCTTCTTCTTTTTGCTTACTTTCTACAAATTGGAGTGAATAATGTCAGGATTTGTTAAGAGCCAAAAAGTTGGATTTAATAATAATAATAATAATAATAATAATAATAGAAAACCATGAGTGATAGTTTAAAGTAGTTTACAATATTACTGAAGGAAAAATGTTGAGGGCCACAATCAAGTCAAGATGGTGCCTGGCACTTTGCCAGGAGGAGTGGTTTGTGAAGTAACACCACCCAGCTATTAAGATGATGGAGATTCCTTATTGGCTGATTGCTGTATCTAGATGATGTTAATTGAAACAAGCTGTGTATAATCAGTTAGGTATATATACCTCTGCTGTCCCGTAATAAAGTGGCTCCTGCTGTATCAATCTTCACAAGTTGCTTGTCATCCCCCCGGTTATTTTGCCCAGCCAGACTGCGGCAGAAAAATGCTTCATGAACTTAGCACCTGGGTGGATTACCCAGTGTGTGTTCCATGTGAGATAATGGGATTTGAAAATTTGGTTGGAATGAGTAATAAGTATGGTGTGGTGTTGGTTTCAAATTTTAGCAAGACTTGGGCCAAACATTGGTTTTTGGGATTCTTTGTAGGCATCACGAACACATGGCAGTTTTCATATTAAGTGATTGTGCTCTTCCACACCAATGCTAGAAAGGATAAAGAACAGGCTAGTTTACTGAGAAAAAGGAACACATAGTGAACATCACTAATTCAAAAATTGGAAATATGAGATGCTCCAAAATCTGAGATTTTAAAGTACCAATATGGCACAAAAAGTGGAAAATTCCACACCTGACCTCATGTGATGAGTCACAATCCAAACACAGAGGCACTGTGAATATTGTATAAAATTGATCTTTAAGCTCTGTATATAAAAGTGTGTGTGAAACATACAAGAATTTAGTGTATGGACTTGGGTCCCATCCCTATGATGTCTCATTATGTAGTTGGAAATGTTCCCAACTTAAAATCCTAAACACTTCTGGTTCCGAGCATTTCAGATAAGGATACTTAGCTTGAAAAACAAAGTGGCCAAGAAACATAAGAAAATGGGTTTACACTAGTTAATAATAAACCAGGAGATGAAAATTAGGAAGTCTGTTTTTGCTTATCAAGTTATCAAAAACATAAGACACAATAATACCAGCAGTGGAGAAAGAAACTGGAGGTTCTGGGGTCAAATAGACTAGTTTGCTGCTTAGTACTTCTTTCTAGCTAAGGGAATTTGGACATTGCCTTTAATTTTTCTAATATTTAGCTGAAGAATGCAGATTATATTAGTAGCTACCTCAGGATTTTTGAGGGGATTAAGTGAAATAATACTTTTAAAATGTTTATCATCTTCTGCACATAGCAAATGCTCAGTTAATATTAGAATTGTGATTGTTATTATTGGAATATAGAATCCTAATACACTGATGGGGAAGTATAAACTGCTAAAACTATTCAGAATAAAAATTTGATAGTTAATGTCTTACTGATATGCATGCATTTGGCTTAATCATTCTACTTCTAGAAATCTGTCCTGAGGAAACAGGACACAGTGATACACTTAGAAGAATACAGTTCATGAAAAAATTTATTTTGTTTTCTAAAAATGGGAGCCATTTGAATATCTCACAGTAAGGAAATGTTAAAAAATGATGGGGGCTGGGGTGGGTTGTGGCTCAGTGGTAGAGCACTTGCCTAGCATGTGTGAGGCCCCTGGTTTAATCCTCAGCACCACATATGAATAAACAAATAAAGTTAAAAATCCATTGGCAACTAAAACATATTTTTTTTAAAAAAATGATGCTTTGTCCATCCTCTATAGTTACATTCAGATATTACAAAGGGTGTTTTTGAAGAAAATTTAATGGCTAAGGAAAATGATTCTATGGAAAATAGTGGTAGTCCAGGGTTCAGTGGGATTAATTGTGGTTTGTTATTGTTTTTAAAAATTGCATTAGGTTTTTCATCACCTTGACCCAAATATCTGACATGAATTACTTAGAGGAGGAAAGATTCATTTTTGGCTCCTGGTTTCAGTCTCCATGTTTAGCCAGCTGCATTGCTTTGGACTTGAGGTGAGGCCACTCTGAAGACCTTATCTTCTTCATCAGGCAGGAAGATTAATCCACTGATGAGGACAGAGCCCTCATGGTCTAATTACTTCCTAAAAGCCCACCTGTGAGCACATGAGACTTTGGGGGACATTCCAGATCCAGACCATAGCATTAACAGCTATTTATAATTAAAACTTTTCTATCATCAGTTAATACATACTTTTTGGGCATCTGCTATACTTTAGGCAAGATGCTAGGGACCACGGATGTGGTAGTATGAAACAGATGGTGCTGTCCCCATGCAGCTTCTGGACTGCCCATTGGAAAATGTGCTGCTTTATAATAAGGAAGATCATCGCTCAGACACAAAGAGGAGCTCTGTTGATTTTCTAAGACTGCCATAACTGTATCACACACTGAATGTCTTACATGACAGAAGAGGATTCGCTCACAGTTCTGGTGACTGGAAATCTGAGATAAAATTGTCAGCAGAGCTGGTATCTTCTGAGGCCTTTCCCTTACTTCTCCCTGGGACTTCATTGTTCAAATCTCTAGAACTGTCTGTATCCAACTTTCTTCTTCTCACAAGGACACTAGTCATGTTGGATTAGGTCCCACCCTAAAGACCTCATCTTAATACCCTCCTTAAAGACCTTATCTGTAAATATTCCAAGTACTGAAGGTTAAGACTTTTGCCTGTGAATCTTTGAGGTGGATTATTCAAGCCCATAACAGAAACCATCTCATAATATTTCTTTTCTGACACTCTCTCTTGAGCCATATAAAAAACTATGTGTGTCTTCCTTTCCCCTTTAATGGGTATTTATAGACCCTTCAGAAGACCAAGAATGTGGATCCCTCTTTGAAAGCCTGCTCACTGGCCAGAGCAGTGGCAGCTGAGATGGTAAATGTGGCCTTATATGGGAAGTTCTAAATCATCTCCGAAAAACAGCAGCACTCAAGGTTTCTCTGTCCAGAGTAAACCTAATTCTCCTCTCCAGTCCCTGCTTCTCATCCCCACCCAGAACCAGACATCCTGGGAGGGCCTTCCAGGGAAGACCTCCAGAGGAAGTGGTGTCCCAGGGTCTAATGAGATTCAGATGCAGAGTCTGAAATTGAAATCTACCTCTGGTTGTGGCAGTGGCCATCCAAGGAGCATGAGTCACTGATGGACAGCAACAGTAAAAATGATTCCGCAACTCGGTCAACCAGAAGCTTTCTTTATTATACAAATTCAATTTGAGTTTCATTAAAAGATAAAGGAAGGAGGAAGTAGATGCTTCTTCTCAGCTGATGGATAACCATCATTTCAGATTAATTTAGAAGTGGAAGTAAACCTAGAGAACATCAAGATGAACTCCTTGTTTTAAAAGTTAGAAAATTAACTTGTCCAAGCCATCTGGATTTGCTTCAAATCACAGCTCTAATGAGAAAGAAAGGTCAATCATCAGCCCAGGAATTGAGTCCAGCGTGATTTCCATAATACTTATGAGGGATGGAGGAAGCCCAAGCATTGGAGAAAGCATTGGACCTAGGAGTTGGGAACCTTCTATCTTGGTTGCTAAGCAGCTACATAACAATGAGTATGTTATGTACCCTGAGTATGAGTACCCTGAGTCTTCTCTTTGGTCTCCTGTCTTTAAACCTTCAAAATGAAAGTTTGACAATACTAGTTATTATATTTCTGACATCCCCCAAGTCTTTTCATGGGTGCCACTAATTCTATGTTGAAACAGGTAGAGTTGACAAATGAGTGCAGATGAATTTGGCAGAGAATGTTCTTGTAATGGTGTCTAGCATCCCCAAGAAAACATCAGTGGCCTCGAGTCTTATCTAAAGACTTAAGGAATATTGAGAATCAAGAAAGGCCATGATTGGATGCTCATGTGCCCTCCAAAATTCATATGTTGAAACTTTGTTACCAATGGGATAATACTGAGGTAGGGCTTTTAGGAGGTGATTAAATCATGAAGGTAATGGAGCCCTTATGAGGGGAATTAGCATTCTTATAAAAGGCTGCAGAGAGCTAGGCCCTTTAATCATTCCGTCCCTTCCATCCTATGAGGATCCAGCTTTTCTCTCCCAAGGATACAGCATTCAAGACGCCGTCTTGGAAGCAGAAACTAGGCCTCTGCCACGTATTGAACCTCTTGTTACCTTGATCTTGGACTTCCCGGCTTCCAGAATTGTGTGACTAAATTTCTATTATTGATAAGTTACCCAGTCTAAGGATTTTTGTTTTAGCAGCACAGATGAACTAAGACAGGAGGGACAAATAAAGATTACAAAAGATGGAAAAATGGATGAGTTCCAATGCTGTGTTCTTCTTCCTTAAAGGTGAGCCTCCACCTCACTACTCACAATTGATTAAATGCTGAATTGTTTTGCTTGCTTTCTCAGATTCTTGTAGCATCATCTGTATTTCTGCTTTTACTAGCAGGTAACATCTCCACTCCTCTTGAAAAGCTAAGCTACTATATTCTAGGTGCTAAATGTCAATAAATTGATGAAAATCTCTTTAACTTTCTGCTTAGGTCTTTTTATTTTCATCTTTCTTTCCTTCTTCTCCCTCTCTTGTTTCCTTTGGTGTGGGATTAAGTTTATTTTCAAAAGGTGCTATAACCTTTGCAAACTGTCATTAGCATTCCCCATGCATATTTTAATTAAAGAAAACTCATGTTTTGCTTGAGTCACTGGAGAAATGAAAGGTATAATCTAATGGTAAACGTGCTTGTACTTTGCATTAATTTTAACCAGACCCCCTTCTCTGATAGAAGGACAGAAATGAGGCCATAGACTAACACCCACTCTTAGAAAAAAAAAATCATAAGTAGCCTGGTTCCAAGACAGTTTCCAATTATCTCATGTCCTTTCTTGTTTTAAAGGACAAAGATCTAAATTAGGAGATGTACCTTCCTGTATAAAACAGCATTAATTGCTGCCATTTCCACATGCTGCCGCAGAGCCTCTGTGAGGCATGATACATATATTTCTACAAGGTACCTGCATCAATTGTACAATTTTTTACTTGAGTTACTTGCATTAGTATTTTTATTAAAAGGATATTGGTGATCTCATTCTTTTTTTTTACAAAAACTGAAATTATGAACCTTCAGGCTTTTTCTCAAATACATGTAAACCTTTTAAGATGCATTTTACTTGTCAAGCCATCTTTTATCAGACATCATGATCATGGGACCAAGAAGGCCCTTTAAGTTTTCTGCTTCTTCTTCTTCTTCTTCTTCTTCTTCTTCTTTTTTTTTTTTTTTTGATTCTAGCAATAGGGGGAGATCATCTAGTTTTATTCCAGAAACAAGGAAAGAACAAACTCTTTTTGCTGGGATTTTATTTTATTTTTGTATTACTGAGGATTGAACCTGTGGCATTTTACCACTGAGCTACATTTCAACTCTTTTCATTTTTTATTTTGAGACAGGGTCTCACTGAATTGCCCTGGCTGGCCTGAAACTTGCAATTCTCCTGCCTCAGCTTCCCAAATCTATAGGATTACAGATGTGAACCACTATGCCTAACTTGCTGCTGGGATTCTAAATGTTCCTAAAGCTTCACTCTATAGAGTCAGATCCAAGAGCCTATGTTTCTAGTGATCTTTCTGTGGTCACTTATTAAAAAAATTATTTTAAGGAAACTTTTCATTTCTGTGTTCTTTTGATCAGTGTGACTTAGAAATTGTCCAAATTAGTGAGCAAAGTTATAACTCTTTTTATGTGCCAAAGAGCAAAATATTATAAAAAAAATCTCCTGCTTATGTGCAATGGTTCCTTGGCAATAAATCCTGAACTAGCCAGGAACCCACTAATGGCTAAAAAGCACTCTTTCTACCCTCTTTTATGGGACTACGGGGGCTTGCTTCCACAGCCCTGGGCCAAGAAATCTAAGAAACAAATTAAGAATGGATAAACAGATTAAGAGAATGTGGTGTGTATATGGAAAGGACTACTATACAGTCTTACAAAGAAGGCCATTCCATCATTTGCAACATCGATGGGGCTGGAGGTCATCATGCTAAGTGACATAAGTCAGGCATAGAAAGCAAAATATCACATTAACTCACCTGCATGTGGGATCTAAAAAGTCAATCTCATACAAAGAAAGTAGAAAGGTGGTTTACTGGAGGAGGGCAGGAAGGGAAGAATGGAGAAGAGATAGTGGTTGTCCAGAAGGTGCAAAGTTTCAATTGGACTGGAGGAGTAAATTTTAGTGACACTCCATGTGACCACATTAATAACAATGTATTATATATTTCAAGATTGCTTAAATAGTTATTTAATGTTCTTCATACATGAATAAATTGATGAAGTGAAGGATACATAAAATATCTTGATTGAATCTTTCTATAATGTACACATAGAACAAAATATCACATGGTATCCCACAAATATGCACAATTTTCATTTGTTGATCATTATTATTTTTTTTAAAGAGTGGTTTAAGTATCCAAAGAGGAAACAGTAGACAGGACACCATTCAGATCAGTTAACAATTAGTAATCACCACGAGATGATTCACTAATTCACCATGAAAACTGCTGTCATAGAAACCTGAAGTATGGAGTCTGCATGTGATTCTCCCTAGAGACAGACTTACATGGGGAGCTAAAGAATAATTATAAAATTGGTATATGAGTATGCAATTACAAAATGGGGAGTTAATGGCATCCAGCTAAAAGAACTGAATATATCCATTTCATAAAAGGAATGTTCTTGCTAATGGGACTACAATATTTGAAGTCCATTAGCTAATATTCCTCCAGTCCTGGATGTGCTTGGATAGGCACTACAGCATTTACTTCAGTGACTCACCTTATTCTATGTTTCCCAACTGACCGTCTCCTTTAATGATGATACCTTCTTTATTTAGATATGTCAATACATTTAATCATATCATGGTAAAAGTATCCCAGCCTGGGAGCCATTCTGTCTCTTTAAAATGATGGTCATCCATTCATCAAATATTGATGGAGTGTCTCTTATCTGCCGGGCCCCTGTATCTTACATTGTGCATTCAGCAGTAAGTGACACAAACAAGTTATACAGTTGATTGGGGAAAATAATGATTAAACAAGCAATTACAGCAATGGGTGGTCAGTGTTACAGGATGAGAAGAAGGAAGATGTGAGACTCACATCACCCCTGGTCTTGGAGACTCCAGAGGTCTTCTGTGGGAAAGTGATGCAGGTTTGAGATCTGGAGGATAGAACTGGAAAGGCAGAGATGTGGAAGGAACTTGGCACTTCCCTTGGTCAAGGAAAGTTCCTGTTTGAAGGCCCAGAGGATAGAGAGGGCAGCTGCCTTCGAGCACTGAAAGATTTCATTAGGGCTGAACTAAGAGGCAAGAGTGGTGGCTGGTGAGCTTAGTAGGAACCAGAGCATGAAGCTCATTAGACCTGCTCAGTGAGTCAGTTCTATACTACAAGGAACAGGGGAGATTCTGGTGGGTTTAAACCTTATGATGATTAGCCTCATGATGATCTATCTTTATCTTCCTTCTCTCTCTCTCTCTCTCTCTCTCTCCCCCTCCCTCCCTCCCTCCCTCACCCAGGGCTCCTCTCCTGCTAAGCATGCAGTCTACCACTGAACTACCACCTTAGCCCTGATAATTAGGTTTGCAGTTCAGAATGATTATGCAAGCTAATATGGGATGAAAGAGGAGAATGATTAGAAAAACAAAGATAATTAAGGGACGATGGCATTATTTCAGGTAAGAATGGATGGTTGGTGGGTTGAAAGAGTTAACCAGGGTAGCTGCAGTAAGGACAGAGAAGGATGAAATTTCAAGATATATTTACAAGGAAGAATAGGAAGGACTTGACACCCAGGTGAATGTGAAAGGTGGAGAACATGAGGAATCAAGAAGGACTCCAGGTTTTGCAGAGACAGGAATACAGGGCAAGACTGATTGTGAGGCGATGATGAATCCAGGCCAGAATACTTTGAGTTTGAAGCATTCGCTGCCACTGGCTACATAAATCTGTAGCCTGGGAGAAAAATGTCTGAACTGAAAATAAGATATTAGAATCATCATCATAAGGATAGTCTTTGAAGCCATGAAACTAGATGGATTCACTTGTGAAAAATATGGAGAATACACAAAGTGACCAGTATTAAATCTCAGTTGTGTGTGTGTGTTGGTGGGGGTGGGGAAGCAGCCTTAGATAATACTGCTTCCAAATCCTGTCCTACATTTTTGCTTTCTAGAACCATTTTCCTGTTCCGATTGTCTTAGCATAGTTTTTCCTGGAAACTATTTCTGTGGCAAGAATTAAAGATCCATGCTTTATATGATATGTGTGTGTGTGTGTGTGTGTGTGTGTGTGTGTGTGTATGCATATATATATATATAGAAATATATGCAGCAAGATGAGGCAAAGTGAAGATGAAAATCCAGGCAAAATGCCACTTTGTCTGAGCAAGAAGAGGCCCTGGAGAGGTCCCTCCCAGGTGGGTCCACAGGACCTGCCCTGCACGGGCTGCCGTGAAGCACCACACCTCAGAGTAATCATGGGAAAGAGGGATTCCTTCTCCTCCCTCATCTCTCTCTTTTTTTAAGAGAGAGAGAGAGAGAGAGAGAGAGAGAGAGAATGTTTTAATATTTATTTTTTAGTTTTCGGTAGACACAACATCTTTTTTTTTTTTTTTTTGAATTTTTATGTGGTGCTGAGGGTCGAACCCAGGGCGCATGCAGGCGAGCATGTTACCGCTTGAGCCCCATCCCCAGCTCCCTTCCCCCATCTCTTGTTTCTCATCAATAAAGGTTACCTTAGGGGACCAGTTACGGTTTAATTGATAGGCAATTAACCAATAGGGGATTATACTCATGGATCTGCTACAGGGAAGTAGTTTATGCAGTTGTGGGGTGTGTTAAACAGTCTTTCTAAAGCTGTCTCTGTAGCGTGACGTAGGAGCTTGAAGTCCTTGGAGGGTGGTCCTCAGGGAAGATAATCAGCAGGCTGGAAGTCTGTGAGGAAGGGCTGAAGATGGGCTCTCTGTGATGGAGATAAATACAGACACCAGACCCTGGAGTCACAGGATCAGAAACGTGTGTCAACTATAGTATGTCTGCCTCCTTCTTCCCAACCTTCCAGATCTCACAAACTTCTTCCTGTAGCTCTTTCTGAAACATGGCTTTTAAAATCCAGATGGTCACCTACTTCTCCAGATTTCTTTCTGAGGTCAATTCTTGAAAGCAGGGACCGGGTGGGAAATCGACTCCCCACGTTTCTGGGTTGCTCATGTGGCCTCTGTGGCATTGTGCCTCAGCCAAGTCTAGAGTGACGAGAGACACCAGAAACTTTGGGTAGGGTGCGACACATCCAGAACATGTATTTGGTCGACTCTTAACAGAAGCAGGAAGGAGGCAGGAATATCCAAGAGAATCTGAGCAGGCTAATAAAATATAGCTATCTTGGAGAATTTCAATACATAATGGGACCTTTAAGTTCAAGAGGAAAATGTTTCAAAACTGGGCCAGAAGACATCAAAAGGTTTATTTTTGTTGAGCAAAGACATTTAATATTTCAGAGGCTTGCCACCTGAAACTTACATGTTCAGATCAGAACCCTTAGGATAGTGTTCGTGCCAACTCAAGGCAAGCTTTCATGTAGATGCTCTACTGCTCCTTTAAGAATCACTGAATGTTAAACAATTAAATAAACTTATTAGATTTTATTGTGTTTGTTTTAAAGGAAAAAAAATCTCAGATAAGAAGATTTAGTTGTAGAGCAACTTCAAATGTGGGCTGATAGTTAATGAAAAGTGTGGGAATCATCTGATATTATTATATAAAAAACAACTATCAACATTCTCTGCTTCCAGGCTGCATGCACATGTCCCCAGCATTGTCTTTGCAAGAACACAGTAAGAATCATAGGAGAGATGGTCTTCGCTATTATGGTATTTCTGAAAAGAGGATTTGATGCCAAAATTATAGATATATACAGTTCCCTGTGATTCTCATTCTGAGTTCTCACCTGTGACAGATTATGTTTATAAAAATAAAACACCCGGTGTGCTGAGGCATTGGTAAGCTTGTGTCCAATCCCAGCTCCCTGCCTCTGATACCATGTACCTCTCTCTTATTTAAGAAATGTTAATGGGATGCATGTGGACCAGGGTGACTTGTTATATGGATAACATGACAAGATGGCAATTTATTTAGGAATCATCACTCAAGTTGTTATGCACGTGTATACCATTATCTATCACATATGTTTATAATGTGTGGGGTGCTACACTAGTGTTTCCACTTGGCTTCTTATATGTTCCTATGAATAAAGCTTAGTGATAGGGTGACTCCTATTGATTACAGTGAGTGGTTGAGGGTTGGGTTAAGGACTAAAATGTTCTATTATTCTCTCATGGTTTGAAATAATACTTCCAGGGATTGCTCAATTGTCATAATGTTCCTGTGAGGTGTAGGTCAATTTCAATTCCTGGATTACGTTAGGGTGGAAATAAGACATATAATATTTTCAGAAAATCTGACAGTAAGAATATCACAGGTAACTTGAAAAAGGAGTTGGAGGTTGTCAGTATCCCTCCTTCATGTCCATTTCTGCATCCACAAAAGTCCTTCAGGTATTAGACAAAACTCTTTGATTGCGAGTGACACAAACATGACTTGACCTAGATTAAGCCCAAAAAGAAATCTATCTGGTCTTATAACTAAAAGTCTAGGAGATTTCCTACACGGCTGAATTCAGAGACTCAAGTGAATATTATCAGATCTCTCTCTCTCTCTCTCTGACACATACACACACACACACACACACACACACACACACACACCATTTCCACCAAATCACAGCACCATCATATAAAAGAAAGTTACTCAATAGTTCTTGAAGATGAGACTCAGGAAACCTGATGGCTTGGTGGGGGTGTGCCCACCCTGAACCCATCTCTCAGTGTTGTCAGAGGAAACGGAGTTCCATGTGACAAAGTTGAACCAACCAGTTGGCAACTATGTCAGTTTGCTGTCACTGTGAAAAAATACAAGAGATAATGAACTTACAAACAGGAAAGGTTATTTTGACTCATGGTTTTGGAGGTTCTAGTGCACAGTAGGTTGGTGCTGTTGTTTGGGGGCCTGTGGTGAGACAGTACATCATGAGTGGGACACTTGGAGTGAAGATGTTCCCTTTATGGCAGCGGAGAAGCCAAAGAGAGGAGAAGGAGCCAGGGTTCCCTTATCCACTTCAAGGGCATGACCCCTATGACCTAACTTCTTCCCACTAGGCCTCACTTCTTCTTCCTTTTGTTTTTTTTTTTTTTTTTGGGTGCTGGGGATTGAACTCCGAGGCACTCAACCACTGAACCACATCCCCAGCCTTGTTTTGTATTTTATTAGAGACAGGGTCTCACTGAGTTGTTCAGCATTCTGCTCTTCTGCAATCCCTCCCCACCAACATAAATAAGGTGGTGATGAATAAGGTACCTGAACAGTGTCTCCCAACCTCTCTCACTGTGAAGAGGCCTCTGGTCAGGATCTCCTAGGCTGTGAATACAGGTGCATCTGAAAGCATGTGCAGCCAGGGACAGGGCTTGAGCCCCTGAGTGTGGCTTCCTTCTGAGAATGTAGTGCAGAGGTGTGCACCCACTCTGGTGAGGGGAAGACAGCTTTCCCTCCCTTTCATGAGGCCCACCACATCACATTCACACTTGTGAATGGCCATGGTCAGGCCTATAAGATCACTCATGGGATTTTGGCTCAGATCAGACCTCTCAAGATCCTTCTCTGTCTCCTAACACATCATAAGTGCCTAAAACAGTGCAGGCACATATTCGGTGCTCAGTACGTTGTTTTTATAGGTGGTAATATTGGTGAGGGAGTAGACCATTTCATTGGTCTTAATGTCACCAAATGTTGGAGAAGCTGGCTCCAAAATGGATGAGTTCTAGCAACATATAAGATGCTCGGTCCAGCCAGGTCTCCAGCAGAACGAACACAGTGAACAACAGAATGTTGGGATGTCACTGGAAAGTTGTTGAAAAAGAAAAGAAGAGAATCAATGGTTACAAGAGGTTTGGGAAGAGCCCTATGGGAAGAGCTAACTGGATGACAGTGTAGCTTTATGATTCTATACTTTGATTTGAAGGAAGCAGATTCAGTTATAAAATTTATAACAACTCCATGTACCTTCTGCCATTTGATCTTTGGGCTCATTCATAATATCATGGTCACAGTACTTCTTGTTCCCCATGGTCACCAGAAGAAATAGCCTCCTGTCTCTGAGCATGGCATATTCTCACTTCAGGACAGGACTGCTGGTCTTTCCATGCTGCTCCCCCATCTGTCCTACCAGTTTGTGCATTTGCCCAAATTCAGAGCTATAACTCACAGTTTTACTCAACCTCACGGGAGCTTCATGTTCAGTGTTAACTTACCGAATTAAAAGGATTAAAGAGACAACATTTCTAAACAAGAAAAGCCTCTTACATTGAATGCTTCCTGAAAATTTGCATATTTTCACTTCATTGCTTTATAAATTATTACCAGGAAGTTAAATCTTTGTAGTCAGATAAACCACATGATGAAGTACTTTTTTTTTTCATGAGCGAATTTGTTTTTAAAGAAACAAAGCTTGTATTCAAATATTTCAAAGATGTTTTCCATGATCTCGTGTTATTTAAAATCCATTCATTAAACATCTGATGAATAGGTCTATTACATTTTTTAAAAAGCTGATTAAGTGCTCATTTTGGAAGGATGGAAAGAATTGTCACCCAATGATTTCATTGCAATACATCTTCGTAAGTGTCCAGTGTTATCAGGAATGGCGTTGCAATTTGCTCTACAAATCGACAGGCAATCATTTACTTTTCATGTTTGAGCTTGAGTCTATGTTTGATCTTATCATATTTTCAGTAGGAGAAGGGATGGAGGTGGTGAAGCATTATGATTTTTTTTTCCAGCATAGAAAATTATGCCAGAAAATAAATCATGTGCAGGGCGTCATAATGGCCCCAACAGTTATGACAGGAAAAAAGAATAGTTACAGCTACCCTTCAGTGCACAATGAAATAGCGAACAATTTGTTAAATATCCCCGGAGTCAATTAAACTGGCATATGATCAGTTTGGTGGCTGCCGAGCCTCAGTGGGAGCCAATTAGAATTCACCAAAAATGAAAATGGATGAATCTGGAAAAAAAAATGTGTTAGATTTATTGGGAAAAACAAACACACCATTGAGCCAAGAATAATCTTGGGGGGAATTTTTTAAAGGACATTGGTAAATAGAGGGCTGTGTAGTTGTGCCATGCTCACAGTGATTTGAATGCTTCTTCTGAAATATTTTAAGTCATTACTGAGAAAGAATTAAATTAGTCAGATTTAGTCCTACACAACATGGGAGAACAATTCTGAAAATTGCAGCCATTATTAATTTTGTTCCAGAAGCAGCCTTGCATTGAACATTAGAGTGATTTTTCTTTTCTTTTTGCATTTAAACTACAGATAAACACTGCAGATTGCTACAGATGAATGCTAGTGAAGAGCTGTACAGCAATTCCTTTTAAAGTCAGATATTCAATTGTGAAAGATGTTCGAACCATCTAATGATGGATGTTCATTAGTTCAGTGCTGTCAAGATGAGTTACCCCTCCACATCTCTGATACTGATCCTGTTTTTGCAGTCTTGATTGAGTTGTTAGGGGAAAAAAGCAGTCCACAGAGCTCTACCCGGCTGTGTCCAAACCGGCTCCAACTTGAAATACCATTGGCTTACTCAGCAGCGACCCAGCCCTCAAGCAAATAGGATAGATCCATTTCAGAGACTTCCCTGCAGCAGTAAATGGATTTGCCCTCTTTAGAGCAGGGAGCAGTGTTCCAACACAATTATTCTTATTGCAACAGACTAAGGAATTTACTTCAAATGAGGTTGTTGGTTGTTCCATGGAAGCTGTGTCAGAATAAATATTCAACTACTCTTCAAGAGCATAATTTGTTCATTCTCCCATGAAACCGTGGTGACCTCCTGAACTGTAGATAGAGGGGCTTGTTTAGACAGAGGGAAAAAAAATCTTTTCACTTGAGCCAAACTTTTATTTAGCTCAGGTAGGGTAAAAACACCTTTAAAGTCCAGTTCTTTTTAAAAGGGGCCATTTGCATATGCCAGATGTCCTGAAGAAATAGCCTTTATTACTTGTTTGCAATAAATTTTATTAAGGGAAAAATTCCAAGTGACAGATGTCACCAGTGAACATCCACATCAGTTTAATGAAGATGTGACTCTGAAATATATCATTATAGAGTAACCATTTAGATGAAAGACCAATACCATTACAATTTGATAAGACATGATACCTTCCAGATTTGTGGGGGAAGGCACTATAAATTCCGCATATGGAAGAACATATACCTCATCCATCTTCATATCCAGACCTCCCTGACTCTAAGATAGTGCTTGACCACAGTAGATACTTGGGAGATGCTTGATAATTATGACCATGGCCCCTGCTTTTTATGGGGGTATTTGGCTCACTAAAGGCAAAAATGAGGGTGACTGATATATGCCATGGAAAGTAGGAATAAGACCCGGATGTGCTGTCAAAAACAAACAAAACTTTTTGTGGAAATTAATTCTTTCTAAAAATAATTACTGTGTCCCAAGTAAGTACAGAACATTAGGTTAGACATTCTAACTGACACAAAATCACTCTTGATAACTTTTGAATTTCCTGATATGGCTAAGGCTGGGAAAGGTGGCATCTCCTCTCTCTCTATTGAAATTTAGGTTAATGAATTATGGGCTTCTAGTTAATAGAAGGTACTAATATTGGCTGATAGTGATCTGGGAGTGAGATCACCAACGTGGAAGCAGAGCATTATCGCATGGTTTATTCCCTGGGACTGAATTAATCAATAGAGACACTAAGGATAGTAAAGATGACCTTGGAAAACTTTATGTTCATCTTCACATCAACACCACCCTGTGTCCTTAAAGCAGCTATGGGGACACTGGTGGCTTATGTCTGGTTCCTGTGTCCTTTGCTTTCATTTGGAAATGTGAACCAATTATTTTATCTTAGTCCCAGGTAGCCTCCAGGCTGGACTCCCCTTCTCCTGTTGGCCTCATAAAGTATGCTTCTGGCCAAAGGCATATTTCCCAGTGTTCTAGTTTGGATGTGGTTAGAGTTTGTCCCTTGAGAATTCATGTGTTGGAAGCTTAGTTCTTATGTGAGCATGTTAAGAAGTGGTGGGACTTTTAAGAGGAGGAGCCTAATGAATCCAAGGGAAGGTTCTTGGATCATTAGTGGAACTGCCCTGGGGATTAATGTAGTTACAAAAGACTGATCAAGGACTCTTCCCTCTCTCGGGATCCTTGTATCACTGCATTTCCGTCTCTCTCACACACATGCTTTCCCCATGATATTATCTCCCATGAAGTGACACAGCCAAGGAGGCCCTTGCCAGAGCCTGCAACACATCATTTAGTTCTTCAACTTCCAGAGTTATGAACTAAATAAGCCTGTGTTCTTTATAAGTTACCCAGCTCAGGTATTTTGTTAGAGTAATACAAAATGAACTAACATACCCTGTATCCAGGACCAATTACATGTCCTCACTATAAAGCAGTCATTTAGAAATATGTACAACCCTTTTTCCTTTCATGTGCCCTGTGTAGATGGCCCAGGTATTATCTTTTGGTGGAGATTACTTTTTCTTAGTGTTTCAAATGCTTTTTAGCATTTAACATATCCATCTGAGTGCTAGAGCTGAGCCTGATCTTTCACTGATATTCAGGGATAATACAGGTACAAGTAATATTGAAAATATCTTCTTTTCAAAGATGTATTCTTTCCTATGGTATCTGATTAAATCAATGCTTCCAATTTATCACAGTATGTTGGTAACAAAACCAGTCAATTTTTTCCCCAGAGCCTCTCCATCTTCTGGTGAAGACTCCAGGACACAATGAGTACATTTATCAAGAGGGGATTATAAAGGTTCACTTTGACATTTCAAGAGAGAATGATTATATGTATTCTTTCTGTGAGGTGCTGAGAATCTATGAATGTATCAGTTATATCCAAGGAGCCACTAGATCTGAGAATCATTCCTATCTTCAGAGTTAGACTCTTGAATCCTATAAGTAGAGAAAATTTCTAGTTTTTAACTTAAATTTTCTTCCTCATATGGTATAAACAGGATTTTTAAAGCTTTGGGCTCATTTATAATATGTAAATAATATGGGAAGTAAACTTTTAAAGTTGTTTTCACCATGGAGATTTTCAAATAATCAGAAGTAAAGAACATGGTTTTAAAAATCTGTATTTTCCTGACTTGTTAAATTATTGTTGTTTAGCTAATTATACTCCATTTCCCCTACCTTTCTGTCTTCTGCTATAGTATTTTAAAGCAAATTCCAGATGTTATGTTATTTCATACCTAATACTTCAATATGTATTTCTAACTAATAAGATCCCCCATATTTTTAAAGAAACATAACTATCATGCCATTATCATAAGCAATAAAACTAGAAATACTTCCTTTAAGTTCATTTAAACCCCAACAAGTTTCAAAGTTCCCAAATTGCCTCAAAAGATTCACTTAGCAGGTGAGGTATCTGATCCCAGGTGTATAGTCACTGGTTGGACCAGTTATTTGGTAGCAACTGTGTGTTCAGGTATTATCAAGTCATTGTTTCCAGTATGAAGTTTGCCATCAACCTTCCTTCAAATGAGCACCTTTCAGTCATGCTCACTGTCAAGAGCATTATTGTCCCTGACTAATGGGCATAAGCCTTTTTGGCTCGCTACAGATGCATCTTTGGTTCCTATGCCACTTCTTATCACTAGTTAGACACCAACTTCATGCTTTAGAATTCTTTACCCTCTGTTTGCCCCAATATTCTCACATAATGCTCTTTTTATCAACAGGCACTTACCTTCATCCCCTTGTTTATCAAACACAGATTCACCAGTGTAGCAATAGACTTTTTAGTAAGGTCCAGGATTCACTTAGTTTTGCTCTCTGCTGCAACATTCCACTATTGTAATGTGGTAGCATCATTTGCTGGGGTCGGGTGTGCCTTCATCTGTGAGGTTCCATGGATCCAAGTAGGTTGCTTAGAGGAACCAAAGTGATTTGTCAGTGACCTAGAACACAGAACCAGGTAGAATCTTTCAGGCAATGAATGCTACAGAATTAATAATTCCTAATTAATTTTACTTTAATTTTCATAGTACAATTATTTATGTGGCAAATGAACAGCAAATAGTAATTATTCTTATGTAACCCATTGAGTCCCACTCTTGGGAATAAAATATTTCTATACCTGGGAAGATATTTAGTCTGGAGACGGAAAAGTATTCAGAAAAAGGATTTGAGATGATAGGAAATATTCTTTAGGCAGAAATTCAACTGGGCAATATTTATTTTCCAACTAAGTCTATGCATTTCTATTAACCTCTTTCTACCTTTCCATAAGAGGACATTTTGAAGAACTAATAGTAAGAGTTAGCATTCCTTAAGTGATTATTGGGTGACAATCACAGTAATGAATTTCACAAGGTCTCCAGGTTCTGAATGATTATGTAATTTGCACAACATTAATAGGTAGTAATTGTCAGAATTTTCCTGAAGTAGAAGTCTCTTAAACATGATATTATGTTCTTCTTTTCCCAGAGACTTAAGGAAAATCACCTAAGAAATGCAAATTTCTTCATTGCAAACATTTGTGCAATAGCTATTAGTAATAGTAAGAACTGTCAAGCCAAAAGTTTTTATTTTAAGCATTAAACTTTGAGTACTTTCAGATAATGAGGCAGAATTCTTTATGATGACACATTAATAGCAGTGCCTTAATGCCACCAAAGTAGCTCTCACCAAAGAGGACCACACAATTAAAGAATGCAAATTGAAAATGTAGAAACTGGAATAGAGAACAAAGTAGGTCCAGAGGGACATGACTCTACACTGTTTCTGGATAAGATCTTTACCAAGAGGGAATAAATGGGAACCCAGACTGGACCTTTGCTGTGTATTAATTAAACTTTGCTGCCTACTTTCGAGCAAAATAATTAAGTGTAAGTAGTCAGCCAAGTTTATATGTATACTTTTTCAAATTTGAAGACCCTCTTCACTCATTACTAAGAAGGGCAGATTTGGAACCAGGTGGACTTGGTCATTTTGTGTAGTCATCTCCCGGTGTTGTAATAAGGTAGATAAGTTGAGAGAGACTTCTGCAAACCAGCTTCCTAATAGAGATAACATTTGCAAGAAACAACTGCTCCACCTGCAGTAAAACAACATGCACAAAACTTAGTGGACTCCATATTCTTAGCATTAACATGCAATAGAGTCATGGCAAAACGTGGGTCATGAAGACTTCCTCACTTGCATAAGGCACAGATGATCCTAACCCAGCTCCACCCACTCAAAAACCAATATTTAAATACACCTGTTTTACATGATTATAATCTCCCTCCAAGAAACCAAACCAAAACTAACAGATTTACAG
Organism: Callospermophilus lateralis; assembly: GCF_048772815.1. Lineage (NCBI taxonomy): Eukaryota > Metazoa > Chordata > Mammalia > Rodentia > Sciuridae > Callospermophilus > Callospermophilus lateralis. The sequence goes on along the minus strand of NC_135317.1, from coordinate 32,771,330 downwards.
GGGAAATATACAGCAAATAATAATCCAAATGAGCTTTTTTTTTTTTTTTTTTTTAGGGGAATTTGGACTAAGAAAATATTGAAGGTGAGTTCTTTGAAATTGGCCCAATTTTTTGAGCATTTCTGTAAGGGGAGGTTAGCCGTGTGCTGTTAGTTAACAACTAGTATCTGGGGGCCACTAAAAGGAATTTCAGGGATTGTGTAGTTTATGGTCTGTCTGGAAGCAAGACCCGTAAGAATGACATTTTTCAGGGGATAATGACATATGCTTAAAAATAGATGAAGGAGATTTTTTTGGTTTTGTTTTTTTCTACAATTATTTCCCTTTCTGCATATTCTATAACAATATTTAGGCATCCATTTCCTTATGTTTTTTTTTTTTAAAAACCCTAATTTTCTTAAAAATATTTTTAGCTTTTTTTTCTTTCTTTCTTTCTTTTTGTATTTCTCTGTGGTGCTTCCATTAAAACGTGCCTATGAGAATAATAAAAATTAAAAGCTCTTCTAAGAAATAAGATTTTTTTTAAGTGAGAGAAAAATTGAGGATTTAGGGTTGTTTTCAGTATTGCTTTTCAGAAATCATGACTAGCTTTTCTTTAACTTCTTTTTTCTTTTTCTTTTTGATTAGGTCAGTCATTTTGTAAAAAAAAAAATATATATATATATATATATATATATATATATATATATATATATATATATAAAATAATTTCCAGTTTAGGGGAAAAAAAGGCCATGTTAAACTTCTTAGTGGCTAAGAAACCTGGATAATGTTTTAGGGTGGGTTTTCCTGGGGAATTGGAGGATTAGGGTTAGTTCTCTATCAGATATGACGGGGTGGGGCTAGGGTTGTAGCTTAGTGGTTGAGTGCTTGCCTTTCAGCCTGTGTTTTCTCTGCTTCAAGTGTTCATTTGTGGAGGAGCCTGTTTGAGTCCAACCTATTTGAGACACTAGGTTTGATCCTCAGCACCACATAAAAATAAATAAATACATACATACATAGTAATACATACATGTATAAAAACACAATAACATTAAAAAATAGAATTAACGGGGTTTTTTTTTTTTTTTGTTCTAAACTGTTTGCCTAGTAAAGGTAAGGAAGATTTTGAGAACACTAAAAATATTATGTAGATAGGGCAGTGGTCTCTTTTTATAGTTTATGCTGCATTTTGCCAGAATCATTGAGAGATTCTGTGATGCATATTTGTCCAGAATCTTCCCTTTTTTCCCCTTCTTTCTGTTTTCTTTTTTGGAGGGAGTGGGAGATTATGTTGAGCATCTCAATTCAACTGCTTTCCTCTAAAAAAAAAAAAAAAAAAAAAAAAACCTGAAAAAAATGCTTGGTACTTTTCTCACCCCACCTTCTCTAGCAATGTGTGAGAATAAATTGGCTTGACCAAATCCCATGTCCTCAGCGGAATTTGGAGTATGGGGTGAGGGACAGGCAGCAGCAGCACAGTGGTGCTAGTGGCTATGCTTCTGGTGTGGAGCTGGGCGGGGCAGTAGCAGCGCTGCAGGACTCCTGCACAATTCTGGGGAGCTAGCTGAGGGGCTGTCAGGATGCTCTTTCTCTGCTTCAAGTGGTCGTTTGTGGAGGGGGCCTTTTTGAGTCCAACCTGATCCTTCCACCTGACTTCTCCAGGACTTTCCCTGTCCAAATCCATTCCAGGGAAGACTGATGTGACCATCAACAGTTCACAGAGAACAGAGCCAAAGAAGCATGATTTCTAGAAAGATATGCCTGTCACTTCCCTCTTTCCCATCCTTTCCATGTTGGTTGAATTCTGTTCTTTAATGAACAAAGCTCTGCCGTGGGCACAAGGTGTCTTGGCACAGTGTCAAGATTCTGGTAGAAGACAAGCCTGTCAGTTGCTGATAGTTACCCTCTCCTGATCCTTCCCACCAGTCCATTGAGCCCATTTATAGATGGCAAAAAAAGTAGCAACCCAGAGCTAAGGAGGGCTGTTACCTGTTAAGACATTCTGAGACACAGCCTCTGAAAATGAGAATATAATTTATCAAGCAGTGTGCTCAATGATTCAGAAAGATCCATATGTGCTTTTGTTCCAGCCACTCTAATGAGAATGTGTCAACTTCAGTTATATTCTCCTATTATCAGGTTCATTCCTGACTAAAGCAGAGTGGCTGCTTTCCAGAGAGGTGTGGTCTTCATGCAGGGGCATGCTAGCTTGGCAGAGAGGCATTTCCTCATCATAAAGGATTTTGGGGTTAGGATTGAGCCCCTTTCAATGGTCAAAAACCATTATATTATTTCTAGAAGGAATTTGTCAACATTCCAGCATCATTATTCACCACTGATTTCAGGAAGAAAAGGAAAAAGTCTAAGGTGAGATCTTCAAGAGTGGGTGATTTAAAGGCACATGGGATGGACCAGAGCCAGGGGCCTTTGAAGAACAAGATGTCACATTGTTTAACAGACCAAGACAAAACGGCATTCCTTCCAGTTCCCTGCTAAAATGAAGGTCAAGGTTTCCAGTTTGGAGACAACTGGTGTCTCAAGGGGACAGAATATTTCATTGTCACAGGAATGTGTTGTCCAACGAGTTAGATGGTGAAACATGAATGGCTAAGGATTAGTATCAGTATTCCATGGAAGGAAAATGATGCTCATCCGAAACCAGTAAAACCCTCCTGCTTCTCTATAGAAAGAGAAACCCTGAGGATGCAAATTGAAATTTAGTGTGAAGCAAATAATTTTTTTTTTTAAAACTCTATCCCCTTCTTGGCTTGAGGATAAAAAGCACGTGAGCAACTCCACGGCAGTAGGAACTAAACAGAGTTTTCTCCTCAAGTAGCCGAATGTGCTATGTGTGGGGGACAGAGTCTAATGCCTCAGTTGTGGTGACAGTAGACTAGGGAGGCAGACACAGAAAACAGAGAAAGAGTAAGCACACCTTAGAATTTAATTGTATGCCATCTCTTTTTGGATATCTGAAACCCAAATCCTTTTTCTATGCCCTGGGCTGAGATTTTTATGCTGATTTCTTCATGGGCGATTTGCATTACATAATTTGCATTTCAGGGGCAAAGCTTCACAAATTTGCCTTATTTATCTATTTGGTGTATATATCGCTATACCACATCATTAGTCTCTTAGGGAAACTTTAGCTACAATTGTCAGCCTTTATGAAGACAGCACAATTGAGAGCAAAATTTCTGAGTCTCCCTTGGAATTAAAATTCCATCTGTAATTTACCTCCCCTGTTCAACTTGGAACGATGTCTGTGATTTGGATGACTGGTTTCTAGAAAGGATTTGTTGTTTAATAACATCCTGAGGAAATTTTGAGATTGTTGAGAGTTTTAGCAAGTTAGTAGAATTTTGACCATATGTCTGTCACATAGTTTTTACATTTTAAGATAAAATTCTGCTTATTGAGTGCCAACTATGTACCAAGCACTGAACTAGGTACTTTACATATATTGGCCTTAATTTTTGGAACAAGCCTGCTGTGAGTTGGTGCTATCACCCTCATTTTAAGGATTGTGAAGCTATCGCATGGACATTAGCTAAGAAATTTCTGGACTCTGGCTATTTTCTTGTTTAAAATTATATTTCTGTTTTATCTTGTGAGTTCAGGGAGAGTCCTGCTGGCTTTGTGGGTCGATTAATTCACATTCCTGATATTTCCCTTCTTCATGCACATCTTCCTGCCATGTCAGTAGCACCTCATTCAATTTTGTAATTGTTTCTGATCCTTTTCGAGCTAAAGCTGCTTAGCACTCCTTTCGGCAGGGCATCAAAGTTGCCTGCTGGAGTTTGATAGGCATTATCAGAAGCTGCACATCACAAGACGCTTCATCAAATAGTGTGTGCTGACGCTCCAAGAGAGCAAGTGACTTGGGCATTTCTTTCCATCACAATGATGGAATGTTAGTAAGAATTAACTAATTTGCTGTCTTAAGGGGTGTTTGACTCAAAGCTTTAGAACTAGGCTAATACTGCCCATTATCTATTTGAAACCTTGTATTGAAACTTCTAGAAACTCTGAAAGTATGTTACCTTTGGGGACATAAAATTATACTTTTCTAAATGCTAAATCAATCAAGAGTCAGAATGCACTTTCTATTGGGTGAATTTTAAAAATATTTAGCACAATGCTGTCAAGTAAAAGAACATATATATACATTTATGTATATTAAATGTATGAACTAAGGATTTTAAGATATGGGTCCAACATGAGAAATTTAGGAAGCAGTTATATTGTCAAAGCAGGATTTCTAAAAATCATTATAAGATTTCTCAAAGTGTATTTATTAGGACACTAATCCTACAGGTTGTTCCCTGGGTGGTTGGGGGAATTAAAAGGTCAAAAACATATGAGACATAAAAACTACATATTACAGTGTATATAATATTCCTTGGAGAATCACAATGCATATAAGTATTTTATAGAATCTGAGATCTTCTGCCATAAGAAATCTGTCTTAAGGGGTTTTCTATAAGCCCATTGATTCTCATATGTACTAGGACATGAAAAATTTTATTGGGTAATATCTTTTAACATGCCACAGACCACCCTTTGGGAAATACTGGACAATTAAAATAGAAAGAAAGAAATAAGCTTACACTTTTCAAGTGTAGAGTCTTCTGCTAGAGAGATTTTGAGAATTCCAACCCTTGTGCTCTGGATTTTACAGATTAAAACCTATGAAATAAAAAGTTTTAGTCTTTCAGCACAGGCAGGTCTGCACTAACTTACACACGGTCACCTTCCCGTAGCTGAGCATGTACAGTACTCCCCCATTTTCTTCAGTTTCACTTTTCACAGCTTTAGTTACCTTCAGTCAACTATGATCTCCAAATAGGAAATGAAAAAGTGTCAGAAATAAGCAACTCATAAATTTTAAATCATGTGGAATTCTGAGCATTTTGATAAAATCTTGCACCAATGTGTTCTGCCTCACCTGGAGCAAATCATCCTTTCCCCTCTTCTAAGGACAGCTTGCAAAACATACCATCTCCTTTAAAATTCCAAAGGTCTTTTGCACACTACCCTTACTTACTAGTATCTTGATTATTTGAGGATCAGAGTGTTCAAGTCACCATTATTTTACTTAATAATGGCCCCAAAGTGCAAGAGTAGTGATGTGGAAAATTTGGATTAAAAAAAAAAAAAGCTGAAGATTGTTTCCTTTAAGTGAAAAGGTGATAGATAATTCTTGACTTAAGGGGGTAAAAAAAAAGTCACATGCTGAAGTTGCTAAGATCTATGGTAAAAATGAAAAATGAATCTTCTATTCATGAAACTGTGAAGAATGAAAATAAATTCATGCCACTTTTGCTGTCACACCTCAACCTGTGGAGGTTACAGTGTCATTGCATGGTAAGGGCTTAGATTATATGGAAAGGTACTGATCTGCCATTTCAGTCATTCACTGGGGATCTTGGGCTGCATCCCCTGAGGATAAGAGGGAACTCCTGTAATTTGGACAAGCTCCTTCACTCCTCCCCTTGACACCACTCTCAGCCATTGGAAAGGGGATCCTGTGTCAACAATCCCTTCCTTACCAAAAACAAGAGCCCTGTGCAAACTGAATTATCTTATTTATTTTTGTGAGAAATTTAGCACATGAGAAGTCTGTTCCCCCAAAATAAGCTAAATATCTTATATTCAGTTTTAAGGTCAGTTTCTATGCACCGATTTCAGTGGATCTATTGGACCTGAAAGGGATTTATATATGTCACAACCTATTGCATTAATTTTTCATGTGAATATTGCACTTCCTGTCCTTATAGATCTCCCTCACCCTGTTGTTATTCATAGGAACTATTCCAGTTAGACCATGGACTTTTAATACCAGCCAAGTCTATTGCAAGGAAGGTGCCAGTGTCAGTTCTCATTAAAGGCTTTTACTTATAAAATAAGTCTCCAAATGGAAAAGGTGACAGGATAGAGTATACCAAGGCTCTACTTGTCAATAGATCAGCACATTGAATTTTAAAGGAGACTGCATGTTTTTCAAGCTGTCCTTAGAAGGGGGAAACGGATCAGGATTTTATAAGCTTAAATTCTTGGTCCCTGGCTTCTTGCCAACTTCCTTGGAGGACCTTGCCCCAGCTGTCAGCAGTACCTGCAGGTTTGTGCCATGCTACCTCTGAAGAGGGCTCTCTAATCTGCAAGATTACACTGTCCTCTTAGTGAGATGGAGTCTGCAAGATGTAATCCATGGGTTTCTTGGAATCATATTCAGCCTAATGTACTTGGAAATGATTTGGCTTGTCAGAGAACAATTGACAAAAGAAAGAAAAATCTCCTTGAAATTTTGAGTCTAAAAATAGCTGCTTTTAATCACTTCTTAAAATAGCAGCACTCTATTTTATCACTGAACCTACAAAAATGTACAAGCCTAAAGTTTGGTCAGTCTTCTTTCATCTATGTAAAGTCTGTATGGCACTTGGCTATCTAAAACAAAACAAATCCAGCAAGAAATTCCAAGTTAACTATAAAAAAATGTATTTCTTCTTAAGTCCATTTCTACAATTCCTAGTATTATTCTTAAATAATACTAGTTTTCTTTCCAGCAAAAATATTTTATTAAAAATATTTTAGCTTTCAGGGAAATCCCCAGCCCATTTTTTTTTTTTTTTTTTTGACTAAAGGTATCTTATTTGTGACTTTTGAGTGAAAAGACTTAGGAGACAGCCATTAAATACCTTTATCAGCGAGGACTACAAGGTGTGACCCAGGCCTGCACCTGCTTCTGCTGTCAATTCTACATGGCCAAGTTCATCTGTCACCTCAAGTGCCGCCTGTGTAGATGCGAGAGACTGGAAATATGCCAAAGTCAAGGTTATTGGAACTTTGAATTATCAGGCCAATCAATTTATCTACATAAAAGTACACGACAAAAACGTGTTGCCAACTGGGTTTCCTGGAGATCAGACTCTGATATGGAGATGCTTTTGCAGGACCCTTATTAGTGCTTCTGGAAAGAAAGGAGAGGCAACCAGTTGGGCAGATAGAGAAGCTAGGCTGAGACACAATCCCAAAGAAGTCCTCAGCTGGCCCCTGGGAAGCTGTGGTGCTAGGATGGTCCTTCAGCATTGTCCCAGCTGCGGCTAGAGAACTGTCTTCAGATTTCTGTGTTGACCAGTGCCTGGATTGTTCTGGGGAAGGGCCATGACCTTGAGTGAGGTGCCCTTCTGCTGAAGCAGTTCTTAAAGGGATCAGACGGCTGAGTGCTTTCTGCCTGCAGAACACCCAGCAGCTAGAGGAGAGTCCTTCATTCAGGGGGAGGACCAGGATGCGAACGTCCACTGCAAAACTATTCTACTTATGTTCAAACACAGCGGTAGGCCTATTAACTGGCCCATGGAAACAGAGCTTATTAAGGCAGAAGATTATATTCTCAGAGACATCTTAACAACTCAGGAGAAGCAGCAATTGCTTATTCTCAGTGCCAACAGTGTTTTCTACAAGTTGGGGGTCAAGCATGGCTATAATCACAGCTTCTACTTACCTCGAAATTTGGAAAGCACAGTTTTGGCTTTGAAGAGTTTGGTAAATGATGTACCAGCTTGACACTGTCTCCTCTTATCCCTCTCTCAATTTCACACATTCATGACAAGGATGGCCTCTCCTCTTGTCCCCAAATTTCAGCTTCTCCCTTTGTCTCATGGATGCTTTAAGCACAATATTTTCTGGCATATTTAAAATTTTTTTAAATGACATTTTTATATATGGACTGCCCTTCAATATTTGCTATATTTCATTCTTGGTAATGAAATTCTGACAACAGGGAAGGCTGTTGAATTTTTTTCTTGGTTACTATGAAAGGCAGCAGGCACAGGACTTATGTACAAACCAGATGCCTAAAGTTGGAACTTGGCCCACCACCTTCTTGCTGTGTCCTTTGGGTGACTGGTTAATTCTTTGTGCCTAAGTCTCTTCGTCTGTCAAAGAAAAATAATGATAGTATGTCCCACAAGTTGTTATGGGAATTAAATGAGTTAATATTATAATCAGAGCAGTAACTGAGAAACAGTAAACATCATATAAATATCTTTTTTATTACAATAGACATGCGATCTACACTATGTGCATGGAAAAGAAGGGAGTTTGGAAGCGGAGGAAAGAATACACTCTATTAAGTACTTGTTAAGGGCCAGAAACTGTGCCATCTAATCCTCATAATAGTCTTACAAGGCAGATATTATCATCCTCTTCCAGATGAAGAATTAAGGTTTTCAGAGTTTTATTTGCCCCCCCTCATGGAGCTGATGATGGACCAGATGGAAATTGAGCCAAACTAGTCTGGTATTGGTGTCTTTGTTCCACTTTTATACCCTCTCATGTTTGTTCCCTCTCACCTCATTCCCATTCCCTGCTTGTAATACCCTCTTGAAGTGGTCTGGTAGTTTTCCATTTTCCAATGAACAAAAACTGATACACTCAGAAATGATACAAACCAGAATCCTTAACTCCCATGAGAATTTCCCTCCGAAATTGTTAGTTTCATTTTGTTCCTGCTATTACATAAAACAAAGAGTAATAACATGAGAAATACAACTTGACAACATCATTTATATTATAATTTTCCCCCTATTATGAACTCTCTCCTTAAAACAATACTTTCATGGCAAAAAGAATTAGCCTACTTTTGTTGCATTGTTAACTACAAAAATTATTCTTTAGTTTATAGGGCTTCTTTGTGTTCAGATAACTCATGAGCAAATATTTCTACACAGAAGCAAATCCCAAAATGAGAAAATTAATTCATAATAAGTCAAATTTTGATGCTAAAATAGTTTGATCTGAGATTACCATTGACTACAAATTGCCATCTGTGCATACTTGTTAACGATGTCAAGTGTAATTAATTCCTAGGGCTCACTCTTTGACAACCTCTGTTAACGGGATAAGCAGAATACACACTGGTATGTTAATTTTCAAATTAAACCTGCCACATAATTGTTGGCTTTGTGAAAGTAGCTGCTTCCCTTGTTTGACCAAACTTTGAAAGACTCGTAAGGGACAAAGAAATCATTTAACCCACATTAGCTTAGTTCATCCTTCATACATTTCTATAATAGTCATTAACTCCTTCAGCAGAAAGTTTTTGTTTCAGCCCCCATGAGATTGAGAGCTCTTACTTTAGCCTTTTGTGTATAAGACTCTTAGTTAATATATATGTGCACATGTGATCTTCCTTTATGTATTCTGAGGAGATGGGGAGCAGAGGACAAATAGAAGGGGGGACATGATTGTGCCACCATATGCTTCCTAGTCAACACCAGGGGTCAAAACCCTTGTTGGTCCTGAAGGTTTTGGTGCCCTTTCTTGAAGGATAAAAGGAAGAGACGGTAAGGCTGGTCTTGTTCACACTTTTTCAGGGAGGAATGCCATTTTGGGTAGAGCAAACAGGAAGAGACTGGTAGGTTAATACCTGTGAACAATAGCAGAAACAAAACATTGAAGAACAAGTTAAAATCTGATGTAAATCATGATATTGAAAGGAAGCCTTGACTCAGAAGCCTGACCATGAAACTCTCTACGTCTTCCTCCAACTTCTGCCCAAAACACTGCCTCATTTCCCACCATAAGCTGCTCCTGCTGGAACCCCCACACTAAGCCTACACTATCAGTGTCCTAGGTTGGAGAAGTTGTCACCACTAGTGCTCTGAAGGTAGAAGTGGTAGATGAAGAGGGGGTCCAAGTTCCAATGCAGTACAGGAAGAATATGCATTTCTGGTATCTCAGCTTGAACCCCAAATTTATTCCCCTTGATATAATTTTAAGAAATGTTATATTGACCTTCAAATAGGACTTCACTCCAGGAAGAATAAATTTGTGAGAAATATTGTGTGTGTGTGTGTGTGTGTGTGTGTGTGTATGAAGTAAACTGAGGATCTAATAACCACAGAAAACAAAATTTCTATAAGACAATGTCTTCCCAGTTTCTCAGCAGTTGTTTTTATGCAGGCGCTGGGGATAGAACCCAGCATCTTGTGCATGCTAGGAAAGTGCTATACCACTGAGACTCACCCCTAGCCCAACAACTAATGGCAAAAAAAAATTCTAAAGCATATCAAAAGATGGGACTAACTTAGACCTAAAAATATGTAGAATAAAATATAGGAAAAAAATCTAAGAAATTTCCCAAAATAAAAATATAATAATTGACAAGTGAGATTCAAAATGTCTTTTAAAAAGGGCATATAGAAATTGACCAAAATTGGAATGGAAATTTGCTTTACTTGGAAACAATCAATTAACTTTCAAAATATGTTAATGTTCAGATTTACTACATTCTCAGTCTTGAATCTCAGATAATAGGCATTTACTGTAAGATAAAATGCACATCAAATACACTCATTTATTGGCTAATTTATTTCTATTTTAAATTTTATGTAATGTGTACTAAACTTATACATGTAAACATCTATTACATTTTTCTGAAACAGAGAATTGAGAAAATTTCTGAAGCAGAAATTTTTTTGATGATAAAGGTTGTGTCAAAGTTTTTAAAATAATTAAATGAAGCCCTCTCCTTTTTATATCCTTACTTATATTATCTTATTGTATTTTAACTATTTTGTTTTTAGTATGATGTGAGCCTGAGCTAAATGATGGTTTTCATCTGTATTTTTAGTTCTGGGTTTCTGTATTTTATTGAACTTTTAGTTTATGTATAGCGAGAAATGAAAAAAAAAAAATCCCTTGCTTACTTTCTAGGCAAGGTAAGGTTGCTGAAGAAGTGCTTGCTGTTTCTTTAATATTTTTTGACATAATTGGATCTATTTTAGCAGTATGAGCTGTTGCAGCTATTATGAACTGAACAATGGAGGAAGCCCAATTATTCCAAAGCTGCATTTAATGGCTGCTCACCTTGCACAGATATCTCTTTTCAAAATCAACTACAATGCAGAATGCATTTTCTGAGCAATTCAAGAGGTAGGTAGATCGACGCTATTAAACAGCATCGTTGTGAAGTCTGGTGTCAGACATTAAGAATCTTGGACCATCTGTTCTGTCATCCTGCTACAGAGAGTTCTTGGTCAGTTGGATTCTTAATTGTATATTTTAAAATGCTGAATGAAGATTAGGTACTATATAGGAGTGTTTTTGTTCATAAAATCTGACATACAAGAGGCATGTTCTCATATGTCCTAGGTATTCAATACAGACGAGTTCTCTCAAAATTAGCCTCAAAACTGGTTTCAGTAAATAGCCATAAGCATTAAGGGAGAATGCTAAGATGAAAATCTGAATGAAAGGATTTAGTTGAAGAGGACTGGAAAATTAGGTACTTGAACTCAGTTTAAAAATAGCAAGTGAATAACAAATCCTGGTGTGGCCTCTGTGTTCAGGAGTGAGGCCATCGAAGAAAACCTAACCCCTAAGATCTCCCAAACTATTTGCCTATCTTTGCCTTGCCTTAAGAAAATTGGTGGCTTGAGAGATGCTTGTCCTTAGCTCCTCTCTGTTTTATTAGGGTCCCTGCTCCTTGATCACCCTGACATCTTAATTCAGTTTCTGGAGGGCTTGGAGTTCCTCTCCTCCTGATATGCTACCTGCCAGTGTCCCACGCCTGAGTGTCTTGAACATGAACGCATTTCCTTTGGGACATGTTTCCCACTTGGGTAGCACAGCATGGTGTGGGAAATAGAAAGGCCTGAGTTGGAATTCTGGCTTGGCTACTTACTAACTATGAAACCGTGGGTCAAGTATTTAATTCTTTTTGAGTGCAGGTTCATAGGTAAAATGGATACACTACTAAGAGTACATAATATGGTTATCAAAAGAATTAAAGTGTAAAGTATATTTCAAGTGGCCAATATGACGTCTGAAAAATAGCAGGGGCCCAATTAATGGAAGGTATTAGAACTGATTTGATAACCCCCTCCCCCCCCAAAGACTTTTACAGTAGCAAAAAAATTGCAAGTAATATATGAGGAAAATTATATAAATTTTTTTGAAAATTATTAAAATTTTATTGGGAGAAATTAATGTAGAAACAAATAAATGAAATAATATGTATGCGAAGAGTTGATACACTAAATATTTGAATTTTTCCTGAATCAGTCTATCTACATATTCAATTCAGTCTCCAAAGGCTTATTATCATATTGACCAGCTGATATTAAAATATATAAAGAAATCCAAAAATCCCAAGGATATTCAAGATACTCATATAAAAATAAGGGAAGGAGTCTTGTTCTGTTATGCAGTTCTACTTATTGTAAAATTCTTATCAATCATGACTGTGTGGTATTGCAGCAGACAAATAGCCCCAGGGAAAGAAAGAGAGAGTCCCAAAACAGACTCATGCATATATTGCCATAATTTATGATAAAGAAGATATTCCAGAACAATCAAGGAAATGATAATAATTCATTAATAATGCTGGGAAGAGTAGGTATCTAAGTGGGAAAAGAATGAAACTGGACCCCTTCCTCATGCCATAAATGAAATGAAAATCAACATCAAGTCAGCTATAAACAAAAATGTGAAAAAAATGTTTAAGGGTTAATACCGTTATAAATATCCTCATGACATCAGACAGGGTTTTAAAATATGATATAAAAAAGAAAATATTGTAAATACAATTAACTTAGAAAAACTCATGAAAAGATCATAAAGTGTGACAATACAAGGTTCAGAATGAGATAGTCACAACACATAACCAGCAAAGAACCTGTACCCACATAACAATTAGAAAAATACAACCCAACTTGAACAGATATTTCACAAAAAGGAAATCCAAACAAGCAATAAGAGTATGAAAAGATACTCATTGTCATTAATCATTAAAGATGATGAAGAAATACACATTAAAATCATGCTGAGATCCCAGTACATAGACCAGGTTAGCAAAAAAAAAAAAAAAAAAAAAAAAAAAAAATCTAAGAATACCAGTTGGCTGGAATGTGGAGTAATGAGATCTCTTACACTGTTGATGGGAGTAGAAAATAGTCCATTTTGGAAAACAGTTCACATTATCTAATAAAATTGGAGCTACACATGCCTAATGATACAACAACCCGACTCTGGGTACATCTCTAGAGAAATGAAGCATTTGCGTTTCAGGAGAAATATATAAGAATGTTCTCAACAGAATTTTGATAATAGTTTTAAATTGGAAATGAACCATAAACATTACATAGATGAATAATTTGTGGTACATTAGGATTCTTATGAGAAAAAGGATGAAACACAGTTTAGTGGGATTTTTTAAAGAACCTTATAAATGCAATATGGATTAAAAGAGATGAGACACTAAAGAATGAGACACCAAAAATATTGTGGTATTTGTACTCAGCATAAAAATGAGTTAAACAATGATGATTTGGAGAAAAGTATTAATTAGCCTTTTGTGTTATGGTTTACACAAAAGTTTAAGTGTAAAGAAATCATAGAGTAATACTGATTAATATTAAAATTCTGGCTTGGAAATGCCTTGTTGGACAAAGCTAAAGGAAAAGAAAAACAGTATTTCTCAATTAAAATATCCTGTATAGTAATAAAACAAAGAAAGTGCCAGTCCATTGCTGAACTTTTTGTCGTATATGAAATGAGAATTTTGAAAAGATGATGAAGATCTTTTCAAGTTCTAAAAATAGTGATTTTCCATAAGTACATATGAGTGTACTTAAATTGTGCCCATATCTGTATTGCACCACCGTTCATATTATGTAATCAAGATTTGAAAGCAAGATTTCTGTTCCACTTTCATGCGTCTTTTACGTGGTTCTGCAAGCTGTAATCATGGTTGTGGGTTGAGTTATATCCCTTCAAAGAACATATTGAAGTCCTAACCCAAGGTATTACGTATGTGAGTGATCTAATTTGAAAATGAACTATTTGCAGATGTAATCAAGTTAGGAGGAGTTCATACTGAACCAGGGAGAGCTATAAATCCAATGACTGCCCTCCTTATGAGGGAAGGCTCTGAAGACAGAGACAGTCACTGGGGGGAGGCCATGAAAAGATGGAGACAGACTGGTGTGGTGATGCCACAATTCAGGGACTGCTAGGAGCTATCAAAAGCTAAGAGCCTCAGAGGAAACAGCCCTGTTGACACCTTGTCTTCTAGCCTCCAGAACTATGAAAGAATAAATTTCCTTTGTATTAAGGCACACTATTACTGGCACTTTGTTATAGCATTCTAGAAGACTACTGCAGTCACTTAAATAGTGTGATTTTATTTCTATAGGTAGTTACACAGGGCCAATGAATCAGAACACTTACATTCGTCCATTAACGTTTCGAGTGATGAATCTCAACAGTTTGCTATTCTCAAGTGCATCTTCTGCAGTTCTCAAATTGGAAAGATACTGGCTCTATTCCTTTTAATTCAGAATAATATCCATCAGACTTGTAGTCTCACTATTTTTCAAGTGTTTGCTTCATTGTTTAGGAAATGTCTTCCTCAGCACCTACAACTTTTGTGCAAACTCAAGCTCAGTAAAAGTCAATCCCATCCTAGTACTAGAGTCAAGCTTTCCCCAGCTCCAACTGTTATCCTGGAAATGTGACCCTGAAGGATGTTTCTCACTTCACCAGGTGGCAAATGCTACCTGCGTGATACATTCTAAGTGCCACAGTTTGCATATTTGCACATACTTCTGGAAGCCACAGCATGTTTTAAAGGAAGCTATTATATTTTAGATGCAATCAATAAAACAAAAAACAAATTGGTATTTTATTTGTGTTCAAGAGCCTAAATATTCAGATGCTTTTTACAAGTCTGAGATTGTCACTAGGTCTATATATTCTCTAATTCTACATGTTATTATTTTAAATGCATTCCTATCTTATTATTCATTCTTATTCCCTATTCCACTTTCCAATAATGCTTCCAAGGGTATATCATATTTTACTATAATTTTTCACAAAAGGAAGAATATACTCCACAATGGACTAACTCCCAAATAGATTGCCTGATAATTTAATGTCATCTTTACTGAACTAAAACATTTATTGATTATGTTTTATGGCAAAGTAGCTACTAACAAAGATATTTTAGATGAACATTTAAATCCAGAGGGCTGTTACAATTACTTAAGCCCAGAAAAGAGAATAAGAAAAGTATCACAAAAAATAATTAAAGTAAAAGCAGAAGAGTATCACACAGTCTTCAAAATAGCAGTCCATGAGCTGAACTGAACGTGCCAATATGCTTTGTTAGGGATGCAGAGTGGCTTTGAAACAGAATATGAAATAGTTTCAACATTTTAAAACCAGAAGGTATTACCAAAACAATCCTTATTTGTGTCTTTTGTGGAAAATGAGAAAAGGTGACCAGCTGTTCTAGACATGCATTTCTACATGGTGACAACTGGTTAAAGTTGGGTAAGGGCAGGAACAGGACATGTGCTCTGCATTCACCATGTCCCTATCACTCCCTAGAGTCTGAGGCAACACATCTTATTCATCTGCCTCATTCCTTTAGGCATTGAGGTTTGAGACTCTTAGTACAGTGGAATCACTTCATTCTCCTCTCTGTGACACAAACATATTTGCACATCTATGCTTAGTCCATTAAAATGTTTCTAAAATATCGAGGGAAGGAAGAAAGGGATAGAAAGAAAAATAGAAATGGAAAGAAATGGAGAGAGCAGGAGAGAATGCAGATTGCAGACTGTTTTTAGAAACCATCTTAATGCCTTGTGTGGCAGCCCCAGAGACTCAGAAGAGAGATGGATGGAACAAGAATTCTACAGATTCCTCCCAAATGAGGGGTTAAGAAATTTGCCTCAGGTAACACAGCCAGCTTCATGGCACTGCTCACGATTGAATTGATGGGCTTCTATTTTCTGCAGTGTGATGAACTAGAGAGGTTGAATCACCCTCCTGCTGAAAACAACCAAAATTGTTCAATAAAGGAATTACTGTAAGAGTAATAGCAACTAGTATTCATGCAGCACTTATAGGTGCTAGGTACACCATCCTTACATGCTCTGGGAGTCATACAGGTGAAGAAATTGAAGCAGTGAGTGTTCTAGTGATGTGGCACTATGGAGGCAGTTATGGGTATGAGCTGGCCATGAGACTGACCTGGCCCACATTGCCTTTAATTGAATACTGTGTTTTCTTAGCATTACAGAAAGATAGGGAGCAGCTGACACAGCATCTGCCACATCTGCATCTTGTTGAGTGACCCAACATGTCCCCAAATACCCTGCTTCTTCTTCCTTGTTCCCTACATGGAACTGTCATAGACCAAACATCTAAGACATGTGGGTCACTTTGAAACCTAGAAGTAGCAGCATTCATAGTTTACTATTCTTTGAAACTCTTCTGGTTCTGAGGCTCCACCTGTGTGCCAACTCACACCTCCCCTGACACGGGTGTTGATTTCCTAATTACAAATAGACACTGTTGTTCCTGTTTATTGGGACTCTGCTACTTTTTGCAGACCTGCATTGATCCAAGCCTGAATGATGTTAACCTATACACAAGGAACTTGTCCAAGCTCCAAAGGGTCAAACCCTGCTTACCGTAGCTTCCATTTGGAAGACCATGCAGATTATAGAGTAAGAGATCAAACCTGGAACCTACTTAAGATAGACTAATAGGAGCCCTTAGAGGAAGACAGGTCTCCAGGGAGCTACCTATTCAGGGCAAAGGTGTAATAGAAACAAATTTTCCCTGCAAAAGAAAATAAACCTGGTTCTTTCAATCTTTGTCCTGGGTGGAAGAGGAAAACAGTATCTCTCTACAATCTCTGACTGCAAGTATACTATGGTGGCTGTCAATCATACAGCAACAGTACCAGTGGCCGGAAGTCCATGGTCAGAGGTTCCATCCCAACCTCACTGTATTACGCAGGAGGAGAGTAGAGGTAAAGATTTACTTAGACTTTATGAAGTATCTTACATTTCCATAGTTACCACATAAATGAATCAATTAAATTCCAAAGTAATATCCAGAGGAAGGCAAGAAGGGAAAAGACAAACAAACAAACAAACAAAAAGTTGTCCAAATCAAAACACAAAACAAGATGGCAGGTAAAAACCAAATACTAAATATCAAAATGTCTTAATAAAAGGAGTCTATACTTAAACTTAGAGACAAAGATTGTTATGTTAGATTAACAAAACTCCAGTTGGTGCTGTATGTCTAAGAGTACACCAGGCTTAGCAGGGCGGGCTATGGTGACACACGCCTGTTATCCTAGCTGCTTGGGAGGCTGAGGTAGGAGGATGACTTAAGCCCAGAATTAGAGGCCAGCCTGGGAAAGCTAGTGAGACCCCATTTCCAAGCAATCAATCAGTCAAAATGAAAGTACACTAGAACAGAACTGATAAAAATTATAATAGAGAAATTATATACCATGCAAATAATCAAAATAAAACTGCTATCCATCCTTTTCTTTCTCTTCTTTTCTCCTTCCCTCCATCACTCCCTTCCCTTCTTTAAAGAAGTTGCCTCACAGAAATGGAGAGAGAAAGGGTGGGGGAATAAATATAGGAAATTCCTCACAATTGGGGATTCTGGGTGAGGGGGTACATGAGAGCATTTTATTGCTTTTACAACTTTTCCATAAGGTTGAAATTGTCCCCACCACACAATAAAAGCAGAAAAAAAGAAAGTGAATATAATAACTATCACATTAATGTGACAAAGAAAAAAAATGTTTGAACATCTAAAACATTACTAGAGGCAAAGACCATTGCTTAGGAAGAAAATATAAAATGGCTAAATTCAGTAAAACAGAGCCACACACACAAAAAGAAAAAAAAAAAAGGTTAGAACCATGAGTATAAATTGATGAATCCACCACTGTAGTGTCAGCTTCTGAATATCTTTCAATCATCTATAGATCTGGCAAATTAAAAAACCATAAAAAATAAAATATTAAAGAATATATTTAATAAGCTTAATCTAATGGACATAGGGCATTGCCTACATGAACTGGATAGACAAGTTCGTTTTAAGCACAGGAAAAAAACACATTAATTAAAAAACATGGATCACACACATAAAAAAGCTCTTAACACATTTCAGAGAATAAGTATTACACAGTCCACACTTACTGAATGAAATGCAATTAAGTTAAAGTTAACAACAAAAAGGTAGCTAGGAAAACTAGAAAATAGAAAAATCATGAATCAACCTAACATATGACTCAAATAACTATAATGAAGATGTCTAAATATTTGGAATTGAATGACAATGATCTAATTTAATGATTCTCATTCGGTTAAAGAGGTCAAGGAGAAAACCCAGGCCACCTGCTCCATAGAGCTGCCCTAGAACCACCACCAAAAGAAATCCCCATTCTTTCTGCCAATATTTTTCACATTTTAATACTTTATTGCAGAGCTATACATGAATTTCATTGATCTTAAATAGGCATCTCTAGGAATTTTTAAATATGTACATAATCTATTGCTATTGTAATAGCCCATTGTGTGAATAGACTGCCACGAGCTTATATAGTCTATTGTGGGAGCAGGTTTTTGTTATTAATAAATATATGATGAATATTTTTGTACCTGTCTTTGGGTATATGTTCCTACTCGTTTTCATTGGATATACTCTTTGAAGTAGAATTAATCTTTAAGTCAACATATTTAATTTTAAAATATACTGCTAACTTTTTTTTCCTGAGAGTCTGTACCAATTTACACTCCTACCAGCCATATACATTGGAGAGTTCCAGTTGGTTCATGTTGTTACCAAACTGGGCAATGTCAATCTTTTTAATTTTAGCCATTGTGGTGGGTGTGGAGTGGCTTTAATTTTCTTTTTCTCCATGACTAATGATGTTCAGCATATTCTCATCTGCTTATTGCCATTTAGACATGCTCTTTTATAAAATGCCTGTGAAAGCCTTTTGCCCATTTCTTTTTTAAATAACTACTTTATTGAGATATAATTCATATGATAGAAATTTTACCATGTTGAACTGTCAATTCATTTTTTTTTTTTAGTATAGAATAGAGTTACGCGCCATCACCAACATCTAAGTTCAGAACATTTTTACCACCAAAAAGAAATCTTATTCTTATTAAACAGTCACTTCCTATCCTGCCACCCTCACACCAGGCACTGGAAACCACTAATCCTTTTTCAGTGTATATGGACTTATCTATTCTAGACATTTTTTACAAATTAAGTCATACAATGCATGGGTTTCTGTGACTAGCTTTTTCACTTAACATGTTTTCATGTTCAACCATGTTGCAACACATTTCAGTATTTCAGTCTTTTTTATTAGGAATAATATTTCATCATGTAACTATACCACATTCTTTCTTATCTAATTGTTATTAAAGGGAATTTGGATTGTTTCCTCTGTTTTGCATATTTTTTGTATATTTGTATATGGTTTTTTTTTTATGAACTAGTCAGTTTTTGGTTGCTGTGGCAAAATGCCTCAGAAAAACAAAGGAAGAAAGACTTGTTTTGGTGCATGGTTTCAGAGGCTTCAAGCCACAGAAAGATTTATTTTGGCTCACTGTGGTCAGAGGTTTTAGGCCATATCACTCAGTTCCATTGCTGTGGTCTTTCAGTGAGATGGAACATCATGGTGGGAGGACAAGGTGGAGCACAGCTGCTCACTTCATGGTGGCCAGAAGCAAAGAGAAGGGAAGGTGGAGGGGGCAAGACAGGGTACCCAAGGGCACACCCCCAAAGACATGCTCCCTCCAAGTAGGCTTCACTTCCTATAGTTTTCACCACCTTCCAATAGTTCATGCAGCTATAAATTCCTCAATGAGTTAACCCATTGATGAGGTCAGAGCTTCCCAAGATACCACACCTCTGAACATTGCTGCACTGAAGATCAGGCCTTCAACACATGAGTTTTTGTGGTACACCTCACATCCGTACCATAATAGGACATGCACTTTGAATTATTTTGAATATATACCTAGCAGAAAAATTGCTATTATATGATAACTCTATGCTTTATATCTTTTGCTACATATTGTTGATTATTTTCTGAGAGGTTGATCTAGAAATTACAATAGACACCTTAACATAAACTAGTTCTTATCCATAAAACTTGATTTTGAAAGTAAAGAAAAATTTTGTCCTAATATAACTCCATTTTCTCTCCCTCTTTGTGCTACTGTTGTCAAACAATTGGATGTTTATACATTGTAAGTCCTTCAATGATGTTATAATTATTGCTTCTTATGGTTGTCTTTTAAATCATGTAAGGAGAGAAAAGAGGTACACACAAAAGTCTATTTATGTTGCTCCTTTGAGTTTTCTATGTACCTTTCTTGGTGCTCTTTATTTCTTTGTGTGAATTTGAGTTTGTTTAGTGTTCTTTCATTTCAGCCTGAGTTAGTGTTTTCTGAAGAGAATGTATAGTAGTGACACATTCTCAAAATTTTGGTTTATCTGGGAAAAATCTCAATTTCTGCTTGATTTTTCAATAATAATTTTGCTTTATGTAGATTTTTTTGGTAGAGTATCTTTTTTTTTTAATTTTAGCACTTTAAATATTTCATCCATTGCCATTTGACTTCCATGTTTCATAATAAGAAATCAACTGTTAATGATATTGGGAATCCATTATATGTGTTCAGTTACTGTTCTGTTGCTTCTTTCAACAGAACAGTAACTGAACACAGTTACTGTTTGAATTTCAATTATAAAATATTGAGATTTATGGGCTGGGGTTGTGACTCAGCAGTAGAGTGCTCACCTGGGTTGGATCCTCAGCACCACATAAAAATAAATAAATAAAATAAAGGTATTGTGTCCACCTATAACTAAAATTTTTTTTTAAATATTGAGATTTATGCACATGAGTTTGTCCTACATGGAGTTAAGTTTATTATAAGTACAGATTAATACTTTTCATTAACAGATTAATACATTTCATTAAATCTGGAAAGTTTCCAGCCATTATTTCTTCGAGTAATCTTTCTTTTTTCTTGCTTTTTCCACTTTCCTTCTGGAACATTCTTTATGCATATATATTGGTATGTTGATAGTTCCAATAGAAAGACCCTTGATGTTCTGTTCATTTGTCTTAATCCTTATTTTTTTTCTATTCCTCAGACTGAATAATTTTAATTGATCTACAAGTTCACTAATTTTTTCCTTTGGACAATTCAGATTTCTGCTGAACCACCTTAGTGAATATTTTCTTATTTTTCAATTCCAGAATTTCTATTTTGTTCTTAATTGTATTTTCTATCTTTTTATTGATACTTTCTATTTAATGAAACCTCATTCTCATTCTTTCCTTGATTTCATTTAACCCTTCAAACAGATTTATAATAGCTGATGTAAAAATCTTTGTATGTAATGTTTAACATCCATGCTTTCTTAGTGCCCCTTACTATTATTTTTCTTCTTCTCCTTCTCCTTCTCCTTCTTCTTCTTCTCCTCCTCCTTCTACTTCTTCTTCTTGTTTTTAACTTGTGGTTAGGCCATACTTTCTTGTTTTTTGCTTTTTTTTTTTTTTTAAATTTTGCTGAGCACTGGATATTTTATATAATATCATGTAGCAACTCAGGAAATCAGATCACCCCCAACATGTACCAGTCTATCATTGTTTTTACTGGTGGTAGTCATTGTTGCTTTTGGTATTTGTTTACTTGGCCAAATTCTGCAAAGCCTATATTGTTTGTTGTGTAGCCACTGAAGTCATTGCTGAGTTCACTAATAATTGGGTAGATATTTCTTTAAATATCTTGAACCAATAAATCTCCCAGCCAAGCTTTGCCAAGGGGCTCTGGATATGTGCTACAACCTGTGCTCTAGTAGCTTGCAAATGTGGCTTAGACTTCACTTTATACTTGCACAGAACCTTTGAGTAAGGCAGAGCTGAGAGATTAGGGTCTTTCCTGGTCTTTCCTGATGGTGTAACCAACCATACAATATGCACATGGCCTTCTAGATTCCCCAAAATATGTAAATGCTTTTCAAAGTGCCCTGTGGACATCTTACTCCCGTGTTTTTCCTTTTAAGTCTTTTAATCAGTCTCCTGTGCACCCAACTTGTACCCCTACCTCAGGCAGTTGCGATGTTAAACAATTTCCACTGATTGTTTTTGACAAACACCCTGGGGATGGAATGTTCCCCTACAGAGCAGGCTCTGAGTCAGGTCAAACAGAGACAAACCCTGAGAAATGAGCTTTCCCAGGGGGCAGCCAGACAGGCCAAACACTCTCAGTTCTCTGGGGACAGAGCTTTTAGAGCAGCTCCAGACTTGTTCTTCCCTCTCTGGTAGCTGCTAGGCTGCTGGTTCTCCCCGTTACCATGGTTACAAGACTGTTAGTTTTCAAGGCTACTGTGGGGAGCTAGGGAGAAGGGGATGGGGCAAATTAAAATGTTACAAAGCTCACTGTTCTTTCCAAGATGCAGCTGTTTTTCTTGAATAGATGTGCCTTGGATTTTTGTAAATCTTTGGTTAATTTGCAGAGTTTTGATAAAGTTTATTTTTGACAACTTTTGAAGGATTCTTACCGCTTTCATGGAGGAGTGGATTTTGAGAGGTGCTTACCCTGTCATTCCAGATGTGCTTCTGCTGTTTATTTTTAATTTAATTTTCTGCTTTGCTGATTTATAAGTTTTCTATTTATCTTTTTTGATAGATTCTGGATACAAGTCTTTAGTCAAATACATGCTTGGTGAACATCTTCTGCCAGGTTGTTTCGAGCCTTTTCACTCTGTGGGTCTAATCTTGCACTGCAGTACTCAACCAAATAATTTTGTCTTGTAAAGGAGGATTAAACAGTTGGTTTCACCTACCAGGTAGGCAAGAATATCTATTGACTAAAATAGAAATGGCTGAGCGGTGGAAATTCGTGGTCATTTTGGGCTATGAGGTATGACTAAAATTCTTCACATCTGATTTTATTTTTTTACTACTAAAATAATATGTAAATATATAATCATTGTAAAATGAAATAAAATAGAGGTAATTGGAGAAAATAGTAAATGTCCCCCCTTCCCTCTCTTCTACTCATCAAAGTATCTGTTGTCTATGCTTGGTGGGAAAAAAAATGTCTCCCTTTCAATTCTTTTCTATGTATATACACTTATACACATACACCTAGGTACACATATATGTTTAGGTAGGGAAAGATTAGTAGGATTATTCTAGCTAAAGATTTTGTAACTTGGTGATTTTCTATTACTGTTTTTTTTTAAGACTACATTGTATTCCATTTTAAAACTAAATTGTAGAAATGCTAAGTTTTGCAAAAAAAAAAAAAAAAAAACAAAAAATTGGACTATTTCCAACCTTTCACATTAAGAAACAATGCTGGCCAGTCTTCATGTTTCTAGATTTATGTATGAATATTTGTGAAGGCTAGGATCCTGGAATTAGAATGCGTGAACAAAATGCTGGAACATTTCTATTACTTCTACCAAAAGGCACATTGCCTCTTAGCTTTACACGTACATTTTATAAATACATGTTTTCCTACATCTTCAACAAAAGTTAGGACTACTCACGTATGGTGGTACACACCTGTAATCCCAGTGACTTGGGAGGCTGAGGCAGGAGGATCACAAGTTCAAAGTCAGCCTCAACCAATTAGCAAGGCCCTAAGCAACTTACCAATACCCTGTCTCAAAAAAAAAAAAAAAAAATCTTAAAAAGGTCTGGAGATGTGGCTCTTTGGTTTAGCACCCCTACCTTCAATTTCTGGTACCAGAAAAAAGAAAGTTAAGATTAGCATTCTTTCTAAATTTGATGTTTGAATGCTTAAAATCTATTTTAGGACTTTAGTATTTTCCTGATTACTTCTGAGATTGAGAGTGTTTTTCATCTGTTTGTATTTTAAAATCTCTTCTTCTGTGAATTGTTTATAATATCCTTTAGCTATTTTAAGTTTTGTCTTATTGATTTATATTTTTTTCTTTACATATATGCCCATTAAGTATTTTACTGAATTTTGCTGCTCATATTTGAATTATGCGTATGCTGTCTTTTTACATTCATTTTTAAAAACAGAGATTATCTATCTAATTTTGTATCTCTATAATTTCTGTCTTGCTTAAAAAAAGCATACCTCCATTTGATATTATAAAAATACTTTCTTATATTTCCTTTTAATAATTTTATAATTTTGCTTTGTGATGTCTTTTCATTTTTATAGAGGGACACATTGCTTTCCAAAATGGTTTTATTTTGTCTTAAATCTACCTCTTGTAAATGTATGAGTTTTTGAACAACTTGGTTTATGTGTTTTTAAATGCATGGGAAATTGTCCTCAACATATTTATCAAGTTTCCACCCTTCATCTCAGATTTGAAAGGCTGCCTGTAACAAAGCTAAACACCACGTTTATAAGAGTCTGCCTCAGGACTCCTCAGTTCCACTGATTGCTGAGGCTATTTCTGTGCCCCGTCTCCACTGTTCTATTTACTCCAGCTTTACAGCAGTCTATTCTGCCTGACAGGGAAGCCCCTCCTCTTGCTCTTTTCTTTTTTATAAATGTTTTTGCTACTCTTATACATTTTTTATTTTTCATGTGATCTTTAAAATAAACTTAGGGCTCTAATAAAAATTCTGATGAAGATTTATATGGTAAATTTTGACTAAAGCAATATTTAATTTATAAATGAAATTAAAGTTATTTATTGTCTTTATTATGTTGCTTATTTCTTTCCAGAATATATACATACACACATGCATATGCATAGACATATACATAGAGAGTTGTCCCTCAATATCCACAAATAATTGCTTCAAGAATCAGAATCTGCAGAACTTCAAGTCCCTTATGTAAAATGAAATAGCATTTGCATATAACCTATATGCATCCCCACCATATACCTTAAATCATCTCTATATTACTTATAATGCCTAATATGATGTAAATACTATTTAAATAGTTGTTATACTATGTTGTTTAAGGAATAACAAAAAGGAAAATAACTCCATATATGTTCAGTATAAATGAAATATTTTCTGACTACTTTCAGTCTGTGGTTGGCTGAATCTGTGATACAGAACCTGCAGGTATAGAAGGCCACCTGTGTAACACACACACACACACACACACACACACACACCTTGAGTCATTTTTTGTATTTTTACTGACATAACTTTTTATATTTTTATTGATATAATTCTAACATCTCTTATTATATATTTAGGAAATGATTTGCTGATTGTAAATGCCATCATTTTATTTGTCATACTTTTCTAACTGGCAATTGTGCATACCATCTATTTTTCATGTTCTTATTTCCCACCACAGTTTTAATTCTCTTATAAAAGATCTCATAGTTTTTCTGATCATCTAAAATGATTTTTTTTCATTTCTTTCCCAATAATTTGAACCTCCATGGGACACTGAATAATGATAGTGATAGTAGTTATTCTTGCCTTTTTACCATTTGTAGTGGAAATGGTTTCTACTAATTAACCCTCAAGTTTAGTAGGATTAAGGAAGTTTCCTTCTATTGGTTTACAGGAGACAATTTATAGTGGACGTGGATCCTACTACTTCACCCTCAGGTGTATCATAGGATTAAGGAACCTCTTTTCTGCCCTTAGTTTACAAAGAGTGTTAATAATTGTCATTGAAGATTGAATTTGGTATCTTTTGCGACTTGTTACTTTGGTGAATCAGATTAATAGGAATCACAATATTGAACCATCTTTCAGTTCATGACATGAAACCTTTTGTTACTCATGTGTTTTTATATATCACTAGAATTGATTTATCAATATTTTATTTATGGACTTGCATCTGTGTTTTCAAATTGGATTATAATTCCCCTTTAAGTGCCACACCTCTCTTCAAGGTTATGCTGGCTATATAGAGTAAATAAAAAGTATCCTTTTCATTTTTAATTATCTTCAACAGTTTATAATAGTAATCATGATGGCTTTTCAGAACTTACTCACTTTTCTCTGGAAAAGATAACCAGAGAGGATCTGGTTGAGTTTGTAGTTGTTCCCACAATGGCCTCTATCCTGTCTGTTCACCCTCTCCCTCCTGAGTGGTAAGTCCTAACTAAACCAACCTAGCCAATCCTATCTGCTTTGCTGCTGAAATTGGTTCTGGTAACCCAGCCTAAGCAAGTAATCCCATGGCATTTTTCTGCAATCTTGGTGGCAGATTTATACGAATAACACTAAAATAAAAATCACAGGACATAAGGACTCTCATCAAGATTGATCATTTTCTGCCTTTGGTTCTGCATCCCCACAACAGATAAGATCATGGATCTTCAAAATAAAAACTCCGAGAGCTCAGTGAAGGAGCTCTTGTCTAGCATGTGCCAGGTCAAAAAATAAAAATAAATAAATAAACAAACAAACTTGCTTCCATACAAGTAAATAAACTCAGATGATGTATACTGGTAAAGAAAATTACTCTAGGGAATAATTACTTGTGATGCAATTAAAATTCAGCATTTACTCAAGGTCTTACTTGCTCAGGACGGAAGCAATAACATTAGAAGCAGGCCTGATAATATTCTTGGATGGTACTTGGAAAGCACTGGAATGCTTGCTGCTGAACGAATGTCCTCTTAATCATGTTGCAACTTAATCAATATTTTAAATACTCAGGAATTTTGCCTCTTTCCTAAGAAGACAATTTCAGGTGAAAAGTTTAAAACTTGACTTTTCTTGACACTCCTCCCAAACTTTCCACTACTTTATTTCATCCCATGATTCCTAGTCATGACTTTTTATATCATAACTCTCTCAACAAAGTATTCATATAATCAGCAGGTAATTTTTAGAGGAAATTTATTTAGGACAAAGCATGTTTTTCTAAGGTTGCCTTTCTCTATGCAGCTTATGAAAACTTGTCATCATAATTAGCAGTCACTATTTAATTTTAATTGGTGGTCTACTAGGCAAATTGTTGAAATGTGAAATATCCAAATCAGGATATAACTTGAAAATAAGTCATGTTAACAATATACTATGGTAAAATATTTAAAACAGGTTTATTATCCAGCTATTTTTAGCATTTATCTTAATTATTTAAAGCTTTATTTTTAAGCATTAAGTAATGCTTCCTGCCAACTCCCCTTTGGTTTAAAGGTAATAGGCATCAACTCCTCTTGCAGATGATAACAAAACTGCAAACTTAACTGCCCCCATTCCATATTCACCAGTTTTCCAGTAGCTTCTTAATGTATGTCTTTGAATCTCTGAGACTTCTTCTAAAATTTACAAACTAGATTCTGCTTTCTGAAAAGCAAGCAAAACCAAATTAAGACAAGGCTATAGTGAAACGTTTATCAAGCATTTGACTTTAGTGCAATAATTTGTCTGCCTCTAACTTCAAATCAGATAAATGCCAGTTTCTCACGGACAGTTTAGGAACTGAATAACAGCAGGTGATTTATGCTTGGCGTCTAGAATGCCTGAGGGCTTCCAGTTCTCAGTGACTCTTCACTCTCAAGGTCCTGGATGCTTGAGGTGCCACAGCAGCCCTACCTCTGAGCTGTCCTCACCACCGAGAATATGTATCCCAGAAGTGGCAGACTTTGGGACCACAGAGCCTTGTGCAAACCCCCTTCTGCCATTTAATGCCCTATGACCTCTGTGTAGCTCACAACTCCTGGGAAGCTGTTTCTTTTCTGCAAAATGTGATTGCAAATATCTACCTCTGAGAATTTTATAGAAGATTAAGTAAAATAGTGCATGTGAGATATCCAGCCTATCAGAGACATGCAATAAACAGTAATGACCATTCCAGCACATTCCCAGATTCTGTGTCACTGAATTTCTTTATGCAATTATATTTCTTAATATGTTCTAAACTAATAACTAATACTTAATGAATGGTGTGACAGTACCAGGGATAGGACCAAGTACTGAGGACAGAGCAGTGAACATGACAGATGCATCTCTGTTCTTCCTGAGTTTCACAGGTAATGAGACCCTTTGGTATAAGTTGTTCATCTTCAGTTGTTTCAGAAAGAAATATAGTAAGCCCTGTGAGTCCCCAAAATCACAAGGTATATTGATTCTCTTAGAGAACCAAAGTCTGGGTTTACTAAATGCTAAATGAAGTAAGGCATGAATCGATTAACTAAACTAATCCTCACAATTATCCTCTGATGTATGCACTATTATGATTGCCATTTTACAGATGAGGAAACCAAGGTACAAAGAGTTACGCAATTTGCTTACATTACAACAAATAAGTATCAGAGCTTGAATTTGGGCTCTTAGCCTCCACTCCACATCACTTCATATGAGCAGAGTGAAACCCAGGGGCTGCCTCCTCTTCTTGGCCTTTAGAACATGGAGCATAGGGAAGGCATGTCATGCCAGATGTTGTGGATGCACTTTGGACAAAATATCCACAGGCTCCTGAAGGAAGAGGACTGGGAAAAATAATCATTCTTGGCTGATTCTAGATCTGAACTTCTTCTACAAGACAGTAGAGATGAGCAAAGAATCACCTTTATACCTCCTGGGAAGGGTTCAATATGCAAAGAGGGATCACTCAGGGATGCCAGTTTGTCCCCTAACCTCGTACATCCTTCCTTGAGAGAGGGGTTTTTATTAACAAAGAGTGACTCAAAAGGGCACTTAAACAACAAGCCACATCCCCAGCCTTTTTTTTATATTTTATTAGAGACAGGATCTCTCTGAGTTGCTTAGGGCTCATTAAGTTGCTGAGGCTGGGTTTGAACTTGCAATCCTCCTGTCTTTGCATCCCGAGTCACTGGGATTACAGGCATGTGCTACCGTGCCAGATGAAGAATACTTCTTAATAGATAACATTATAAGAAATAGGGAGTAGGTCTTCCCTTGCTGAAAGCTCAATACATAAATTATTGCCCTGCAGCTGAGGGCCTGGAGGTGGTTTAGAGTAGAGGACCATTAAAAAATGGTGCATAGGATCTTCAACCAAGAATTCTAGCAACAGCCCAAAGAAAACTGAACATTTGGAGAAGTCCACAGCTCACGCCTTGGGCTATTGCAATGTCCTTGACTGTAACTGTCATACTTATGGTCACTTCCACACCAAGGGCATGCATTCTAAATGTAGTGAGACTGCCCTGACCACAAATGACTACATTAGGGTTAAACACCCAGCTCCACAAAGCTTTTTAGGATGATCACCTATTCTTCTGGGAGTCTGGTGAGAAGGTTGTATCCGAAGACAGCCCCACACACAGCAGTTATTGACAGGCCCCCATTGGGTCCCCTTCCTTAGGGAGTTTGTGTGTGACACCTACGTAGGGAATCAGCACCAGAGTAAAGCAAGCAAAAGTGGAGACACACAGAGAAAGAAACCACACATAGAATTTAGCTATTAGCTGTAACAACAGAAAGAGACAGATGATGGCTGAGTCACCCAAGTAACTCCAAAGTGGGGTTTGCAAGGTGATCCATTGTGAGATTAGAAAAAAAAACAGCAGAACTTCTATCTACGTTTCTTATTCTCTTTGCTTTTTCATTGTTATTATTTGTGTATAATTTATTATCATTTATGTATATTTAAAAATACATATATATGTGGGAGCATGCTCAAGATTTTCACCATTGGACCATTTGAAGATGACTGCAAAAGAGTACACAAAGCAGTAGATCCCCACTTTGCAGGGAAAGCCACTAGAGCGAGGTTGCATTTTTAAAATCTTCCAGTCAACTGGAGGCCCATCAGAGGGGGGCAGAGGGATTCTGTTTGTTTTGGTGTTACTGGGGGATTGAACTCAGGAGCACTCACCCACTGAGCCACATCCCCAACCCTAGTTTGTATTTTATTTAGAAACAAGGTCTCACTGAGTTGCTTAGCACCTTGCTTTTGCTAAAGCTGTCTTTGAATTCACCATGCTCCTGCCTCAGCCTCCCAAGCTGCTGAGTGCCCCTCCCTCTGCTTTTTTTATGTTAAAGACCCACTAGAGGGGGTCACCTTATTCTGTCTCTGCAAATAAGCAAGCAATTTTGGTCTTTTCTTTCACAAGGGTTGCAGTCCTTGGAGTCAGGGGGCTGAGGAAAGGTCAGAGACCCAAACCTCAGAGGAAAACTCCAAAGGCCGCAGGGAGAATATATGAGCTGTCCCTGGACGCTAGAGGGAAGGAAGAAATTTGGAATTGAGTCTAGCATTTCATTGAATTGCATTAAGAATTGGGCCTTTTCTGTGCTTCACTCTCTTTTGGTTATAGACCATTGAGGTGGTTAACTTGAAATTTTAAATTGAACTTCTTGGTAGTTATACAGTGAAGCTCCCTAGGGATCAGTTATCATTAAACATTTAAGAAACGTAAAGAATTTTCAAGGAAAAGTTTCTAAAAGTAATCCAACTTTCATAGATTTTCATTAAATTTCCTACCTACTATAGGAGCTGAAATTTTTTTTCCAGCAGAGAAAAAACTGTAATAAAGAAATGACAAAAAATCCAGGAAGAAACAAAAATAGAGGAAATTGCCAAATGAAAATATTGAGATTTTAATGATTTTATTCACTATCATTAAGTGATAAAACAATGGCACATATAAAGCAGCAAATGCATTTTTTTATCTATTTCATTATATACTCCATAATAATCATTGATAGTAGGATGAATGAGCATGATAGAAGAATTCAATGAATGAATAGCCATCCTTTCCATATGAAAGTGTTCCATGTAAAAAATTAGCTGTTTCTTCATAAATTATTTTTCTTGCAAAAGGAGAAAATACTGTTTGGTGTTTGGGGGTTGTTATTGTTATTGTTGTTTTGATACCAGAGATTGAACGCAGGCGTACTTAACCATTGAGCCACAACCCTTAGCTCTTTTTATTTATTTATTTTTGTTTTGAGACAGGATCTTGCTAAGTTGTTCAGGGGCTCACTAAGTTGCTAAAGTTGGCTTTGAACTTGAGATCCTTCAGACTCAGCCTCCCAAGTCACTGGGATTACAGGCACGCTGCACCACGTCCAGCAAGAAAATATTTTCATAAATAATTTCTGCACAATTCTTTGGCCCATCCATAACATCTCTTTGTAAATTCACTTTGTCCCAATTATAATAATACCTTGAAATGTTAAAAAGGACTGGGAGCTCTGTCATTTTTATTAGTATTAGTATTTTTATTAGTATCAGTATTTTTATTAGCAAAGGTATTTTTCATGATACCTTTGCTCCAAAAGACCCATCTGATCTCAAAAGATTTGTCTCAGGTTGCTGCTGAAACCTCTGAGCTCTGTTTATGTGTCCAACTGCATTCAGTAAGGCTGTGTTTTAAGCACTGTTCTTGGCCTTTTTGAGAAATGAAAAGTGAAATTAATCATGGTCTCTGGACTGAAGGAGCTTGCTCTCAAGCAGGAAAGATAAAATGTGCACATAAATAATCATAATAAAAAACCAAATACGCTATCGGCTGCAAAAGTGGTATAAATAAAATGTGGAAGGATGTCGGGAAAGGCATGCTCAATTCCAGTGGAGGCATCCAGAGATTGACAGAGAAAGATGCATTTGATCCAGGTATTAAAGAATAGGCATGCCTTAGAGAGGCCAAAGAGATTGAGGAGGGTAGGGGCGGGGGGCAGGGAAAGTGGAGAGAAACCAAAATAACCCATTTCCAAGACAGCAAATGGAAAAACTTGGGGTCCAGGCAGGTAAAGGTGAGTGACAGGCTAGAGCATGAACACAAAGCCAACATCACAGCTTTGTCCTCACTGCACTGCATGGACCCATAAGCTGTTGATTTTTCTTGGGTAGTTACCTGACCCTCATCCTAGCGTCCCTTTCTTTTCTGTAGCTACAAATACCCACCATGAAGCTTGGCACATTATTGCCTGTAGGACGAATGAATGCCATGGTGTAGGAAACTTCACTGCATAGTATGCATGTAAATCTGTCCCAAGATTTTGCCATGGATGGTCATGTCTAAGCATAACAAAGATGTCGAACAGGTCAGTGGTGGAGTACCCCAAGTGGACAGTCACATCCAGCTGGGTTAGAATCTCCCTCTGCCACTTGTGAGACTCCAGCGAGATTTTATGCAGGCTTACCTGGTGACCTGCATTACCCTCATTTATAAACTGATCATCATAATGCCTCTCTCAGGGCGCTGCTGTGACAATTGAATGAGCTAATGGGCCAGGCCCTGAGCACATTGCCAAGGACATAGTAAGTACTTCACTTGTGTAGGTTCTGGTAACATTTAACATTAAATGCAACTTGTCAGTGGCACCCGGGAGGCTGCTCAAGATGTCAGCATGACATTGGCTTTATGTTCAAAGCACAGAGGCTGGAGAATAATTCATTGCTTTATTTTGCAATCTAAAATCATACCAACATGATTCTCTTTCTGGTGAGTATATTTTTAATTTTTTAAAAAAATTTGGATGTGAAATGAGGAGAATTTAAAAATACTCAAATACACAGGGCAATATATAATTACACAACAAATACACTTGTAACCAATATCCAATTTATAAAATGGAGTATTGGTTGTTCCCCTAAAGTTCCCACTGTGCCTTTATCTAATGAAAACCCTCTTTCTAATGAAACCCCTCTTTCTCTCTACAGGAAACCACTGCTCTTACTCTTACTGTGATCCTGTTCTAGTTCTCTTAGTTTTCTTTATAGTTGTATCATCTAGCAGATGGTTGCTCCTATTACACAACTTTATTTCAATTAGAAATATACTGCAGCCAAGTGGTTCATGCCTGTAATCCCAGCAGCTCTGGAAGCTGAGGCAGGAGGATCACAAGTTCAAACCCAGCCTCATCAACCTAGCGAGGCCCTAAGCAATTCAGCAAAATTCTGTCTCTAAATAAAATACAAAAAAGGGGGCAGGCCTGGGGATGTTGCTCAGTGGTTAAGTGCCTCTGGGTTCAATCCCAGGTACTAAAAAAAGAAAAAAAAAAAAAGGAAAGAAAAAGAAAAAGAAAAATCTGCTTATTTAATCTATTTTTTTTTCATGGATTTGTTTATTCCTCAGTCAGAATATAATTTTAATTTCTGTGGCTTTTTAATATGTTGCAATGTATCATAAAATAAATCTTTAAAGTCTTCCTTTTTCAAACATAACTCGACTCATCTTGAGTGGTTCTTCAAGTTGGATTTTAGCACAATTTTTTAAAGTTCTAAAAGATTTTGTTTGGCATTATGGTTGGAACTGCATTAAATTTATAGACTCCTACCATGGGGTACCAGAGCCAGAGTGCCATAAGGAGAAGTTCCTATGGAGGCGGAGTGTGGGGGAGGGGATCAGAGCCCAAATAAGATGAACATGGAACCCATGCAGAGTTTTTTGCTTGATATTGTGGGCTAACACTTGAGTAGGAAATGGTGGGCGTCCACAAAGGGAGGATACCAGAACAGGGGGGAGCAGAGAACATGGCACCACATCTATAACATTCCTGCCAAACATGCATAAACTAAGTTCGACCATGAGAAACAGCAGAAAAAGCAAAAGTGAAGGACATTCTACAAAACAATTGGTGTATGCTCTTCAAAAGTGTCAAGGCCTTTCAATTCATAGAAAAAGTAAGGAATTGTTAAATTTAACAATTTAGAGATTAAAGAGAGTTTATAACTGAAGCCATGCATAATTCTGAACTGGGTATTTTTTGCTATAAAATATTTTTGGGACAGTTGATGAAACTTGGATATGGATTTTGATGATTAGATGGTAGTAATATATAAATGTTGACTTTCTGATTCTAATGGTTGTTTTGTTATTATATGGCATGTCTTTGTTTATAGAAATGCACACTCAAGTATTAGAAGATAGAGCAACAGAAAATCAATTTATTATCAAAAATTTAGGAAAAAAGAAGTCTCTGATTGTATTTCAACTTTCTTATAACTATGATTCTTAACATTAATTTTTAAAACAGAAAGCAACTATGTGACCAAAAAAATTCATAAACTAACTTGAGAGGACATGAATTTAATGTTTTCAAGATGGAATTTTCCTATTCAGGAACATCTAATGCATCTCTATGTGTTTACATTAAAAAAAATACTCTCTAGGCAAGTATTATTTCCCCCACTTAAGTCTTGAACAGCTCACTCTTAGGCATTATGTAATATTTTTACTATTACAATTATGTCTTTTTGCATTTCAGGTTTTTTTCTGTTGCATTATAATCAATGAATATTTATGTTTATCTTTTATCTTTAGAACTCAGCTAACTTCTGATCATTTTTAGTTCTATTATATTTTTAGTTATTTCCCTTGTATTTTCTTATTACTAAATCATAAACTTTTGAATGATTTTAGCTTTTTACTTCATTTTATAAATTTGTACCTTTTTTTATTATTCCCAGCAATTCCAGAATAATGAAGCATATAATCTTAAAAGCTGATGTCCTTATCTTCATTTGGGTTTCAGGGTGACTGTCAATAATGTTTTACTGTTAGCTGTAAAATTTACTATTTGCTTTTAATAGATACTCTTTATTACAGTATGAGAATATTCTTTTATTCTACTAAGAATTATTTTCTATAAGGATTGAGTATTGAATTTATTCAAATCTTTGAGGCAATTATCAAGACATTTATATAATTTTTCATACTTACTACATTTCAGTAATTAATTATGTAATTGGATTTCTTAAAGATGACCTATTCGTGAATAATTAAATGTGATTTAAGTTTGGAACCGATATAATGTTGGATTTAACATGATAATGTTTTACATGGGATTTTGCAATTATAAAAATTATATTGGTCCTTATTTCTTCATGTATATTATGCTGTTCTTGTTCATTTAAAATTTTAAGGTACTGTTAACCCCATAAAACAAGAAGAATTTCCAATTTTTCTGCCTTCTATAATTGCACAGACAATATAGGACTTATCAAACTTTCAATGAATAGAGAGATATTGTCCCTAAATCATATGGGTCTATTGCTTTTTTTCTTTATTATTAATAATTTTTGTTTCTTTCCTGGTTATTACACTATGCTTTGAGTCAATTTTTATATTCTACATTTTTCTAGAAAATTAAATTTGTATTCTAACTTCTTTTTCCTTGCTGTATTGTATTGATTGTTTCTTTTGATATGTTTTTCTAGCAATTTGCAAGTTATGTGCCTAATTTCCATTTTTACATTGATTATCTTTACATTAGAAATATATTAGAACTTCAATTTCTGTCATTTTCAAGAACAAAATAATGTCTATGAACTCTCTTTACTCTCTCTTTCCTTCTTAAAGTTAAAAGTTAATGTGTTATATCCCTCTTTCTCCAATTCTTTCCTACATTTTACCTAAGTAACTCCAGATGATGATGATGATGATGATTTGGTACTGAGGATTGAACCCAGTGGTGCTTACCCACTAAGCAACATCCCCAGCCCTTTTTATTTTTTATTTTGAGACAGGCTCCTGCTAAGGTACTTAGGGCCATGCTAAGTTGCTGAGGCTGGCTTTAAACCTGTAATCCTCCTGCCTCAGCCTCCCAAGTTGCTGGGATTACAGATGTATGCCACCACTCTGGGATCCAGTTTTTTGTGTTTTTTTTCAGATTTTTTTTAATGTCATGTACTTTATTTTATTTTTATTTTTTATATACTTTTATTTTAAAATGTTTGTAATTGCTTTATTCTTCACAGTATAAATAATTCTTTAATTTCATCAAGTAATATAGAAATATATTCTACTTGTAAAATTTAATCATTATACACAAAACTAAAGTCTTCTTTTACCACCACCTATAGTGCCAGTGCTTTCCAAAGAAGCTATTGCTGTTACAAATTTAGTGTATCTTTTCTAGCATATGGTGGTGTATGGCACATCCACCCAAAACATGTGTTATATGTGCCTTATTTAGAATAAATAGTTTAATATAGTACAAATAACTTTGTAACTTTCTTTTTTAAGATGGACCAATATGTCTTGGAGGTTTGGGTTTTGCTGTTAATAAAGATTTACTTCCTTCTTCCAAACTGTTATATACCATTGTAAAATAATTATTTTTTTAAAATATATTTATATACATTTTTAAATTTGCCTTAATTTGCATACAGTAAAAGTTACTCATTTGCTTATAGTTCTTTGAGTTTAACAAATGTACTAAACTATGAAATCATCACATAATTAATAAATGGCACTATTCCATCACTTCAGAAACTTCCCTTAAACCTGCTCCTTATTCCTAACCACTGGCAACCACCCTCAGTAAATTTTAATGTTCTGGTTTAGAAGGGATTTGTAGTACAGCAATCTCAGGACAAATCCAACAGCAAAGAGAATGTCTGTTGCCTATGTCTATTGCTCTGCCTATGAGCTTGCTCCTAAGTCCTTCCTGAGAACTCTGTTTCTAAGCTGTGGATGAACAAAATCGATCTATCAGCTCTTTTTCCTTGGGTTCCCTTTCTGCAACTGAGTAGCATAAAAGAATGTTAACAATTGTATTCTTTCTGCTCCTATCTCACCACTTTTTTTTTTTGCTGTAAAATATTCCCTTAACTTGAGTTCCTCATCCAGTGACCACATCACAGGCTTAATTCTTAGTACATATGGTGCCACTTAGTTTCTGTGTGAGGTGCAGAGATGGACAGGTTAATGGCAGCACTGCAGCCTCCTTCCATGTGTGTGTAGGAATGATCCTGGCTGGGTCCCAATGATTACAGCCTAGGGACAACCATTGTATAATATTCCATAATTTATTCGACCGTTCCGTATTGTCAGACATGTAAGTAATTGCTGTTTTGAAGTCATTACAGTGTTTTACATATCTTTTTCTGCACTTGTACAAGTGTTTCTCTAGGTTTGTCAGAACCAGTCCTCCATTCAAGAAATGGAATATTCTCTATGTTCTCCAAACATAAAAGGATTTAGCATAGAAATAAGTTGTTAAAACTACAATGCACCAATTAAAAAATATAGGAAAAAAAGAAATAAGCTGTCAATAAAGATAAAATCATCATAAATGTTGGAGGTGTGGAAAACAGGGTACTTTTCTGAACTTTGGCTTTAATATCGACTGCAGTTGAAGTGACCCCAGGACTAGGTGATTGCTGCTGCTGTTGCTATCAAGAGTTGTGACAACTACCACCCCTCCTCAGGGTCCTTGTGAGTGGATAGTGAATCACAAAATTTGGCCACTGTAAATCCCCTCACCCATTAAAGCTTCTTCACTGGTCCACATTGTTGCAGAGAGAGGGTGTACTCCTCTCTCTACATTCAAAAAGCTCAAGAAAATTCAACTAATTGGCAGAAATAAATTTATACACAGAAACCTAGCAGCAAGAGAATCTGAAAAATGTCATTTTTAGCTAATATCTCCAAGTGGGGGGGGGGAGAGAGAGAGAATGAATGAGGAGTTGAGTCAAACCAATTATCTATCACAGACAAACCTTTGACTACACAATATTCATAAATAAATTTTTATGCATACAAATTCTTCCAGACAGCCACCATGGCAACAACTTACTGCATCCTAAAATAATCAAATATGCCCCATAACAAACACTCAAATGACACACATTCATCCCTTTCTCAAAGGAAAACCCAAAGCCTATCAAATGCTACATTCATGCCTTAGGGGGATCCTTCCTTTTCTAATTCAGTCACAAACCTATCTTGATGTCCTATAATCTCCAAACTAAGTTACATATAAACAGACTGAAAAAGAGGAAAGATAACAGAAAATCAGCTACTATATCCAAATGTATCTACAAAGCAAGGAATAAAATGCTTGTAGTTATTATTTATTATAGTCCTAGTCTTGCAACCATTTATAAAGCCATAGCTGTTATTTTAAATTTCCTTCATCCACTATCAATTTTATGGATCAATTTGCCCTTTGCCTACAATTCATTGGCCAGAGTTCTGTCTTGTGGGGTGACCCGTGGCTCACTTCTTAAGCACCTGAGCCCTTTCTGGGTTTTCCAGTTCTGGGTTGCTGTGGTCTTCTGTTAAATTTTGCTATTGAAAATAAAAATACCAGGAAACAACCAGGGGATTCTCAGGATTATAAATACTCCTTCCCACCTTTACGATGTCTCTTCTTTGTCTTATTATTTCAGTAGTATGAGAACCCCTACTAGCCAAGTGGTCAACCTGTCTTTTTAGTTCAGTGAGCTATCATTATGTGTTAGGTTCAAGTAGCTCTCCCTTGGGAATTAAGACATATGATATAGCAGAATCCAAATTTATGGAAATGAAAATCAAAAATTTTTTAAAGCAAATAAATGTAACAGTGAAAGGAGATACACCCATTTAATCTCTTTGATTCCTCTGGGAATCAAAGATTTTATCTGCAGGGAACTGGTACTATATTGTAGGACTGTCCCCAATATAACAGAGTGTCATCTTTCAGCAGATGTATAAGTGAGTTTTCATTCACTATTTTATAAGGTGTTGGGATACATAGTAAGAGCCATAAATTAATGATAATGAGTCTCAGTTGTAAAAAATATGAGTTTCTTGTTCAAGAGGAATATTGTGTGAAATACTGTGATTTTTTTAAAAAAAAAGGCAGTCCAAAACTATCTGATTATAACAGAAGCATTGGTCAGAGAACCATACATAGATTAAGATGATTTTCTGAGTTGTATATAAGAGACTATGTCAAAGCAGACCATGAGCAAATTTCATGAGCTCCAACTGCAGAGTTCTCCCTCACAGATGTGACCTCAGCTGGTATGCAGCAATATGTCCAACACTGGATGTAAAATCATTTAAATGTCTCAATAATACTTCCCTGAACGCCTTAATTCTTTCAGTTCTCTGAACTCCCTGGCTGCCCTGGATTCTCCTTGCAGACCCAGTGAAAATGTATGTGACCTGCTTTTATTTTTGTTATAGTTATCTAACAAAATCAATTTTGATAGAAACCTTCTCCCTAATGAGAAACAACCTCTCTAGTTTTTCCTGCTCTATGTCTATATCTCGTGACTGAATACACAGTAGGCCTTCACTGTGTCTAGTTTGGTAAGTAAAAATTTCAGAAATGAAGCTTTGGTTTGAAACTTTCCCCGCTGTGATTTCCACCCTGAGACTGAGGTTTAGAATTTGACTTTACCTTCTCTGGGTTTGCCTTGGTCCATGTTAGTGAGGTTATGGGTGAGAAGGGCAGGGACATTTCATGGCTGGCTGTCTTAGTCATCCAGGCTATTACTAACTACCATAGGCTGGGTAGCTTAAATCACAGAAATGTAGTTCTCACAGTGTTGGAGGCTAGAAGTCTATCACGGTCAGGTTCTATTGAGGGCCCTCTTCCAGGTGGCAGACTGCTGACTTTTCACTGTATTCTCACATGACAGAAAGATGGTGAGAGAGTTCTCTGGGTTTCCTTTTATAAGGGCATGAACTCCATTCATGAGTGTTCCAACCGCATGCCCTAACCACCTTCCCAAACT
This sequence comes from Callospermophilus lateralis, assembly GCF_048772815.1. Taxonomy (NCBI): domain Eukaryota; kingdom Metazoa; phylum Chordata; class Mammalia; order Rodentia; family Sciuridae; genus Callospermophilus; species Callospermophilus lateralis. The sequence goes on along the minus strand of NC_135317.1, from coordinate 32,732,139 downwards.
CCCACCTCCTCATGGTGGGGTCAGGATTTCAACATATGAATTTTGAATGTGCACAAACATTCAGCTTCTCGCCCTGGATTTATTGTCAGACTCTCCCTCCAAGGCAACAGACTCAGAAGGTGAGTTTGCCCCCCATTTCTCACCGTGTCCCCCTCTGCTTTCACCTGCCAACATCTCTCGGAGAATTCCTCAGCCCTAGAAATAGATGTTGGCATCATACCTTGGCCTATGGCAGAACCATAGAATTCGTTCTTTGGTAGACTTGCCTTGCCTCAGTGGAAACACAGGAGAGGGAAGGAGGGAAAAAAATAAGACCTTGTCACATATGTCTCAAAAAGTGCCTGGTAACATTCCTTTAGGAATATTGGTTATTTGGCTAAGGTGTAATTCAATGGTAGAGTGAGTACTGACTATGCGCAAGGCCACAAGTTTAATCCCTAGCACCAAAAAATATATATCATTTATTCTGATTATAAAAATAATACATGGGTATGGAAGAAATATATCATAAAATATATAAAATTATTTTTCCTTATTCCCACTCTCCCCTCCAGTGACAAGCATTAGCATCAGTTTCACATCAAACACCCCTCATATACACACATACACATTTCTACTCACCAGAGTGATTTATTAGTGTTTGTACTAAGACAAATAATAGTACATAATTGTACATTTTTAAGTTAATAATATATTTGTTCATTTATCCCTGTCAAAACATATTTTTTTTCACCATACAGATATCTTTATTGCATTTTAAAATAAAGTAAAAGAAGCCAATTTGGAGAGGGGGCTTACAGTTTTTTTTTTTTCAATGTTTACTGTTATTTTTATTCTTTTTTTTTTATTGGTTTTTTAAATGCCTTTTTAGTTGTAGATGGACACAACACCTTTATTGTATTTATTTATGTGGTGCTAAGGATCAAATTCAGTGCCTCAGACATGCTAGGCAAGTGCTCTGCCACTGGGCCACAACCCCAGCCCCCTGTCAAAATATCTTATTTGTATTATTTAGCTTTTTGTTACTGTAACAAAATGCCTGAGAAAAACAACTTACTGGTGGAAGGATTTATTTTGGCTCATGGTTTCAGAGGTTTCAGTCCATGGTTGGCTGGTTCCATTGCTAAGGGCCTGTGGTGAACCAGAGCATTATGGTGGACAGGGCATGGTGGAATAAAGATGCTAACCTCATGGCAGTCAGGAAGCAGAGAAAGAGAGTGAAAGGAAGGGGCTGGAGACAAAATATAGTCCCCAAGGACATACTCCCTTCAACTAGGTCCCTCCTCCTACAATTTCCACCACCTCCCAATAGTCCATTCAAATTAGTAATCTGTTGGCTTGTTAACTCATTAATAGGATTGGGGGCCTTATGATCCAATCATTTCCTAAAACCCCACCTCTGAACATAGTCACACTGGGGACAAGTCTTCAACTCATGAGTCTTGGGGATACACTTCAAATCCCAAATCATAACATCATTCTTTGAAATAGTGGTGCAGTACTTCATTTTTGATAGACAGCATAATTTAGCTAAACAAATGCAGTATTAATAGACAGTAGTTTGTACATTTTGCTTTTTATATCTTTGGACATGTGGTTTTAATTTTTTAAACGTAGAAATTTCACCTGTTTTTTCTTGAATCATGAACCCTTCCCAGAGGCTAGAAAAACACAGAAGCTGCCTAAATTTACAGACTGGAAAGTTAGACTTGCTACAAGGTGTAAACTTAGAATAATTTTGAGGCAAAACAGGTTTCTTTGTTTATTTTTGTTTAGAAAGGATGGAATTGAGTATATAGTATTTATGGGTATAGTTTGTGTACAATTTTGTTCCCTAAATAAATGTGTGGGAACAAAAAAAAAATCTATAAAGCACATTAAAAAATATTCTTTATTTTTGTCTTCAAAGAAAATAATAATATTCTGCACAAGGGTATTTTAACTGAACACATGAATACACATGCTCCCACACATACTCCAACCTCAGAAATTGCACTGCATAGATTTGAGAAATTTTTATACTCTATTTGTAATAACATTAAATTTTTTAGTCACTGAACCATTGCATCATCAATTTTCATTTATTTTTATTTTACTTTGAGGTGGACTGGTTCCAAGTTTACTAAGTCACACATTTAAAATAATTAAAATTTTCATATTGCAGAAGAAAAATACTCTTTCCTCCACCTTGGAGTGTGTCCTTTCTCTACTCATTGATCATGATAATACTGAAAAATAGCAAACCAAAGCAGCAAACCAAGAAGGTTCATGTCTAACCTTCTTGCCTTAAATAATCAAGTTGCAATTTATGAGCTCTTGTATTTGGGGCCCATACTCTTAGATACTGAAACAAGTAAATGCTTCTAAAATTAGATTTAGAAGAGTTTGCATATTTGTAATCTTTAAAAGGAATGTTTCATGCCAGAACATGCCTAAATACAAATCACTTGCACACCAGTAAACAAGTTGAAAGAAGAGAAATGCTTCATACTGCTAAGGGGAAATTCCTCTTATTTGAAAACAGTAGGTGATGCCCACTAGTTTTGATGAGGTCACACTAGTCTGTGGGATTCTTTTCTGCAATCTACTCCTCTCACACCTCTTCACTTCCCGTGTCTGCACGTTGAGCTCATAGATTCTCTGCACTCATATTTATTTATCTAATTTCAAGTAAAGGAAACCAGAATTTCCATGCACAAATAATTAAGAGGGTCTTCGTCTCATGGGGGAGAGAAACTCAAAGATGGAGTTACTTTACATAAAACTGAGAGAAGATTTATTGTACCAAAGAAAGTCCTTCTTCCACTCAGAACCCAGGGATCTCTTGCTTTTGGAGGACTAAGGGAACTTGGGGGAGGATGTATTCTGATTCTATTCCTTCATCCATGGTAACACTGAGGCCCAAGAGATGAGAAAATTGCCCAGTTTTGTGGCCAGTGGATGGCAGAGCAGGAATCTCCAATCTCTCCACCTAGTCCTTACATTTATGAAGTGCATTCAAAATGATCAATAATTATCATAACTTTGATATTTAGGCATAGAAAATGCTTTTTTCCCCACTGTTAAATATAATTGAGTCCCAGAGCAAGCTAAATTACTTCTTTTTCATTTTATTTTTAAAATGTTTTTATCAGTACATGATAGTTACCCATAACAGTGAGGTTCAGTTTTAGATAAGCATCCATGCATGGAATATAATTTGCTCTATTTCAGTCCCTAGTACTCCCTTTAGTTCTTTCTTCCTCTCTGTTCCCCTTCCTCTACTCATTGGTCTTCTTTCAATTTACTTATAATTTTAATTGGTGCTTTGCAGATATACATAAAAGTGGAATGTGTGTGGTTTGTTCATATATGTATGTAGCAAAATTTGGCCAATTTCATCCCACAGTTCTTCCCTTTTTCCATCCCTCCACCTTCTCCCCAAACCCCTTTCTACTTTATATTTAACCGTTACCATTCCTGGTCTTTGAAGAATTTGCTTTAAATGAAGTAATCAAGTGACACATTTGAGAGATATGTAGAGTTGAACACAATTTACATTTTTTTTTTTTTTTTTTACTTTCTCTCTGTAGCTTCTCTTGAATTTCTCCTAAAGTCGTGTTGAGGTTGAATGCCCAAGTAGTCTCTCTGCTGTGTGACAATCTGGTCATATGGATGCACTACACAATTTCAACAAAGTTGATTAGGAAGTTGATCATAGACTCTCTTTTTAAAAAATTGAAAGAGATAACCTGAGGAGTATCTGTACTAAGCTTGGAGGTAAGGTGGCCGCTCCATCTATAATTACAGATTAGTTTTTGATTATATAGAAGTTTGGAAAGCATGAAGTGATGGAATCAAAGTCTTCCTTTCAGGTTCTATCTCCCCATCAGTACATCTTCCTAGTCTTTCCTTTTACCTGGACGGAAAAATACATGAATGCCGCAGTCCGGCTGCAGCAAAATAAGGGGGGGGGGTGACAAACAACTTGTGTAGACTGATACAGCAGGAGTAGGACAGGAGTGGTATATATATACATTCCAATAAGGAATCTCCACACTTAATGGCTCGCTTTTGTTACTTCACAAACCACTCCCTCTGGCATTTTGCCAGGCGCCATCTTGACTTGTTTACAGACTCTAACACATGAATACCTTAAAGGTACACTAATTACATAATGCTAAATATGGTGTTAAGGAATTTAATGTTTGTTCACAGCAGAACCAAAGGTTGCTTCTAGAGTGAGTTCCACATAATACGCATAGAAGGCTAGAGCAAATGCTGTGGCATAGAGATAGTCTTTGCACATCAAATTGTGCAAAGGTTCAGAGATGAGAAACTGGCCCTTTTGGGGAAGTTTAAGATATTTCATAGGTAAGTAGCACTGTCCAAGAGAACACCCCTTATTAGTACAAATGTTTTTATGTCTGTGTGTCCATTACAGTAAATACTTGTCACATGTGGGCATAGAACATATGAAGAGTGGCCAGGAAAACTGACTGGATTTTAATAAGTTTAAATTTTAAGGTATGGCTAGTGCATACTATATTGGTCCATGAAGTTCTAGAACATAGACCAGTGGATAACAGTGCAAAGAGGTGAGATTGGAATAAATCAAGATAGGAAATATAGATTTTTGTCCTGTAGGGAACAAGGAGTAATTGAAAATGGTTGGTGGCTCAGGGCCCTGTAGTTGAAAAAGACTGAATTCAGGAACACAGGTGGTGACATGGCCATGGGATGAGCTCATGCCTAAGATTAAAGGAAATGAGGTCAGGATGTATGTGAAAGAAACTACCATTTATAAATGGAAGAAGATGGGAAGGGAAGTTTCAGGAAAATATTATCAGATAGATTTAATTTTCTGCACATAGCAAGAGAACTATGTATCTATTGAATGGAGGGAATGAAAGACAAATAGAATGCTTAGAAAATGTAGAGGAGAGTAGAATTGGTCTGAAATGACATTTTGGTTGCTGACTAATAATAAGCAAAAGGACTGCTAGGTGGTAAGACTGAGGGCACAGCTGGGGATGAAGATTGTGGCCTTGAAATGGCCCCAAGCTATAGTTCCAAAATCTATCTAAGTATGGAACTGAAGAAGGTGCATTATAGCAGGTTCAGGATTGGGTTGTCCCAGGAATTCACTGCAAAAGTTCTTGGTGCAAGGAAATTGAGTAAACTGGTGAGGGAGTACTTTAGATAAACAAAAAATGGGGTCATGGAAGACCTAGGGAAATAAATTAGGTTGAAAAGTAGAAATTGAAGTTGAAGACTTCAGAAGCATAAATGTGAACCCAAGAACCACGGAAAGACCATGGTAATAAATTCATGGCGGAAGTCATTGGAGATGTATCATGCACATGAATGATAAACAGTATAACCAGATGGGAGAAAGAGCAGACATGTGAGCGTGAATGTCATTAATGAATGAAAAGCACTGTCAGGACTTCAGAAAGGAACATAAAAGAGAAAGAGGAGGTGCCATAGTAAGATTGGCATGAGCATTAAAAGGAGAGTATGTCTAGGTAAAGACTGAGAAATTATGCTAACTCTACTTCCTGTTTTGGGAGCAATACTCTTGGAAGAAGAATTGTGTCCAATACCTAGGGCTGGTTCTGAAGCAGTGTCCTTTGGGATAGAGGCAAACTTCAGTTATGGAGGAAAAGGTGCAGTGACCAAGTTCACGATATCAGAGAGCTTCTTTACTAGTTATGGAGGGCTCCAGGGGCCTCAAGGTTATACAGCTGTGAGTGGAGATTTGAGAGGAAGTCATGAGAGAAATGTCAGCCTAGAGCCCTCACAATGTCTTTTATACTGTGATGAATTTCCTAGTATGATGAGTAGTTGTTGGTGCTGACTTTGGGGAGGACTTGAAATGGCCCCAAGCTATTTTTTTTTTTTTAGGGAAAAAACAATAGAATTTAGATCTTAGGACTCTATTACCAGTTAGACATGGGGCAAACGGCTCTCACCATAAGTGTGGGATGACCTGTTTAGAATTTCACTTTTTCTCTCATTCAGAACATGGTCATATGTTCAGATGAGGAGAGTATAATGGAAGACGTTTGTTAATCTGCTTTTCTGACCATCCTTAGAAGCAGGACAAATTCTCATTAGTTAGGGATGATTCAGGTGTGGCTGTCTACCTGCAGGAGAAGGATAAATCATACTGCCTTACAAGCACCTTTACATTCCAATAATTTTGTGAATCTAAGCTAAATTAGCTCAGATTCCTGAATATTATAAATGTAGTGGACTAACAGTGCAACATTTTTTGAGGATTCAGTGACCTTATTTTATAAACTTAAAACCAGAATTTGTGGTCCAACAATAGTTGTTTTCTAATTTCTAAGTTGAATAAATAATATAAAATCACATTTGGTTAAACATTGAATGTGCTGCCTTTATAGAAAAGAATAAAATGAATTTAACTTGGGATTGCCCCAGAAAAGTCTAAGACATGTGACTACTGTACTTACAACTGAGAATAATTTATCAGGTGGATATTTCAGCAACTGTGCCTTTTTGATGTAGTTTAACAAATTCTGATCTAGGGCACAGAATGTCCCTGTGAGGTTCCAGTGGAGTTATCCAAATCCAAGAAATGAAAGATATAACTCTTATTGAATAATTTAGACTTTTCTTCTCTACTTTAAAACACTCTGGTCTTACATCAGTTTCTTGTTGCACTCAACTGCTTAGAAACACATTATCTTTCTGAAAATGAAGAAGCCATCAAGAATAAATTGGATCTACCTCCAGCACTGTAACTCAAGGAAAATTCTTCTGCAACTGATAAAGAATTCCTAACATGTCTACCCACAGCTGATCCTGTTCCTTTGGGTGCAGTGCGGTCCTGCACATTGGAACGTTATACAAGCATCACCTGGTTAGGCAATAAACATGCATTCGAGGTCTTCTCAGGAGTATGCTGAAACCAAGTAGAAATAATAATATCATCATTTTAAGTTGCCATATTCTTTAAGTTGCCATTCATTCTTTCTAGAAATGTAAACTCTCTGGGATCTTCTGCCTCCTCCATGAAAATTTGATTTTGTAAGAAGACAATCTCACAAGTCAGTTCAGGTTTGTTGCATGCTCTTAAAATAAACAGAACAATCCTAGAAGTCTTGATATTTATTTTAAATCCATGAGGTGAACACTTGTAGGTCAGGAAATCAGGTGAACCTCTTGTCTCTGGTGGCACACCTGAGTCACCTATGAGGTATATCTGGGGTCCCTCCATGCCACAGACATGGGACCTGGACGTGTAAGAAAAATAAAGGAATATTAGGTGAATGAGAGAAGAGAATAGTCACCAGAACTAAAAAATGGGTTGGAGAAGGCAAGGCTAGAACCTAGACTAGGGGTTTCTGACAGTAGGGCTATGGGAATAAAAAGTGGTTTCCTGTTACTCCTGAAATCTGAGGAAAAAAAGAATGCTTAAATTGTTAATTCTTAAAAACATGGGAGTTTTATCTGACATTTCCAGAAATTAAACATGGAGATTAAAAAGTATGGCTCAGGTATATTGACCATGAGGATATTGTGAGATTTCCAAACTCATCCAACTACCCTATGTTATTGTTTCTTAAATCCCTTCTTTCCCAGAGAAACACTGGCAAACACTTTGAGAATAGATTTTGTCCATACATTTATTTTGTGACCAGTCAATAAAAGAAAGAAAGAAAAAAAAGAGCCAATAAGATAAACAACTTGTTCTGTTGCCCAGCTTGGGGGATGAGGGAATAGAAGGCAGAGTAGAAGTGGGCATCTTCCAAGATAAATAATAAGCAGGGGCCTCATAGGGGCTCCTCCCAGGAATCCAATGAAGAATCCTCTCAGGAGTTTGAGATAGCCATCTTGGTCAGCATATGGCATGGGTCATGGGTCACTGGGTCATGGGGCTCTTTTAATAACTATAGTACTAGGGGCCAGAGTCAAGCAGAGCCCAGTGAAGCCTTCAAAGAGCTTATGGAAGGGGAGTGTTCGGTCTTCACCTTGTCAACCTTACAATCTAAATTAGTCCCAATAACATTTAAAACCAGTTACCCCTACTAATGGCTCATCAGATTTGGTCCATGCTCCTCAACAAATTCATAGCTGATTGCCACCATCTGCACTTTCCAAGGGAATTCTATTTCCTGCTCTGAATATTATAAGCCACTAGCAATTCTATTTTCATTCTTCTGCTGGGCCCTAGCTTCATGGCTTTCCCTTCTTGGGGACTTCCACCCTGCTGTTATGCTTTAACCTGGGCCCAGAGCCATGGAGTTGGCCATCTATGGACTGAGACCTTTGAAACCATGAGCCCCAAGTAAATTTTTCCTCCTCTAAAATTGTTTTTGTTGTTTCGTTTGGTCACAGCAGTGAAAAATCTACTAAAACAGACCTCATCCATGAATTAATTCATTTAATGGATTAGTAATTTAAATGGACTTACTGGGAGGTGCTAAAAACTATAGGCAGATGGGGCAGGACTTTAGAAAATAGGTCACAGGAGGCATAATCTCAGGGACTATGTCTGTCCCCACTCCTTTTCTCTCTCTGTTTCTTGGCTGCTATGAGTCCAGCAGCTTTCCTCTGTCACTGCCTTCTGTTTCTCTCCCTTGGAGCCTGCTGACCATAGACTGAACCCTTGAAACCATAAGCCAAAATAAACCTTACATCTTCTAAGTTGTTCCTGTCAGGTATTTTGGTCACACTGATGAAAAGCCGACTGACACACTCAATAAATATTTATTGCATGAGGGAAATTCGGATTAGAATCCTCTTTCACCTTCACAAAACATTGGTGACATTGTTTGGTGACATTCTCCATCGAGTCTCCCTCCAAGGCTTGCAGGTTGGCGTTGATGAACTGTCAAATGCTTAGTCATAGGTGTCTTTGATTGAAACCCGAAGGATTTGGCCCTAGTAGAAAAGGAATCTGATGACACATCCCGGAGGATATGGGAGCAACTCATTATGGATTTAGTGCATCCTTCTGTTTGTTTCTTGTGCTCTGTTTTCACCGAGAGGGTAAAAAAATTACCATGTGACTCAAGCACCAAAGGTTTCTGGATTAAAATGGAATGCAGTGTTCTTTACAGGAGACTCAGTCCTACTGCAAGAAGCTGACCCTTCCTCTAAGGCCATAAAGGATAAGCCCAAGGGGCAGGGCTGATGGGGGAAGCCTGGGTTGACAAACTAAAGCACTAATCACTCCAAGCTTTCCACTGGCATAAGCCTCTCTGAGAGCTGACCTCAGACCTAGCTTCCCTTCTTGTCATTGTGATCCTGAGCAGGTGCCATTTGCCATCCCCTTGTCCAGGTATATTTGCCATGGGCCTTTACTCATGCGTGGGCCTTAGGTCTTTCCTGCTTAGCAATAGTCCCTCTCCTTCTGTTTAACCTAGACAAGTCTCAGACCTACCAGAATCCTGTTCCCTACATAACCTAGCCTGGGCCTAGCAAGTTCATACATTATCCCTTCCCCAGATGCGGAAGGGACAGTCCATGCTGAGGACCTGCAGGTCCTAGGTAAACCACACCACATACTTCTTCATGCCTAACATTTGAGTCCAGCTGAAATTAGGTAAAGCTAACAAAGTGGCAGTCACAAATGGAAAAGATGCCATTGGAGGACAACATTGGCCAAGTCTTTTTTACATACCAGACTTTCCATTTTTCAATTCATGTTTTATCCCTAACAATGAGGTAAGTGCTATGAGGAGTATATGGAAGGACTAGGAACAACCTGGAGTATGTCCCTCAACTCTCACTCAAGGGGACATGTTGCCCTTGCTGTGGAGAAGGCTCTGAGCTAACTTAGTGGCTCCCCCAGCTATAGAGCCCCCCTGACTCAGGGTATGTCCTTCCCGGGGAGGCCCACCTCCTGTGACTAATCATGGCAGTTGTCCCTCTGTGGAAGGTTTTGTCTTGCCTGAATGGCACTCTGACTTGTCCCTCTGCCCAGTCCTGCTTCCTGCTACTCCCTTCCTTGGGTATTGATCCCCATCCCAAATCCTCTCCCAGCATCTGCACAACCCCACCTGTGACTAAGATGCTGTAGAACAATACCCAAGGTCTATCTGACTGGACCTAGAGTGGACATCTGACATCACCCAAGCTAGACTAGAAAATCTCCCCTGAGATATGAAATTGTGGTTGAGACTGCTGGTAAGCTCTGAATCTTAAAATGGAAAATCTGAAACGATAATCTAAATATAATTCATATAAAAATTTAATACTAATGCTAATAAAATTCAAGCTAGAAGAATATGACTAGTTCATGATATTTGAATTCAACTTCCCACTCTACCACATGGGCATATGTGTAAAACTAATTAGAGTGTCAAAAATATGTACAGTAATATGGCAAACTACATATGTCAAAATTCTACAACAACAAATCATCTAAAAATATCAGGAGGATTATATATTTTTAAAACTTATATAAAAGGAAGTCAAGAAGATCACTGGGGCCAGACATGGTGGCACACACCTGTAATCCCAGTGGCTCAGGAGGCTGAGACAGGAGGATGACAAGTTCAAAGCCAGCATCAGCAACAGCATGGTGCTAAGCAACTCAGTGAGACCCTGTCTCTAAATAAAATACAAGATAGGACTGGGGATATGGCTCAGTGGTCCAGTGCCATTGAGTTCAATCCCTGGTACCCACTCCCCAAATGAAGATCACTGGGATCAGGGGCAAAGTCAGAAAACCATCCCAAGGTGTGTAGAGAGACCAAAAAGCTACTGCAAACTCTGGAATTGCCAAAGAGCTTCATTCTTTGTGTTTTCTCAAGAAGAGTTTTAGGAAGAGCTAATATCTAAGAAAAGGAATAAATAAGAAGAAAAACATTCAGAAGACTCAAACAGAGGGAAAGACTGTCTGAGCTTCAATTTTGGGTGGGAGTGAGAAAGTCTCCCCCTATATTTCAAGGTCACCAACAATGACCAGGGAGTTAGGTTTTTAACATGAACTATTTGTGTGATACATACAATCCCAAGATGAAGGAGTTCTTGTCTGGATATGCCTGTTCTGAATTAACGCCAATTCTTTCTCAAGTAATGCATCCTCTACCTAGGCTTTCACCCTTCTCCCCAAAAAAGAAAATTCCCACAATTATAAACCCTCACCAAACAACAACAAAAACCACATGTGTGCAAAAAAAAAAAAAAAAAAAAAAAAAGCCAGTATAAAGGAAAGAGTAGAAATAACAAACACAGAACTGGACCAACAAAGTATTGGAGGCAATAAATAAAATAACCAAGTTTAATATAAAGTCATGTATCACTGAACAATGGGTTACATTCTGAAAAGTGTGCCATTGGGCAGTTTTGTTGTGTGAACCTCATAGAATGCACCTTCACAAAACTATATAGAATAGTCTACTACATACGTAAGCCATTCAGGGTAGCCAGTTGCTCCTAGGCTTCAAACCTGCACAACAGAATACCATTCTGAATACTGCAGGTAACTGTAACACAATATAAGTATTTGTGCATTTAAACATATCGTAATGCAAAAAGGAACAGTAAGGACGCTAGATGATAAGACTTTTTCTGCTCCATTATTATCTTACGGAACCACCATGATCAGAGGTCCCTTGTTATCTGAAGCATTGTTGTGATGTATAATACTATAATTTAAAAAACAAAAGAGAATTTTTCAAAGAGTAAAGTAGATTTGGAAAAGAATAAAATTGGGATTCTAGAAATTAAAAAAAAAAAAGATTTAAGTGGAAAATAAATGACCAACTAATAGACATAGCTGAAGTGAGAATTAGGAGGAAAGCAGGCTGGGAGAGGGAAATAAAAACAGAGAGGCGTCAAGTGCCTGAGAGTTCCCAGGACTGATGAAAACTCATGGACCTGGTGCATTTTTTAAAAGCCACAATTACACTCACCCTAATGAACCTGTAGAATGCAGAAGAGAAGTAGTCACAACTCAGCAACTCCATTCTTGCACACAAATACTCAGAGAGGAATTCACACAAGAGCAATTTACACAAGTAGTGATTAGATTGAAAGCAACAACACAAGGACTGGTGGTGATAAAATATTAAAATCTTCAAAGTACTGACAGAAAACATCTGTAAAATAAGAATTGCATTCCTAAAAAGATTATCTTTAACAAACACAAAAGAAATAGTTTCTTTATGATAAAACTGAGGTGATTTACCACCAAAAAACTCTCACATATGTAATTTCCAAAGTGTTTTTCAAGTAGAAGGAAAAAAATTCTCTAAAAGAAGATCTAAGTTGTAAGAAAAAAATTGTGCATAAATAAGATGATAAATATCTTACGGAATCTAATCTACAAAGATTTCGTGAAATAATGCTTAATTTGGGGGGTTAATAAAAAAACACTATAGAGCTAAAAGATTTGACAAAATCAAATGTAAGCTAGAAGATGAATTGACAATTATTGGAAATAAAACAATAAACTGATTTAGGAGGTAGGTAAATATATCCACTAGAAAACTGCATTAGTTGTATGTGTGTGTGTGTGTATATATTTATATATATGAGACAATGAAATACATGAAGGAAAACAATAGAACTACAAGAATAAATTGACATAAAAGAAATATCAATACACCTCTCTTAAGTCAAGAACAATAGCAAAATACAGAAAATTTAAACAAAGCATATTAGCAAGTTTTATTTAATGGACAATATAAAATTTAGTTAAAGAATCTACATTTGCAAGCTGGTTATGGACTAAGATATGAAGCAAATTTGAACAAATTTCAGGAAGCAACTATTAAGTAGATCACATTTTCTGGCCACACCCTATTAGATATAAACAGTAAAAATGAATCAAGATCTTTCCAGAGTGGTTGCACCACTTTGTAGTCCAGCCAACAATGTATGAGTATACCCTTTTCCCACATCCTCAACAACATGTATTGTTACTTGTATTCTTGATAATGGCCATTCTGATGAAAGTGAGATGAACTCAGTGTAGTTTTAATTTGCAAAAAATAGATAACCTCTTGAAAATGTTAGAAAAATGAAGACATTAATATTTTTAATGGAAGAGATACATAACTATAAATATAGCAAAGATTAAAAGGTAATAAGAGAATGCTACAATAACATTTTTCAAAAAATTTTTAAAACAGATGAAGTGGAAAAATTTCTAGAAAAATATCACATGATAACTGGGCATTAAATAAAGTAACAGTTAAAAATCTTCTCAGAACTAGTTAGTTTTACAGATGAGCTTTACCAAAACTTTTTTTTTTCCAATTTAGAATTTCTTTTTTCATTAAATAAATTTTAACTTAAATTAAATTTAGTGTTTTACTGATGCATAAGACTATAAAAGTGTGCATATTGGGGCTGGGGATGTGGCTCAAGTGGTAGCGCTCTCGCCTGGCATGCGTGCGGCCCAGGTTCGATCCTCAGCACCACGTACAAAGATGTTGTGTCCACTGAGAACTAAAAAATAAATATTAAAAAATTCTCTCTCTCTTTCTCTCTCTCTCCCCCCCCCACTCTCTCTCTTTAAAAAAAAAGTGTGAAAATTAACAGGGTACTGTGTGTATGTATATATATATACATACACACACACACACACACACACACACACACACACACATAGGTAAAACATCTATGAAATTTTGAAGAACAAATCAGTGGTTAGGACTATAGCTCAGCTGTACAGTGTGTGTCCAGCATGCATGAGGCACTGGGTGTAGTCCCCAGCTCTGCCCCTTCCCCCCACCCCCCACCCCTCCTGAAAACAAAAAGAGGAGCAAGAGATAGAAGAAGGAGGTGATTCTAATCTTTTAGTAACTCTCCTAGGTACTGGTGGGGAAGGGATAATCCCAAATTTATTTTGCGAGGTGACTTTAATCTGAATACTTAAATTAGGTATAGACAATATTCTAAAAAAATACTGTCAACTGAGTTTGGTAATCCACACCTGTAATCTCAGTGACTCAGGAGGCTGAAGCAGTAGGATCATAAGTTCAAGGTCAGCCTCAGCCACTTAACAAGGCTGTAAATCATTTGTAACACAAATGACCAAGGGGATTTTATATATGTGCATTTCACTGAACATTAAATGCATATGGTCAATAAAAATAAAAATTCTCAGTCATTAGTATTAAGAAAAATGGAAGTCAAGAACACAATTTGGTATCATTTTACACCAAATAATTGCAAAAATTCAGAAGTTTCACAAAATCAACTCTTCCAGGATTGTAAAAGAATCTCTTACCTATTGCTGGTTGGAATGCAAGTTGGCAAACCACTTTGGAAGTAATTTGGCATTGTGAAAAGTTAAACTCACATTACAACTCAGCAACTCCACTCTTGCACACAAATACTAATCTTACATACTACAATGTTCATAGCAGTAATATTATGATAGCAAAAGACTTGAGGCAGTCCTGTATTCATTTGGGTCCTCTAGAAAGCAGATGTGGAGATAAAACTAGAAGTGCAAGATTTGGGGGAACAATGCTTATGAAGAATAAAGTGAAGAGGTTTCAGGAACAGACAGGGAGAGGGATCAGACTATAATGCAGGTCTGACAGCTATGGAAGGAGATGGAAAGAGGTAGGAATTGCCTTGGACGCAGTGCTGCTTGCAGAAAATCTCTACTAGGCCCATCGGTGACCTTCAGAGGAGACCCGCATTGGACAGGAATAATCTGGCTTGAGTGCCCTTGTCTATTCTGGCATTGTTTGGAAGCAGCTCAGGAAGACCAAGCCTCTGTGTGAACACTGCAATGCATCTGATCCTCAGTCACTGGTAGATGTCAGCCAACCACACTTCTTGCAGTACATTATCTTGAAGGGAGATCTGAATGCTAGAAGGCCTCCATGAACTACCCCAAATCAAATGCTCATTGATAGGAACCTAGATAAATAAATTCTGAAAGGACCATATTACATACTATAGAACAGTGAAAAAATTATCAGGAATAATTGAGCACAACAATGTGGACAATTTTTTTTTGTCAGTGCTGGGGGTTGAACACAGGGCCTTACCACATGTAGGCAAGTGCTTTACCACCTAGTCCCATGTGATGACTTTTAATTATCAGAAATCAAATTAATACAACCAGAAACGTGAAAAATTGTGCTCTCTCTATATAAAATGAAGTGAAGTGCATTCTGCTGTCATCAATAACAAATTAGAATAAGTAAATTAAATTAAAATAAGAAAACAAACAAACAAAAATCAAATGAAAAAAAAATGAGTTCCAGAGAACCATCTAGAAAACTTTATGAAGTACAAAAATACACAAAACTAAATGGTACATCGTTTTGGGCACACACATATATATGATAAAACTACTTTTAAAATAGCAAAGAGAGAGAGAGAGAGAGAGAGGGAGGGAGGGAGTTTAAAACAAAAATCAGAATGGTTGTTACCTTTGGGGATGAAATTGAGTCATATATAATGGAATAATGAAGTTTACAGAAAGATGCAGGAGTATTGTTAATATAATCATTCTTAGATTGGGTGGCAAGTTCACACACATAAGTTACTGATGTATGAAAATAGAATATATGAAAACACTGACAATAAACCATTCATTAATTAAAAGAGGAGATGGCAACAGGCAAGCTTTGAGATAGGTGATTGGGTTAAAGCATCTTATGCTCTTATTTTATTCAAGAGACAGGTAAAGATGTTGATTGATCTTTTAGAGTTTAAATGTAACCATGTTAAAATTTCAAGTACAACTACTTGAAGACTAGAAATTAAAAAAAATGTATCTTCTGAATCAGTACAGAAGAGAACAATACAAAAAAATTCAATTCAGAAGCCCAGAAAGAAGAAAGGTGAAATTCAGGGGGAAAAAATGAATAAAAGAGAATAAATAGGCCCTCTATGTGAAGAATCATAATGACTGTCAACAACATAGATCAATAGTCTGTTTCTTTTTTAAAAAATTCATCTATAGACATCTTACAAGGAAAAGTTCATGGAATTTTTCTTCATCTGGCTTGTTTATATATTGAACTATCATAATTGTGTCCATTGTCTGCATACTTAACGTGCCTAGTACAATAGAAATTCACAGATGGCTGAGCCAAAAAAATGACACAAGTCAAAATTAATTCTCCTCCAAGGTTCTGGGAGATCTTCAGAGGTATGTTTTTATTTTATTAGTCACTGTCCTGAGGCTATGAGGTATTTTAAGACTGTCCTGGAGTTCCCTAAGAAATCTCTATAGATCCTCTGAAATTCACCACTTGACCAAAACTTGTATAAAGCATTTCAGTAGTAGAGCTTCATGGAGCTTGGCATAGGACTTCAGCCCTGAGATGTCATCCTGGGACCTTTTCAGAGGCCTGAATTATTTCTTACAGAGTCTAAGAGCTGAATTTGCTAAAATCTGATTCCATATTTTCCTGTCTATGGTGACATTTACTTATGTCAATTTCATTACATCAGGAGCAATATTATATAGGCAAGTTGGCTGTCCAAGGCTGCCAACTATTACGGGTATTAAAGTCCTGGGTAACTATTTATAATGGCAAAAAGGAAAATCTATTTTAAATGACCACAAAAAAATAGAGTTAAAAGAAAACTGTGAAATATAGGAGTTTTTACCTTTGCTTCTTTAAAGAAAACAATGCCATAACAAGGTCTAAAAGAAGAATCATGCTGTGCCCCTTTTCTTCCCTAGGAACTAACATGGTTAGCTCTATGCCTAGGCAGATTTGGAAAACAGAAAACAGTTTCCTTTCTCTCCAAAAATATTATTAGTCCTCCACTCTAACATTCTCATAATAGGTTACTGCAATTATAATTTTTAGTCATATTTTTATCCACGTAAAACATGCATGACTTTTTTTAATATGAATTAAGACATCTAAAAAATAGCACTCTCTCTTGCCCCCACCTCCAAGTTGAGTTTCTCACAGGTAACATCTTCACTTCTTTTTGTTGTTTCTTCTGATTATTACCTCTATGATTTAAAATATGGATTTATATTTCAATTTTAGGCATTGTCTGTTGAGTCTTAGATGTGAAAGAAAGTATTTGGAATTCTGATGAGATCACCCATGCCTTAACATACATCCTCTTTCCTCCATCATCCCAATACACTTGTAATTTTTAATGAATCATTAATCAGTGTTGCAGTTTTGTAACTATGAAAGTTTTACTCAATGTTGAGCAAAATACTGTTCTACAATTATATGTGTGTGTGTGTGTATGTATGTGTGTGTATATATATATATATATATATATATATATATATATATATATATATATATATATATATTTGGTGGTGCTGGGGATTGAACCCAGGGCCTTGTGCATGCAAGGCAAGCACTCTACCAACTGAGCTATACCCCCAGCCCTACTTTTTTTTTCATATGAGACTTTATGTTTTCCTTGGAGTTGACATTGGCTTCATTTTTATTTGCTAGTTTTTTTTAATGTTTCCATAATGATTTGTTCTCAAAATTTTCCCAAGAACTCTAAAATCTTTGATACTATTTATAATACCACTTTCTACTTGCCAAATATAGCAGATAATCTACTGATTCCAGTTTGTTTTCCTGTAGAGACAGATTTCTTGCACTTTATGTTGTTGTTCATTTTATTTCATTTTACTTTAAATTTTTTCTTTTTTATTGGTGCATTATAATTATACATAACAATGAGATTCATTGTTACAAATTTGTACATACACACAATATAACAATATATCGTTTTGCAATCTGAATGGCTTGGTCTGGCCTATTGCAGAGATGAAATCCTGAGATTCCTCTTTGCTTTATTTCTGTATTAGTTCCCCTGATTCTTAGATTTACTGTCTTTGTTTTTCTTATATATTCTTATTTTTCTCCATTATATCCTACAGTAACTTTCTGAGAAATAGCTCATTGGCAAGTAACACTTTTACAATCTTGAATGTCTAAGAAAATGTTTTTATCGATTTTATACTTTTGATAGGTTAGCTGGATATGAATTCTATTTTTTTCCTCACAATTCTGAAGCCTTTGTTCCATTGTCTTCTGACTGCCAATGTCTTTCATAAGAAGTAGGTCATTCTGATTCTTTAAAATGCAACCAAACTTTTCTCTCTGGAAACTTCACACTGACACTTTGGTTGGGACCTTTCTCATTCATTTTTTTTTTTCTGGGCTTATAATTTCAAGTCTAGGAATTACTTCGTATCTTTTACTGGTCAAATTTCCTGTCTCTGGTATCTTTTTCTTTACCACTCAGATAATTTGGATTTGGTGTTTTGAATTAATCATGCAACTTTCCAGAATTTTAATTTCTTGTTTACTATCTCTTTATCCTTAGTTCTATTTCCTGGAAGACGTTTCTGAATTTATCTAGCCCTTCTGATATGTTTTATTTTTTTCTACCCTATATTTAAATTCCATAAAAATTTTAATTGCTTTCTATATCCTTTTTACACTTTTTTAAAAAGAGTTTTATATTTCTTCTCTTAGCCCTTTGAGGATATTAAATAAATGTTTTAAAATTTTCTTCAAATTTCTATATTGCCTCATTTTTACTGAGTTTTAGCCCTTTCTGTGTTTGTATTCGTTTCTGTGTTTATATAGTATTGTCTTTTGTATTAGGGATTTTCCTCAAATGAAGTTTTTTTTGATGTCAATTTAGGCTAAGAAGCTATTTGGAATGTGTGTGCACAAGCAGGACACACCAAAAAAGGGCTTTGTAATAGTTTCCCAGCAAGAGGCCCAGCTGTTTCAGGAGCACTTCTGCAAATGTCAATATATGCAAATATTCCTCTCATCCTGCACTCATAGTCTTTTTATATCTCAAGAAAATAATTCTGTAGTCTCCTTGGTGAATACACCTGGCTGAGTCATGGAAAAGTGGTGTTTCAATATTTTGTATATAGGTTTTCAAATTTTATTGTTTGATTATATACAATAAGGCCCACTCTTTTTGGCTTAGAGGTTTGTGAGTATTGACAAATGCAAAGAGTCACAAATCCCCACCACAATGTCAATAACAACAACAACAGTGCTATTGTCTCCACCCCGACTCCAAGGCCCTTATCCTTGCCCTTTGTTTTCAAATTCTCCTCCAAGCTCTAACCATTTTCAACTACAGATCTCTTCACCATCCCTAAGATTCTTGTTTTCCAGAATATCATATACATGGACTCATTTGTTCTTTATTTTTATTTATTTTTTTTTGCATCTGGTTATTTCCACTTAGCATAATGCATTTGAGATTCATCCATCCTGTTTCATTTATCAACAGTTCATTTTGTTGTTGTTGTTGTTGTTGAGTAGTATCATATTATGTGGATGTTTCACATATTGTTCATTAATTTCCTGTTGAAGGACATATGATTTAGTTCCAGTCTTTGGTGACTATGAATAAAGATGCTGTGAACATTTGCATAGAGACCTTTCTATGAAAATACCTTTTTTTAATTGTAATTTCTCCCTCAGGAGAGGGATTACTAGATCCAAGATGAAGTCCAAGCATGAAAGACATGAAGAAAACTGTACCAGCATACTTCATAATTACATTCTCCAAACTGTAACAAGAAGAAAATCTCAAAAAGAGTTAGAGAAAAGAGATGTTAAGAGAGAGGAACAAAGACAAGAACTACAGCATATTTTTCAACAAAAACAATGCAAGTAAGAAGATAGTGGGACAACTCTAAAGCACTAAAAAAATTTAAAAAGAAAGAAAGAAAGGAACCTATCAACTGGGAATTCTATGCTCAGTGAAAACAACATTTGAATACAAATTTGAAATAGACTTTTTCAGACATATAAAAGCTGAAAGAATACATCACCAACAGACACACACTATAAGAAATGCTAAAGGAAGTTCTTCAGACAGAATGAAAATACCAGATGGAAATAAAGATGTTCATAAAAGATTAAAAAGCACTGGAAATGGTAACTATGTGCGTAAGTATAAAATAATGTTTTCCCATTTATTTAAATCTCAGCAAAGGATAATTCACTATTTACGAGAAAATGATAACAATGTATTGTGGAGTTTAAAACATGTAGAAATAAAATATACAATAATGATAACAAAAAAGGTAGGAGGTATAAAATGGAAGAACACTATTGTAAGATTCTTTTATAATCTATGTCATGATACAACATCACTGAAAGGTAAAGGTAAGCTAAAGGTGTTAATGGAAAACCCTAAAGCAACTGCAAAAGTAACAAAACAAAAAGTTATATCTAATAAACCAACAAAGGAGATAAAATAAATGTTCAATTTATTCAAAATCATGCAGGGAAAGAAGAAAAGGAGAACAAAGGACAGATGAGACCAGATAGTAGTTTTAAATCTGGCTATGTAATTAATCACAAACTTAAATGGTTTAAATATTCTAATCAAAAGGCAGAGAATTTCACATTAATTAAAAACTAAGACTCAACTATAAGCTGCCTATAGGAAGCTCATTTTAAATATATATAGGGCAAATGGGTTGAAAGTAAAAGGATAAAAAATAAATAAAATGCCATGCTATAATATTGTAAAGAAAATTTGAGTGAATATATCAATATCAAAGTAGACTTTAGAGCAAAGAATATTATTTAGGAAAAATATGATCTTGTAATGATAAAGACTTCAACTTATCAAGAGGACATAAAAATCTTAAATTTTTATGTACCCAATCAAAGAGCTCCAAAATACATGAAGAAAATACTATAAAGAACTGCAAGGATAGACAAATCCACAAATGTAATCACATAACAAGTATAGAGAATATCAGTAAACATGTAGAAAACCTTTAAAATATTGTAAATTAACTTTAATTTAAATAATTTAATTGATATTTATAGAATATCCAGTAGCAGCATAATACATATTCCTTTCAATTGTGCATGAAAATATTTGTCAAGGTAGATCAGATTTTGAGTCATAGAAAATTCTCAAAATGTTCTCTTAACACAGTGGAGTTAATTTGGAAATTAATGACAGAAAAATCTCTGGAAATTTTCTAAGTATTTGGAGTCTCTGTAACACTTTAAAATAAACTATGGGTCAAATAAAAGTTCAAAAAGAAATCAGAAAACATTTTGTACTAAGTGAAAATGAAAACAGCATAAATTATTGTGGGATACATTAAAGCAGTAATTAGAAAGAAATGTACAGCATTAAATGTCAGTATGATAAGAATGGTCTTAAATCATTGACTTCAACTTCTACCTTAAGAAACTAACCTAACTACAGATTCTACAGATATTAAATAGAAAATAAAGACATATTACAAACTCATTTATTCCAGCTTTATGCATACTTTCCAGCTCATTTTATGTGAACATTTCCCTTAAATCAAAACCAGGTATATAATTCAAGGAAAGAAAACTGACAAATACCTCTCATGAACATAGATTGAAAGTTCTTCTTCAAACTTTAGCAAATTGAATCCAACAATGTACAGTTGTCCCCCCCACAGGATGGTTCAACTTACGATTTTTCAACTTTATGATGGTGCAGAAGTGATGCACAATCAGAGGAAACTGTACTTTGAAGTCTGATCTTTCCCTGCATCAACAATGTGCTCTTGTAACGATACTTTCTCATGATGCTGGGCAGAGGCCGCAAGTTGCGGCTCCCAGTCATGATCACAAGGGAAACAGCAGAAACTCTACTGCTACTGTGTTAGTAAGCCAGTGTTTTGGTCAGCTTTTTGGTTGTTGTCGTTGCTGTTATTGTTGTTGCTCTGACCAAAAGACCTGACAAAAGCAATTTTAGAGAAGGAAAAGTTTATGTTGGCTCACGGTTTCAGTCCATGGTCAACTGACTCTATAGCGCTGAGCCCAAGATGAGGCACATCATCATGGCAGAAGGGCTTGGTGAGGAACACAGCTCAAGACATGATGGCCAGGACGGGGAGGGGAAGTGACCTACTTCCTCCAGCCGCATCCTATTTGCCTATAGTTACTTCCCAGTTATTTCATGTCAGTTGATTAATCCGCTGATTAGATTGGGGCTCTCATAATCTAACCTTTTCAGCTTTGAAAATTCTTGTGTTGTCTCACAGTAAAGCTTTTGAGGGTCACTTTGTATCTGAACCAACACAGCAATAATGTGCAGTTAGGTGTGTTATATGCATTTTCAACTTATAATATTTTAAATTTTCAGTGGATGCATTGGAATATACACCATCATAACTCTATATTTCATTTATTTATTTTTAGTTGTAGATGGACACAATACTTTTATTTGTTTTTAAGTGGTGCTGAGGATCAAACCCAGTGCCTAACATGTGCTACGCAAGTTCTCTACCACTGAACTACAACCTCAGCTCCAACAACTGTATATTTTTTAAAGATAATATGTATGACTCACGGAGGTTTCCCTCACTCCATTATTCCTCAACACAAAAACATTTGAAAATCTAACAATATCATTGATCTTATTATCAAACTAAGAAA
This sequence comes from Callospermophilus lateralis, assembly GCF_048772815.1. NCBI lineage: Eukaryota > Metazoa > Chordata > Mammalia > Rodentia > Sciuridae > Callospermophilus > Callospermophilus lateralis. The sequence continues at coordinate 32,709,784 of NC_135317.1, read as the reverse complement.
GCAAACACCCATATGAATATTTCAGTAGATACAGAAAAAAAAAAACATTTGGAACAAGCTAAAATCCACTCCTGATTAAATTTTCTTCTCAACAAATATAAAATATCTATGACTGACATCACACTTATTGGTGAAGACCTGAATGTTTTTTTCCCCAAGGTAATAAATAAGGCAAAGATGTCCACTCTCACCGCTTCCATTCATCATCAGATAGACTCTATCCTGTGCAACCAGGCAAGGAAGAGAACTAGAAGGCGCCAAAATCAGAAAGGAAGAAGTAAGGAACTTTTTTTTTTCACAGCTAGCCTGATTTGTCTTATAGCAATAACTTATGGAAATGTTTCAAAAAAATTACCAGAACTAAGTTTAGAAAGGATGCAAGATATAACATCAATGTACAGAAGCCAATGAGTTTCAATATATTAGCAATCAACTATCATTTTATTAGCTCTCAATGTTCAGAAATTGAAGTTAAAAATCTTATCACAACAACACCAAAATCATGAAATCTTTAGGGTAGATATGACAAGCAATATGCCAAACCTCTCCTTAGAAATCTAAATAAAAGGAGAGGTATATTGTGTTCATGGGTTGAAAGACTCAAAATTGTGAAGATATCAGTTCTCTCTAATTTGGTTTGTAGATTCCGGATAGTCTCAAAATGGAAAAATAAGCTCAGGGCTAACATTCTAATACATCTAAATCACACTAGAGAATTGGCTTGAGAAGAAAATATGGCTTTTGTAGCTCCTCTGGGAGATGCTTCCATAATACCCTGTGGTGCTTGGCTTTGCAGGCTACCAGTTAAGTGAGACATCTACTTTTTTAATCTTGAAAAGCTATAACTTACTGAATGTCGTGGTTTGGATGTGAGGTTTACCTTCAATCCCCAGCACCACAAAAAACAAACAAACAAACAACAACAACAAAGGGACTTTAGCTTATTAAAAAAACAAAAACAAAAACAAAAAATCTCTCCAGATTGTAAGTGTAGGGGTCCTTTCACTATTTCTCAAGACAAGAAAAACCTGTTTTAATCCAGGATATAGGTCCTTCTTGTTTTCTTCATATTCACTTGAAAAGGAGTACTGAAAAGTGTGTGTAGATTAGTCAGGAAGGTATAATACAAAACAAAAATGAACAAACAAACAAACAACAACAAAACAGCCAAAGGGATACGGAAAGCCTTCATAAAACATCTGAGAAGTTACCTATTTCCCTTTGCCTAATCTATCCTGGGTCCCAGGGAGTCTCAGAGAAATGGAGAAAGTAGGGGGACCCTGTGATTAGCATATGGACATATGGCCACCTCCTTTCTCAAGTAGTTAGTGGGCACAGTTTTCCCTCACTTGGTTTCCTAGGCTATTTCTTTTCTTTCTTTTTTTTTTTTTTTTAAGATTTCAGAAGTTCCAGAAAAAAAAATTTCATATATCAGCGTCATTGCTAATATTGCTGTTATAATTTAAGCCATTACTGGCAGTCTTGTAGAGCAAATAAGCAGATAAGCTTTGAAGGAATTGTGCATTTCTTCATAGGTGTCTTGGAATTCTAAAGAATACTCCTTTATGTAGTTTTATGTAGATATAGTCTAAAAATATGCAATTTGTTTCTCTAGACTACTACAGAGCAGGAATTTGCTAGAGATAAACTCTCTCTCTCTCTCTCTCTCTCTCTCTCTCACACACACACACACACACACACACACACGCACACACACAAACAAACACACACACAAAGTATTTATATAATTCTGTATTGAATTCTATTAAAGGCCTTTAGTCCTCCACCTAAAGATCATTTGTCTTAGTCTATTCCTGCTGCTCTAACAAAATATCTTGACTAGGCAATTTATAAAGAACAGAAGTTTATTTCTAAAAGTTCTGGAGACTGAGAAGCCCAGCATCAAGATGGTGGCATGTTCAGTGACTGGGGAAGGTTTGCTCTTTGCTTCAAAGATGTCCCCTTATTGTTCTGTCCTCCCATGGCAGAACAGCAAAAAAGGGGGCCAAACAGGATCCCTCAAGCCATTTTAATAAGGGCACTAGTCCCATTCCTAAGGACAAAGCCCTGAGGACCTAATCACCTAATCACCTCTGTTAATATTATTGCCTGGAGGATTATGTTTCAATTTGAGTTTAGGAGGGACACAAACATTCAAACCACAGGAGCAGTTTTCCTCAAATCCTAGAGGAGTGCAGCCCCAGGCCAAAATCCTCTAGGTGGTTTGTGGTGTGTGTGTGTGTGTGTGTGTGTGTGTGTGTGTGTGTGTGTGCGCGCGCGCGCGCGCACGCGCACGCGCGTGCACTACACACAGAACTGGCGATTGAACCCAGGTCTCATGCATGCTGAGCCACATCTCCAGCACTTCATATTTATATAAACAGGGTTTCCCTAATCTCCAACTTGCAATCCTCCTAACAGCCTCTGAGTCAGTGATCTTTCCTTCTGACCATAGACCTTTTGGTCTGGCAAAGCTTCATGGAGGAAGTGGCTTATGCTATTCACATTTGGTGCACAGCCAGGGCACTGCAGTTTCTGGAGGGAGCTGCTATCAAAGACTCAGGGCCCATGGGACCAGCCACACCATTTGCTTATCTGCAAACCTAGCCCAGGCATCTCAGCAAAGAAGCCTCCTTATACAGGTACAGAGCTTGATTCAGGCACTCTTTTCCATTCTAACCCTAGCACTCCTCCCTCCTCCTTCCTCCTCATTCATGGGTCCCTAAAACAGCCCGCTTATTGTCACAATTGGAGGATCTCCCCCAGTCTGCACTAACTCACCTAACCCTTTTCCTTTTTGCTTCTTACCTGCATTTTTTTGCAGTAAGTGAGCAAAGTCTTGATTGTTACTCTCACTTTGGCTTCTCCTACTAATTGGCCACCTCCACACTTGGAGGCTCAGCAGCCTCAGCATCTCCCACACGCCTCAATTATTTGTGTGTGCAGGCATTCCCTCATGTAGGGTGCTCTCAGCTACCTTGTTGGACTCATAGTTTCCCTCTTTGGTTCTTTGGCCCTGGGGACTGAAAACCGGAAGTTCCTTTCTAACTGTTGTTGCTGCTGGACCAGTTGCCATCTTTTAAGGATGCATGCCTCCTCTTGGGTGGTCCCTCGTACCACGTGACTGTTGCAGGTATTTCTGTTATCACCAAGGTTCTCCTAATCTGCTGTCTTGTCTGCTGGATGCAAATTCCCTCCCTCACTTATACCCAAACCATTACTGAGGTTCATAGCAGGGCTGCTTTGGTTGCTGAGGGACTTCCAGTTCCACAGAATGGCTCTCTCAGTTTTATTTTATTAATATTCTTCTCTCCCTTGGACCCCGACACAATATAACGAGGGGAGAGAATAATCTGTATGATAGACATTTATTTTTTCTCAAAATTACCCTTTCCCCAGTACAGCTCAGCTATGCTCTTTCTGAGATGGGGAGAACATTTGGATAAGATCTTTCTAAACAATTGGTCCTGTTGGTTGACTCACTTAATCACCATTCCATCCCCTAATTGGAGACCTTGGAAAGGCTAAAACTCCATTTTCCCTGTGGTTCTTTACCCAAGACTCTGGACTCAAGACAGGGATCACTAATTAGATATACTCACACACACCTTGGATGGTAGAAGTGTGGCAGGAACCATCTTCCAGCCAGCTTTAGATATTTCTGCTGGCAGGGAAATCACAGAAATTACAGCTGCTCTGCACTGGCAGTTTCCTACTTTCTGGACATGCAGAAACAGCTGCAGTAGCCAAATAGAGATGGAATGTGGTTCTGAATTCATAAGTCCAGTGATGGACTTAGAGGTTGCTGTGGCTGGCCTGCAAGTTCAATTCTGTACCTTTTTGTGTGTTGGTCCTAGAGATTCAAGTTAGAACATTTTCTCAAGATTTTCCAAGAATTTGGAGGTCCCATAATTCCAGATTGTAAATCTTTGTGTTTTTAAAATACTCATAGTAAATTCTGTTTCTTGTACTCATCCTCATTTGATAGACCCCCTTGTCAGCAAATCTCTGGGACACAAAATTGCACTCAATGTGGAATACGTCTCTCCTCACCAGAACCCTGCCCATCCCATATCTCTATAAATATTTTTCCTTAGGTATAATTTTTTCCTGCCCAGAAATGCATAGTTCATTTCTTATGATGATTTTTAACTAACAAGATATACAGCTTAAAACTTTGGAAGGAGTTGCTAGAGAATCGTTGCAATCATTATAAAATTCTTCTTTTATCATTTTAACAAGAACTTCCCAGAAGTCATTTGAACTTGCATTTCTCATTTGCCATGGTCTTTTACACATTTACAAATTTGAAGAGTAGTTCAAGACAGGTTTATGTCTTCTTAAAAGCAACTGCAAGTGAAGACAAACATGCCCAGTGATTATTTGGGTGGATTGGATAATGTTTCAAATGATAACCTCCTCCAAGGTGAGCTCCATAATGCTGCAAAAATCCATGAGTCTAGCTCTGCTGGAGAGAATCAGGAGCAAGATTGCTGAGTGCACACTTGATGCCTCTGCCAGTTTTTCAGATCTGTGGCCAGTGAGCCATTCTTCCTGGGAACTCCCTTAGGTATTTCTGCAGCAGCATCAAAGGAATTTTTACTATATGGTGCTATAGCCAATTAATTCAGAAGACTGAAAGTACAGCCTGAGACACTGGAATTTTTGACTGCAGAAGTCTCCGGCCAAGGTTTCCATTCTGGCACATTAAAATAACATGACTGCATCAGTAGGACACTCCACCACCTCCATATGCCCCCCCAGGCAAAAAGCAAGGAAAGCAAGGAGCTCCCTCTTCTTAGGTAGTAAAATGGTGTGAGGTTTTCAATTTTATGTAGTACTCTCTTTCAACACTATATATTTTTCTGGTGGCATGAGTAATTTGGCCACGTAACCTGTCTGCTCCATGATTTAAGCTGCAGCACTAACTTAATTACCTCAACCTGGCAAGTTCATTGCAGAAAGAGATCAGCAGAAATGCTTAGCATTAAACCAAGAGGTATTTGACTGCATGTTCATTGTTGTCTTTGTTCTTTGCTCTGAGTTGGGAAAGGAGAGGCCATTCAGTGTTCTTCCAACAAAGTCAAGGCTGATCTTCTGATTGCCATTAGTAAGACCAAGAAAGCTCAACCAAATTGCAACTGTGGCCATTGGTAGTTAGCACTGGATAAAGCTTATACAAATGCTCCTACACTCTACATTTCCTGTGAGAAGTGAGTGGTAGTATGTAATTTTCAAGCTGTCTTTCATGTGGGAGCAGATTATAGCTTCTCATCTTCTTGATGATGTTCTTCCTTGTGGACACATATATCTTAACCATCCTTAATGCTGGTTGGCTTTGGGGGCAGAAAAGCCTGAAAAGATTACTTTGAATAGTTTGCAACATGAATACAACTTAAGTATCACCCTGCCATTTCTGTATCTCAGAAGTGGGTGGAGGAAAACTGCAGGTGCATCTCTTTGCCAGAATATATAGTAACATATTTTTGGAAGATTGTATAATGTAGTGCCCATTATACCATAGGTTTCATGAGATAATTATGAAGCACTAACGCAAATCAGCATACTAAACTGGTTGAATATGCTAACATTCTAATTTTGTATAGAGGGTGATTACTGTTATTATTATTTATAGAGTGCAGTAAGTGTACATAATGCTTCAGAAACACGTAGGCAGACAAGGGCTCTACCCAGAGGTGCCTAAGTTCTAATTGCCTGAATTAGACAATGTAAATGAAAAAACACTACTCTGAAAAAGTAGGAGGAGATCAGCTGGAAAATAGGGTTAAATAAATAGGTGTTTGGGAAGAAATGATGGATAAAAGCAAATGTTCTTTTCAATCTAGGTTGAAGCTGCTCTGTACAAGGCAAGAAGTATCAAAGTAGTGTCACTAAATCCATTTTAAAATACTTCCTGAGTATTTTAAAGAAATTCTAACCATTACTGTAAATTCAGGGCTCCTTGACTTGCCCAGGTGGATTCCAATGTTCCTGAGCACAACTCAAAGGCAGTTCACAAGGAAAGGCAGAGATGGCAGGGCACAAGACTATAGGATCCTTAAGGGCAAGAATCCATTCTGATAAGTACTTGACTTTCTAAATCTATTCTGGCTGGGACTTCTCTTGCCTTCATACCAATGATGGGGAAAAATGAAAACTTTCTACTTGCAACGTTGTTTTCACGTGTAAGTAAATCTACTTAGAGGAGCATGCTCAACACTGAACAACCTACCTGTGAGGTATCTCTTCCCAAAACTTGAATTGGAAACAACGAATTGTCTCTTTTGTCTCTATTGTTAATTAGGTTTATGACATGAATAGACAGATGTTCCTTGCTGTAAATAGAGTCCATTTAGAAAGCCTGTTCTATAAATCATAATAAGGCAGACTTATTTTAAAATCTTGGTGAAGTATAATTATAACATATGAGCACATGTATAAGTTAAATGTGATTATATGGGGAAATCCAGTTTTTATCATAAAATTACTGTTAATCTGGGATCATCTATAAAGTATTTGGCTAAATAAATGCTTCCTCATTAACATTTTAGTATAAAATTTCTAAATTACCTTTGGGAATGCCGTGTTTAAATGTATTATATCAGCTTTTTGTTTCAATCATGACATTTCTGAAATTTGAATGTATCAGTTCCTAAACTTTAATTTCTTAGAAAGAAATTGGCCACTTGGATTTTTGACTGAGGGGTTAACTTTGTCAGGATTAGAGGGCACTAGACAAGCAGTTCAAATACAAAGCTATTAATATATCATGAAGCATAAAATATTAAGAGCCAGCCTAAGTCCCGAGAGAAGTTGCAGGAAAATTCCAGTGTTTTATACCAAACTTGCTATGTTCTAAAAATAAGTGCTTAAAATTTTTTGGTCTGGTTTTCTCTATCATGAATTAATTTAGGCTTGTCTCAAATGTCTCTCTAGAAAAATACCTACATAATTGGATAGATTTATTAAAATAATTTTATCATCTTTAAGTAATGTGTATTTGCATATTTATTTACCTACCTGGGTAAATATAGGTATACATTACACACACACATAAAAATATGCTAGAAGTTGTACAAGTAATATGTAAACTGGTGTTTAGGGGACATATAGGAAGCTAAGTACTATGTGAAATAATTTTTATTCTTGTTTTTTTTTTGTTGTTGTTGTTTTGTTTTGTTTTTTAATTTTCCTTTACTTTTCCTGTTGTAGAAAATGAGAAGCCACATCAAAGATGGAGGGAGCTTATTTTGATGGTGGAGATAGCTTCTAGAAGCCCAGAATTATGATTCTCCATGGTTGCGTTACCTAGTATTTGTGTTTGGCTCAGAAGCTTTAATGGCTATGGAGTATGTGAAGAAAAGCCATTACTGTATTAAAGTATACCTCCTGCTCCAATACAGGAACCTCCTACCCTAGCCCCAACAGAGCAGGTCTGTTTCTTCTTTGTGACCATGATGCTCTGGCTCTATGGTAGCTGTGGGTTGATACAGGTTTTTTTGTGTGTGTGTGTGTGTTGGGGTGGGTGGGTTCCCTGTAATTGTCTGATAATCAAACTGCTTGGACATAGGTAGCCTGAGTGCAGTCATGTCGCATTAGCTTGGCCTGTTGGGCTGTATTGAGAGTGCCTGAATCTTGGTTCTTCTCATACTAATTAGGGCACAGTCCAGGTAGGTTGAACGAATAAAGGTTCTTAACTTATAAGTAATGCCTATGCCCAATTTAAAATGATGGGCTGCATTATACACAATGAGAAAAATATGTGTAATGCATTTTGGATAGTGCTTCTGATTTTCCCAAACCAAACTTTAAAACATGTAAATGTCAAAATGAACAGGAAAGAAATTCTAGTGATTAAACTGGGCCATCAATATGTATCCTTTAGAAAGCTGATTTTTTCCCTATCCTTCCCTTTCTTCTCTTCTCCTTTCCATCTTTTCCATTTCATATATGTAAACATATGTAACATTGATATTTTATTTTATATAGCTTAAAATATTGTATTTTATTTTATATAGTTTTAAATTAAATTTTATTGTTTATATTTGAGATTTGTAGCATGATGGACTGGATACATATAGATAGTAAAATGGTTACTATAGTGAGGCAGATAACATACAATAACCCAGTTGCTATTTTTGTGACAGCAGCAGCCAAAAATTTACTATTTAACAAAATCCCTAATATTATACAATTTTATCCTCATATTGTATATTCAATCTCTAAACTTGTTCAGCCTACACACACGCTATTTTCTTTGACCTACGTCTCATTTTCTCTCCCCTTCCCCATCCATGGAAACCACTATTTCATTCTCTGTACTGAGCTCTCTTTTTGGGAAAAAAAACCCCACAAATGCACTTCAACTATATTCATGTGAATATGTCTTATTGTATATGTGAAACCATGCAATATTTTCCATTTTACCACTGGTTTATTGAACTTAGCATAATATCCTCCAGTCCTATCCATGTTGTGACAAATGGCAGAATTTCCTTTTTTAAGATTGACTTCTATGTTCAGCCAGAGGAAGAAGAAGCTATGCTCCATTTGTGTATAATGTGTCAAAATACATTCTACTGTCATGTATAACTAATTAGAACAAATAAAAAAAGAAAAGAGAAGGTGTCTTCTTGGAAATGGTTAAACAGGCTGAATTAGGGAAAGTTATCAGATTCAGAAGTTTTAAGACTATACTTCCTATTCTTTTGTATTTATGAACCAATACAAGCATTAAAAATATTTGGGAATGACAATATTCCCAAGGTGTATATTTTTTAATGGTTTTTCCATGTAATGCCATTAAAACAACTAAAAAAAAGTTGAACAATATTCCATTGTATAAATACCACTATTTCTTTGTCCATTCATCTGGCCAATAGATATTTAGGTTGTTTCTATTACTTAGATATTGTGGATAATGTTTCAATGAACATTAGAGTCTAGATTTCTTTACAAGGTAGTGATTTCATTCTTTGTCCATATAACCAGAAGAGAAATTGATAGATCACAGGGGTAGTTCTATTTTTAATTTCTTTAGGAACATCCATACTGTTTTCTACAATGGTTGTACCAATCTACATTTCCACCAACAGTGTACAAAGGTCTGCCTGTTTTCCATTTCTATATTTACATTTGTTATCTGTCTTTTTGATAACGACTATTCTAACAGGTGTGAGGTGATTTCTCAGAGTGTTTTTAGTTTGCATTTCCCTTTTGATTGATTATGTTGACTATATTTTCACATACCTTCTGGCCATTTTTATGTCCTCTTTGGACATAAAAGAAGGTCCTTTGCTCATTTTTTAATTGTGTCATTTATTTTTCTGCTACTGAGTTTTAAGAGTTCTTTATAAATTTTGAATATTAACCCTTTATTAGATATATGGTTTGCAAATATTTTCCATTTTGTTGGTTGTTTCCCTTATTGTGCACAAGGTTTTGGGTTTGATGTGGTCCCTGTATTTATTCTTGCTTTTGTAGCTGGAGCTTTTGATGTGATATTCAAAAAATTCATTGCCAAAGTCAACTTAAAGGAGCCTTCCCCTTCTGTTCTCTTTTAGGACTTTTATAGCTTTGGGCCTTACATTTAGGTCTTTTGTCCATTTTCAGCATAAGAAAAGGGTCCCATTTTTTTTTTCTTTTTAATGTAGGATCCAATTTTCCCAGCACCATTTATTAAAGTGACTGTTTCCCATTGTGAGCTTTTGGTGTCCTTGTTGATAATTAGTTGACCATTTAAAAAAGTTTATTTCCAGGCTTTGATTTTTGTTGCATTGGTCTGTGCTTCTGTTTTTATGCTTGTCCCATACTGTAAAAACAGATTTTTAAAATGTGGTTATTTTGTATTCTTTATAAAACAGTCCAGTAACAGATGTTTATTAAGTGCCTACCATTGACCAGGCACTGGTCTGGGTCCTAAGAAAAGCAAACAAAATTCCTGCCCTGGAGGAGCTTGCAAGTTTAGAAGGAAGGCACAGATGAAAACAACCCATCAGGTTAGAATGTAAAAAAAGAGTCATTCTGGAGGTGTGGACAGAATGCAATGAGAAATAAGGGAAGGAGCAGGAGCACTTAGGCCTGCCACATCAGATAGCCATTATTTACTGTAGTTATGTCAGCCAGGCTGTCATACTTGCTAATAGAGAGTCACTAACTTACTGCCTAGAACACTTGAAGCTACCACTTCACAATTTTATTTTCAAATCATTCCTCTAATTTGTCAATGACTTGCTTATTCCCACACTATTAATTTGAACTAGCATTTTCAGGGAACAGTGACTCCTACTGAGGAATTAACTGCTTTCAAAACATGCATAACTAGGATCTAGTTATATAATTGCTCATGATGTCAGAGTGCTTTCGAATTTGAAGAAATGGGACAGTTACAGAAGGACCTAATGACCCCATGTCCTTGTCTAATATTTCCCTTGTTCTATTTAGGAACATGGTGTACCTTTACTCATTTTAATTACTATTTGTTTGTGAAATCCAGATCACAGTTAAGGGTATCTGTACTTTTGCCCAATTAGCTAAAATTCTAATTTTCAAATGTGGGATCTCCTAAGATTATTAAATCTATGACAGTTTAGACCAGGATTCCAGATTTGCTTCTATTTTTTTTTAATTAAACTTCCACTGGAGAATTGAGATTGTAATAAAACTTTCAGCTGTTTTGTTCAGATCTGATGCTACTCTGGTCACTTTAGAAAGTTCAAGTTATAAAGAACATTGTTTATGAACTGGGAATATTTTCTTCCTTTCATGTCCCTCATCCTAGTTCCACCCTTCAGAAAGTTATTTTAATGAATAAGAGCATCTCAGCGATTAAATGGTGTCTGTATTCAAGAAGGAAGACGCTTGCAGTTAAAACGAATGTCACTCAACAGGGGCAAAAAATCGCTGGCTATGCTGGCGGTCACTGCAGAGCGCACCTGACGCCTCGATGCTGGCAGAGGATTTGGCCTGGGCTGCAACGCATTGCACATTTTTCTCCCGCTGGGGTGCGGCAGGCAGAGGGCCCGCAGCTCCAGCCTGGGCACTCAGCAGCCGGGAGGGGTGCGCTGCAGGCGCACGGAGCCAAGCACTCTTCTCCAAGGTTGCTGGTAAGGCACGAACGCTCCAAGAACAACAACCTTTAACCACTCCAGCACCACCTAAAGCGCCTTCATTTGGCGCCTCTGCAGAAAGTCTCTTTTATTTTTGGCCCTTAGGACAATTTCAGAGAACGAGGAAAGTTGGGTGGCTACGTAGATAAGTACCTTTGGAGCACAGGTCCTGGAGAGCAGCAAAGACTCAAATGGTGACCTCACCCTGATGACCTCAAGGGAATCTTTCCCGGAGTTCTCACCCCCGCGGCCTCAGACCAGGACCGAAGGGCGGGGCCTCACGCACCTGGAGCCCTGCCTTGGCCTTGATCCCTTTTGCTGGCTAGGGGTGCTTACGTCCAGCTTCTGGCAGAAACGCTCCCTCAGGTTCACACCGGGAGAAACTGGGTGCGGAAAGCCAGCCACTTTGCTTTCTTTGCAGCAACTTGTCAGTAGTCAGCGGTAAGAGGACTCGCTTGACTCCTCAAAGGACTCGCTCGGCTCCTTCCTCTCGGAAATTAGCAAGCACGAGTGGAGGCCAAGAGGATCCTGAGAACCTCCCAACTCCAACCCGATCCCTGCTACAGGAGCGTGAATATCAACTCTCCCATAGGTCTACTCCCTGTTCCTCCTAAACCTCTAGCGCAGCTTTTTGAAAGGCGTCCAGTGCATCCTCCAACTTTGGGGAAAGAGTACCCAACTCCCGCACTTCCATCGCCCTGGCTTTGTTAATCCATTCCCTTGTCCAAACTCAACGTCCCTAGTATTCCCGCCCCAACCTGAAAGCGAGCGCCCCCGGCTGTTCACGGCAAACCCTCGGCGACTGTTTGTAGAGAGCTGTTTCAGGCTTCTTTCAGGATCCAGCAGCCCTTCCAATCCGTCCCCGGCCCTGCGGGGCACACGCGCGCGTGCACGCACACACACACACACACTCACTCCCGCTTACACTCACACGTTCTCGCTCTCTGCACCCCACCCTCCGCGTCGCTCCTCCGCTGGGGTTGGGGGGGCGGGGGGTGTAGGTGACGTCAGGACTGCAGTCCCGAGGAGAGCGGCTGGAGAGGGCTGCGCGCTCTTAGCCGAGGAAGCTGGAGGCGCACTCGGGCAGCCGCTGCTCCCGCGCTCCTCCCTGCTCCTCCCTCTCCTCTGCACCCGCTGTCACGCTGCCCGCCCTCAGCAGAACCTCGCCAGCTACCAGGTGAATTGAAAGTCGTTTCCGGGGGAGGACGGAGAGGGTGCTGCAGTCCTGGCATGCACTAAAACTGCAAGTCGGACAGAAACAACCCAGCAGAGGAGCAGAGCGCGCGGCGCTGAGCAAAGCATCCCGGGGCGAAGGCTGCCACTGCTCAGCTGGCAGCCAAGCGCGGCGGCCAGACCTCCGCCCCGCACTCCGGCCCCCGGCACGCTCGCCAGAGAGAGAGACTCCTTTCCCTTCTTGCGCATTTCGCAGCTGTGCTGGTGTGGGGATTGCGAGCGTGGTGGCTTCTTGTCGCCGCGGAGCAGCAGCCGGTGCTAGAGCGAGCAGAGGCGAGGGGGCGGCAGCCTCGGCCCGAAGTAAGTGCAGCAGAAGTTTGCGTCGGTTCCCCTGCTGCTCCCCCTGCGCGAGTGGGAGGCACGTCTCCTCCCCTCGTTCTCTAAGGAAACTGAGGGGAGACTTATAAGAGAGCCTTATACAGGAGAGAAAGTGAGCTTTTCCAGAGGGGGCAAGCACCAGGAGAGGGAAGGGAGGAAGGGGTCTTGGTGGGACCATGGGGTATCAAAGGAGGAGACCCTCAATTGGGTTGAGGGACTGGAGAAGAACTCGTCCCCGGGATCCCAGGTAGTTGTTTTGGGGGAGCTAAGGTTGAGACTGTCACGCCTCTTCTGGTGACCTTGGCATGCCTCCCCTAGAGTGCCGAGCCAGGGAGTTAGGGGAGGCTGGAAACGGGTGCGATTAGGTTCTTGTCTTGCTTCTTGGGCTGCGCTGGCTGAAGGCGTCGTGCTTCGTGACAGCTGGAAGAAGGGGCAAGAGAAGAAGCTGCTTGGAGGCAGCAGGGCTGTAGGGTGGGGATGCAGAGGAGTCTGGACCCAGGGTCTCAGAGTGGAGTGGGTAGTCGGGGCCCTTTGAGGCGCACCAGTTTCGACCCGGACGATAGAAATCTAGGAAGAAGGCAAATGTGATGCTTCGGGTGCTTGCAGTCGATGTTGGGCGCCTTTCAGGGTTCAATCGCTGATTCTTGTAATTGGGCGGCTTCTCTGAGAACGACAGAGCTCCAGAGAGCTGAGTGACCGGCAGGGGCCGCGAGCCTTCAGGCTGCCCTTCCTGCCCGCTGCTCTTCCCGCGTTGCCACCGGTCCCTTGGAGCCCTCAGACTGCAAGAGCAGGGCGAGACCGGATCTGCTCAAGAACCCTGGGCATTCTGTTGACTTGTCCTCAGTGCACGATGAGCTCTTTTTGGCTGCTTCTTCTGTAACAGAATTTCCCCAAGGAGATTTTATTCCTTAACTGACAAACTTCTAAATGGTTTAACAAGAAAAAAAAGTTCATGAAAGCTGCGCTCCTTCTAGGGTCAGAGTCTTATAGAAGGCAGGGAAGCTAGGAATTGGTATGATAAGCCACCCTAGTCTCACCTAAGAAGGGGTCCCTGGGAAATTTATATTATATGCGATGAAATGATTCCAGGAAGGCAGAGAAAGCATATTCTCTGGGAGAACTGTCTGTGCCTAGGAATTGGAAATCCACTTAGCTTTTGATACCAAGGATGCCAGTTTGGGGAAAAGGGGGAGACAATTAGTCAAAACTCACAAATTAGATTCCAGTGAGTTTAAAAGTCATTCATAACAGATACTGGTCACTCAATTCCTTCCATCCATCCATCCATCCATCCATTTATCCATCCACCCTAAACACTTTGTAGGGCCAGACTATTTGGTAGGCATTGTGTTAGATGCTGGGACAACAGAAATGACTGCTCTGTGGTCCCAGCACTCTGAGGGCTTGCAGTCCATGAAAGAAGTGGTCTGGAAAAAAATGGAAAAAAAAAAAAATACATGTGCCATAGTGAGGGACAGATGTTAACTGGTTTTAACCACAAGGACTCACTCCATCTCATTGACCGTGTGGCCCAATGTCCACTAGATTGCATTCTCCTTGAAGCAGAGAAACTGTCATTCATTTTTGAAGCCCAAAGAACAACACTGTGCCAGGCACACAGTGGTACTGAATGAATGGATGGATGAATAAATCATAGTTCAAAGTGTCATAGAAAAGGTGTCATGCTGGAGAGACAGGATAAGAAGGAAGAGAATGAGCTGAAAGAGAAGAAGTAAAGGCAACTGGAGAGGGCAGGAGGAGAAAGAAGACAGGGTTCTTAACTATTTGAAAGTATACATTCTTCAACAAACAAGCTTTGTTTTCCATTTTCAAACAATGGACATTATCATCAGCCAACTCCATTTCCTATCTATGAAATGCCTACGTCTCTGCAGATATTCAGATTATAGATAACATTCATTAGAGCAGTTTATCTGTTAACTTGCCATGAAGAGGTCATAAAACAATGCTCATATGGATGTGTTGATAATATGAGTTGGATTTGTCTAGCATAATGGGACAGATTGGAAAAAATATTTTAGAATCACCAAAAATAGCTCCTTCACACGTCTAGTAATATACGTAATGTGCACATTTCCACCCTTTGTAATTTAAACTGGATTAAAAGATTTAAATCCAGATTTTACCCATGAAGATTAAACACTTGTATGCAAGACTTTGCTTGGTTTAATGAATGGATCCCAAGTTAGGGTTTTCAGGTAGAAGGCAGCAAATTCCTAGGTGACTGATGAGGGCTTTCTCCCTCCTTAATTTCATTTTATTTGTGTGTGTGTGTGTGTGTGTGTGTGTGTGTGTGTTTACCAGAAAGCTAAAGTTCATGTAAACAAAACTATTTACTTTTCTTTGCTTTTTTGATATTTATCAATGATATTACAACTCAGTAATTTGAATCAAGAATTCATAGGCAGTAAAGCTGGTTTTTAGTTATTGGAACCTTCTCAGTGCTATGTGATTTATGTGATTCAGGGATATTTGTAGAATTTTTGTAAACCTTGTTTTCTCTATAAAATAAGATGATTTTACTTATGTGATTTCACTAGATAGTGAAATTCAAAATATATCAATGTAAAGTACTACTTATTTTGGTACTTTGTATTCTGTAATATTAATTTAGTATGCCAACATTGACAAGAAATGTGTAATCAATGAATAGAAAAAATCCTATATGTTCCACTATTAAGGATTTTGCAGGTATTTTAAAACATTACCAGAGTTCTAGGAAAAGTATTGTGATTATGGATGATTTATGGTGGCTTAAAATGATATTTTATGTAAAAATATTTTTGAGATACTCATAAATGGTAGCTAAACTCTGGGATGTTTCTTCTGTTGTAGATATTTGATTTGGACTATTTCCAGAACTGCACTGTTAGATCAAATGG
Organism: Callospermophilus lateralis; assembly: GCF_048772815.1. Lineage (NCBI taxonomy): Eukaryota > Metazoa > Chordata > Mammalia > Rodentia > Sciuridae > Callospermophilus > Callospermophilus lateralis. The sequence continues at coordinate 32,694,222 of NC_135317.1, read as the reverse complement.
CCATTTGAAGGAGTCTTACAGATTTGGTAGCAAGTATCTTCTGGGGGAAAGAAGTGTATTTTGGAAATATAGTTAGAGTACAGAAATGCTGAGGTTTTTAGGAGTATACTATCATGAATTGCCAAGATTGGAAATTATTTAACTTTATTTTTGCAGATGAGAAAACTGGGGTCTAGAATGGTGGGGGGTGGGGGTTCTGTGTTTCTCAGGATCATATTGAAATGTGTAAGAGTCGTCTGTTTCGCAAATTGCAGGCTTGGGAGGAATTCAGGCCCTTAGGGTATCTAAAACCAGGAGCAACTTAATGGACTTGCTATCCTTGGACTTCAACTTCCTCCCTCCTATCCTCTTTTCTTTTCTTTGTTCTTTCCTTTCTTTTTTTGGTGCTGGGGATGGAACCCAGTTGTCTTACACATGCTAGGCTTCTTCTCTGTCACTTTTTAAAGGTTTATCCTTTGCTCCTGTCTTCATCTCTGAAAGGACCATCTGCCCAGCTGCCAGCCCTTCATTCTCACAGCTCCTGCTGCCTTCTTAGGTCCTTCAGAAAACACAGGGAAAAGGACTTGGTGAGGGTCCATGGCTCCTAGTCTACTCACAGATGTGGTCCTACACCTGTGGAGGAAATGAAGCTTGGGTTGGGTGATCCCCACACTGTCCTTACATTTGGACACTAATAGGCACCAAAGAACCATAGTTTCAGATCCAGAAGGGGCTTTTGAGATCATCCTAGTCCAAACCCATCATCTTACAGATGAGGAAACTTGGTCCAGGAAATGTTGCAACAGTCACATCACAGCCATTGTGGGGAATTCCATGGATTGTGTTCTTCCTCCCATTGGTTGCTTGTGTTTTCTGTCTCTACTGAAATGGCGAGTGAGTGGCACTAACATTCAATTACTCTATAGCATAGGCTTGTGGGCTCTGAAGGAGGCAACCTGTGTTCATGTTCCAACCCTCTCTCTCCCTAGCTGTTCAATCATGAGCAAGTTACTTAAGTTGTCCAACACCTTTGCTTCTTTAGTAAATTTATCTTGTTTTATAGGTTATTGCCTATCCATAGCTATAGATATATTTGCTTAAGCTTTAGATCATAAAGTTTTAAGCTCTAGATCATATATTTTACACAGGAGGGAAATAGCACATAGTTTGGCACACAGTGCACACTAAATAAATATTTGTTGAATAAAGAAATGAATGAACAAGTGAGTGAATGAGTAAAAGAATGATTTTTGAAGGAAAAATCAAATCTTAATCACAAGAGCCACAGCCTTTTGCAGATTCTATATCTGATATGTGCCATAATGTTCCTTTTGTTAACGTCACTTTCTGGGTAGGTGAGACCCTGATGTTCTTGCATCCCAAGCTTGCTACTTCTCTGTTTTCCTCTCAGTAAGTGACAGGTACTTTTAATTGGGCCAAAACCCCTGGACTAATTCTTGATTCCTCTTTTTCTCCCAGCTAGCATTCAATCTATTAGAAAATTCTGCAAAGGAACATTTATGATATATTGCAAAGCTGACCAGTTCTCATGAAAATCATGCTTGCATGATTTCTCAGGATTATTGCAATGGCTTCCTAACTTCTCTCTCTGTCTAATTCTTGTACCACTTCACAGTCTCAATTCCATAGACACCAGAGAAATACTGCCAATACACAAGCCAGACCAGGAGACTCTTTTGCTTGCATTTTACAGTGTCTTCCCATCTCTCTCACAGTGAAAGAGATCGACCTTACCCCCAGCTGTAAGGTTCTATAATACCTGGCCACTTCCAGTCCTTCAGAGTTCTTCTTCTACATCCTCCTTAATCACCATGAGTCCACCACACTGACCTCCTTCCTGTTCCTGTAACATACCACACTTGTTCTCATGTAAGCAACTCTCAATTCTCTGTACCCTTGATCTGGAATGTTCTTTCCCCAGATACCTGCTTGACCTGATTCCTTCACTTCCTTCCAATCTTTTCTCCAATGTATCTTCTTAATGAGGTCTTTCTTGGCTAATCCATTTTAAACTATATCTTCTAACTTTTTATTCTACTTTCTGGCATAAATGATCTTTTTAGACATTGAAATTAAAAACATATACATTTTACTTAAGTTTTTTTTTCTTCTCCACTAAGGCCATGAAGGAGAGATTTTTATCTGTTTTATTCATTCATGTATCCCTAGGGCTTTAAATGTATAGCAGATAGTGGGTGTTCTTCCAATATTTGTTGAAAAAATAAATGGATATATAGTGGAAACCGTATCTTAGGGTCTTGTTAGATCAAATAAAGCAATGCATGTTGAGGCTTAGCAGGGTGCCTGGAACATGTTTAATTAGTATAGGGGGTGATGATGATGATGATGAGGAGGAGGATATCTTCTATGATATTCTGGCCTATTAGTTCCTCTCTTGATCAGATTTGCATTCAGAGGCAAAACTCTTCCAGAATCTTCAGATATTATTTTTGGAAATGACCTTGAAGAACCCTTATGTGCTTCTGGAAATAATTAAGAGCTAGATTAAATTGTCTCTTCAAGATCTAGTCTAGTCCTTCTGTCCTGGGGCTTTTGGAAAGTTGCATTTGTACATTTTGTCCTTGAGTTAAAGTACTACATTCTCACCAGGAGATAAGCAAAAGGAAAACTCAACAGCAAGGGACAAGAACATTGTGTCAAATCTCTGGTATTTCTCCAGTGTCTGTGGAATCCAGACTGTGAGGTGGTACAAGAATTAGACAGAGAGAGAAGTTAGGAAGCCATTGCAATAATCCTGAGAAATCATGCAAGCATGATTTTCGTGAGAACTGGTCAGCTTTGCAATATATCATAAATGTTCCTTTGCAGAATTTGCTAATAGATTGAATGCTAGCTGGGAGAAAAAGAGGAATCAAGGATTAGTGCAGGGGTTTTGGCCCAAATAAAAGTATCTGTCACTTACTGAGAGGAAAACAGAGAAGTAGCAAGCTTGGGATGCAAGAACATCAGGGTTTCACCTATCCATGCAAGTTCTTCTCCAGCAGGGGAAGGATCCTCTTCTCCTAAGAGATCACATCCCATTTCTTAAATGGCAGTGGAAGTGGGAGGCTGAGAATAGTGGCCACCCAGAGACCAAAGGTGAAAATCATGGCCTAAGTAAAATCACATGGATATTTCTAGAACATCACTTGTTAATGAAGTTACCTTGTTGAGTTAGGATTAAGAACAGAAAGATGGGAGGGAGGAGAAAGGAAGAGAGAGTCTTCTTGGATCAGCTAGTTGGCCACCTAAATTGATTTGACACATGTTCCTGTCCCTTGCTGTTGAGTTTTCCTTTTGCTTATCTTAACACAAATATTCTCACTGGTTGCCTCCAATGAGCAACTCATTTTAGCTGAGACCTGGCAAATTTTAGCTGAGGAGGAGTTGTGAGGCCATATCAATTAACCAATGAAGCATTGCATTAAAAAATGAAAATGAAATAAAATGACTTCTGTAAATTCATCCCTAGGGTAGGAATGGCCTATGTGCTAAATAAAAAGTTCTTGATTGCTTAATAATGGGCTCTACCTGTTTAAGTGCACCATGGAAGTGCTGACAGGAAATTCTTATGGTTCTACCAGGATATTGTCTTTACGTGTTAAAGTTCAGCACCCTCTTATATTTTCATATAAATGACCACACTAAACTATACAACTCACAATTTCTTTGAACTCAAAGCAGTCACATTAAAAAAAAAAAAAAAAAAAGGACTCAGTTAGTGCTTTCAGCTCTGTGGATTCATAATGGTTTGACCTCACCAGAGAAGAGCATTCTGTTGTGCCCATTTTTTACTCTAGGAATAGAAAGAGAGCCTTGGGTGTAGTACTTTCAGGTTTCCAGTTCTGTTCTTAGCATGCCCTGTAACCTTGTCCAATTTCCATTAGTTTAGAGTCACTTTTCTGGAGCCAGGAAAAGTTACCACAGCAGCAAAAATGGGGCCAACAACCTTGAACTGTGTCCATGAGCAATCTATTTTCTTTTAACTGTAAAAGAGATGAGGCCAAAACATCTCTTTAGGGAAGAGAGAGAGAGAGAGAGAGAGAGAGAGAGAGAGAGAGAGAGAGAGAGAGAGAGAAGAGAAGAGAAAGAGATTTGGGGATGAGATGGAATCTGTACTCTAGGGTAGAAACACAAATTATCATAACAATGAAAAGAAAGAGGAGGTGAATTTTAGCTTTCCAAACAACTGCTGAACACATTTTTTTTTTTCCTATCTAGTTCACAAACACGTTTTGTCCTCAATGTTCTTCGTAAGTAGGTTGTTTGGAAGTTTTTTTCTTGTAGAAACAACATTGCATGTGGAATTTAGGTTCCCAGCTGCCTTGGGATAAGCCTGTTTAATTAATTTCTGAGCATTAAAAAAATAACACTGTAGTTTGCTTCCTCATATGGAAAAATAAATCTTAATGAAATAAAATTAATGAATAAATAATAAATTAATTAATAAAACCCTAATTTCCATCACATCATACCATGATCTAGATTGGCATTTTTTTTTTATAATCTCTCTCAACTCCTTGCTGATTTGTTCAATAGAAGAATGAAAATCTATTATACATATATGCACACATACACACACACACACACACACACACACACACACATGTCTGTATGAGGCAAACTTAAAATGTAATATAGGTACTCTACCAAATAGACAATGTTGGATTCCTTTTATTTGCTCTCTTTTACAAGCAAGCTTATACAATGATACTAAACTAATAAAGTTTACAAATAAATAAAATCAACATTAAGTTCATAGATAGACATCATTGAGAATTAAGACCCCTGTAAGGCACATCTCAGCGTTATACATCCATCAATGTACTCATGGTCTAAGAGGGCATGGGATGCCCTCCTAGCCACCCACCTGTGGTTTTTGCTAGGACCTCTTTATTTTGTATATATGTATATTTTAAAATTTATTGGCTCTTTATAGTTATACATGGCAGCAGAATTCATTTTGATATAATTATATAAGCATGAAATATATATTTTTCTGGTTAGAGTCCCATTCTTATGGATATATGTGGTGGTGGGATTCACTGTGTGATTTTTATATATGTACATGGGAAAAATATGTCAGATTCATTCCACTCTCTTTCCTTTGCCTATCCTCTCTCCCTTCCCTCCATTCCCCATTGTATAATCTACTGCACTTCTGTTCTTCCCTACATCACCCCCTTATTTTGAGTTAATTTCCATATATCTGAGAAAACATTTGACCTTTGGTTTTTTGGAAATGGTTTATTTCACTTAGCATGATCATCTTCATATCTATCCATTTGCTGGAAAATGTCATAAGGTCATTCTTCTTTATGGCTGAGTAACACTCCATTATGGATATATATCACATTTTCATTATTCATTCATTTCTTGAAAGGCACCTAGTTTAGTTCCATAGCTTAGCTATTGTGAATTGAGCATCGATGTGGCTGTGTCACTGTATTATGCTGATTTTAAATTCTTTGGGTATATACCGAGGAGTGGGATAACTGGGTCAAATGGTGGTTCCATTCCAAGTTTTCTGAGGAATCTCCATACTGCTTTTCATAATGGTTGCACCAATTTGCAGTCCCATCAGCAGCATGTAAGTGTACCTTTTCCTCCACACCTCCAACATTTATTGTTACTTATATTCTTGATAATTGCCATTCTGACTGGAGTGAGATAAAGTCTCAGTGTAGTTTTAATTTGCATGTTTCTAATTGCTCCAGATGTTGAACATTTTTTCATATATTTGTTTCTTCTTCTGTGAAGTGTGTGTTTAGTTCCTTTGCCCATTTATTGATTTTTTTTTTTAGTGTTAAGTTTCTTGACTTTTTTATATATCCTGGAAATTGGTGCTCTATCTGAGGTTCAGGTGGCTAAGATTTTCTCCCATTCTATAGGCTCTCTCTTCATGTTCTTGATTTTTCCTTTGCACTTTGATGACACTTTTTAGTTTGATGCCATCCCATTTATTGATTACTGATTTTACTTCTTGCACTTTAGGGGTCTTATTAAGGAAGTCGGTTTGCTGGACCCCTTCTGCACAGAACAAAGGTGCTTAGCCTGTTGGAAACTTGCTGAGAGTTCTGATTCTAGTTTCCTGTCTCACCTGTTGGATGCTGTTAGATGCAATACCCCTTTTCAGTAGAGACAAAGCAGTGCTTATTTCTTTTTGTTTTTTATTTCTCCTTCCCTCCTTCTTGCTGATCTTCTTTGTTTCTTCTTCATTTTGGCCTCATTCTCTGGTTTTCTACATTTTGACCTCTGCGTTCTGGTCTTTTTAATGCCTTCATAGAAAGTATGACCAGTTCTCCCCCTAGTGGTGATCCTGAAATCTTCCCTCTGTGTCCTGGTTAATGCCCAACTAGGTTTCATTTGCTGCTGTCCTAGCATGAGGTCTGGTGGCTGCTTCTCCTTATAGCAGTCTACAGAGATGGGGGAGTGGAGATTCTGTTGGTCGCTGATGTGCACAGAATAGGAACCCTAGCAGAGAAAGTGCCGCGGTGGTGGTGGTGGGGACTATCAGAGAGTCACGGTGAGCATCAGGAGGGACTCAGACATTGTCCCATGCACTTCCCTATCCACCCCTAGTTTTGCACTGTGACTTCCATCTGCATACTCCCTCTGGATCAAAAATCTGGTTCAAAGATTCTTCCCTGCCTTCTGCCTCTGAAAAGTACAAAGATGAGAAGGTTTTTATTTAGAGATGTGCTGACTCTCTATTGGAGGAAACAGCCTTGATTTGTAGGGTTTGTCAATTTCTGTGCTGTAAGTATTTTTTACAGTAGCCAATTCCAGCATGCCATCAACTGACTTGCAACACTCTTCAAAGTTTAACAATCGGCTATCATGAATCTGTGCAAGCTCTCCCCTATACTCTACTATTTTTATTGTCAACAATTATGTAAAAGAAAGGCAAAGTTCCTCCCATTCTCTCTCTTCCACTGCCCTTTTTCAGTTGATAAATATAGAGAAAATAAAAGTTATGGATCAGGGGGTCAGCAACCTTGTTCTATAAAGGGTCAGGGAGTAAATAAATATTTTAGATTCTGCAGTCCACATTTGGTTTTTGTCACACATTTTAAAAAAACAATGCTTCAAAAATGTACAAACTATTCTTAGCTAAAAAGACTGTTCAAAAACAAAAAAACTGGTTGAGTCTTAAATTGGGTCTGTGGGTCTTAAATTGCTGATCTTTGAAAGAGATGATTTAAAGTGGACACCCGAATTTCAGAGGACTGGTATAATGTGTGTGGGTTTCTGCATTTCAGAGAAAAAGTCCAGACTCAATGAGATGATTCTGAGCATTCACTGTAGACCCCACACAGGCTTGGGTCTCTGTGGGGACAATGAGGTCTGT